>NC_084488.1:121853415-122477165 GCF_030035675.1 Rhineura floridana
GAGAAAATGAATTCCAGTTTTCATAAGTAAATTTGCTTGAGTATGCCCCCCCAAAAAACTTTGTTTCTTCAGAGTGACGATTGGCATATACCCAAATTTTCCCTAACATAAAAGGTGTAGATTGAGCTGGGCATTGGAACAATAAAAACAACAAAAATTACATGAAAACAACTGAGGTGTTTGTTTCTGTGTTACCGCAATGCAGCCCAGAAGCAGCCCAGGCTACGCAGAACCTCATCGGCTTTAAACGTTGGAGCGACGTCTCTCGCTCATGTGCTGTGCAAGCTGTCATTAAAGGCATGTTTACATTAACAAGGGAAACTGGGCACACTGTCTAGCGGAGAAAATCACGGCAATTACCCACACAAATAGCTTTCCCCCTGTTTCTTTCTGCAGTCTTTCTCCATGAGCAGTTAGGTAGAGAGAAATTTGAGAAGGGAAAATAGATCTCCAGATGTTGTTGGACACCAGCCTTTGACCACTAGCAACACTGGCTGAGAGTGCTGGGAGCTGGAGTCCAGCAACATCTGGAGGGCCACAGGTTCCTCAACCCTGCCACACAAGGATATGTTGTTTCTGAGAAGTACTGTAAAGTGGTTGCCAAGATTTGCTATAAGGCTCAAATGTGGATCAGATCCTGATTCTTTGTGTCCCTAAAGATGCTGGTCAAAGGGAGGAATTTCATGATCTCCTAGTTGGGGCAATTCAAGTAAAAGCCCATAATCCTCCTGGCCTGGAAAAGTCAGGTGATGTTAGTGGGCCAATCCATCACAATAGTAAAGACTCCCCATGCCTCATGTCCTTCGTCAGCTTGGTCACCTTGCTACTGAGGGAGGCTGTTGGATTCTCCAGAGCCACCCGATTGGACTGATTCAGCAGTATTTTATTCATTCATTCATTCATTCTATCATGTATTACATTTATACCCCACCTTTCTTTTGTTGATAGAAACTCAAGGCAGCTTACATATGGTTCCCAGGTGGTCTCCCATCCAGGCACTGACCACAGCTGATCCTGCTTCAGCAGGGTGCTGGCCTCATGTGCCTTCAGACCATAGCCTGGGACAGAAAAAACAACCCACAACCAAGTCCAGCAACTGGGGTCCATCTGCCTCTGTAACCCAAAGTTCACCTCTCGTTGCCCTTCTTGAGCCTATTATTCCATGCAGTGTATTCTGGGATGATCGAGAAGACATCCTGGCCTTCCTCTGTGTGACAACCTTTCAAGGACTTGAAGAGTGCTACAATATCTCCTCTCAGTCTTCTCTTCTTGAGGCTAATAAACAGGCCCGGTTCTTCCAGTCTCTCCTCATTGGGCTTTGTTTCCAATCCCCTGATCATCCTTGTTGCTCTCCTCTGAACCTGTTCCAGTTTGCCTGCATCCTTCTTAAAGTGTGGTGTCCAGAACTGGACGCAGTACTGAAGATGAGGCCTCACCAATGCCGAATAGTTCCAAACACAAACCAGACATACATACATAGGCTATTTCTCCATAGCCAGCAATGATGGGAGCTAGAGTCCAACAATCTTCGGAGGGCCAGAGCTTCCTCAGGCCATCTGAAACCCTGGAGAGACTCTGGCGGTCAGCATAGACAATACTGAGATAGATGGCCCAATGGTCCAACTCGATATAAGGCTGCTTCCTATGTTCCTTCTGCACAAATGGCAGAATTGCTCATTAGTTGTCCCTGATTGTGAGAGGTCATGGCAAGTAGTGCCACTCCCTGCACACTGCCAGGCTCATCCCAGCCACCTGAGCCAGAAGTGACACTGCGATGTCTGTCAGTTGTGGGGAAAGTCCCCCACTTCTCCCGCTAGCTTCAAGAGTGGCAAGCCAGCTGTTGGAAGAGTGGTGGCAGCAGCAGTAAATGCTCTAAGAAGGAGCACTATACTTACCATTACCAAATGCCAACAGAGAGAAAGTGGAGCCTTTTGCACCTGGCAAGGAAGGGAGACTTTCCCAGATAGCGAGTGGGGAACCTCCCGTAAACAAAAGCAAGCAAGTCAGGTGGGTGGTGCAGGGTGTACAGGGCGTAGGAGGGTGTGCAAATGCTGAACGGAGAGCACCTGATAAGGAGCTGGATCCCAGACTTCCTTTTAAAGGAACAAGGGACTCTCCAGGTATTCCCCCTAACGACTTGCAGGAGGTTTGGGGCTCTGAGATTACTCTGGGGCGTCTCATAACAGTACTGAAGATGTGTGATCTCACTATCTCCTGGAATGCCCCATCATTAGGGCTTCCCTAACTTTGCCCAAACCAGGAGTGAGGAACCCTTTTCAGCCCGAGGGCCGCATTCCCTTCTTGGCAAGCTTCTGAGGGCCACTTGCCAGTGGTGGAAAGAGCCGGAGGAAAAGACGTCGGAGCGACATATGTAACTCTTACCTTCGTACAGCAGGCTAGTTTGTACACACACACACACACACTCACACCCATCTCTACCCTGCATCCAGACAAGAAATAAACATTGTCCGAGTTCAAGGATTCAGTACAGGCAGGCAGAAACATCCCAGTCTGCAAAGTGGAGCCAGCAAGGTGTGTGGCCTGGGGAGAGTTCTGCGGTCCACACAGAGAGGCCTGGAGGGCTACATTTGGCTCATGGGCCTGAGGTTCCCCACCCCTATTAGCCTAGACTCTGATTAGAGTTGGGAAAGGTTCAGAAAAGGGCAACAGAAATTAGGGATAATAAGATCCATTGGCCAGTGTCACTTCCAAAACATTCTGTGGACCTAAGAGGCAGTATTGATTCAAGTTCGTTCTTTTTCTGCTATCCATTGCTTTTACTGGTCTGATTTTTTTCT
Source organism: Rhineura floridana (assembly GCF_030035675.1). NCBI lineage: Eukaryota > Metazoa > Chordata > Lepidosauria > Squamata > Rhineuridae > Rhineura > Rhineura floridana. Next base: position 121,856,214 of record NC_084488.1, read on the forward strand.
CCCAAAACTATCAATATTAATATCAATATTTTGGAAAGAAACTGGTTCCTCCTCCTCCTCTGTGACTGAGTTTTCACATTTTTACATTAGCAAGGAGAGGCCGGCTGTTCTTCTTTTGGAAAGTAAAGGAGGAAAGCTGCCTTCAGTGCCCCCCATTCCCCACTATCCTGTCTGCCCATTGGTCCATCCATCCAACCATCACTCTCCTCTTTTCTCCTCTTCTTCAGCCTGCCTGCCTGTCTGTCCCTCCATCCTCCAATCACCCGTCCTGCTTCTTCCCCCCCTTCCACTCCCTCCATTGCTGGTCCCAGCTGGCCTGTATGCTGCCTGGGGTGCATGGCTCTGCCACTAGTGATGCAGCCAATTGCTGCTGCCATCTGCTTGCTGTGCCCCACCCTGTCAAATGCAGCTCACACACATGGGCACACACATTCACATACACACTCACTCACACACAAATGGAACTGGGAGGAGGGACTTAGCAAGCAAGGACAGGCTGATCAGTTTCAGACACTACCTTCCTTGCTTCTCCTAGTCAATTTCAGTTAGCAAGCAAAGCAGGTTGATCAGTTTAATTTATATTCGATGTGGTAAAAATCTGGCATCAGAAAAAGCAGTGGAAGTTTGCAGGCTTCAGGATCCATCCACAAAGATAACAGACCTGTGAATTATCAGGGAGCCTGATGGCAATTCTGATGTCATTGAAATCCTTGCCCATCCCTAACAGAAATGATCAAGGGGTTGTTTTCTAGGCCATCTCCCTACAGGAACATGTTCGTCCTTATTAGAGTCCTTATATTTTTTAAGGTGAAAAAAGAAAAGAAAAGCCACATCTCTGCAGCTTCCTTCAGCAGGAAGCTGTTCCAACATCAACCTCCCCTCTCAGCGCCGTTAATATTCCCTCTAAAGGTCACCATCAAGTGAGATAGGCCTTCTATCTACTTATCGTTCCTGCGCTGAAACCAGCATAAAGAGAAACTTCCCATGGTAAATTAAAGTTTAACAGTGTGTTATTTTGCGATAAGCACATTCCATGTGTCTAACACACGTGGCATTTCCTTGAAACTGTTGATAACTGTACAGACTTCTCTGACTATATATATATATATATATATATATATATATGGAAGTATTCACTGCGGTTACTGTATAAGGTACCTTTCCTCACCTTGCTAGCAAAGTTGACAAGTTTGCTCAAACAGATTGTAGAGGCACAATTAAGAACATAAGAACATAAGAAGAGCCTGCTGGATCAGGCCAGTGGCCCATCTAGTCCAGCATCCTGTTCTCACAGTGGCCAACCAGGTGCCTGGGGGAAGCCCGCAAGCAGGACCCAAGTGCAAGAACACTCTCCCCTCCTGAGGCTTCCGGCAACTGCTTTTCAGAAGCATGCTGCCTCTGACTAGGGTGGCACAGCACAGCCATCACAGCTAGTAGCCATTGATAGCCCTGTCCTCCATGAATTTGTCTAATCTTATTTTAAAGCCATCCAAGCTGGTGGCCATTACTGCATCTTGTGGGAGCAAATTCCATAGTTTAACTATGCGCTGAGTAAAGAAGTACTTCCTTTTGTCTGTCCTGAATCTTCCAACATTCAGCTTCTTTGAATGTCCACGAGTTCTAGTATTATGAGAGAGGGAGAAGAACTTTTCTCTATCCACTTTCTCAATGCCATGCATAATTTTATACACTTCTATCATGTCTCCTCTGACCCGCCTTTTCTCTAAACTAAAAAGCCCCAAATGCGGCAACCTTTCCTCGTAAGGGAGTCGCTCCATCCCCTTGATCATTCTGGTTGCCCTCTTCTGAACCTTTTCCAACTCTAGAATATCCTTTTTGAGATGAGGCGACCAGAACTGTACACAGTATTCCAAATGCGGCCGCACCATAGATTTATACAACGGCATTATGATATCGGCTGTTTTATTTTCAATACATTTCCTAATTATCGCTAGCATGGAATTTGCCTTTTTCACAGCTGCCGCACATTGGGTCGACATTTTCATCATGCTGTCCACTACAACCCCGAGGTCTCTCTCCTGGTCGGTCACCGCCAGTTCAGACCCCATGAGCGTATATGTGAAATTCAGATTTTTTGCTCCAATATGCATAATTTTACACTTGTTTATATTGAATTGCATTTGCCATTTTTCCGCCCATTCACTCAGTTTGGAGAGGTCTTTTTGGAGCTCTTCGCAATCCCTTTTTGTTTTAACAACCCTGAACAATTTAGTGTCATCAGCAAACTTGGCCACTTCACTGCTCACTCCTAATTCTAGGTCATTAATGAACAAGTTGAAAAGTACAGGTCCCAATACCGATCCTTGAGGGACTCCACTTTCTACAGCCCTCCATTGGGAGAACTGTCCGTTGATTCCTACTCTCTGCTTTCTGCTTCTTAACCAATTCCTTATCCACAAGAGGACCTCTCCTCTTATTCCATGACTGCTAAGCTTCCTCAGAAGTCTTTGGTGAGGTACCTTGTCAAACGCTTTTTGAAAGTCTAAGTACACTATGTCCACTGGATCACCTCTATCTATATGCTTGTTGACACTCTCAAAGAATTCTAATAGGTTACTGAGACAGGACTTTCCCTTGCAGAAGCCATGCTGGCTCTGCTTCAGCAAGGCTTGTTCTTCTATGTGCTTAGTTAATCTAGCTTTAATCATACTTTCTACCAGTTTTCCAGGGACAGAAGTTAAGCTAACTGGCCTGTAATTTCCGGGATCCCCTCTGGATCCCTTTTTGAAGATTGGTGTTACATTTGCCACTTTCCAGTCCTCAGGCACGGAGGAGGACCCAAGGGACAAGTTACATATTTTAGTTAGCAGATCAGCAATTTCACATTTGAGTTCTTTGAGAACTGTCGGGTGGATGCCATCCGGGCCCGGTGATTTGTCAGTTTTTATATTGTCCATTAAGCTTAGAACTTCCTCTCTCGTTACCACTATTTGTCTCAGTTCCTCAGAATCCCTTCCTGCAAATGTTAGTTCAGGTTCAGGGATCTGCCCTATATCTTCCACTGTGAAGACAGATGCAAAGAATTCATTTAGCTTCTCTGCAATCTCCTTATCGTTCTTTAGTACACCTTTGACTCCCTTATCATCCAAGGGTCCAATCGTCTCCCTAGATGGTCTCCTGCTTTGAATGTATTTATAGAATTTTTTGTTGTTGGTTTTTATGTTCTTAGCAATGTGCTCCTCAAATTCTTTTTTAGCATCCCTTATTGTCTTCTTGCATTTCTTTTGCCAGAGTTTGTGTTCTTTTTTATTTTCTTCATTCGGACAAGACTTCCATTTTTTGAAGGAAGACTTTTTGCCTCTAAGAGCTTCCTTGACTTTGCTCGTTAACCATGCTGGCATCTTCTTGGCCCTGGCGGTACCTTTTCTGATCTGCGGTATGCACTCCAGTTGAGCTTCTAATATAGTGTTTTTAAACAACTTCCAAGCATTTTCGAGTGATGTGACCCTCTGGACTTTGTTTTTCAGCTTTGTTTTTACCAATCCCCTCATTTTTGTGAAGTTTCCTCTTTTGAAGTCAAATGTGACCGTGTTGGATTTTCTTGGCAATTGGCCAGTTACATGTATGTTTAATTTAATAGCACTGTGGTCACTGCTCCCAATCGGTTCAACAACACTTACATCTCGCACCAGGTCCCGGTCCCCACTGAGGATTAAGTCCAGGGTTGCCGTCCCTCTGGTCGGTTCCATGACGAACTGGTCTAGGGAATAGTCATTTAGAATATCTAGAAACTTTGCTTCTTTGTCATGACTGGAACACATATGCGGCCAGTCTATGTCCGGGTAGTTGAAGTCACCCATTACTACCACATTTCCTAGTTTGGATGCTTCCTCAATTTCATATCTCATCTCAAGGTCTCCCTGAGCATTTTGATCAGGGGGACGATAGATCGTTCCCAGTATTAAGTCCCTCCTGGGGCATGGTATCACCACCCACAACGATTCTGTGGAGGAGTCTGCCTCTTTTGGGGTTTCCAGCTTGCTGGATTCAATGCCTTCTTTCACGTATAGAGCGACTCCGCCACCAATACGTCCTTCCCTGTCCTTCCGATATAGTTTATATCCAGGGATAACCGTATCCCACTGGTTTTCTCCATTCCACCAGGTCTCCGTTATGCTCACTATATCAATGCTCTTCTCTAAGACCAAGCACTCCAGTTCTCCCATCTTGGTTCGCAGGCTCCTAGCATTAGCGTACAGGCACTTGTAAGCAGTGTCTCTCTTCAAGTGTCTTTGGCACTTGTGGTTAGGCCTGTGGTAATTTTGCTCTTCTGAATTGATATCCTGTGCCCCTGCTCTCACAATGCCTACTTCTAGGCCTACCCCTTTTAAAATTTCATCATTTCTTTGGTTTTTATCCCAGGGGGGAAGTTTATTCCGAACCGGACCTTTCTCAGCTCCTGTCGGGTTTCCCCCATCAGTCAGTTTAAAAGCTGCTCTGCCACCTTTTTAATTTTAAGTGCCAGCAGTCTGGTTCCATTCTGGTTCAAGTGGAGCCCGTCCCTTTTGTACAGGCCCGGCTTGTCCCAAAATGTTCCCCAGTGCCTAACAAATCCAAACCCTTCCACCTGACACCATCGTCTCATCCACGCATTGAGACTGCAAAGCTGGGCCTGTCTGGCTGGTCCTGCGCGTGGAACCGGTAGCATTTCAGAGAAAGCCACCTTGGAGGTCCTGGCTTTCAGCATCCTACCTAGCAACCTAAATTTTGCTTCCAGGACCTCACGGCTGCATTTCCCCATGTCGTTGGTGCCAACGTGCACCACGACCACTGACTCCTTCCCAGCACTGTCTACCAAACTATCTAAACGACGGGCGATATCCGCAACCTTTGCACCAGGCAGGCAAAACACCTTGCGGTCTACACGCCCATCACACACCCCACTGTCTATGTTCCTAATGATCGAATCACCCACTACAAGGATCCCTCCACCTTCTGGAGATATATCCTCGGCACGAGAGGATAGCTGCTCATCCCCCAAGGAATGGGTCCCTTCTAAGGGATCGTTTCCCTCTTCCTCAGCTGGATGCTCTCCTTCCCCGAGACCATCGTTGTCCATGATAGCAGGAGAGCTATCATCGTTGGAGTGGGACACAGCTATAAAGTCCCTGAAGGCCTCCTCCACACACCTCTCTGCCTCTCTCAGCTTTTCCAGGTCCACCACCTTGGCCTCAAGGAAATGAAGTCGTTCCCGGAGAGCCAGGAGCTCATTGCACCGAGAGCACACCCACAACTTCTGTCCAACAGGCAGATAGTCGTACATGCTGCAGGCGGTGCAAAACACTGGAAAGCCCCCCCACCCCTGCTGGCTTCTTACCTGCATAGTTTTGTTTAAGGTTTATTACGTCAATGGGTTGGAGACTGCGGTTTAGTTGAGGTCAGGGAACAGATGGGCAGAGTGGGGGGGGGCTGGCCTCCTCGCTCTGCTGCTTAACTCGCCTTGACGCTTTGTCAGCTGGGGCCTTGACGCTTTGTCAGCTGGGGCTCCCTCTAGCTTGTGGAGCAGGACTGCAGCCCACTCGCCGCAAGTTTGCGCAAGTCACCATTGCTTTTAAATGCATCTCCCCTGTGCTTTTTGAATCATATTTGCCATGGATGGGTAGGCCTCTTCTTCAGGGGTTCAGCAAGCTGTTGGGCCACAATAACACTGCACAACTGGCAGCCTCCTAACGACAAATTTCAAATGCATGCCTGCATTTGTGACAGGCCTCCACAATGCTGCATTTGATGCCTCCATTTGTCCTCCTGGCACCAATCTTCATGAGCTTTTCAACAGCAAGCCTCTCTGCCTGAACAGTGCACTGGGTTTGTGGTACATGGAAATGGCAGAGACGGATGGGAGGCAGGCCAGGACGAGACTGGCAGCATCAAAGTGGTTAAGAGGCTGAGCTCTGAACCAGGAAGTAACCAGTTCAAATCTGCTATGAACTAGTGGCTGCAATTCAGGCCACAAGTGGCTCTTTTCTGGTCAGATGAGAGAGGTCGCAGAAGACATAGTTTGGAAATGGCTACTAGGTATGATGGCTATGCTGTCCCTCCACCACCAGAAGCAGTATGCTTCCGAATTCCAGTTGCTGGAAACTGCAGGAGGGGAGGGTACCGAGACTGCTCTGCCCAGGTCCTGCTAATGGGCTTCCTACTGGGGCATCTGGTTAGCCACTGTGAGGACAGGTTGCTGGACTAGATGGGCTACTGGCCTGATTCAGCAGTCAGGCTCTCCATCTGTTCTTATGTTTAAAATTGGTTTGGAAGAGGTACCCTCGAGTACCCCCTTGCCACCATCACCCCGAAGTCATCCTTGCCTGGCTAGCTGCCTGTTATAGTTAGTGGGGAGTCAGGAGGGGCAAATATGTCCATTTCAGTTTTTCTCAATTTCTGATCCCCCCCCCATTTTAAGTTCAGTTCTCCATATTTCAACATCTCTTTAAATCCTCACAATGAAGTCAGCAATTTTAATATGAATTTCTCCTAAGATACACATTTTTGTATGCAGCTTTGGCTAAAACAGACATCTCTGCAAAGTGGTTACCCCTAATGTCATTCATTTTTGTACAGTGCTGTGAAAAAGTATTTGCCCCGTCTGATTTTCCGCATGGTTGCATATTTTTGGCACCGAATGTTATCAGATATTGAACGAAACCTAATATTAGGGGAAAGGGACCCTGAGTGAACAAATAACACAACATTTTGATATGTATTTCATTTATTTATTAAAGAAAGTTAAGCAACACCCAATGCCCCAGTGTGAAAAAGTAATTGCCCCCTTAGACTCAAAACCTGGTTACGTCACTTTAAGCAGCAATGACTGCAACCGCACACTTCCTGTAGTTCTTGATCAGTCTCTCACAGCTCTGTGGTGGAATTTCGGCCCACTCTTCCATGCAGAACTGCTTTAATTAACTCAGTGACTTCTGTGGGTTTTCAAGCATGAACTGTGCCTTTCAGATCCTGCCACAACATCTTAATGGGGTTTAAGTATGGATTTTGACTATTCTAAAACAAACTGTTTTAAAACTGGGGTTATATGAGTTCTAAAAGGGGCCCCAGGCAGTAATCTGGCTGCTGTGTTTTGGACCAGTTGAAGATTCTGTGTCTGTATTGCAATAATCCAGTCTGGAAGTTACCAGATCATGGAGCATGGTGGTCAAGTCTTCTTTGTCCGAAAGGGTCTTGACTTATTATGATTTATTTTGTATTGTTTAGCTGTATTTTTTCTTTCTTTTTTGAAAATTCTATTAAAAAACTATTCAATTTTTTTTTAAGTAAGAGGTTTCTGCATTCCCATCTCCACAGACATCTCTCCATCTGCCATCCAGGCCATCAAGAGGAATTATCACAGTTCAAGGACCTATTCCAGCTTCAGGAGGCCAGAGAACAAAGCTGTGAGAGGTGGGGCCGGGTGAGAGTCTTGAGGGCCAGATAGAAAAGCTTGGAGGGCTACATTTGGCACCCAGGTATAAATTTCCCCACTCCTGGAGTAGATAGACCTTTGGTGTGATACAGTAGGGGCTCTTCGTAAGGTCTTGTGACAAGGCAGACCTTTGGTCTGAGACAGCAATGCTCTTTTTTATGTTATTTACATTTCCTCTAGAAAGGGACAACAGAATTGGCCGGTTGTCAGGAATGTGGCTGTGATGACCCTGTTCTGGGAGAAATGTCCCTTCCAACAGTCCTTTGTATGTAAAGGGCTCTCTGAACAAGACAAATTCTGAGGTCTGTGCTGGCCCAAAGGTGTGCATGCCCTCACACAACCCACAAGTAACCCAACCATATTGCATTGCCAGTTGTTCAACCACAGCAAAACAGGGAAACCATCAGACCCAGAATTTGAACTTGTGACATCACGAACAACAGGCCAGATCAGCTGAATGAAATCAGCTACATTTCACAGCTAATTTGGGAAATCCTCAACTGTAGTCAAGCCAAGGTCATGGAAACTGAGGCGCAAGCCACAGCAGAAGATGATTAATTGCAATTTAATTTAATAAATGTGCACCCTTCTTGTTAAGAAAGAATCTTTGTAAAGCATCAAGCATAGGACACAATTCCCAACAGCAAATAAAGAATATCAAGAGGACATAATATATAACTTATACTACAACCCGGTTCCTGGAATAAGCCAGCATGAAAAACAACAACCAGCATAATACTAATACTACTACTACTAATAATAATAATTGAAATAAACACACACATCCTGTTCTCTGCAATCCGGTTATAAATCAACCCCAAGAAGCAGAAGAGAAGAGGTGAGATTTCAAAGCCTGCTTAAAAGCTTGTATGGATGGGGTTTGCCTAAACTTATGTGTGATCAAATCCCACAAATATGGGGCCATCTCTGAGGAGACCCTGTTCCATATGCTGGCCAATCTGATTGCTCTTGCTGGCAAGCACACAAGCAGCAAGTCCAAGACATTTTGCTGTCTGAGGCAAAGGAAAAGACAACTTCTCACCCCTCATATAGAAGAAGTTGACTGGACAGGCAGTTGACTCTTCAACACCGGTGGAGGGATAGTGTCGCCTATCACACCTGAGGGCAACAAATTCACTCAGGGGCACATTGCCAAAGGCTTGGAGTTCAGATCCTGAGACACAAAAGCGTTGATTTCAAACCCTGGTACATCCTGTCAGACAGGCTGCACAGATGTCACAAGCACACCAATCAATTTGCATGTGTTGATTCCTGGTTGTTCCCCCGGAATTTTATTTTTATCTCCTTAATTCCCCCCCCCCTCTTTTTTATTTTGCATTTTCTTTTTCTCAGTTTCCATTACCAAATTCTCTCCTGCTTCTTCTCCACCCCACCCCTAGCCACTTTCCCGCAAATGATAACTTTAATCCACTGGCACTAATTGATCAAACAACACAGGACTTTTAGGTGTGTTTTCTGAATTATTCATTTTATTGCTACACTTCATTTCAAATTCATTTACTGTGCCGACGCTTTGACGCTGCCCAAGAGTGGATCTTCATTTCCATCCCTTTGCTTGCAACTGGAGTTTCATAGCCCCGAGAAGGAGGGGAAAAATAAAATAAAATATATAATCCTGCCTCAAGACTTTATGAAAGGGAAATAAAAAAAATTAAATCTCCACCAAGGATCCTTCCCTGATGCGTGGTCATTAATTAATTATTTATGGCCCTCGGTAATGGGCCGTTTATGAAGCATCGTAGAGGGATCTGGGAGCTGTATAAACTTTTAACTCTTCCTCCACTCCCAAGGAGCTCTCCATTCAAAAGCCCCAGGACTGTAAATCTCAAATCCAGTCAGGCAAAAATCACTCCTCATAGCGCAAGGCTACTTCTACATCAGAACACAGGAAACTGCGTGAAGAAAATAAGAAGAGCCTACTGGCTCGCATCGAAGTCCAGCATCCTGATCTCACAGTGACCAACCAGGCTGCAGCATTTGGGGATCTTTAGTTTAGAGAAAAGGAAAGAAAGAGGTGACATGATTGAAGTGTATACAATTATGCATGGCATGGAAAAAGTGGATAGTTCTTCTCCCCCTCTCATAACACTAGAACTCGTGAACATCTAGTGAAGCTGAATGTGGGAAGATTCAGGACAGACAAAAGAAAGGACTTCTTCACACAGCTCATAGTCATACTATGGGATTTGCTCCCACAGGAGTCAGGGATGGCCGCCAACTTGAATGGCTTTAAAAGAGGATTAGACAAATTCATGGAGGCTAAGGCTATCAATGGCTACTAACCATGGGGCTATGTTCTACCTCCCCTGTCGGAGACAATGTGCCTCTGAATTAGGGATGGGGGCGATATAGCTGCTAAATCGGACTTAGTCCCTGATTCCGACTGAATTTGATAGTTTGCTGTCTTTTTGGACCAGCACTGGTTTTTTGTGGCGGGCTGTGGCTGTAATCATCAGGACCCTGGGCTCCTACTGGGAGGAAGGGCGGGATATAATCTAATAAATAAATAAATGAGAAGGCTATCAATGGCTACTAGCCATGATTTATTTATTTTAAAATATTTCTATCACGCCCTTCTACCCTATAATAGGGCACTCAGCTTACAAAAATAAAATCAGACATATACATAATAAAATTTTATGCAGTAAAATCACAAAAACATTACAATAAATTAAAATACATAAAATACCATTAAAATACATAAATACATAAAATACGATATATATATATATATATATATATATATACATACATACATACACACACACACACACACATATAGGGATTGGTACTAAAGGGACTACAAAGGTAAAATTTAACGCAGAAGACTAATAATAATAATAATAATAATAATAATAATAATAATAATAATAATAATAATAATAAAATTTAATTTATGTGTCGCCTATCTGGCCGATGGCCACTCTAGGCGACGTACATATAATAAAATGCAGCAAAATACAATACAATAAAATACAATATAACAATATAAAATTAGGATAACAACAATACAGGGTAGGAGGTGTTACAATCAGAAGAGCATTAAGCTTCCCCAGAAGTCCCAAAAGCCTGTTGAAAAAGCCAGGTCTTTAAGGCCTTGCGGAACATATTCAGGGAAGAGGCGTGCCAAAGATCTTGTGGGAGGGAGTTCCAGAGGGTGGGGGCCACCACTGAAAAGGCCACTGAAAAGGCCCTCTCTCTAGTTCCCGTCAATCTAGCTAATAAAATCATGGCTGTGCTCTGACCCCACCGTTGGAGGCAGCACGCTGCTGTATACCCCTTGCTGGGAACTGCAGGAGGGGAGAGTTGCTGTTGTACTCAGATCCTGCTTGAGGGCCTCCCATTGAGGCATCTGGTTGGCCACTGTGAGAACAGGATGCATTGGCCTGATCCAGCAGGGTCTTCTGATGTTCTTATGCCCCAACATGAAGCCTGCAAGCAGGACTTGAGTCCAAGAGCTCTCTCCCCTCCTGCAGTTCCCAACAACTAGTTGTCAGAAGCATCTTGTCTCCATCAGTGGAAGCAGAGCATAGTAGCCATTGATAGCCTTATCTTCCTTGAACTTGTGCAGTCCTCTTTTAAAGCCTTATACCGAGTCAGACCATTGGTCTATCTAGCTCAGTAACATCTACCCTGACTGGCAGCAGCTCTCTTCAGGGTTTCAGATGGAGAGACTTTCCCAGACCTGCTTGGAGATGCTGGGGGTTGAACCTGGAACTGGGAATTTAATCCTGGCACCCAGTGAAATGTAGGCATGGCTAAGGGGGCATGTTCAATGCAGGAGAGGCCGAGTCACTGCAAAAAGAAACTGAGCAAAAAGAGCAGACAGATCTAAATGTAAGAAATAACTAATAAAACCTCTTGTGCGTTAAGAGGCTATTTGCTGAGATCTTTCATGGGCACCATAGTAGGCACTGATAGGTACACTGATGCTTGCAGGCTTCATGCTGGCAGCCCTTTCTCTAGTGCAATTGCTTTTCTCATTCCTTGATGGGGGATGGTTGCAAAAACGAAGAAATTTTCAGCACCGCAGTAGTTTCAAGCATGATGTGATTGCAGTGCTGGCTCTAGGTTAGAGGGAGGGGATCTTCAGCAAAATGTCCTCAGGTGGCCCCCATCCTCAGGACCAGCTCCAGAGGGTGGCCAGGTTGGGCATTGGCCAAGGGTCCCTGAAGCCCAGGGGGATCCCTGAAAGGCCCCTCCTTAAGGCAGGGAGGTGGCTCTCCTGTTCCATGATCTGCGGCAGTGTTAGTCCTACAACCAGACCCTATCGTGGAGAGGGGGCTCCCAGGCACCCCCTAATATGAACAGCGTGAGCTTCAATAACCCCCCTGCCCCAACTACCTCTCAGTTCGGTGTGAATGCCTTGTGTGCTGATGCCCTTGATGCTATCCTGGTTGATAGCAGGCATGCATGCTTTGCATGCACTTCATTCCCATGACAAAAGAGGTCAGTGGGTTGTGTGGGCGGGCTTATTAGACCCACACTGCCTGTATCGGGAGGGTGTTGGGCTACAGTGCCACAGGCCCAAGGGCCCAGTCATGCCTGGCACCGGCCCTGCCCATCCTACATCAGTGGCCCCTTCTTGCAGGATTACTTGGAGGCAGTGATAGTGCTCCAAGCAGTGTCAGGCAGTAAACCACCATTGATATTTTCCTGAATGCTTATATTAAAAACAATTTCCAATCTAATACAGGTACCGACCACAATAAAAATCTGCACTTTGAAGTCTTGTTGAAAGAGGAAAATCTTCAACAGACACTAGAAAGCCAATAAAGATGGCGCCTGTCTGATAAGCTATGCTGGGAAGGGAGTTCCAAAGGATAGGTGCCATCACACTAAAGGCCTGATTCTGACTTGTGGAGCGGACCTCCAGATGGGATGGAATCTGCAGGATCAGTTGGGTGTACAAGGAAAGAGATGATCTTTCAGGTATCCTGGCACACTAGTACCAGCATCTTGAACTTAGCTCAGTTGCTAATTGGCACCTAGAGCAATTCTTTCAGCTGCGGTATAATATGATGGTGACATTCTTCCCCAGGAAGCCATCAAGCCTCTGCAGATGCATACCTCATCATAAAGTATTGCATCCTTTGTACATAGACCCATTTCACTGCTAGGAACACAATACTTGCTCAGCGTGGAGGGCCAGGGAGCAAGATTGCTAGAGAAAAGAGCATTCAAAATGAATGATCACACATGGTCTGAAAGGAAAGGTAGGCATCTTTCCCTCTGCGATGATTGGTGGTCCTGAAGCTCTGCTATAAAGGCACTGTGGCCTAAACTGTAACTCTCCGTTTGTGACATGATTTTAAAGAGACTGAAACAAAGCCTGTTGAAATCAATAAGAAGATAGTAATTCCCCAAATGGATTTTGTTAGTTAAGTGAATGTACAGTCTGTTTTGCCCAGAAAGATCAAGGTAGTAATCCTTTCTTTTCTTTTACACAAAAGGGAATAAGGCATGTGTTCATCCTATCTCTGCTATTTTATTTGGGTCTTTGTTTGGATTAAAAAAAGGTAAATGATATTTGAACTAAAAACCATCAGACATAAAAATGCCAGGAAAATGCAATTTCATAGTGAAATTATAACAACAACAAACATTCACAAGTCCTTGCCTTCTCTTCAGATCGCTGAGCGTTAGGGCACACTTGCAAGGGTCATTGGGGCTGAATGTCTACAATAATAACCCAGTTGGGCTATAAAGCTGGTGACACAGGAGTTTCTGGGAAGCCAGATGCAGATGAAATCCAAGAAAACAGGATTGTTGGGCTTCCTGGGTTAGAGGGAGAAAGAGCAATTTGAGCTTATGGGATTTGGGAACTTGCCCTGATCTCCTCTTTCACTGATGGGTCCATCCCTCCAGCCCCTCTGTCTGGCCCCTAGGACTTTCTCCAGGCCATGCGCCCTCCTGAGCCACAACCCCCACCCGCCCTGCTCTGCACCCTCTGTGAATGTTTTTGTCTGCCTAAAATGTATCCTTAACTCTGATCACACACATTTCTCACCTGGATGGAAGACAAGAGAGGGATGTGTGAGTGTGTATACAAACTAGCCTACTCTAAGAAGGGAGAGCCAGTGTGGTGTAGTGGTTAAGGTGTTGGACTATGACCTGGGAGACCAGGGTTCGAATCCCCACACAGCCATGTAGTGGCGTCACTAGGGTTGGTGTCACCCGGTGCGATAACTCATGGTGTCACCCAGGGCCGGCTCCAGGCATGCGGGGGCCTTTGGGCATCAGCTTGCCCTGGCCCCCCGGTGGATGGGTGGGTGCTAGCATGCGTACGTGTGCGCACGCCCCCTGCCCCCCGTGCGCCCCCCCTACCCTCTCTACAGTAGTCTTTACCATTGCCCTTAATTAAGATGGCAGCCGCAGTTTCCCTAAGGGGAATGAAGCCTCTGCCGCCATCTTTGTTGATGGCACACGTGTGTGCTACACATGCACATCTCTGCCATCAACTAAGATGGCGGCAGTGGCTTCAGTACCTTAGGGAAACTGTGGCTGCCATCTTAATTAAGGCCAATGGTAAAGACTACTGTAGACAGGTAGGGGGGCCGTACAGGGGTGCGGGGGCGTGCGTGGATCGCGGAAGGGGAGTGGAGGGCCCCTCAGGGGCTCCTGTAGCTCCGGGGCCCTAGGGCCAGTGCCCTGGCTGTTGTTTAAAACTGGCCTTGGTAGTGGGCACCGCCAGCAAAAGGAGAGCTAGGGGCGGCTCTGGGTGTCACCCCCCTCTCAGTGTCACCCGGGTGCGGTCCGCACCCCCCGCACCTGTGTAGTGATGCCCCTGCAGCCATGAAGCTCACTGGGTGACCTTGGGCCAGTCACTGCCTCTTAGAGGAAGGCAATGGGAAACCCCCTCTCAGTACTGCTTACCATGAAAACCCTATTCGTAGGGTCGCCATAAATCGGGATTGACTTGAAGGCAGTCCATCCACTCTAAGAAGGGGAAATTCACATGCATTGCTCCACCCACTTTGGCCTCTAGCCCCACCCACTGCTGGCATATGCCCCCCACCCCTGGTTGCCCAGAAGAGAACACAGCCCTCAGGCTGCAAAGGTTTCCCCACTGCTGCTCTATCCCATACATATCCAGCCTTTTAAGATTCTTGGATTTTTAAGTGAGTGCCATGGATGCCAACTCTTCTGGTCACATCTCCCCCCATCCCCCAGATCAGCCCTCCCTCAAGACAGAAAAAGAGAAAGTGTGCACACACAAAAAAGTGGTCTCTGCACTTCAAGAAGGATGCAGACAAACTGGAACAGGTTCAGAGAAGGGCAACAAGGATGATCAGGGGACTGAGGAGAGACTGAAAGAACTGGGCATGTTTAGCCTGGAGAAGAGAAGACTGAGGGGAGATATGATAGCACTCTTCAAGTACATGAAAGGTTGTCACACAGAGGAGGGCCGGGATCTCTTCTCGATGGTCCCAGAGTGCAGGACATGGAATAATGCGCTCAAGTTGCAGGAAGCCAGATTTCAACTGGACATCAGGAAAAACTTCCTAACTGTTAGAGCCATACAACAATGGAACCAATGACCTAGAGAGGTAGTGGGCTCTCCGACACTGGAGGCCTTCAAGAGGCAGCTGGACAGCCATCTGTCGGGAATGCTTTGATTTGGATTCCTGCATTGAGCAGGGGGTTGGACTTGATGGCCTTATCGGCCCCTTCCAACTCTACTGTTCTATGTTCTATGATTCTATGAAAAGACAGATCCAGTAGAATTTATCTGAGCTTTGGAAAGTCCATCAAGCTAAAAGAGGAAGTGAGAAAGTGTGTCTCTCTTCTAACTTCCTCCTTTCGCCCTATGCACTTTTGAAGGGGGAAAGGGGTAACCCGTCCCACCATGACCAAAGGAGCAGTGAGCAAGCACCCAGGGACTTCATGGGCATCATGGAAGGTCCTCAAGGGCCCTGTTGTGCCAAAGGGCATCACATTGGCAACCCCTGCTCTATCAAGTACAAAGGTCAGGAAGGACAGATGCTCCTAGTGGCTCAAACAAGCAAACAAACTTGACCAAACAGCCTATAAAGAAGCCTAGGGTTGTCACCTGACCTGCTCCAGCCTATTGTTAAGAAGTTTATTTATTATTTATTTATTATTTGATTTATATCCTCCCTTCCAGCAGGAGCCCAGGTGTGGTGGGTGTCCCTGCCATCTCCTCCTTTGGACACCTCAGTTGATGTTATGAAACCAGTGGCCATCGAGGTGTTTCTGGACTCTAGCTCCCATCACCCCTGACCATTGGCCATGCTGGCTGGTGCTGATGATGTTGGGAGGCCAACGACATCTGGAGGGCCACAGGTTCCCCCTCCCTGCTTACAGGCTGAATCCTTGCCAGGCTCTCTTCATATCCCACGTTGCCTTCATGCTCACCTTTTGGGGCCCCCACTGTTGGAGACAGAAAATTGGATCAGGTGGGCTCCCAAACCAGCATGGCTCTTCTTACATTCAGGATGTCCCATGGCCCTGAGTCTTGAAATAGCCTGTCCAGGCACAGGAGATGGAGACCAAAAGGAAAGATTATGCCCAGGAAAAGAATTTGGCAATTTGGCTTTTTCTTCCTGGACAGCTAAAAAGCTACAGCCTGACCTGCTTAACCTGTAGTTTTGTAAAGAAACATACGAAGAAGCCTTATACTGAGTCAGACCAATGGTCCATCTAGCTTGGTACTGTCGGCACTGACTGGCAGCAACTCAGGTGTCAGGCAGGGATCACTGGAGGCTTTCAAGAGGCAGCTGGACAGCCATCTACCAGGAATGCTTTGATTTGGATTCCTGCATTGAGCAGGGGGTTGGACTTGATGGCCTTATAGTCCCCTTTCAACTCTACTATTCTATGATTCTATCGCTCCTTCTTGGAGATATCAGGGACTGAAACTGGGTCCTTCTGCATGTAAAACATCATGTGCTATACTACTGAGCTACAGAAGGTGGTGTTGGATGACTTTAAAAGCTGCCTTGTATGGACTCAGACTGTTGGTCCATCTATTGGCTGGCAATGGCTCTGCGAGGTTTACAGCAGGCATTTTCGAGCTCTAGATCTCCCTGGAGATTCTGGGGCATTGAAACTGGGACCTTCTGCATGCAAAGCAGATGCTCTGCCACTGAGTTATGGTGACAACGGCCTCAAACTCCCCAGGCTCCATTCCATCAAAAAGAAGTGTACCTTCTAAAATATTCCCCTTAATGCAGTGTGTGTGAGCTACTGTTAACACCCAGTTGATGATTATGAGGTGTTTGAATACTTCAGTAACAGAGTCTACAAAAGCACTTATTACAGATGGATTCACAGCTAGTGCCCAGGTGTGTGTGTTTCGGCAGAGCAGAAAGGGATTGTCCCCAACATTTGGACTTAGACAATGTTTGCAACGCTTTTGCCATGTTTTTTGTTATTTTTTTTTAAATGGGAAGGGAACTCCCATTGCCCAATCTTTTACAACCTGAGCCATCGCTGTGCCTGTCACTTTTAACAGAGCAAGAGTTCTTTCAGGCGCAGATTTTTAAAGATGCTTAATATCCAGGTGGAAGTGAGACTTTGAAAACATTTCCAAGCCTATCTGGGAAAACAGCTATATTTTTATGGCTTCTCTTATGACAGACATTATTCTGCTCAAATGTGGTTCCCGGACCATTAGTATTTAAATCAGCTGATAATATGTCGGAAGTGATTCCTGCCAAAACTAACTTTACAGGTGGCCACGGCGATGCAAAGTTCTAATGGGCCGATTTAAAGCCGTTTATGTCAAACAAGCTTTGATTTTTAGCCTGCAGCAGTGATAAAGCACAGATGTACAATTTGGTAAGATTAGTGCCTCTCCTCCAGCCACAAAAGGGAGGATTATGAATTCGTGGGAGGTGGGGAAAATGGTTTATGGAGAAGAACTGTATGGAAGACCATCATTTTTTTTTTAAAGGACTAATGTCCGATGGAGAAAGCCGAGAAGAGAACAGAGCCAGGAAGACATTGTTACATTATTCCAAGGGACACTTACTTAACAGGTTATCAGTTCCAGAGAAGATGGCAGTCTAATTTTAGACTCACGTGATTTGCTGTTGCACTACCAAAAAATTGAGTCCTTGAGGTATCTCAAAGTAGCATATTAGATGTGCCACACATCCTATTTCACTGATGGATCCTCTATCCCAAGGGCGGGGAACCTCAGGAGGGCACTTTTAGATTTTTGAGTGAGGGTTGTGGGTGCCACCCCCTCTGGTCACTTCTTTCTTTCTCCCCCCCTCCCCTGGATCAGCTTCACCCAGAGAGACAGACTGAAGAAAACAAAGTGTGCACAGTCAGAAGTCAGATCCAGCAGAATTAATCTGAGCCTTGACATGCACATAGAGCAGAAAGAGGAAGTGGGAAAGAGCACTCTCAGTGCTTCATCACCATGGGATCAGTGAGGGGGGTGGTCTCAAAGGATTCATGGGTACCAGAGGAAGACCTCAAGGGCACCACTGTGCTGAAGGGCACCATGTTGGTGACTCCTCAGATTCACACTTGAAACAGAAGCATATGTGAGCTCTGCTGTGGTTCACACTGACAGTGACTGGGTGTTCTTCACATGAACCAAAGCAAACCAACCACAAAACTGGGGTAGCATCACTCAAGCACTTTGATCTGTGGATTGTTACAGGTGCCACATAATACTAATTCAGTACTTACAAGAAATCATTATTTTAGTCTGGCAGCACCTACTCTTTGGAACTCCCTGCCTATTGACATCAGGCAGGCAGCTTCACTATATTCCTTTTGGCGCCTGCTTGAAACATTTTTGATTAGGCAAGCCTATTCAGACCCACAGATCTTGGTGTGTTTTAATATTTTTAGTTTACTGCTGTTTTAATAGTTTTTAAAATGTTTTAATTAGTTGTTTTTAATTGCTTTACTGATAATTTTTGATGTTTTCTATAAACTCCTTAGAGGTTTTTTTACAATCAAATGGTATATAAATGTTGTTAAATAAAAATCAGGAAAAAAGAAAAGTAGGGCAGAAAATCCAGGTGCTGCAAAACAGTATTTATTGTGAGGACAACACATTTTGGCAAAAATCCGTTTATCAAGGGCACTGTAAATGTACAAATAACTTAAATAAGAGAAAGGAAAATTGGTACTAAATATAGCAAAGTGAAATGTATTTCCATAAACCCATGTTTAAACCATTGAAAGTTATCAGGTTTCTTTGTAATTTATACTATGAAAAAATAAATAATAAATTCCTCGATAAAGTTTTTTTTTTCCAGAAAAAAGCATTGGGCTCACCATAAATGCTACTTTATAGCATCTGGAGTTTCTTACCCTCTTTTTGCTTCCCTCCCCTTTTTCATTTATGCTATTTACACTGTTTTCAAAAAGTGTGCTTAAACACTCCTTTATCTTTTTTTTTTAATAATAATTTTTTTATTATTCAAATTTTTATAAAAACAAAAACAATACAACAGAAAAAAATAAAATAAAAAGAAGAACTTGACTTCCGATTTGTTACCGATCAGCTATAAGCATATAATATATATCAAACCTGTCTCCTAGAACATACGAAATTCACTTTTTTTCCATAGTCTATCTTGATGAATCGTCAAATCCCATTATCATCATTTCATTTTTTTCTTTCAACAAAAAGTCCAAAAGAGGCTTCCATTCCTTAAGAAATGTATCTGTCGTTTTTTCTCTAATAAGACATGTCAATTTGTCCATCTCAACTAAGTCCATTAATTTCAATAGCCATTCTTCCATTGTTGGTATCGATTCCATTTTCCACTTTTGTGCATATAGTAATCTTGCTGCCGTAATCATATATAATATTATTCTTCCATATTTCTTTTCCTTTTGTTTATCCATAAAACCCAATAAAAAAATTCTGGTTTTGACTGAATATTTATCTTTAAGATTTTTTGCATCATCCTACCTATCTGTGCCCAAAATAATTTTGCCTGTTTACACGACCACCACATATGATAAAAAGATCCTTCTTGTTGTTTACATTTCCAACATACATTAGAAACATTACTATACATTTTTGACAACTTTTCTGGAGTCATATACCAACGATACATCATTTTATAAAAATTTTCTTTAAGATTATAGCATAATGTAAATTTCAAACCTTTTTTCCACATATTTTCCCATTGATCCATTTGTATATTATAACCAAAATTTTTTGCCCACTTAACCATACACTCTTTTACTTGTTCTTCTTCCATGTCCATTTTTAATAAAAATTTATACATTTTTGCAATTATGCATTCATCATTTGTACACAAACCTATTTCAAAATCAGATTTATTTATTTCAAACCCATACATTTTCTTGTCCATTTTAAATCTTTCTAACAATTGTAAATAGGCAAACCATTGTGAACTATATCCTTCCTTTATTAGTTGTTCTCTCTCTTTCATTATATAGTCACCATGCACATTTTCTAATAGTTCTTGGTAAGTTAACCATTTCTCTTTTCCAGCCATTTCTCTTCTATAAAATGCTTCTTGACTTGAAACACATAGTGGTATTTTCAAAAAAAACCTTGTTTTGTATTTATTCCATTTATTCAACAAAGGACATCTTATAAAATGATTATTAAAATCCACATTAACTTTTACTTTATCATACCATAGATATCCATGCCATCCCCACTTCAGGTTGTGACCCTCCAAATCCAATAATCTTTTATTCCTCAATAGAATCCATTCCTTTATCCAGACTAAGCAACAAGCAGCAAAATAAAGTCTCAAATTTGGTAATCCCAGCCCTCCTCTTTCTTTGGCGTCTTGTAATAATTTAAATTTAACTCTTGGTTTTTTCCCCTGCCAAACAAATTTAGAAATATCTTTTCGCCATTGTTTGAAAGGTAGATCAGAGGATATGACAGGTATTGTTTGAAATAGAAACATCATTCTCGGCAATACATTCATTTTTATTACAGATATTCTACCCATTAATGACAACTGTAATTTATCCCATTTTAACAAATCTTTCTTAATCTCTGTCCATAGTTTTTCATAATTATTATGAAACAACTTTGAATTTTTATTTGTCATAATGATACCTAAATATTTCACCTTTTCTTCTATTTTAAAATCTATCTTCTCCATTAACTCTTTTTGATCTCTTAAAGATAAATTTTTCACCAACATCTTCGTTTTTTGATTGTTGATCTTAAATCCTGCTAATGGTCCAAATTCTTCTAATTTATCCATCAATACTTTGATTCCTTCCGAGGGATTTTCTAATACAATTATCAAGTCATCAGCAAATGCTCTCAATTTATATTCCTCTTTTTTTATCTTTATTCCCAAAATCCTTTTGTCTTGCCTTATGTCTCTAAGCAGCACTTCTAAAACCAGAATAAATAGAAGGGGGGACAATGGACATCCCTGTCTTGTACCCTTTTGTATTTCACATGAGTCCGTTAAATGCCCATTGACAATTATCTGTGCCTTGTGTGATGTATAAATTGATCTGATCCATTTTATAAAATTATCTCCAAAGTCCATTTGCTCTAGAACCTTAAACATAAATTTCCAATTCAAATTATCAAATGCTTTCTCAGCATCCAAGAAAATCAAAGCAGCTTGTATGTCATTTCGTTGTTCTAGATATTCCAACACATTCAAAACATTCCTGACATCACGTAATTGTCTTTTAGGTAAAAACCCCGCTTGATCTTCCTGAATAAATTGTTGCAATATTATTTTCATTCTTTCAGCCAAAATCATTGTAAAAATTTTATAGTCATTATTCAGTAAAGATATTGGCCGATAATTTTTTGTTTTAGTTAAATCCTGCTCCTCTTTAGGTATTAATGTTATATTGGCATTTTTCCAACTATCCGGTATCTTCCCCTCTTGTAAAATAGAATTCATTGTATACTGTAAAGGTAGTAAAAGTTCCTCCTCCAAGCATTTGTAATACATTGCTGATAGTCCATCCGGTCCTGGCGCCTTTCCTAATTTAATTTTACTTATAGCCTCAGATATTTCTCTTGATGTAATAGGACCATTAATAGCTTGTCTCTGAAGATCTGTAATTTTAGGCAAATTCTGTTTGGATATATACTCTTCTATTTTTTCTGAGGGAATTTCCTGACACTTGTACAAAGTTGAATAATATTGATGGAAAACCCTTTGGATTTTTAAATTGTCTGTCAACATCTCATCTCCTTCTTGTATCTTTAAAATAAGATTTTTTTGTCGTTCTTTTCTTAATTTATATGCTAGCAATTTCCCCGGTTTATTTGCAAATTCAAAAGTCCTTTGTTTAGCAAAATTTAATTTCCTTTCAATTTCTCTGACTGTCAACATTGACACTTGTTTCTGTAACATTTTAATTTGATTTACAGTAGAAGCTTTGCAAATTCAAAAGTCCTTTGTTTAGCAAAATTTAATTTCCTTTCAATTTCTCTGACTGTCAACATTGACACTTGTTTCTGTAACATTTTAATTTGATTTACAGTAGAAGCTTTAGTTGGATTCTTTTTCAGTTCTTCCTCTTTTTGTTTTATTTCTTCCAAGATCAATTGCATTTTCTGTTGTTTCTTCTTTTTTAATTCAGAATTACATTTAATAAAATATCCCCTCATAAATGCTTTACTTGTATCCCAAACAATATTTTCATCTGTTCCTTTATGTAAATTGTGTTCAAAAAACTCTTTTAATTTCTTCTTACATTCCTGCACTATTTTATCATTCTGTAATAAAGATTCATTTAGTCTCCATCTAAATCCAAGATTTTTTTTTTTTAAGTCAATATCACTGGATTATGATCCAAAAAGGTTTTTGGTAACACATCCATCTTGGAAATATCTTTCACTAAATTTTTAGACATCCAAATCATATCAATCCTCGAAAATGTTTTATGTCTTTCTGAAAAGTAAGTAAATTCCTTTGCATTGTCATTTATATATCTCCAAGCATCCACCAATTCTAAATTTTCCATCAATTCAAAACAGAACTTTGGCAATTTGTCCTGTGTCTCTTTAATATTTTTCTCAGAAAGTCTATCCATTTTTGGTGAAATTACCCCATTCCAATCACCCATGACACACCAATGATCATATGCAAACTCTGATAATTTTTCCATAAGTCCAGTATAAAACCTTGTTTTATCTTCATTAGGAGCATAAATGCCCACTATCAAAATTTTTGTACCCTGAATGGTGATTTCAACTCCCACAAATCTGCCACTATCATCCAATAATATCAATTTAGGAGACAATTGTGAATTAATATAAAGAACCACACCATTTTTTTTGAATCCTGCCGAAATAAATTCTTCACCCAAATTTTTACAAATTAAATATTTAGAATCTTTCTTCTTAATATGAGTTTCTTGTAAACAAATTATATCCAATTTTAATTTTTTCAAATAATGAAATACTTTCTTTCTCTTCTGCGACAAATTAGCTCCATTTATATTCCAAGTTAGATATTTGTAATCCATTTTTAAGCATGTATTTTAGAAAAGTCTGTGCCTGTTGCTCCCTTGGATCCATCATCATCCTTTTCTTCCTCTACCTGTTTTTTCCTTTGACTTTGTTTCCCAGGAATTATATCCATATCTTTGAGTTTATCTTCTTCCATGTCTTTTGAAGCTTTTCTCAAGAAATCCCTTGCTTTTTGAACAGTATTTAATCGATACTTCTGTTGTCTAAATGTAAAAATCACTCCCTCTGGAACATCCCATCTAAATTGAATTTTACATTGTTTAAGTTTTTCTATGAAGAAAGCGTAATCTTTTCTCTTACGTAGAAGCCTAACAGGAATTTCCTTCATCACCTGTATTTCTTTACCGTCAGTTTTGAAGACATTGTTAAAATGATGTTGCAAAACCATATCTCTGGTCCTCTTTTTTAAAAAATAAACAAGCACATCTCTTGGGATTTTTTTTTATTGTTGCATATCTGGAATTAATTCTATAAACTTTGTCTATTTCAAATTCCATCCGATCTTCATTCCTGTCGAAGGATTTTGCCAAAACATTAACAATTTTCTCTCTGATATCTTCACCTGTTTCCTCAGGAATTGCACGGAATCTCAAGCAATGTTCTTTATCTCTAAGTTCCATAACAGCAATATAGTCCAAATTTTTTTCCAATTCCATATTTGTAATATCTATTCTATTCTCTAAGGTTTGCACCTTATCTTTAACATTTTTTACATCCTGTGTTAATTGCCCAATGTTATTTTTAATCTCACCCACTTCTGTTTTAATATGATCTTGTAAATCTTTAAAATCCTTTTTCATATTGCAAAATTCATCTTTAAGTTGTTGTCTGTCCTGTTTCATCTCTTGTTTCAACTCTTGTTTAAAATCACTAAATCCCTCCATAATTTTCTGGAACATGTCCATCCCTTCCTGTGTATCAATTGAAACTCTTCGCTCCAAAACTTTGGCTGCTTTCCTAGTTGTCATTCTTGGAAAAAAAAAACCTTTTCTATTATTAGCCAATGTAGAGGCAAACAGTTTCTTTTCTCCCAGCAACAAAAAAGTTAATATTCCAGGCCTGTTTAACCAACACAGTTCTTATCTCCAGCACATTCAGGAATGTAAAACAAATCCAGTTCTCAGCATCCAGCAGTTAGTAAGATACACGAACAGCAGATTCGTTCAAAAAAAAAATTTAATCCAAAAAAAAAAATATTCTCAGATATATTTCCTTCAAATAATCAAATCATCTTATCTAATAAGTTGCCTCTTATCCATTTAATCTTTGTAATTCCAGCTTTAAGCCAGCTTTTTGTCATAAAAAATAAAGCAGGTTCTTTGAATTGCTCCCTTCTTCCTTAGCTTTGTATAATACGAAAAAAGTGGGACTCACCCAAGTTTCTGAGTTGCCGATTCGTAAACAAGTCTCTTTTACGATAGTAATTTAAGTTAGTTGATAAGATTTAGACAGAAGGAGGCTAGCTCGTTAAAAACGTTTTTAAAAGAGAAAGAAAAAAAAGTCTCGCTTACTTTCAGCACAGCCTGTTGGAAATCCAGACTCTGTCTTCCGCTGCTAGAAATGCCTTCCCGGAAGGAGTGCTGGCTGGTGATTGTCTCTGAGTGAGCTCTATCTCAGAGGAAGCTTATTTCAGTTAAAAGCCAGTCAAGAGGAATTTTTGACTGGCGTAAATGTTCTCCAAGATAAAAGGGGAACCGAAGAGATTATCCACAGAACTCCATCGATCTGTAGATTGCTAGATTTGATCAGGAATCACCCTGAGATAAGAAGGCATTTCAAACACTCCTTTATCCAGTGTGTGACGACCTGGGAGACCAGGGTTCGAATCCCCACACAGCCATGAAGCTCACTGGGTGACCTTGAGCCAGTCATTGCCCCTCAGCCTCAGAGGAAGGCAATGGTAACCCCCCCTCTGAATACCGCTTACCATGAACACCCTCTTCGTAAGTCAGAATCGACTTGAAGGCAGTCCATCTTCTCCTTTATCTTGGAGAAAAAGCTGCTTTGGGCCCCAGTCAGGAATGTGCTGCTGTTCTGGATCAGAGCGATATGCCCGTTTCCTTCCACAAAAGCTCCCTCGCCCTCCTTCCATATGCCCCTTGAACGTACCATGCAAACATCATCACCAGGAAATAGCAGCCAGAGGAAAAGGGATTTTCAGCCAGAAAACAGTGCAGGACCCTGATCTGGATCAGGAGTGTGTAGCTCAGTGGTAGAGTAGCTGCTTTTCATGCAAAAGATCCCAGGTTCAATCCCCGGCATCTCCAGGTAGGGCAGGGTATCTGCATCTATTTATTTATATACAGTCATAGACCCATATATCGATGTAGTGATATATATAGATGAAAAAAGATACAGTACAGGAAACAAAGTTAAATGCATATAAGAGAAATCTGTTTCTGCTGGGCCGCATAAACAAATTTGGCAACTTGAAGGGTGTCCTTTTTATGAAATCCAGATAGCAAATAAACCATTTTGGCTTCAGGGGATTTATGAGTCGTTTTTAGTTATGATACTTAGAACGAATCTGTGAATACAAGGTGCATGAAAGCAAGCTGTGCTGGAGAGTTTCAATACCCGCACCACAGGGGCAGACACGGTGTTCATAGGGGATCCCCCTGAACCTCCCTTCCAGAAGCGCAGAGTATAGGGAGTTAAATCTAGCTTTAGAGAATGCCAAGCGGAATTTGGGTATTGTGAGATAATCTAAATAAGGACTGGACCTTTCAGGGAAAAAAATTAATTTCAAATACACTGGGGAGCATATTTTGGAAGCCAGAGAGAATGTAGATTGGTAATCAATATCCTTAATTTGTTGTCGTAACCTGGCTAAAGCATCACTTGGGGGGGAGAACTAGTAAATATTCCTTGGAAAGACTGATTTGTGATAATTTCATTTCCAATTTATGATTCCATTTAGATACCGAGCTATCATTCCAGAATAGGGATAGTAAGCCAGAAGTATTGTTAGTTGATATTTGAAACCAATAGTTTACAGTCGCCAGCCATGCATGGCATTCCATTGAATTAAGCCCACATTCTAATCTAAGCGCAGACGCAGGCGCGCATCTAGGGACACCTACCAAGGGTCGTAAACAGGAAGAAAGAACTGCTTCAACTGTATGGTCCAAGCGATGTATCCAAATTGGAGCTCCATATAAAATTTGGGGGATGATTTTAGTTTTAAATATCTGGATGGCCGCAGGTATAAATTTTCCCCCTTTATAATAAAAATAGCGAATCAGACTATTTAAAGAATTCTTAATACTCCTTAGCATCGTTCTTATATGAAAAGACCAATTCATTGAAGAGTGGAAGGAGATGCCAAGGTATTTATAGTGGGCTACTTGTTCAACTGGATGTTTGTTAACTATCCATACTGGGGTGATTATTCGCTTGGAGAACACTAAAATTTTCGTTTTATTGAAATTTATAGTAAGGTGGTTCTTTGTACAATAGGACATAAACGCCCTTTATGTACGTTTTAAGCCAACCTTCGATAATGAGAGAATCACAGCGTCATCCGCATATAGTAACAAAGGGCATCTCTTGTCCGCAATCTGGGGGTGTGAAAATCATGGGAGAGACAGTGTTCGTTTAAGTCATTTAAAAATAGATTAAAAAGAAGAGGGGCAAGTACACATCCCTGTCTCACCCCTGTGGACGTGGGGATAGAGTTGGTTAGACCGCCCTCGTTTCCACAGCGTACACGAAGGGTAGTCTGTTGATGCAGATGGTACATCAGAAATAAAAGTCTTTTATCAATGGATGATTTGGATAGTTTAGACCACAGAATATGCCGAGGGATCGAGTCAAATGCGGCCTTTAGATCAATAAAGGCAACGTGTAAACCGTTGCCCTTCTGTTTGTTATACTTTTCGGGTAGGGCAGGGAAAGATTGCGTGTCTAAAACCATGGAGAGCACCTGTCAATCGTAAACAGTACTGAGCTGGATGGACCAACAGTCTGACTCAGTCAAAGGCAGCTTCTGATGTTCTACACCAGGGCCCTGTCACTGTTCTATCTTCAAAATAAATGTGCCCAATTTCACCCGTTTCTTAGAAAGTGTATCGAACAGTTTTCCCCAAGCTCCATTCTTCTATAGGCCAGAGCAAGATAGCCCAAATGAGAGCCAGAGAATAAGATTTTGGTGGACACCATCTTCACTTTCCTCCTCTGTCTATCCCATCTTCTCTTGCAGGAGAAGTGAAGGTGGAGTCGTGGGCTTAGCTCTTCAGCAATGGGTAAATGCAGGATGGGAGGGCTCCATCGGGATTCTTCAACGTAAGTACCCAGGAATATTCCCCATAATAATCACCAGGGAGACATATCGGGGGGACTTCAGCACCTCTCCAGTTCCTTGCTCCTCCCTTGTTCCTGGGTCCTTCTTGACTACTTTCTGAACCACACACATATATACTCGCAACAGCCAAGAGTGGCCCATTTGAGCAAATGGGGCTCTGTCCCACCCATATCAGTCTGCCCTTAGCCAGTCCACACCTCCCTTACTTTTTACTTGCAACCAATCCAGAGGGTGGCAATGTCTGTCAGCTGCCTCCTCCTTAGTCTTAGGGTTGCTCCTGTAGAACTCTGCAGGGAGGAAGAGGAGGATGGAGACAAAACTAGAATGAGTTGGCTCCACCTGTCATTGGCTCTGGTTCCACCTACTGTTTGAGCTCCCTATCTTACACCCCACCAGTCCCAATGGGCACCAGCCACTGCTGGCTCACAAGGAAGTGAGCTTCTCCAACTGATGCAAGCTCTGGAATACCCTACCCCAAGAAGCCCTCTCTGCTCCCTCCTTCATGGTGTTCCGGAGACTCCTGAAAACCATCCTGTTCCAGAGAGCCTTTGGGAGGGACTGAAGGCAGCGCCTGAAACTGATTTTATCGCCCCCCCAGCTTTTAGTTTTACCTCTTTAGTCCCCTTTTAATATCGCTCCCCTAGATTTCTTGACTATATTTTTGAGGTTTTTTTTAATCAAAATAGATTTTTTAAAAAATGTGTTTTCATTGTGTATGATTTTATTGTGAGCTGCCCTGAGTGCCCTATTTGAGGGTAGAAGGGCGGGATATAAATGTTTTAAATAATAAAAATTATTAAGGATAATGCAGTCACACAACCTGTGTAGACCCTCAACAAAGAGGACAACACAAGGCAAAGGAGGAGAGGGGGCTTGTAAAAAGTCCATGAGACTTGTCCTGTTTCATCAGATTGCCCAGTTGGTCATGTGTTTCAGCCCTGGTCAGATCTCTGTGTGGGAGGGCTTCTGTCCCTAGATGCCCATCTGTCAAAGCACACCATGGTCTTAAACCAGGGCTGGGGACTCTGTGGCTCTCCAAATGTTGTAGGACTCCAGTTCCCATGATCACTGACCATGAGCCATGCTGCCTGGGGATGATGGGAGTTGGGGTCTGGTGGTATCTGGAAGCCCAGAGGTTGCCCATTCCTATCTGAAACCAACCTTAGGATGCTCTGATCTTTCAAGCCATCCAAGGAATCGCAGTAGTCCCTTTGAGAATCACACTCCTCCTTCTTAGCAAGGCAGTTAAGAACCTAGGAAGCTTCCTTACACCGAGTCAGATCCTGGGTCCATCTAGCTCAGTACTGTCTACTCTGACTGGCAGAGGCTCTCCAGCATCTCAGGCAGGAGTTTTCCTCAGCTCTACCTGGAGATACCAAGGTTCACACCTGGGACCTTCTGCATGCAAGGCAGAAGCTCTACTACTTTGTGTAGGCTCTAGACATATAGATGAATTTGGAATGGAGGGTTGGGAGAGAAAAAAACAAGTTCTGGGATATGAAAAACCAGTTCTTTGCTAAATAAAAATAAAATGCATTTTTCTTGTATTTGCATATATTTCACAGTGTGTTTTGCTTTGGGGAGCAATGGGCTAGGACAGGCAACCCTGAGGAACATTGAAAGATTGCCCTCTGGCCACTGGAGGGAGCTGTCTGGTTTTGGAGACCCCACCGGGCACCATTCATATTTTCAGGCAAATCTTCAGTCTTATCAAACACATGTGATTTTTCATGAAGTGGATATTGTAGATCTGGAAAAGGTGCAGGGAGGGGCAAGCCAAAACAATCTTTAGCCACATCCACACAATACATTTAAAGGACTATTGTACCCCTAAATAATCCTGGGAACTATAGTTTGTAAAGGATGGTGAGAGTTCTTAGGAGACCCCTATTCCCCACACAGAGCTACAATTCTCAAAGTGGTTTAATACTCAGTCCCTCTTCCCAGGGGTATTGTAGCTCTGTGAGGGGAAGAGGGGGTCTCCTAACAACTCTCAGCGTCCTTAAACTACAATTTCCAGGTTTCTTTTGGGGAAGTCATGACTGTTAAAGTGGTATGATAGCGCTTTAAATGTAGGGTATGGATATGGCCTTATTCATTCACATTCTGTTCACTTGTTGAAGATGAGAACTACCTTCAGATGTAGTTCAAAGATTTTCGAACTAATTCGGTGGGCTTCGCGAAATGGAACTAGTTCATCCCAAGCACCGGGTCACATGAATGGAGGATGTGTATTTGTGCTTTTGGTGTGGCATTCCCTTGCTTGTGAAGCATAATGTCTCACTGGAGTGCACCCTTCATCTGCTGTGATGGCATTTGATGCTTCAAAATCAGGATGCATTCAGCTGGAGCTTCGTCAGAGATTGATGTGAGGTCCTTTTCTTAAATGCTTCCTTTCCCCCCCTCCCCCCTTCTGCAAAACTGGGCCAACAACACCTGACAGAGGGACTGTATCTGGGTATTTATGATGGGGTTTGGTTGCTATAGCAACAGAGACCAGATAAATACCTTGTCAGGGACTGGATGCAAGTTGTGCTAGACTTATGCCTGGCTGCCCTAGCCACATTAGCAATGGCTTCGGAAAGAGAGAATGAATGACAGCCTGAGCCACAAAACATCACCAGAAATAATGTCACAAAAGGAACTGAAGTCCAATTAGATGACCTCATTGGAGGTTAATGGCATTCAAAGGCCAACACAGTCTGGGGCAATGGAGAGACTTGGACTAGGGAGATCTCATGTTAAATAACAGAGCCTCTGAAGATGTCTTATCCAGGAGCCAATCCACTGGTCCATTTTATCCCAATATCTCTGTGCTGCATGGTGGTGGGTCTCTGGGGGTCTTGGATGTGTGTGTGTGTGTGTTTAAATCTATACTCCATAGGCTCCTTTTGAGTAGAGATGAGGGGTATTGTAGATGTGGGGTTTGCACCTGGGACCTTGTAAATGTGACCTGCATATGCTCTACCACTGGGCTACCATTCACTAACTTTGATCCCCCTCTCTGCCATGAAAGAACTTGCCAGGTGCCTTTTTACCAGCCATTGTCTCTCAGTCTGACTTCCCTTTATCTGAGGATAAAATGGGCTAACTAAATAAGGCTCTGAGAGGCTACAGCAGGTGTGGGAAATATTTGGTCTGCCACATGTTCCTGAACTACAATTCCCTTCATCCCTAGCCATTGGCCATGCTTGCTGGGGCTGATGGGAGTTGTGGTTCAACAACATCTGGAGGGCCAAAACTTCCCCACACCTGGGCTATAAGATGCTGTGTCTTTAAGCCAAGTATAGCCAACGTGGTGTCCCCCAGATGTTGGATTCCAACTCCCCATCAGCCCCAGCCAGCATGACCAGTGATGAGGGATGATGGGAGCTGTCATCCAGAAACATTTGGAGGGCACCACATTGGCTACCCCTGCTTTAAGCTCAGGTCTTCCCATCAGCCTAAGGCAGGGCTAGCCAATGAGAGGCCCTCCAGATGTTTTGCACTATAACCCCCATCATCTCTGGGAAGATATAGGGCAGATCCCTGAACCTGAACTAACATTTGCAGGAAGGGATTCTGAGGAACTAAGACAAATAGTGGTAACGAGAGAGGAAGTTCTAAGCTTAATGGACAATATAAAAACTGACAAATCACCAGGCCCGGATGGCATCCACCCAAGAGTTCTCAAAGAACTCAAAGGTGAAATTGCTGATCTGCTAACTAAAATATGTAACTTGTCCCTCGGGTCCTCCTCCGTGCCTGAGGACTGGAAAGTGGCAAATGTAACACCAATCTTCAAAAAGGGATCCAGAGGCAATCCCGGAAATTACAGGCCAGTTAGCTTAACTTCTGTCCCTGGAAAACTGGTAGAAAGTATGATTAAAGCTAGATTAACCAAGCACATAGAAGAACAAGCCTTGCTGAAGCAGAGCCAGCATGGCTTCTGCAAGGGAAAGTCCTGTCTCAGTAACCTATTAGAATTCTTTGAGAGTGTCAACAAGCATATAGATAGAGGTGATCCAGTGGACATAGTGTACTTAGACTTTCAAAAAGCGTTTGACAAGGTACCTCACCAAAGACTTCTGAGGAAGCTTAGCAGTCATGGAATAAGAGGAGAGGTCCTCTTGTGGATAAGGAATTGGTTAAGAATTGGAATAAATGGACAGTTCTCCCAATGGAGGGCTGTAGAAAGTGGAGTCCCTCAAGGATCGGTATTGGGACCTGTACTTTTCAACTTGTTCATTAATGACCTAGAATTAGGAGTGAGCAGCGAAGTGGCCAAGTTTGCTGATGACACTAAATTGTTCAGGGTTGTTAAAACAAAAAGGGATTGCGAAGAGCTCCAAAAAGACCTCTCCAAACTGAGTGAATGGGCGGAAAAATGGCAAATGCAATTCAATATAAACAAGTGTAAAATTATGCATATTGGAGCAAAAAATCTTAATTTCACATATACGCTCATGGGGTCTGAACTGGCGGTGACCGACCAGGAGAGAGACCTCGGGGTTGTAGTGGACAGCACGATGAAAATGTCGACCCAGTGTGCGGCAGCTGTGAAAAAGGCAAATTCCATGCTAGGGATCATTAGGAAAGGTATTGAAAATAAAACAGCCGATATCATAATGCCGTTGTATAAATCTATGGTGCGGCCGCATTTGGAATACTGTGTACAGTTCTGGTCGCCTCATCTCAAAAAGGATATTCTAGAGTTGGAAAAGGTTCAGAAGAGGGCAACCAGAATGATCAAGGGGATGGAGCGACTCCCTTACGAGGAAAGGTTGCAGCATTTGGGGCTTTTTAGTTTAGAGAAAAGGCGGGTCAGAGGAGACATGATAGAAGTGTATAAAATTATGCATGGCATGGAGAAAGTGGATAGAGAAAAGTTCTTCTCCCTCTCTCATAATACTAGAACTCGTGGACATTCAAAGAAGCTGAATGTTGGAAGATTCAGGACAGACAAAAGGAAGTACTTCTTTACTCAGCGCATAGTTAAACTATGGAATTTGCTCCCACAAGATGCAGTAATGGCCACCAGCTTGGATGGCTTTAAAAGAAGATTAGACAAATTCATGGAGGACAGGGCTATCAATGGCTACTAGCCATGATGGCTGTGCTGTGCCACCCTAGTCAGAGGCAGCATGCTTCTGAAAACCAGTTGCCGGAAGCCTCAGGAGGGGAGAGTGTTCTTGCACTCGGATCCTGCTTGCGGGCTTCCCCCAGGCACCTGGTTGGCCACTGTGAGAACAGGATGCTGGACTAGATGGGCCACTGGCCTGATCCAGCAGGCTCTTCTTATGTTCTTATGTAGTACACATCTTGAGGGCCTCACATTGGTTAGCCCTGGCCTAAGGTACCCAAAGCTCCAGTTATCTTAACCAGTTGTATAGATTAGGGAATTTCACCTGATGCAGCCTCTCCTTTCATTGTGCAGCAGGATCACAACCACCAACATTCCTTCTGAACTCTTAAAAGTATGTAATTCCTGTCTTCTCTTGAGTCATAGAAAGGCCTTGGTCATTTTTCACCCATGCTTTCAAATTAATGCGCATGTTTCAATGCTCACTAAAGCAAAGGGCCCTGTCATTGGAATACACTTGGGGTCTCTTCACGGGATGCATATTTTTTTGTCCATCCAATTGGTAGTGATCACCCCTGGGAAATCCAACACAATGTGTGAACCAGGCAATTAATGGCCATTGCCAGCATCACTTCCCTTGGATGAAATTCAAGAGTTAGAGTTTTTTTTAGTTTAGAGATATGGCGACTAATGGAGGATATGATAGGGGTGTATAAGAATAGGCATGGTGTGGAGAAGGAGGACAGAGAGGCATTTTTCTCCCTCTCTCATAATACTAGAAGCCAGAGCCACTCAATGAGGCTGAATTGGTGGGAGGTTCATGACAGACAACAGAAAGTACTTCTTCATACAGCACATAGTTAAACTGGTATTTGCTCCAGTTTAGGAGGTAGTGATAGCCAATGCTAGATTTAGGAACAAGCCATGTAAGCCATGGCTTAAAGCCTCACATTATGAGGGGCCTCTAAATATATTGGAGATAACTAAGATGTTTTATTACCATTGAAATTGTTTTGACTTTAGTAACCTTTCATATAAAACCTACCACCAAAATCCAGGACCTTGACTTCCATTCCCACCACACCCCAGTCCCATCAATTTCCTTTCCAGGGCTACTGGACTACTTGCATCATCCACAGGTTGCCCAAACTCACCTCAGACCTCAAGAGGAGACAATGGGAGCTAGCCGACCAACGCATTCTAAAGTTCTGTTCCACAAGAGGCATCATCTCTGCTAATCCCCTCCTCGCCACTTTACCACCATTATTCCCCCTTTTTATTTTTTGTGGTGTGGAGCCTCTCGATCTTGACGTGGCTTAGGGCCTCAGCATGTCTTCCATAACAACATAAGACCAAAAAAAAGCCTGCTGGATCAGGCCAATGGCCCATCTAGTCCAGGATCCTGCTGTCACAGTGGCCAACCAGATGCCCATGGAAAGCCGGCAAGCAGGACCTGAGTGCAAGAGCACTCTCCCCTCCTGTGGTTTCCTGCACCTGGCATTCAGAAGCATACTGCCTCCATCTGTGGAGGCAGAGCAAAGCCATCATGGCTAGTAGCCCCCGATAGTCTTTTCCTCCATGAATTTGGCTAATCCTCTTTTAAAGCCACCCAAGTTGGGGGCCATCACTGCCTCTTTTGGGAGCAAATTTCAGAGTTTAACTATTCACTGTGTGAAGAAGGACTTTTTGTCTGTCTTGAATCTCCCAACATTCAGCTTCATTGGATGCCCACGAGTTCTAGTGTTATGAGAGAAGGAGAAAAGCTTTTCTCTATCTGCTTCCTTCATGCCATGCATAATTTTATACACTTCTTTCATGTCACCTCTTGCTTGCCTTCTCTCTAAACTAAAAAGCCCCCAATGCTGCAACCGTTCCTCATAAGGGAGTCACTCCATCCCCTTGATCATTCTGGTTGCCCCTTTCAGAATTTTTCCCAGTTCTTCATCTGGCCCTGATGATGGCCACTAATTTGGATGGATTTAAAAGAGAATTAGACAAATTCATGGAGGCAAATAAGGCTATCAGTGGCTACTAGCTAAGATGGCTATGTTCTGCCTTCAGCGTCAGGATAATGTGCCTCTGAATGCCAGTCACGGGGAATCACATATGGGGGTAAATGCAATGTGCTCAAGTCCTGCTTGTGGGCTTCCCAGCAGAGGGATCTGGTGGGCCAGTGTGAGAAAAGGATCATAGAATCATAGAATAGTAGAGTTGGAAGGGGCCTATAAGGCCATCAAGTCCAACCTCCTGCTCAATGCAGGAATCCAAATCAAAGCATTCCTGACAGATGGCTGTCCAGCTGCCTCTTGAAGGCCTCCAGTGTTGGAGAGCTCACTACTTCCCCAGATCATTGGCTCCATTGTTGTACCACTCTAACAATTAGGAATTTTTTCCTGATGTTCAGCTGAAATCTGGCTTCCTGCAACTTCAGCCCATTATTCCGTGTCCTGCACTCTCGGACAATCGAGAAGAGATCCTGGCCCTCCTCTGTGTGGCAACCTTTCATGTACTTGAAGAGTGCTAGCATATCTCCCCTCAGTCTTCTCTTCTCCAGGCTAAACATGCCCAGTTCTTTCAGTCTCTCGTCATAGGGCTTTGTTTCCATGCTGGATTAAATGGCCTCCCCTTTAGCCTGATCCAGTGAGTGGGCTCTTCTTACATTCCTATGCTCAGCCAAATGGGGCGGATCCCTGTTCGCCATCCTGGTTGCTTAGATTCCTTAAGGCTGCTTGCCAGCCCTGGCCGCTGCAGGAACATGGAGATAAGCTTGCCATCTTAGCCCACTCTCACTGGTGGCTTATCTTGTCTTCTGCTGTGTGGAGAGGAAGAATGTGATGGGGAAGAACCACAGAAGGTAACCGTCAACAACAGAATGTCCTTGCAAGCGAGAGCCTTTGATTGCTTATATTCAAAGCAAAAGATAATAAGGATAAAGTAATGGGTATTTACTCTTTCTTCACATTCCCTTTTAATGTCATCTAATTAAGGCAGCTGACAGCCATCTTCCACGGCACATTTAGTACCGCATTTCACGTTCCACACTGCAGCTCAGCTCCACGCGTTCTTCCCTTGGTCTTGATTTCCAGGGCAGTGGGAGGGGGAGTTTCATTCATTGACCAAATGTACCAGAGCTTACCTTGGGGCTCACTTCCATCTACCAGTCATGCAAAATCTAGATCTTCATTTGCAGACTCAAGGGGGTGGAGGGAGTGGTGGAAAATAGAGATATGCTCAGCCACCCCCTCCCGAGGTGGTTTTCCATTAAAGGGCCTCATCTGCCTGCCGTTCGAATTGCGTCTCCTCATCAGCAAGGGTGGCGTGTTGCAGGAAGTGGCATATGCTACAGCAGATGTTGTAGAATCAATCCCGGGTAATGATGAAAGAATGAAATTACTCATCTGCCATAGCTGCAGTCTGAATGGGCTTGCAGTATTCCTAAGAAGGTGGCTGTCTCAGACAGGCTTGGTGAAACTGAACCGGCCACAGTTCTGCTTGCTTCATATGCTTGCTTTTCCCTTGTCTGAGGAGCGTCAGGAGTTAGGGGCCTCCCATAACATGGTCTAAGGGTTTGAGTCTGACACAGTAGTTCCCCATGCAACACTTGAAAATTGCTGTGGGTCTTGAATGGAGCACTCAATGATTTTTTTCTGCCTGTTGCACAATTGTAATATATGGTGTGAGATGTGGTATGTTTTTTAATTGCTTTTATTGCTTGCCACAGACCACCTGAATGAGGCTCGGGGACCACTCGTGGGCCACAGGCCACAGTTTGTGAACCCCTGGACTAAGCAAAAGGACTAGGCTTCACACTCCCCCAAAGGTCTCCTGAACAGCCAGGCATCAAATGACTGTGACGCCTTTATCTATTTATTGCATTTGTATACCGCCCCATAGCCGAAGCTCTCTGGGCGGTTTACAACAATTAGAAACATTAAAAACAAATATACAAATTTAAAAACACATTTTTAAAAAAGCAATTTAAAAACACATGGTAAAATGGAGAAGAGGAACGTCTTGACCTGGCGCCGAAAAGATAAGCTTTGCAGGCTGCAGAAGGATAGGGAGGACACTTATGCATCACCAAAAAAGAGGAAATGCATCATTAGGAAGGGGGGGAGGACAAGAAGAGGACAGGTTTGCATACAATTTGCATATGCTAATTTATATGAATAGATGTATCTTTAGAAAGGATTATTGTAATTTAAGCACCATAGTGGGGAACAAGACTTACGGTAGTATTCAAAAAAGTCCTACTCAGAGTAGACCCATTGAAATTAATGAACTAGGTCACATCTATTAATTTAATGGGTCAACTCTGGATAGGGCTACCACTGAATGCCACCCTTAGTGCCTACTAAAGGTGGGTGAATCTGTCAGTTTTGGTTCCTCTCAGTTTCTCATTCTTCCAATATTAAATTCAACTATCAACGTTTCTGCATCGGGTTTTTAAAGTTTTTATGAAGCATCTTCACAGGCCACGGAGGATGGACAAGCCTAGCATGGATGGGGTGCAACATGGTAGCTGTTTATAGTGAAGTGGAAAACTCCACCTCTGGGGGTCATTGGTATTAGCAAGTAGATGAGCAAGTATTAGCAAGATTGTATGGGGGCATTCATAAAACCTCTCTTTCTCTCTCTCAATTTGGAAACAAGCAACACTGTGAGGTGACAAAAGGGCATGAGCAGATATTGCCTGAAAAGTGATGTCCCTCCCAGAGTGTTTTTGGTCATTGTCTGCCCACCTGTCTCCAAAACAGCCACAGGTCGTGGTCTAGTGGGATACAACGTTCCAAATAATTTACCTGAATATGCAGTGTTTAAGAACGTGAGAAGAGCCCTGTAGTGGATCAGGCCAAAAGAGGCCCATCTAATCCAGCATCCTGTTTTCACAGGGCCCAACCAGATACCCCAATAGGAAGCCCAAAAACAGGAAACAAGTGCAACAGCACCTTCTGCACTTGTGATTCCCAGCAGCTGGTATTCAGAAGTGGTGTATTGCCACTGAAGTGGAAAAGCCCATTTTCAGGGGTCGTTGGTACTAGCATGTAGATGAGATGGATGAGGACAGATGCTGTGACTGGATAGGGTAGATAAGAGATGAGTACGCGTGTTTTTACATCCCTATGATGGAGAATTACCTGATGAATCACGCAGGCAGGTGGAAGCTGGAAACAGGTAAAGCCCCTTACTGGCTACCTTGGAACACGTGACTATACCTTGTACAGTCCTGCAAAAACTCATGATGTAGGGAAAGAAGACAGTTTCCTGCCATAGCGCACACTAGCAGGGACTCCTTGCAATTGTAAGTATAATAAAGAGCTGTAAGCTTCAACCTGCCTCAGTGTCGTTTCCTGGACAAGGACTCCATTAAGGAGAAAATTCCACAACAACGGCATTTTAAGCTGTTGCTGTTTTACAATTTAACCAGCCTGGCTTGGTTTGCTGGGGAAGGGTTGGAGCTCAGTGGGATAGCTCCCGCTTTCCATGCAGGCTCAGTCCCCAGCATCTCCAGGTAGGTCTGGGAGAGACTCCACTCTATAACCCCAGAAAGCTGCTGCCAGTCAGTGTAAACCAGGTAGCCATCCTGGGATCCTCCAGATGTTGTGGATGACAATTCCCATCAGCCCCAGCCAGTATGGCCACTAGTCAGGGACAATGGGAATTGCAGCCCCAAACATCTGGAGAGCATCACGTTGCCTGTCTCTGGGGTAGACAGTATCAAGGTAGATGGGCCAATGGACTCAGTATAAAGCAGCGTCCTGTGTTCATCTTTTGATATAGAATAGATCCCTGAAGGGAAGAGCCATAGCTTGGTGGGAGAGCACCTGCTTTTGTTTGCAGAGGGTCACAGGTTCAATCCCCGGCATCTCCAGGAAGGGCTGGGAGAGACCACTCTTTGAAACCTTGGCGAGCTGCTGCCAGTTAGTCTAAGGAATACTGAGCTAGGTGGACCAAAGTTCTGACTCAGTATAAGGTAGCTTCCTAGGTTCTTTCCTTCCTTCAAAACATGCCTGGCCTGCAATTTAGAGACACTTTGTTACAGGGAAGATAGAAATGAGAGTTTCTGGATGATTCAGCACAGATGTAATGAAAATACCACCGAATTTGGGCTGGATTGAAAAGAATTACGGCAAACAAAGGAAGAATTCCGCTGGAAAAAACAGCAGTTGTATGTAAATGGTCTCTTGACATTCTCCACTATGTGTGTGCAGAGAAATGGTGATCGAGAGGAGGACCATTTTGCCCTATTTATCCAGGGGGAAGAGAGACCTTTCAATGGTTTCTGAGGGGTGGGCTTCATCATTTCCCCCTTAATGGTTGTTTGTTCTTATTGTCGCTGCCGCTGCAAGTGCAAAATCATTAGAGGAATGAACTCCAGGTGCAGCAAAATATTGTTTATTGTGAACCCAACACAATTGTTTTTTGTGGTTCAGGGAAAAAAAGTCATTTATCAAGAGCACATTTTTAAGAAACAGTTCTAACAAACCAGGAATACTGCAGAAACTCTGGTTTGGGGGGCTCACAATAAACAATATCCTGTAACACCTGGAATTTATTCCCTTCGCTTGTTTTGCTTCATTTTCCTTGTGGCCTGATAGAATTGCTACCCCAGTTCTGTGGCTGACCATTTCAAAAGCCAACAGCAGCAATTGTATTCACAGGTCAAGGCACCATTTCGCATCCTCTGCAATAGCCTGTACTGAGGCTGTGCACCAACTCTGGCCAAATCCCTGACCCTGAACTGATTTGGGTTGACCTGGGATTTGGTCAGAATGGATTGAGGCAACCCTGGATTGCTCCACGACAGATTGGGTCCACCTAGAGCGATCTGGGGCTGCCAAAGGGGGTGGCGGTTTGGTGGCAAGGAAAGGGGGGGGATGAGGAGAGGCACACAAGCAGTTCCATGTATCTCCTTCTCCTTACACACACACACACACACACACAACCCTGACTGCATGCTTAGTTAGGGTTTTAACCCTAATGAGAAACTGCCCAAGGCCCCTGGTCTGGATCTGGATTGGATCATCCCAGCTTGGTTTGTGGCCATTCTGAAACACTGGATTGGGCCTCCAAACAGATGCATGTGTGTGTGCGCACACGCACAGCCCTGCTGAGCCCAGCGCCAGTGGGTGGGCAAGTAGGGCATGGGCCAAAGAGCCCCTGAGGCTCAGAAGGGCCTCTGGGAGGATGGAGCTTCCTCTCCAGGATCCATACCTTCGTCAGGTCGCAGGGCATGATTTGTGGCACACATCAATCTCTTACCCCAGGCTGCATATCATGCCCCATGACCCGATGCTGGTGCAGATCATGGAGCTTCACCCTCCCAGACAATACCCCCTTGTGTGTGCGTGCCTTTGCACATGCTGACATGGGAATATGGGAAGCAAGATGGCTGGGCCTATGGAAGCCCACATCAGCTGCATGGGGAAGGGTGTTGGTGCCTGGGAGGTCTCTCATGCCTGGCGCCAGCCCTGATTCCTACCCTGTATCTTGCTTCTTCCTGCAGCGTGTCATTAAACTCTGGAACTCACTCCCACAAGAGGCAGTGATGGCCACCAACTTGGATGGCTTTAAAAGGAGATTAGACAAATTCATGAATTAGGGATGTGTTATAATTCTGCCCAGTTCAGATTTGGTAATGAATTTTCCATTAATATACTTGTTCTCTATTGCTGCGGTCTGGATTATTACGTAGTAATTTTCCATGGCTATTTTCAAAAATGGATTTTTTTAAAAAAAGAAAATCTGCCTCTAAAATATCGATATTAAGGACGATAATTTCATTTCAAAAAATTGATTATTTCCTTTAAAATTATCAATATTTCCTTTAAAAATATTTATATTAATATTTTTTTGCGAGGGGAAAAAATGGATCAGTAAAAGCAGTGGCCAGCAGGCAAAAAACAAATTCATAAGAACATAAATATATAAGAAGGGCCTGCAAGATGAGCCCAGCATCTAGTCCAGGATCCTGTTCTCACAGTAGCCAGCCAGATGCCCCAAAGGGAAGCCCACAAGCAGGACACGGGTGCAAGAGTGCTCTCCCCTTCTGCAGCTGCAGGCAACTGGTTTTCAGAAGCACACTGACTATGATGGCAGAGCACAGCCATCATGGCTAGCAGCCACTGGTAGCCTTTCCCTCCATGAATTTCTCTAATCCTATTTTCCTGATACTGCTGTTAGGTCGATGGAATGCTTTTGAATTGGCGCCAGCCAATGGATCCCATCCCTACTCTGAATACCAGTTCTTGGAGTCATAAGTGGGAAGAGTGCTCTTGCCCTCAGGTGCTGGTGCTGGACTTCCCAGAGGCATCTGCTTAGCTACTGGGCTAGAATACTGGCTGAGATGGTCCTTTTGGGGGCCTTTTGGTCTGATCCGGCAGCACCACTCCTATGCGCAGTCTCACAAGGTGTGGAGAAAGTGGACAGAGCGAAGCAGAATCATAGAATAGTAGAGTTGGAAGCGGCCCATAAGGCCATCAAGTCCAGCCCCTGCTCAATGCAGGAATCCAAATCAAAGCATTCCCGACAGATGGCTGTCCAGCTGCCTCTTGAATGCCTCCAGTGTCAGAGAGCCCACTACCTCTCTAGGTCATTGGCTCCATCGTCATACAGCTCTAACAGTTAGGAAGTTTTTCCTGATGTCCAGTCGAAATCTGACTTCCTGCAACTTGAGCCCATTATTCCGTGTCCTGCACTCTGGGACGATCGAGAAGAGATCCCGGCCCTCCTCTATGTGACAACCTTTCATGTACTTGAAGAGTGCTATCATATCTCCCCTCAGTCTTCTCTTCTCCAGGCTAAACATGCCCAGTTCTTTCAGTCTCTCCTCATAGGGCTTTGTTTCCAGTCCCCTGATCATCTTTGTTGCCCTCCTCTGAACCCGTTCCAGTAATTCTCCCTCTTTCATAACAGCAGAACCCAGGCGGGTCATCCAATGAAGCTGAATGTTGGGGAGATTCAGGACAGATGAAAGAAAGCCCTCCTGCAGACAGAGCATAGAGAAACTGTGGGATTTGCTCTCACAGAAGGCAGCGATGGCCACCAACTTGGACAGCCTTAAAAGAGGGTTAGATAAATCCACAGAGGCTATCAATGGCCACTAGCCACAATAGGCTTGTTCTGCATCCACTGTTGGAGGCAAGTACGCTTCTGAATATGATTTGGTGGAAACTGCAGGAGAAGAAAGTGCTCTTAGTACTCAGGTCCTGCTTGTGGACTTCCCACTGAGGCCTCTGGCTGGCCACTGCCTCAGTGTTTATCCTGTTCATCCTTTGAGAACAGGATGCTGGACTAGATGAGCATTTTGGCTTGATCCAGCAGGGTCTTTTCATGCTCTTGTGACATTTCAGGGCAGCTGCCACAAAATGTATTAGAGTTCTTGGGTGGCATGCATGCAAATTTCCTTTCCTTTTGTATTTCCTTGACTGGGTACTTTGATCCAGTAGCTGCCTGTTCAGAGTATCTTCCTCCTCTCTTTGCTTCCTTCTTAAAGTCCGATAAGACTAGTTTAAAGTCTGGGTCTGCCTTTGCATCAACAGCAGAAATAAAAGCAGAGTATTCCTGTGGTAGGGATGCCCGCAAAATTGCAATTTTCTGTTCATTACCCAATTTGCCTCCTGAGGCATGCAATTGATCCACAAGACTCAATAACTTTTCCATATGTTTCAAGGGGTCTTCACCTCCCTTTAATTGAGCAGAAAACAGTTCTCTGTAAATCTGAATCTGATCTTGCATCCTAGTTTTCCCATATAGATTTTTTGAGGCTAATATCTCTCTAGCAGTTCCTTCATTCTTCGCATGTATAAGCTGGAGTCAGTCAAACACTGGATTAATCTGGTTTTTGCATTATGATTTTTGGAATCCCATCCTGCAATGTTCTCAGCTCCTTCCGTGGGTCTCTTTCTTTCCTCACAACTTCCAGGAGTCCTTCAACATCCAGCTGGGTCTCAGCTCTGTACGACCATTCATGGAAACTCTGGTATCAAACTTGGGATCAAGGTACATCCATTAATACCGGCCCACACTATTATTCTTTCATTCAAACTTTTTGACATGTTAGCAAGCAGGGCCGATAAACTGTTCAAGTTTTTGGAAGATATATATTGCAGCGGAGTGTAGAAATAACTGGTCTGTTAAGACTGATAGTTGACAAAATAAAGACACTTAAGGTTTATTATTGCAAAGAGAAAAAATCATACATATTGAAGCAGCCCTGTGGCTGCACTCAGGGAGCCATTACTAACTAACTGAGAACAGGGACAGGAATAAAAGGGAGGAAGGGGAGGAGCAAAACCTGGAAAAGCAACAATCACTTTAAAGGAAGAATCAGCAGAAGGAAGAATAGATTGACTTTCTGTCTATCCCCTCCCCCACCCGGTCCAGACCACTTGCACATGTGCTGGTGCTTCATTCCGAACAAAATAAAGCATATTCGGCAAAATAGCCTTCTTTTTCTAGGGGTGGGTGGGAAAAAGAAAAATCCCAGCATTTCCCCCCTTCCTCCAAAAAATGTCTAATAAATTTCAGCTCAGCTTTAAAATAGTTCAGCAAAAGATTATGACAGTTTCAGCCTTTTTGAGGAGCTGAGTGCAATTGAAATTTCAGCTCTGGCCAATGGACCTCAATGGCATCCGACCATCTTGTTCAATATGTGTATTATGTAAAATTCTGTACACAGTCCTGATGGCAAAATGGCCCAAATTCCTTTATGAGCATTTAATACTGTCGAGGGTGGTTGTTTCCCCCCTTCATTTTATGATCTCTCTGTTATTACGCCTGGCTCCCTGCAGTGCCATCCACGCCTCAGAGCTAAATTAATCTGTGTTTTTCTTTTCCCAGTGTCATTAGGAAAACGACTTGTAAATATAGTTTCCTATTCTGCATTGTTGAGTAGGGTTTGCTTGTTTGTTTCCCTCTGTAAATGTTTGGTTAGGGCTGTTTCTGGAGTCCCATCCTGCAGTCACTGAATAAAGGGCTTTCAGAGCAGAGTCTCTGATAATAACAAGCATTTACCATTTGCTGAGGAGAACATTCAGCCTCAATTTTCTCTTTGCATCTATTTTGGGAGGTGGAATTAGTGACATGCAAAATCTGTCCCTTTCTTCCTACAGAGTTGTGTGCTTTCCTGCCCCACGTTCTAAACGGTAGCAGTTGTCAGGGTAATTCAGGCCAGGGGGTGTTGCCGACTTTGGTTCCTAACCCTGAGTGTTGCTTCCACCGAGTGGCTCTACTGCCGTGCCTCTGTCACACAGAGCTCCCTGGCTCTAAGCCCTCCTCCTTGGCTTCTCAGGAACCGGCAGCACCGTTTGGCATGGGGCCGGCAGGTGAGGAACACAGCCCTGCTTGACCTGGCCTGCTGACCATGCCTGGCTCTGAGGTTATCTGCAGAAATGCCACAGAGGTTCCTCTTGGCTATCTGTGTTTTAAGGATCTAGGGTGGGATTAGGGATGGGGGAGGTCCACTTTCAACCCAGTCTAAGGCTTTGCAGATTGGATCACAACTCCAAGT
This sequence comes from Rhineura floridana, assembly GCF_030035675.1. Taxonomy (NCBI): domain Eukaryota; kingdom Metazoa; phylum Chordata; class Lepidosauria; order Squamata; family Rhineuridae; genus Rhineura; species Rhineura floridana. Next base: position 121,899,986 of record NC_084488.1, read on the forward strand.
CACATTATGCCATTTTCTGGAATTGCCATGCACTTTCTGGTGCACACACACACACACAAGGTCCACACAAACGTATTAATCTGATGTAAAAGATTCACACAAAAATGTATATTTTACAAGAGAATGTGCCAAAAAGCTGGCACACAAAGTGCATAGAGTGGGGCAGACCTACAACTGAGTGCCAACGAGACCGAAAGGAGATGGAACAAGCTGTTCAGCCCTTCCCTAATTGGACGTGTTTTTGTTTTTAAAACAAATGGAAAAATTAAGCAAATGAGTCCCATTTGTTTCATTCATTTCAGTTAAGGATTTAAACAGATGACTCTTGATTGAAAACCCATTCATCTTTCATTAATTTGATGTGATTTTGTGGTTGTTATTAGCTTCTTTGGAGGTAAAAAAACTTACCTGGGCAGGGCTGGGTAGGGGTGAGGTCCAATCCCGGGTTCCCATCAGTGCATGGATCCATTGGTCTTGCAGCAATGGTTGTGAATGGGTTACCATTGCATCCCTTATGATTCCAAGATAATCACAAGCCAAATTTAAGGAAATTAGCTTGGGGAAAAAATGGAAATGGACTGCCTTCAAATCAATTCTGACGTATGGCAACCTTATGAATAGGGTTTTCATGGTAAACGGTATTCAGAGGTGGTTTACCATTGTCTTCCTCTGAGGCTGAGAGGCAGTCACTGGCCCAAGGTCACCCAGGGAGCTTCATGGCTGTGTGGGGATTCAAAGCCTGGTTTCTCAGGGTGTAGTCCAGCACTCTAACCACTATGCCACACAAGCTCTTTTTAAAAAAATCAGAATGCACCACCCTGCTGCCTTTTTGTCTGACAATTTTTGAGCTGTTTATAAATGTGCATATTTAATTAAATGCCACAAGCAAATAATGATTTTATATTCCCCCCATTAGATGCCAAGTTCCTTGCTGCATATTACAAGGCAGCTGCTTTTTGGTCTGGTGTGAGGAAGGCCAGATAAGGCTCCCCTTGACATTCAGCAAAGGAAATGATACTTACTCCTGGGCTTTTAGAAACACAGCAGAGAGACTTTTCTTTTTTTAAAAAAAACCCATAAAAAACAAAAACTGGTATTGCTCTTCTATGGATGCATTTGGAACAGGCGGGCGGAGAATTTGTTCAGTCCACTTGTCGCAGTGGGCTGACTCAATCTGACACCCCCAGTAAACTTGCTTCTGGATCAGAACTTAACTTCCAGGTGTACTGCTCACTTCTCTGGATTTTGTGATGCAGTTTCGATGTGCATGAAGTACACACACAAAAATACGTATTTTATGTAAAGCATGCACACAAAATGCATATTTTATAGATGAAAGAAAAATATTGAAAAATGTGCATTTTAGAACAGTGTATTTTATGCAAACAACTGTGTATTTTAGAACAGTGTATTTTATACAAAATACACACAAAATTTTAGAAGCAAGAAAGCACTGATTTCCGTTCTGACCCATGTTTGTCAAATGTAGCAACTGTGTGTGTGTGTGTGTGTGTGTGTGAGAGAGAGAGAGAGAGAGAGAGAAACCCCTGCAGTCTTCCCTCCATAGAGTTGGGTGGGACTTCAATCCAACGCCCTTCCAATGCAGGAAATCCAGAACTGCCATGACTGCTTTTTTCATTACAACTCTGTTCCCTTCATCTCGCTACCTGAGTATCCTGTCTTAGTTGCTGTGTTGTGTTAAAGGGATTGTTTCATTATGTATTTTAATGGTGGGTGTGTTTGTAACTGGCTTTAAACCACTGAAAAGCCTATTGTGGCATTAAGTGGTCTATTAATTAATCCATCAATTAATTAAAACATCACGATCATCCTTGATCGGTGGCCATCCAGACTCTGCTTAAAAACTCCAAGGAAGGAGGCAGTCTGCCCTACTGGGCTCCTTCTGGGAGGGTGGGAGATATATAAATCAAATAATAATAAATAAATAAACACTGTTGGACAGTTCCTACTACGGATAAAAGGCACTGGCAGTTTCAGTTCTCTCACTTCCTCATTTTTCCAGTTGTAAATTCAGTTCTCCACATTTCAACATCGGTTTGTGAGTTTTTTAAAAAATTAAACAATACTCATGAACATTCTTCAGCATTTGAGTGCAAATTTCTCTGACTAAACACATTTTTGTATGCAGTTTTGGCAAATGCACACATTTTTGCAAGCAATTTCTTCTAATATAATGCATTTTTGTACATTGTTTTGACTAATATATTCATTGTTATGCACATTTCCTCCTAATATATATGTTTTTGCAAACATTGTTTGGTCTGGGAACTGCATCGCAAAATTCACGTGAGTGCAAATTTCAAAGAACACCTGTGCTTCGGTCCTCATATCATTTTAGAAAGTGCAGAGTTGATAGATTTGACTTTAAATGCAAACTGAATTGAATTTCTCCCCCATTCCTAGCTTGTGCCAATTGGAAGTTCTTCCCAATGTTTAGTCAAACACCTTTCGTCTTGTGACTTGAAGCTGTCGTTTCAGGTCCTGTCCCCTAAAGCAACATAGAACGAGTGAGCGCCATCATTTAAGAAAGAGCGTGGTGCACCTCAGGGGCAGAGTACCTGCTTTGCATGCAGGAATTCCCAGGTTCAATACCTGACATTTCCAAGTAGGGCATGAAAGGCCGCTTGCCTGTAACCCATGCAGAGCGGCTGCCAGTCAGTGTATTACTGTTGTTGTTATATCCTCCCCTTCCTCCCAGTAGGAGCGCAGGGCAGCAAACAAAAGCACTAAAAACACTATAAAACTATGCAAGCGTAGTGAATACTGACTCCAGAGGAAGGCAACCAAAATGGGGAAAGGCTTGAACAGCTTGCCCTGGGAAGAGGGATTGGCTATTAAACCACTCTGGGAATTGTAGATCTGTGAGGGGAATAGGAGGGGTCTCCTAACAACTCTCTCCCCTTCACAAACTACAGTTCCCAGGATTCTTTGGGAGAAGCCATGATGGTTTATAGTGGCATAATACTGCTTTAAATGAAGAGTGTAGATGGGGCCTAAGATTAAGGGACAAGGATTTAATCCAGGCTGTTGAAGAACTTGACAACAGAGTGACTGAAAGCTGTGGGAGGAAATAGGGAATAGTCCCTTGCTACCCCTTTTTTCTTGGAACTCTCTCCCCGAACACCAGTGTGATGCTGCCCCACTTACATCAAAACCCTCCTCAAGACCCCCCTCTTCCGTGTGCCCTTTGGCTCAGTCTTGAAGCCCAAGAAAATGGACACAAATTGCACATATGCTCCCCCTGTTAAGCTCCACTTCCCTCTGTTGTTTCCCCAGTGTCATGTTATAGATTGTAAGCACTTTGGGGCAGGGATCTCACCTGTAAATCACCATGAACTTATTTATTTATTGAATTTATATCCCGCCCTTCCTCTCAAAGGAGCCCAGAGTGGCAAATATATCAACAAAAACAAGTGAACAAGAAAAAGAACAGCATTCTAAAAACATTTTGAAATACTGTTTTAGAGTTATTGTCATCTTTATCATCAATCATCCTCACCAGTTTCAGACTCTGGAGCCACAATCTCTCTCACACTGCATTTACTGGGACTCTCTGTATCTGCCTCAGGAAAGACCAAATCTCTGAGAATGTGCAGAGTGCCCTTCCCTGTCATTTAGATATCACAGCCAACTCCTAGACATCTAAGGATTTGCATAGGGATGGCCAAATCTGTCGGTTTCATAGAATCATAGAATAGTAGACTTAGAAGGGGCCTACAAGGCCATCGAGTCCAACCCCCTGCTCAATGCAGGAATCCAAATCAAAGCATTCCCGACAGATGGCTGTCCAGCTGCCTCTTGAAAGCCTCCAGTGTCGGATAGCCCACCACCTCTCTAGGTCATTGGTTCCACTGTCGTATGGCTCTAACAGTTAGGAAGTTTTTCCTGATGTCCAGTCAAAATCTGGCTTCCTGCAACTTGAGCCCATTATTTCATGTACTGCACTCTGGGACGATCGAGAAGAGATCCCGGCCCTCCTCTATGTGACAACCTTTCATGTACTTGAAGAGTGCTATCATATCTCCCCTCAGTCTTTTCTTCTCCAGGCTAAACATGCCCAGTTCTTTCAGTCTCTCCTCATAGGGCTTGGGTTCTAATCCCCTGATCATCCTTGTTGCCCTCCTCTGAACCTCTTCCTGTTTCTCTCACTTCCTCCAATCTTAAGTTCAGTTCTCCACATTTCAACATCAGTTTGTGAATTGTTTTTATTAAAAAACAGTCCTCATGAAAATGTATCAGTGAATAGCTCCTAATATACATATGTTAGAATGCAGTTTCTTCTAATATACACATTTTTGCAAAGCAATTTCCTCTAATAAAACACATTTTGGTATGGTTTTTTTTTCACGGGTATATGCATTTTTAAACACATACATTTATGTACATATTACTTGGCTGGAAAACTGCATCATTGCAAAATTCAGAGAGGTGTGAATGACAAAGGAGGGCTGCTTTTCAGCTCACATCTTGCTTTGGAAAGTGCAAGCTGAACTGCATTTCTCTTCCATCTGAGATCCCATTTGGGATTAGGGTTCCTGGGTCAGGGGGCCCTTCTCCTAGGCTGGTGAAAGCTTCAGTGCCTATCCTTTTATAAATTAACTACTGGCTATGTCTCAACAGAATGGGCGCTATTCCCTCTCTCAGTCCTCCCCCCCCCGTTTAACTTGCTTTTTTGCATTGCTATTCAATCAGCACTTGAAGGTCAACTTTAGAAAAGAATACAGGGGGAATAAACCTCTTTAGAAAAACAAAACGATGGCAGCATCCTTGCGCCTGGGGATGTAGCAAGAGCTGTGTGCACCCTTATCAGTAATGAGAGGGGATGGGGAATTGCAGGAGAGTGGCAAGGAGTCCTTGTCTCAGGGGCATCAGATAATGCTTCCCAAGATGATCCCCAGGGTTAGTGGTGGTGGACATTTAACTCCCCTTGAACGGCAGGCCACGAAAGAGGCAGAATAGAGGAGAGAGTGGGTGGTGGTAGGAAGGAACAGACCTTTTAAAAAGGGCTCACGTGGCCCAAAGGAGACATGGATGGTAGAGATCCCAGTGGAAAGTTCTGCTGTGCAATGGGTTGATTCGGCCTACTCGGATAACTCGCCATCTTTCTGACAGTGCTCTTCATGCCAGGGTGCAGTCAGGAGAGTCGGTGGAAAGGAATGGAGCCAGCCTTCCTAGCTAGGTGGGGCGGTCACATTTCTAGGTGAGGCATTTTGAGGGGGAAGCGCATTGTACCAGCCAATCCTGCCCCCCTTTCAGTGGTGGAGAGGATGTGAGGGCCAGGCCGAGGGAAGGAAAGGCAGTGACCTCCCCACTCAGTCCTCTTCCATGCAGAGAGTGTGTTAACTGACATAATGGGCTATGGTAAGGTCAAGTCAACAGAATAATTAGTATGACCACCAGGATTTAAATGACTGGCTTTTTGTTTGTTTCATAAGTAAAAAGGGATGTTAAGGATATAGTGAACAAGGGGATGCCAAAAGATGTAAAGCAAACAGAAGAGTTTATGCTATAATTAAGAAGTTAAAAACTAGTGTGGAGCCTAGAATATTCTAACCATTCATATTTCTGAAACCATTCTTCTTAGAGATTATAGCCCTCACTGTTTTTCAGGTACGAATGACTTTTAATCTGTTGAATTGTCTCACCCTTGTTTCAGAGATCCCCAGGAATACCAGACCCAAAAGCTTGACTTTGGGTTTAGCCACATACCCTTTTCACCGGTGGTCTGACCCTGTGGCATGGAGAAAGTGGATAGATAAAGGTTTTTCTCCCTCTCTCATGACACTTGAACTTCTGGACATCCAATGAAGCTGAATGTCAGAAGATTCAGGACCAATAAATGTAAGTACTGCCTCCCCACAGGAGGCAGCGATGGATACCAGCTTGGATGGCCTTAAAAGAGGAGTAGACAAATGCATGGAGGAGCACAAGACAGTGGCTACTAGCCTGATCCAGCAGCCAGCTTCTTTTGAAGTTCTTAGCTCCAACCATTCTATGCCATTATCTCAGCTACTGGTTTTAAATATTCTTTTACTATTATCTCCATTGATGGTGCTGGGCTCTGTGATGTTATGACAACATTCAAGCACTCCTTGATCTTTTCCCCACCGAATTTTATAAACTTTATCAAAATATCATCATTGGTAGCACACTCACTTTGAATCAGGAAGCTCTAGGGCAGGGGTTCTTGACCTCAGGTCCATCAACCCCAGAGCTTGGAAAAGTTTCTTTTTTGAACTACAACTCCCATCAGCCCAATCCAGTGGCCATGCTGGCTGGGGCTGATGGGAGTTGTAGTTCAAAAAAGTAACTTTTCCAAGCTCTGACCCCTAGGCTATACCTGCCTCCAATGTTTCTGAATACCAGTTGGTGGACTCTAGGAGCGGAAAGGGGTCTGGCTCTGAGGTCCTGCTTATGGGCTTCCTGTGGGCACCTGGTTGGCCACTGTGAGAACAGGATGCTGGACTAGATGGGCCATTGGCCTGATCCAGCAGGGTCTCCTTGTGTTCTTGTACTGCAGCACTGGGTCCCTTCCGTACTCTGTAATCCAATGTCGTCGGGCACATTTGATGGTCTTCAAAGAAGAGTCCTGCTCTACAGAGGTGAATGCTTCTGGAAACAGAATCCAAAGCCAGGTTGAAAGAGCAATCAGTCATCAGCCACATACCACTGTCTGCTTTTGCTGGATTCATAAGCACGGTGTTTTCACTGATACCACGTTTCCCCAGTGGAATTTGCTGAGGTTTATTACCAGCTCCCTGTTCTTGTTGCTGATTATCAGCTCTGTTTATTTATACATCTGTCTGAAGCAAGAGAAGGAGATCTGTCAGTCCTGGCAGGCCATGGCCATGCACTTATCGCTTTGTGATACTGCGTGCTACGCACTGCTAAGCGGGAAGGGCCGAGCTGCCTTTATTTAATTGTGATCCTATCGATGGCTCACTGATGTCTCCCAGCTGTGCCGCGGAGATGCAGGCATCTTAATGACCCTTTGTGGGGCAGCAAGGGAGGAGGCTGGAGGGGCCACTCATTTCTTTTTCTGACAGTGCGATGGACTCTTAAAATGCAGGCGCTTCATTTGTTTACAGGCAGACACAAAGCTCAGCAAAAAAAAAAAGAAAGATTTTTTTATTTTACTCCTATTGTTTATCAGGAGTTATAACACCTCTGTGATGTACAGGGGCAACTGGATTTTGAGATATGTGCTCACGGTGTTGTCATGCTTCAGGCAGAGAATACAAATGGCACCCCCCACAAGTAAAATAATAGTAGTAACAATAACAACAACAATAATAGTAAGAAGAAGAAGAAGACCTGCAACAAAATGTTGCAGCACATTCTTACCTCCTAGTAGGACTATCTTGTTCAGGGCTCCTGTCAGCCAGTTATGCCCTCCTCCAGGATATTCTGTTAGGGTGTATTTATATACCACCACTTCTTGGCCCAAAGGCCCCCAAAGCAGTGAATACTATATTAATACAAAAGAAATGTTAATATTTCTTTTACATATTAATACAAAAGAAATATACAACACAATTATAATCAGTGTAGGAAATCCATCAAGGCAGTACAAGACAGCAAAAACGCAAAATGCCCCTTCATCCCACTGGATTTGTGTTAGGAATGCCATTTAACCCTTCCGGTACCTCTTGTTTGGCAGTCTTCTTCAGGGCCTGCCCTGCCTCATCAGGGGCAGGACGCAGTGGCTAGGTTGCTTATGGCTGCCAGCATATAACACGTTGCTTGTGGGATTTGCGCTGGCTGTCAATGTGCTACCAGGCAAGGTGTTGGTGCTAACATATATGGCTCTATACACCTCAGGACCATCATATCACTTATATACCCCGTAGGTCACTGTGGTTTACGGGAGAGCATTTGCAAGTACCAAAGATCTCAGAAGCCAACTCCACAGTCACTCGGAGCAGGCCTTTTAGTGTGGCCGCCCCTGCTCTGTGGAGCAGCATCCCTGTTGAGATATGGCAGGAGCCCACTATCTGCACTTTCCTAAAACAATTCAAGATATTTTTGTTCTGAAAGTGCTGGATGAAAAAGTCTCTGCCATGGGTGTCTACTTGGTATTGTTTTTTAAACTCATTTGCTGTTATTTTTTTGAGCTTTTTAAAGCTTTCTTTTGCTGTATCTTGTACATCTTGAGACTCGTGTGGAAGATGATCTTGTACATCTCCTTGGGACATGTGTGGAAGGTGATAAATCAATAAGTGGTGAAGTGCAAGCTCCTTTTCTGCTGGCCTTTCCTGGTGGAGAAATGATTGTTGTCCCACAGAAAACAATTCAGGCATCCAGGACTTTAGTGTAGCTGTGGCTGGGAGTAGTGTGTCAGTTCAAAAACAAAATGTAGCAATAAATACAGGAGTGTAAAGTGTAATTTCTTCTAATGTAAACATTTTTAAATGACTCTGTTAATGCCAATGCAAATAAAATTCATAATTATTATATTTATATTACAGGGGATAGGACTATGACTGAGAGAGTGTGGCTAGCCTTGCAAAGTAGCCCAACATCTATAATACCTATTTTGCCAAAGTGAGGGGGGAGGTAGTTGGTGATAAACTTGAAATGTATTGCAAATTGTATTGTTTTTATCATTTTATTGATGTATTACTGATGTTCTATTGATGTATTATTGATGTTTTATTGGTGTGTCTTTATATTGGTGCTCTTTTGTAAGCCGCCTTGAGGGCCTTTTGGCCGAAAGGCGGGGTAGAAATGTTAAAATCAAAATCAAAGCAAAATCAATAAATAAATAGCATCGGAGAAGTCAGCAGCATTGACAGCATTTCCTACACATAGTGTCTCAGTTTGATCAGCAGCCAGCCCCTTAAGAATCTTGGAAATATGGATGCACATTTTATTCTCTCAGCTGCCTTTAATACTAACACCAAGTCCCATCCCCAGCCTCCACGCCCTGCTCCGTGATCTGCACCATGCCCTTGATGTTGCTGGGTGAGTCAGCAACAGTGGCACATGGCTAGCTGCCCCAGGCTGGGGGGGAGGGCTCTAGCAGCTCCTCAGCATCCTGGCTGTGAGGTAGTGACTGGCCCGAGGTCACCCAGTCAGCTTCATAGCTGAGCAGGGACTTGAACCCCAGTCACCCAGGTCCTAGTCTGACACTCTAACCACTACACCACACTGGCTCTCAGTTTTGCTATTAGACAACTCAGCATGGCCGCTGCCTGGGTTGGTTACATAGAGAGAGGGGTGGAGCTATCCAGGGTGCTGAAGTCCCTTTTCTAACCCTTGGGTATTGAGGCTTCAGCTAGCATAGCGTACAGACCCTCTTGGGTATTAAGATCAGCAGAGGGGGGACTCAAGGCACGTCCGCCACCCTCACAGGTTCAAGGGGTGGCGGCCTGGGAAAGGGCATTCTTGGTGGCAGCCCCTAATTTGTGGAATCAACTCCCCACAGAGGTGCATAGTTTCATAGAATCATAGAATCATAGAGTTGGAAGGGGCCTTGTAGGCCATCGAGTCCAACCCCCTGCTCACAGCAGGAAATCCACAGCTAGAGCATCTCCTGCAGATAGCTGTCCAGCCTCTGCTTGAAGACATCCAATGAAGGAGATCCCACCACCTCCCTAGGCAGTCGGTTCCATTGGCGAACTGCCCTTACTGTCAAGAAGTTCCTTCTAATGTCCAATCTGAATCTACGCTCCTGCAACTTAAAACCATTAGACCTAGTCCTACCCTCTGGGGCAGCAGAGAACAAATCTGTACCCTCCTCTATGTGACAGCCCTTCAGGTACTTAAAGAGTGTAATCATGTCACCCCTCAGCCTTCTCTTCACCAGACTGAACATGCCAAGTTCCTTCAACCTTTCCTCATAAGACTTGTTCTCCATACCGGCTATCATCCTCGTCGCCCTCTTCTGAACCCGCTCTAACTTGTCTATATCTTTCTTAAAATGAGGCCCCCAGAACTGAACGCAGTATTCCAGATGAGGCCTGACCAATGCAGAATATAGTGGGACTATTACTTCCCTCGACCTGGAAACTATAGCTCTGTCTATGCAGTCCAAAACCGCATTTGCCTTTTTTGCCACAATATCACACTGCTGGGTCATGTTCAACTTGCGATCCACTACAATTCCAAGGTCCTTCTCACACGCACTACTGCTAAGCCGGGTATTTCCCATCCTGTACCCGTGCATTTTGTTTTTGTGGCCTAAATGCAGAATCCTGCATTTGTCTTTATTGAATGTCATTTTATTAATTTCAGCCCAATTTCCTAGTCTATCCAGGTCCCTTTGGATTTTATTCCTGTCTTCCATTGTGTTAGCTATCCCTCCCAGTTTCGTATCATCCGCAAACTTCATAAGCCTTCCCTCCACCCATCATCTAAGTCATTGATAAAAATGTTGAAGAGTATCGGCCCCAGGACAGAACCCTGTGGCACTCCACTCGAGACCTCCTTCCAGTCCGAAGCAGAGCCACCGACGACCACTCCTTGAGTACGGTTTTCCAACCAGTTGTGAATCCACCTGACAGTATTTCCATGTAGTCCGCATGGTAGATGTTCATGGTAGATAGTCCAGATGGTAGACGTTCATCCTGTCCTGGATGGGGTTGCACTCCCCCTGAAAGAGCAGGTTCGTAGTTTGGGAGTTCTTTTAGAACCATCCCTGTCACTAGAGGCACAGGTAGCCTTGGTGGCACGGAATGCATTCTATCAACTTCGGTTGGTGGCCCAACTACTTTCCTATCTGGACAGGGAAAACCTTGCTTCGGTTGTCCATGCACTGGTAACCTCTAAATTGGACTACTGCAATGCACTCTATGTGGGGCTGCCTTTGAAGATGGTTCGGAAGCTGCAGCTTGTGCAAAATGCAGCGGCCAGACTATTAACAGGGACTCGGAGATTCGAGCATATAACACCGATTCTGGCCCACTTGCACTCGCTGCCTATATGCTTCCGAGCTCAATTCAAGGTGCTGGTTTTGACTTATAAAGCCTTACACGGCTTGGGACCACAATACCTGATGGAACGCCTCTCCCGATATGAACCTACCCGTACACTGCGTTCAACATCAAAAGCCCTCCTTCGGGGGCCTACCCAGAGAGAAGTCCGGAAGGTGACAACGAGAAAACGGGCTTTCTCTGTGGTGGCCCCCGAATTATGGAATTCTCTCCCTGATGAGGTACGCCTCGCGCCAACATTGTTATCTTTTCGGCGCCAGGTAAAAACCTTCCTGTTCTCCCAGGCATTTTAATATATATAATTTTAAATATTTTAGCAATTTAATATTTACAGCTTAACATCTTAATATTCAATCGATTTAATGCATTTTACATTTAATATTTTAGTACTGAGTTTTGTAGTTGTTTATATGTGTAATTATGTTTAGGTATTTTTGGTATAATTTTTAAGTTTAATATATGTTTTTAAATTGTATATTGGATGTTATATGTTGTGAACCGCCCAGAGAGCTTTGGCTATGGGGCGGTATAGAAATATAATAAATAAATAAATAATAAATAAATAAATTTGACTAGTTTGCTAATCAAAAGGTTGTGGGGGACTTTGTCAAACGCTTTGCTGAAATCTAGATAGATGACATCTACAGCATTTCCACCATCTACTAAGCTAGTGACCCGATCAAAAAAAGAGGTGAGATTAGTTTGACAGGATTTTTTCTTGACAAACCCATGCATTGTCATCTAGATAGTTGCCAATGGACTCTTTTATTATCTGTTCTAATATCTTTCCCGGTATTGAAGTCAGACTGACTGGCCTGTAATTCCCCGGATCTTCTTTTTTACCCTTTTTAAAGAGCGGGACGACGTTTGGCCGTCTCCAGTCCTCCGGCACCTCTCCCGTTCTCCAGGATTTCTCAAAGATGATGGCAAGAGGTTCCAAGAGTACATCAGCAAGTTCCTTCAATACTCGGGGATGCAGTTCATCAGGCCCTGGAGATTTGAACTCATTTAGGCTAACTAGGTATTTCCTGACTATCTCCTTATCAATCTTGAACTGCAATCCCGTTTCTACTGTATGCTGAAATAATAATAATAATAATAATAATAATAATAATAATAATAATAATAATAATAATAATAATAATTTAATTTATGTGTCGCCTATCTGGCCAATGGCCACTCTAGGCGACGTACAAATCAGTTGCAGTAAATGCAGCACAATAAAATACACATAAAATACAATATAGCAAGGAAACTATAAATAGAAATGATAACAGTTCAGAGTAATAGGCAATTAGTCCTGAAAATTAACCCTCCCCGGAAGTCCCGAAGGCCTGTCTGAAAAGCCAGGTCTTCAAGGCTTTGCGGAATACATTCAGGGAAGGGGCATGCCGAAGATCATACGGGAGGGAGTTCCAGAGAGTGGGGGCCGCCACTGAAAATGCCCTCTCTCTAGTCCCCACCAACCTAGCTGTTTTAGTTGGTGGGACTGAGAGAAGGCCTTGAGTGGCTGATCTTGTCGGGCGGCATAATTGGTGGCGCTGGAGGCGCTCCATCAGGTAAACTGGTCCGAAACCGTGTAGGGATTTAAAGGTTAGTACCAACACCTTGAATTGAGCCCGGAAAATAACTGGAAGCCAGTGTAGCTCGAATAACACTGGAGTGATGTGTTCCCGGCGGCAACAATTTGTGAGTAGTCGAGCCGCAGCATTTTGTATAAGTTGTAATTTCCGGACCGTTTTCAAGGGTAACCACACGTAGAGCTCATTGCAGTAGTCTAAACGAGAGGTGACCAGGGCATGTACTACCAGGGGGAGCTGATGAACAGGGAGGTAGGGTTGCAGCCTACAAATGAGGTGTAATTGATACCAGGCTGCCCGGCTCACTGCCGAAATCTGAGCCTCCATGGACAGGTGAAGACTCACCTGTTCAGGAGCCACCCTATTTCAGTGACTATAATTTGTTGTAACCGTTTTAACGTTGAATTTTTGATCAGTGGTTCCTAGCCTTTGAGTATGGGACCCTCTTTGTAAGCTCAAAATGTTTGGCGACCCCCCCACACACTAATTGTAACTTTAGTCTTTGGTAATTTTAAAAAATGATGCATGGCAAAGAAGGGACCCATTCCTTGGGGGATAAGCAGCTATCCTCTCGTGCCGAGGATATATCTCCAGGGGGTGGAGGGATCCTTGTAGTGGGTGATTCGATCATTAGGAACATAGACAGTGGGGTGTGTGATGGGCGTGTAGACCGCAAGGTGTTTTGCCTGCCTGCTGCGAAGGTTGCGGATATCACCCGTCGTTTAGATAGTTTGGTAGACAGTGCTGGGAAGGAGTCAGTGGTCGTGGTGCACGTTGGCACCAACGACATGGGGAAATGCAGCCGTGAGGTCCTGGAAGCAAAATTTAGGTTGCTAGGTAGGATGCTGAAAGCCAGGACCTCCAAGGTGGCTTTCTCTGAAATGCTACCGGTTCCACGCGCAGGACCAGCCAGACAGGCCCAGCTTCGCAGTCTCAATGCGTGGATGAGACGATGGTGTCGGGTGGAAGGGTTCAGATTTGTTAGGCACTGGGGAACATTTTGGGACAAGCCGGGTCTGTACAAAAGGGACGGGCTCCACTTGAACCAGAATGGAACCAGACTGCTGGCACTTAAAATTAAAAAGGTGGCAGAGCAGCTTTTAAACTGACTGAGGGGGGAAACCCGACAGGAGCTGAGAAAGGTCCGGTTCGGAATAAACTTCCCCCCTGGGATAAAAACCAAAGAAATGATGAAATTTTAAAAGGAGTAGGCCTAGAAGTAGGCATTGTGAGAGCAGGGGCACAGGATATCAATTCAGAAGAGCAAAATTACCACAGGCCTAACCACAAGTGCCAAAAACACTTGAAGAGAGACACTGCTTACAAGTGCCTGTACGCTAATGCTAGGAGCCTGCGAACCAAGATAGGAGAACTGGAGTGCTTGGTCTTAGAGGAGAGCATTGATATAGTGAGCATAACGGAGACCTGGTGGAATGGAGAAAACCAGTGGGATACGGTTATCCCTGGATATAAACTATATCGGAAGGACAGGGAAGGACGTATTGGTGGCGGAGTCGCTCTATACGTGAAAGAAGGCATTGAATCCAGCAAGCTGGAAACCCCAAAAGAGGCAGACTCCTCCACAGAATCGTTGTGGGTGGTGATACCGTGCCCCAGGAGGGACTTAATACTGGGAACGATCTATCGTCCCCCTGATCAAAATGCTCAGGGAGACCTTGAGATGAGATATGAAATTGAGGAAGCATCCAAACTAGGAAAGGTTGTAGTAATGGGTGACTTCAACTACCCGGACATAGACTGGCTGCATATGTGTTCCAGTCATGACAAAGAAGCAAAGTTTCTAGATATTCTAAATGACTATTCCCTAGACCAGTTGGTCATGGAACCGACCAGAGGGACGGCAACCCTGGACTTAATCCTCAGTGGGGACCGGGACCTGGTGCGAGATGTAAGTGTTGTTGAACCGATTGGGAGCAGTGACCACAGTGCTATTAAATTAAACATACATGTAACTGGCCAATTGCCAAGAAAATCCAACACGGTCACATTTGACTTCAAAAGAGGAAACTTCACAAAAATGAGGGGATTGGTAAAAAGAAAGCTGAAAAACAAAGTCCAGAGGGTCACATCACTCGAAAATGCTTGGAAGTTGTTTAAAAACACTATATTAGAAGCTCAACTGGAGTGCATACCGCAGATCAGAAAAGGTAGCGCCAGGGCCAAGAAGATGCCAGCATGGTTAACGAGCAAAGTCAAGGAAGCTCTTAGAGGCAAAAAGTCTTCCTTCAAAAAATGGAAGTCTTGTCCAAATGAAGAAAATAAAAAAGAACACAAACTCTGGCAAAAGAAATGCAAGAAGACAATAAGGGATGCTAAAACAGAATTTGAGGAGCACATTGCTAAGAACATAAAAACCAACAACAAAAAATTCTATAAATACATTCAAAGCAGGAGACCATCTAGGGAGACGATTGGACCCTTGGATGATAAGGGAGTCAAAGGTGTACTAAAGAACGATAAGGAGATTGCAGAGAAGCTAAATGAATTCTTTGCATCTGTCTTCACAGTGGAAGATATAAGGCAGATCCCTGAACCTGAACTAACATTTGCAGGAAGGGATTCTGAGGAACTGAGACAAATAGTGGTAATGAGAGAGGAAGTTCTAAGCTTAATGGACAATATAAAAACTGACAAATCACCGGGCCCGGATGGCATCCACCCGACAGTTCTCAAAGAACTCAAATGTGAAATTGCTGATCTGCTAACTAAAATATGTAACTTGTCCCTTGGGTCCTCCTCCGTGCCTGAGGACTGGAAAGTGGCAAATGTGACGCCAATCTTCAAAAAGGGATCCAGAGGGGATCCCAGAAATTACAGGCCAGTTAGCTTAACTTCTGTCCCTGGAAAACTGGTAGAAAGTATTATTAAAGCTAGATTAACTAAGCACATAGAAGAACAAGCCTTGCTGAAGCAGAGCCAGCATGGCTTCTGCAAGGGAAAGTCCTGTCTCAGTAACCTATTAGAATTCTTTGAGAGTGTCAACAAGCATATAGATAGAGGTGATCCAGTGGACATAGTGTACTTAGACTTTCAAAAAGCGTTTGACAAGGTACCTCACCAAAGACTTCTGAGGAAGCTTAGCAGTCATGGAATAAGAGGAGAGGTCCTCTTGTGGATAAGGAATTGGTTAAGAAGCAGAAAGCAGAGAGTAGGAATAAATGGACAGTTCTCCCAATGGAGGGCTGTAGAAAGTGGAGTCCCTCAAGGATCGGTATTGGGACCTGTACTTTTCAACTTGTTCATTAATGACCTAGAATTAGGAGTGAGCAGCGAAGTGGCCAAGTTTGCTGATGACACTAAATTGTTCAGGGTTGTTAAAACAAAAAGGGATTGCGAAGAGCTCCAAAAAGACCTCTCCAAACTGAGTGAATGGGCAGAAAAATGGCAAATGCAATCCAATATAAACAAGTGTAAAATTATGCATATTGGAGCAAAAAATCTTAATTTCACATATACGCTCATGGGGTCTGAACTGGCGGTGACCGACCAGGAGAGAGACCTCGGGGTTGTAGTGGACAGCATGATGAAAATGTCGACCCAGTGTGCGGCAGCTGTGAAAAAGGCAAATTCCATGCTAGCGATAATTAGGAAAGGTATTGAAAATAAAACAGCCGATATCATAATGCCGTTGTATAAATCTATGGTGCGGCCGCATTTGGAATACTGTGTACAGTTCTGGTCGCCTCATCTCAAAAAGGATATTATAGAGTTGGAAAAGGTTCAGAAGAGGGCAACCAGAATGATCAAGGGGATGGAGCGACTCCCTTATGAGGAAAGGTTGCAGCATTTGGGGCTTTTTAGTTTAGAGAAAAGGCGGGTCAGAGGAGACATGATAGAAGTGTATAAAATTATGCATGGCATGGAGAAAGTGGATAGAGAAAAGTTCTTCTCCCTCTCTCATAATACTAGAACTCGTGGACATTCAAAGAAGCTGAATGTTGGAAGATTCAGGACAGACAAAAGGAAGTACTTCTTTACTCAGCGCATAGTTAAACTATGGAATTTGCTCCCACAAGATGCAGTAATGGCCACCAGCTTGGATGGCTTTAAAAGAAGATTAGACAAATTAATGGAGGACGGGGCTATCAATGGCTACTAGCTGTGATGGCTGTGCTCTGCCACCCTAGTCAGAGGCAGCATGGTTCTGAAAACTAGTTGCTGGAAGCCTCAGGAGGGGAGAGTGTTCTTGCACTCGGGTCCTGCTTGCGGGCTTCCCCCAGGCACCTGGTTGGCCACTGTGAGAACAGGATGCTGGACTAGATGGGCCACTGGCCTGATCCAGCAGGCTCTTCTTATGTTCTTATGTTCTTAAAATCACATCTCCAAATATCCCCTTCCATAAAAAGCTCCCTGCAGACAGGGAGGTGTTGCTTTCTTTTCTTGATGCAAAGGTCCAACCAAATTGGGATCCCCCTCCCCCGACAGTCTGAAGATGTACAGTCCTGTCTCCCAACACCAGTGGGTTACAGTGTTGGACTAAGATCCAGGTTCAAATCCCCATCCAGCCATGAAGCCCACTGGGTGACCTTGAGCCAGACACATTCTCTCAGCCTGACCTATCATGCTTGGTGTCAGAATAAATTAGAAAATTGGGGGGGTGGCATGTGACCACCTTGAGCAACTTGGAGGAAAGGCAGGATATAAATGCAATAATAATTAAATAAATAAATACAGTTCAGCTGCATTTTGTGGACCCCAGCCTCAGCCAACCTGCTGAGCTTTCTTAAAAATAACAATTATTATCATCATCACGAAGCAGCAATGCTAAGGGCAGGCTGCGGTTGGTCAGGTAATGCCCCATTCACCCTAATGGACCAGCCTCCACCGAGCTGGGAAACTCAGCAGAATTGCTGGTGTATCTCAGTGTATCCCAGTCTTTAGGTCCCCAGATGTTGGTGGACTACAACTCTCATCATCCCCAGCCAGCATGGCCAATGGGCAGGAATGATGGGTCCCAGGCTATGGTCTGAAGGCACATGAGGCCAGCTCCCTGCTGAAACTAAGCAAGGTCAGGTCTGGTCAGTGCCTGGATGGGAGACCGCCTGGGAACCATCTGTAAGCCGCCTTGGGTTTTTCTCATGAAAAGAAAGGCAGGGTAGAAATGTAATAAATAAATAAATAAACTGTAGTCTAGCAATGTCTGGGGACCCAAAGGTTGGGAAAGGCTGTTGTATCTTCTACCCTCCAACTCAGGTAAGAATGATGTATGCGAGAGGAAGAAAACAAGCTGCAGTTTGAATACAAGGAGAAAGAGGCACAGAGGAAGAGAGAGCAAGCACTGAGCTCAGGAAAGGACCTTTGTGAATGTGTGTGGGCTGCCTCTCTGGGGGATCTGATGCGGGGCACTGGCTTTGCTGATGGAGCAGTTAAGCCGCCTGCCTCTACCTGTGCTCAAACTGCACCTCTGCAACTTCTCAGCACTCAGGAGCATGGGGCATACCGTTCTGTAAATTTGTATAGATATTAGCAGAACTTGTCAACAGTCTGAGCTGCGTGTGTGCCAGTGTGTGCGTTTACCTAAGTAAGCAGGCTTCTACCCTGCATTGAGATCACGGAGACTGGAGACTTAGTAAAATAAGAAAAGCTACTTTGTTTATAGAAATACATAGCAGATAGGAAAGGGTTACCTAGTTCTAACTAACTAAGTTGGAAGCGCAATGCCCAGGTTTGGGAGTTGCCCTCATGGCTCAGGAGGGAGAGCGTAGAGACAAAGGTGTCTCCTCTCTCTTGGACAGTCGAAAAAGAGAAGAGGGGAAAGGGCGGAAGGAGGAGGGGCAAATAAGACTCCTTAAGACGTATCAGTCTAATGATGGAAGGATGTCAGTCAGAGCATCACAGGTAAAGGTAATCAAGCAGAGCTTGGAAAAGTTACTTTTTTGAACTACAACTCCCATCAGCCCAATCCAGTGGCCATGCTGGCTGGGGCTGATGGGAGTTGTAGTTCAAAAAAGTAACTTTTCCAAGCAAGCCTATCCATATGGAGGACCCTACATCTATCTCCTTTCTGGAACACAAACAAAAGAACAAAACAGGAGTTGCTCTTGCCCCACTTCCAAAACAATACCAGACAATGTTTTCACAATCATAAGGGCTAGTAACTTGCTTTTTACTCCTGGGCATGTCAACCCAAGAGCCAATTAACCAGGATTTGTAGGACAGTAATTGGAAGAAATGAACTTAAGTCTGACAGAGGATCAACACCCGGTAGTTGAAGGCAGACCTACTGACCTCATAGTCTGGCCTTCACTCAGAAGGGGCATCAAAGTGTAAGCTGAAGTTGACAAGTAAATGAACAAACAAAAGAGAGGCCCTGAACTCAGCTTTCCATGGCTGAGAGTCCCATCCAGCTCTCAACTGGAGTCGTCCCTCTCTCAGCTTCAGACACACTCACGTGAGATGCAAATTGCAAAGCAGGCTGTGAGACATGCAGACATTAAAAGCTCTCCTCCCTCCCTCCAAGGTGCAGGTACCTTTTTTCCCAACACTGCACAATGAGGGGTTTTTCTCCCCTATTAATGTGTTCCTGACAACTCTTTATTAAGCCTTACCATTAAAAAAAAAGTAAAAAGAGGAAGACAGACTTGACAGAGGAAAAAGCGAATAGCAAAGAACTACAGACCAATATGGAATACAAATAATCTTCCACATAGCTTTGTGGGAGACTTCATGGTGGCAGGCAAGAGAAATGCCTTCGCCATTATACTGCCATTATATTACCTTTTACAAACAATCTGTTCTGAAATCCATGGGGCTTGGCAGGAGCTATATTCATAGAATCATAGAATAGTAGAATTGGAAGGGGCCTATAAGGCCATCCAGTCCAACCCCCTGCTCAATGCAGGAATCCAAACCAAAGCATTCCCGACAGGTGGCTGTCCAGCTGCCTCTTGAAGGCCTCCAGTGTCGGAGAGCCCACTACCTCTCTAGGTCATTGGTTCCATTGTCGTACCACTCTAACAGTTAGGAAGTTCCAGTTGCTCTATCTGTCTATTGGCCCACCTGATTTATGTTCTGTCTTTCTATATTAAAAGATAGGCAGCTTACAACATTTAAAAACAATCGTTCCAACTATAAATATACATTAGTGTTGACTGCATTGTATTTTATTTTGTATTACATTGTATTTTACTGCATTTTAATGTGTACGTCGCCTAGAGTGGCTTCGGCCAGATAGGCGACACAAAAGTTAAATTTATTATTATTATTATTATAAATATATAGCCAGTGCCCTCTTCCAGGCCTTATGTTGCTCCTAGAGGACATGAAAATACTTCTTCAGGGAGCAGTGGACTGTGTAGAGGCAGCCTGAGCCTTCAGAAGCCATCCTGGGCTCCAGCTCGCTCACTCTGCTTCTGCCTTGAGGCGCCTGGGCCTGGGCCTTCGCCAAGGGGTCTGCTGGGAAATATTGAGCATTATTAATTTGATTTGAAGGACATCATTTCCAAATGGATGGACATTCATTGTCCTGTAAACACTGCTTTGCTTGTTAACATCTAGGCCAGGGGTGGGGCACCTCTGACCCGCAAGCCAAATGTGACCCACCCGGCCACCCCATTTATTTATTATATATTATTAAATTTATAGCCAGCACCTTCCTCCAAGGTGGCCAAAGGATCCCAGGGCCATTTTGCCTAAGCTGTACCCACCTGTCCTACACTTGATGTCATATATGATCTCAGGTGGGAGACAAATAAGGGCAAGACTTGGCTGAAAGGGCCTATGCAGGCACCGCCAATCTGCCATACCCACGAAGCCCCTTGCACTATGCTTTCCAAGCACTTGACAGCCAGCTGATTGTCGGGCACTTCAGAAGCACAGCTCAAAGCACATTGCAAGGGTTATTATTGGTGTTTGCAAAAGCCAAACAAAGAGCATGCAGAGTTTGCTCAGTCCTGTGTGCACCACTTCCCAAATGCCTAACATTCACTTTGAACTATGTCCCTGCCCCTTCCTGTGGACCAACTTTGATGGGTGTCAGTTATCTGATGTCCTTATGGATGAGATTAATCTGGAGGCCCTTCTGAGCCACTGGGGCCCTTGGCCAGAGCCTGACCATGCCAACCACGGCGGCTGGGGATGCTGGTAAATAGGGACAGTTTAGGACACAGCAGCCTGCCTGTCACATCTCACCCCCACCTGTTTTACTGTGCTCACAGTTAAGAAAACTAGGCCACAGAATAGACAAAAGGGGCCACACTTGCTGAGCAAGAGCAAATGGTCAGAAAAGAAGCTTGTATGACAGCTACTGCCTTATCCCTCCCTAACTTTTTAGAGTGGTTGCCGGCAGCAGACCAAAAAAATAGTAGAAAATGCACAGCCAGTGTATTTGATTTGCATAATTAGCAGCCAATTTGCAAGATATGCAGATTAGGCAGTCTGGATTTGGGGGCCTGGGAGATGGGAAACCTACAGGCAGAAAAGAAAACAAATCAAGAGGTTTATTAAGCCCCTGTCAAGGATTCCCCTGGCACTCTGCATATGTTTGGAGGCACTCAGCACATGGCTACAGGATGCTGGAAAGCCAAAATTGGCAGCCGCCGTTACACTCATTAAAGCTGTTACAGCATCCTCCAGCATCTCACTTTTATGCACTGGGTTACAGCTCTGCTTTCACGCCAAGAATCAACGCGTCTTGACCATTACACATTGCTTTAGTAGCGCAATCTTTCTATTATCATTTTGTGATTATTTTGTTCATTTATTCATTGCTTTTTTACATGAAAGTGTCTTAAAGGAACTTACATTGTAAGAACTACTCAATTTTGAATTCATATTTGTTTGCTTCTTTTCCAGCAACTGAAGCTGAGCTCCAAGTGGCTTGCAACAATAGCAAAACATTAATAAAAACACGTCCTTATACCAATGAAATATACCATGAAAGTGCAATGAATCTAAGACAGCAATCAAAGCAATGTAAAACAGCAAAATCACAGAACGTCCATCCATCATATCCACTGGATATGTATTAGGAATGTCAACCTTTCCAATACCACTTCTTTGCCAGTCGTCTCCTGGGTCTACCCTGTAACATCAGGTGCAGAAAGCAGGGGCTAGTTTGCTTATGGGGGCAAACATATAACACCTTGCACTGGCTGCCAATCTGCTACCACCCCAAGTTCAAGGTGCTGGTACTAACAGAAAAGGCCCTATACAACTCAGGACCAGGCTGCTTGAGAAACCGCTTTATCTTTTATACACCCAGTAGGTCACTGCGGTCAGTGGGAGGGCTTCTCCTGAAAGGGTCCAAAGAGATCAGTAACCTGCTCCACAGTAGCTCAGAGCAGGACTTTTATTGTGGCTGCCCCTGTTCTGTGGAATCATGTTCCTGTCATGATACAATGTATGCCTACTATCTGCACTTTCCAGAAACCATTGAAGGCATTTGGGTTTGGGATGTGTTAGGAGTGCCAATCAGCCAAGCTGTCATGCACATTTACTTGGGAGTAAGTCACACTGATGAGAGCCAGTGTGGTGTAGTGGTTAAGGTGTTGGACTACGACCTGGGAGACAAGGGTTCGAATCCCCACACAACCATGAAGCTTACTGGGTGACCTTGGGCCAGTCACTGCCTCTCAGCCTCAGAGGAAGGCAATGGTAAAACCACCTCTGAATACCGTTTGCCATGAAAACCCCCTTCGTAGGGTCGCCATAGGTCGGATTGACTTGAAGGCAGTCCGTTTCCATTTTAATTCACACTGACAACGAGACCTTTTTCTGGGTAAAAAAATAAAAGTGCATAGGGCTGCTCTGTAAGGTTTTTGTCCCCCTGCTGGGTGCTGTATTAATCTAAGCCTGTTGGACTAGATGGTCTCTTGCCTGATCTACACATTCTTATGTACCAAATGGGGTTGAGCTCTGATCCTTCATCCAGACTTGGAAAAAAATCACACTAATGGTATTTTGTGTGTATTTTCTACCCCAATGAGATATCATCATCATCATCATCCCTCCTTCCTCCCAAGCCCAGGGCAGCAAACATAAAACAATTTAAAAAAGGAAAAAGAAAAACATACTAAAAACAGTTAAAAACACTCCAAAACATATATCCATTTAAAAGCATTCTAAAAATATTGTAAAACAGGTAAAAGTATTCTAAAGCACAGCTTAAAAGCATTCTTTCATCAGTGATCTTCAGATTGCCAGGAACAGTCCCTTTCAGCCATCAAATGCCTGGGTAAACAGGAAATACAGGCAGATATCATGGAATTGCAGGGGTGGCATCAGGAAGGCTAAAGCTGAGAATGAGCTCAGGTTAATGAGAGATGCTAAAAGCAACAAAAAAGCTTTCTTCAGGTACATCCATAGTAAAAGACAGAGAAAAGAAATGGTGACACAGCTACTCAGTGAGGATGGCAAAATGATAAGATGACAAAGAAGAGGCAGAAGTACTCAATTCCTATTTTGGCTCAGTTTTCTCCCAAAAGAGGGTCTAGGACCCTCCTGGGAAACATGAAGTTGAAGGGGCAAGATTGCAGCTTGAAATTGATAGTCAATGATCAAGGAATACCTAATCACTTTGAACGAGTTCAAATCTGCAGGGCCCGATGAACTGTATCCTAGAGTATTGAAGGAACTAGCTGAAGAACTTTTGGAACCACTGTCTATTATCTTTGCAAAATCATGGAGGATGGGTAAAGTGCCAGACTTGGAGGAGAGCTAATGTTGTCCCTATCTTCAAAAAAGGCAAAAAGGAGGAACCTGGGAACTACAGACCAGTCAGCCTGATATCTATCCCTGGGAAAATTCTGGAGGAGATTATAAAGTACTCAGTCTGTAGCACCTTGAAAACAATGCAGTGATTACTAGAAGCCAACATGGATTTATCAAGAACAAGTCCGCTAGACTAATCTTATCTAATTTGTTTTGATTGGGTAACCTCCCTGGTAGACTGTGGGAATGCTGTGGACATAATGTATCTTGACTTCAGCAAAGCGTTTGACAAAGTGCCCCATGATTCTCTGATTAGCAAGATAGCTAAATTTGAATGAATGAATGAATGAATGAATGAAACTTTATTTTTACCCCGCCCTTTTTCCAAACTGGAACTCAGGGCAGCTTACAAATAAAATGACATGTAGTTAAAAACATACAAAAAGTTGTGGGGTGGATGGAACATCTATCAGTGGATCCACAGTTGGCTACAGAACCGTACTCAAAAGAGTGCTTATCAATGGTTCCCTCTCAAAGTGGGGGGAGGTAACGAGCTGGGTAATGCAAGGCTCAGTCCTGGGCCCAGTGCTCTTCAACTTTGTTATTAAAGGATGAGGAAGTGCAGGGAATGCTTATCAAATGAGCAAATGATACAGGGATAGCTAATACTTTGGAAGACAGAATCAAAATTCAAAGGGATCTTAATAGTCTGAAGCATTGGGATAAAAACAATACAATGAAATTTATCAGGGATAAGTGCAAAGTTCTACATCTAGAAAAAAGAAACCAAATGCAGTTATAAGTTGGGGGATACTTGGCTCAGCAATACTACATGTGAGAAAGATCTTGGGATTGTTGTTCATCACAAGCTGAATATGAGCCAACAGTGTGATGTGGCTGCCAAAAAGGCAAATGCTATGTTAGGCTGCATTAACAGAAGTATAGTTTCCAAATCGCGTGAAGTATTGATTCCCCTCTATTCAGCACTGGCTAGGCCTCATCTTGAGTACTTTAGAAGGATGCAGATAAACTGGAATGGGTTCAGGACTGGAAACTGGAAACAAAGCCCTATGAGGAGAGATTGAAAGAACTGGGCATGTTTAGCCTGGAGAAGAGAAGACTGAGGGGAGATATGATAGCACTCTTGAAGTACTTGAAAGGTTGTTACACAGACGAGGGCCTGGATCTTGATCATCCCAGAGTGCAGGACACGGAATAATGGGCTTAAGTTACAGGAAGCCAGATTTCAGCTGAACAACAGGAAAAACTTCCTAACTGTTAGAGCTATACGACAATGGAACCAATGACCTCGGGAGGTGGTGGGCTCTCCAACACTGGAGGCCTCCAGGAGGCAGCTGGACAGCCACCTGTTGGGAATGCTTTAAGTTGGATTCCTGCATTGATCTGTGGTTGGACTCGATGGCCTCACAAGTCCCTTCCAACTCTACTGTTCTATGATTCTATGAAATACACGCCAAATTTACCTGCAAAATATCGGCTGTATATTGGATTTGATTTTCAGCACTCTACAGAGGATAGCAAGTTACCTTATACTGAGCCAGACCATTGGTTCCTCAAGCTCAGTGTTGTTTGCACTGATTGGCAGCAGCTCTCCAGAGTTTCAGACAGAGAAGAGCCTGTCCCAGCCTTACCTGGAGAGAGTGGGGATTAAACCTAGGACTGCAAAATATTGAGTTATTCCATTATAAACAGTGTTGGATTTTGAGGAATTTAAAGGGCACAGAGGCCAGCACAGTATTTATTTTGACTTGTAAATACTTTTAATTAAAAAATAGTAAATCTTCTGGGAATGATCCCGCTGAAATTAAGTACATTTAAGCCCCAGTGTGTTGAATACAAGAGGATTAAAAAGTATGTGTTTAATAATGCCATTGATTTAAATGAGACTTAAATTGTTTAAACTTTGGGTAGATTGTACTCATAATGCTTTCCCAAAACTTAGCATTCCTATTATTGAAAGTTTCACCAATACATTTAAAGGTGGAGGGCAGCAATCCAGCGGAAAGTTCTCCAGCGCAAGCGCAACTGAAATTAATAGGAGGTGTTCAAGGGCATGCATTTTAGTGGAGCTTGAATTTTAAAAAAGCCAACAAATTCATTGGGCTGTGTTCTTATCAGCGTCCCACAACAAAGCTGAATTTAAAAATCAATACGGAAAATGTATCATAATATTTTTAAAAATGTTCAGAGTGGGATGTTGCCAAATGTTTGAATTGGTGTGCTATTTCATTTCAGATCTTGCATTTGCGGGACCTTAGTGCCCTTGAGGATGAGCTGGAAAGGCCCCTTCCAATTCTACTATTCTACGGTGCTATAATGATCTGAATGTTTTCAAATTCCTTCTGAAAGTTAATAGTGAGGGAGACAGATGTTTAATTTAAGCCATCTTAATATGCCCAAAGCTGGTGGAAAAGCAAAAGGCCCTTTCCCCTTTCACTTTGTAAAAAATATACTAGAAAAAAGAAAGGAATGAGATTGTCCTGCAATATCATTTGTTCAAACTGAACCTGAGTCGCTTCAGTGTGTGGAACAGCAGGCTGGGGAGCCACAAGGCTTGTGGACAATGGGTAAGCAGGTTCCTTCGCTGCAAGCTGGGGCAGGAGCATAAGAAGTTCATCTTATACTGAAACAGATGATTGGTCCATCTAGCTTAGTATTTGTTTCACATTGACAGCACTCACAGGGCATCTTTTCCAGCTCTACCTGGGGATGCAGGGGACTGAACCTGCAGCCCTTTGCATGCAAAGCGGATGCTCTACCACTGATCTACATTCTCATTCTGCTTAGTGGATATCTGCTGCCAAGTCTTGCTCTGCCAGTACCCCAGATTGACCTCTCTCATCACATCAGAGCCATCCAATGAAGCTGAATGCTGGTAAATTCAGAACAGGCAAAAGACAGTATTTTTTCCACACAAAACATAGTTAATTTTGGGGCTTTTTTATTATGGCACTCACCAGTATGTGAGAACAAATTAAACCAAAACTGTCACTAGAAGCGAAAATGATGAAACTGAGGTTATCATACTTTGGACACATCATGAGAAGACATAATTCACTAGAAAAGACAATAATGCTGGGAAAAACAGAAGGGGGTCGAAAAAGAGGAAGGCCAAACAAGAGATGGATTGATTTCATAAAGGAAGCCACAGACCCGAACTTGCAAGATCTGAACAGGGTGGCTCACGACAGATGCTGTTGGAGGTCACTGATTCATAGGGTTGCCATAAGTCATAATTGACTTGAAGGCATATACGGACAGCAAGAGCAAAAGGTTATATACCAGTTTGGACTGAGAGAGATGAATATAAGAACATCAGAAGAGCCTGCTGGACCAGGTCAATGGCCCATCTGGTCCAACATCCTTTTCTCACAGTGGCCAACCAGTAGCCCATGGGAAACCTACCAGCAGGATCTGAGTGCGAAGAGCACTCTCCCCTCCTGTGGTTCCCAGCAAGTGATATTCAGAAGCGTACTACCTCTGACTATGGAGGTGGAACATAGCCATCATGGCTAGTAGCCAAGGGAGGTACCCTAGCAGCACCTGCGTGCAAGAGCACCTCCCCTTCCTGCGGCTACTGACAATTGGTTTTAAGAAGCATGTTGCCTCTGACTATGGTAGCCATTGATAGCCTTTTCCTCCACAGATTTGTGTAATCATCTTTTAAAGCCGTCCAAGTTGGTGGCCATCACTGCCTTTTGTGGGAGCGAATTCCATAGTTTAATTATGTGCAATGTGAAGAACTTTCTTTTGTCTGTTCTGAATGTTCACCAGATTTGCACGAGCTCTAGTGTTATGAGAGAGGGAGAACAACATTTCTCTATCCACTTTCTCCATGCCATACATAAGTTTATACACATCTATATGTCACCTCTTACTTTTTCTCTAAACTAAAAAGCCCCAAATGCTGCAATCTTTCTTCATAGGGGAGTCGCTCCACCCCCTTGATCATTCTGGTTGTTCTTTCCTGAACCTTTTCCAACTCTTCAGTATACTTTTGGAGGTGAGGTGAGCAGAACTTTACGCAGCATTCCAAATGCACTCTAAAGATTTATACAATGGCATTATGATATCAGCAGTTTTATTTTCGAAGTCTTTCCTAATTATCCCTAGTATGGAATTTGCCTTTTTCACAGCTGCCGCACACTGGGTCAACATCTTCATCAAGACGCTTTGTGCAAAAGTTGGGGCTCATGCATTGAAGGCAAGTGTAAGCCAGGATCAGGGCTCAAAAGCAAGCGTTGCTTCTCACTATCTAATGCCCTAGCATGACCTCCCTGACAATCTCACACTAAGCTCTAACATCTGAATAGCCATGGGCAACTCCTTCTACATATGTGTTTCATGAGATCAGGCCCCTTGCTCTCCCAGGCAAAGGAAACTAATCAAACAGCCTTCACCAACCTGGTGCCCCTGAGATATTTTGGAATACCACTCTCATCAACATCATCTAGCTCATGCTCTGTAGGACTCTGGCTCCTATCTCCACTCAGCCATTAAGCTCACTGGGTGAATTTTGGCCACTCCCTTTCTCTCATCCAAGTCTACCTTACAGGGCTGTTGTGAGGATAAAATAGAGAGTGTCAGAAGCACACACACCACCTTGAGCTCTGTGGACAAAGGGTAAATAAATAATTGTGGAGCATTCCTGCAGAGTTCTTTTCTGTAGAACTGGTGACACCACATGGCACACTCAGGCAAATGCCAAGGGCCACTGCAGTTGACATCAGCAATCTTTCACTGCATTTTATTTAATAATAATAATAATAATAATAATAAAAACATTTATTACCCACCCTTCACCCAAAAGTCCCAGGGCACTTTACAATAATTTTAAAATATAGCATTCAAAACAATTTAGAACAACCAAAAATCACAACGTAGGATGGGTCCTAAAAATATATGTCCCAGGTGTCAAAGGCCAGGTTAAATTAGGCCTCAGAACTGACAAAAGCAGCACCAGGCAAGGTTTCTCCAGCTGTCACCACCTTCATTACTCCCAATGCATCTGGACCCACCCCCAACGTACCCGATGTTCTGAGATGTTCTGAGGATGAAGATGGCAGTGGCTTTTGGCTGGGGGATCACCCAGTGGCTGGATCAGCACTGCCACTCACCCCCACTTCTACCTGCTGGAGCCTTATTATAACATCACCCACCCTCCGATTCCTGTGGCCACTGCCGACCCTTCTGCCTTGCAGAAAGCTCTCGTTGGGTGGGCCCTGGGGGAACGAGGGACTCGTGTCACAGAAAGGCCAATAATCTCCCAAGAGCAGGACATTTTAAGGGACCATGGGGGAATCTATGAGAATCCAACAGAGGCATCACAGAGAGGAAACCTCCATTGAGCAGGAATGGCCAACTCATGGGCGTATGGTAAGAGACATCTGGATGAGAGCTTGGAAGGGGCATGGCTCAGTGGCAGAGCAACTGGTTTGTGTGCAGAAGCTCCCAGCTCCCTAGAATTGGGGAGGTCACCTGTCTGAAACCGTGGAGAGTTGCTGCCAGTCAGTGTGGACAATACTGAACTAGATGGACCAGTGGCCTGACTTGGTATATGGCATATATATATTATAATATATATATATATATATGTGTTATTTCATTATCTTTTCCTGAAGGGGAGAAGAGGAGGAATTAGAACAAAGAGGGAAATGTGGAGAATTATGAAGCAGTCTCTCTATTTATAATTCCTCCTAAGGGGAAGTAAGTCTATGAAGTATAGGATATTAGATCCCTCTTCCTCTCCACCAATAGCAAAAATAGCAGTGTCCAGATTGGATTCAATGACCCCAAGCTTTGCAAGTGCTCTTTAGGGGAGGAAATAGAGGATAAAGAAGAAACAAACAAAAATAATGATGCAAGATGGCCCCATTCTCTCCAGGAGTCTGTGGGGAGAGAATTAGAAGAGGCTCAAAAGAGACCCAGGGCCTGCAGGAAGAGAACATCGCCGCCCAGGGAAGGAGAGTCTGCTGCTGCTGCTGCTGTGGGATCACCACCTCCACCACCCTTCCCTGTGGGACTTCTGCCTGGCAGACCTGCATCCTGCAGGACCAGGCCCCAGGTACCTAGCCAGCTGGGACTGATTGCTACCACCTGTCCCTCTTTGGAGGGATACATAAGCCGGCTGGCTGGGGTGGCCTGGGAGACCCAGGGCCTGCAGGAAGAGAACATCGCCGCCCAGGGAAGGAGAGTCTGCTGCTGCTGCTGCTGCTGTGGGATCACCACCTCCACCACCCTTCCCTGTGGGACTTCTGCCTGGCAGACCTGCATCCTGCAGGACCAGGCCCCAGGTACCCAGCCAGCTGGGACTGATTGCTACCACCTGTGCCTCTTTGGAGGGATACATAAGCCGGCTGGCTGGGGTGGCCTGGGTGTTTGTTTGTTTGTTTTTGTTTTTTGTGTGCTGCTTTTTTTTTTTTGTGGGATTAAGGAGGATTAATTTTATGTTTTAATTGGAAATTGGTTTTAAATTGTTTAGGACTGTGGTTTGTTTTTGTATATGTATATTATGTATAGCTTTTTGTTATTGTAAGTCGCCTAGAGTGTCCACTAACCTGGACAGATAGGCGACCAATAAATAAAATATTATTATTATTAAAATTAGACCCCAAAGAAGCCAAATAAAGGGCTTCTTTATTAACAGCAACCCCCCTGATTGTATTTCATTTACTCAGCCACTATCACTGTGGGTGGGCAGAACTGCTGAGAGAGCCAAAACCCTTGTAATTTATGTGAAGGGCGTACTTGGGTACTGTCAATTAAAGAACACTCAAATAATAACAATCAGGCAGAATATTGGCTATTGCAACAAAAGGGGAAATAATAATTTAATTCCACTGAAAGATGCTTCCATGGAGTGTTGCTGGGTGGGTCAGTAAGCAGACAGATGACAATTGTAATCAACACACATGCACAGCCATATTGCACCATTAGAAAACAAAATCCCATACAGGAGTAGAAAAGCTTTACTATTTGGGGGACCAATCAAAGTAGAGGGCCTGGAGGGATGCAAAGATCTGTCTGTTTCAGTTTGCTCAGTTTCTCATTTTTCCAAGGTTAAGTTCCGTTCTCTACATTTCTACAGCCATCTGCGGTTTAAAAAAAAAATCCTCATGAAAATTCTCCACCATTTTAGTGCAAATTTCTCCAAATAAACACATTTTTGGAGGCAGTTTTGACAAAGGCACACTTTTCTGCAAGCCATTTCTCATCACATCGTGGCTTTTTGCATGTTATTTTCATTAATATATTCATTTTTATGCACATTTTCCTCATATACATTTTTGTAAATGTTGTTTAGTTGGCGAACTGCATCCCAAAATTCTAATAAATGCAAATTTCGAAGGATGGCTGTGTTTCGGTTCCCATGTTGTTTTGGAAATTGTGAATTTCCTGACAAGGTGCGCCTGGCGCCAACACTGTCATCTTTTCGGCGCCAGGTCAAGACTTTCCTCTTCTCCCAGGCATTTTAGCATGTGTTTTAAATTGTTTTTATATTGTTTTAAATTTTAAAATTGTGTTTAAAATTGTTTTTAAAATATGTGTTTTAAGTTGTATATTTGTTTTTAATGTTTTTGATTGCTGTAAACTGCCCAGAGAGCTTCGGCTATGGGGCGGTATACAAGTGCAATAAATAAATAAATAATAAATAAATTTGATAAATCCTGCTTGAAATGCAAACTGAATCAAAATTCTCACCCATTCCTTGCCGTGAGGCAGAGTGAGGTTCTCACGTCGGGCCACTCCCCTTCACCCTGGGTCATAGCCCTGACAGCCCCTGCTTTGCACACACCTTTGGCGCTTTTGCCCAGCTAAAACATGTCCTTGGTCTCCAGTAATGCTTGCCTGGATGGCAAAGGTATGTGCAGGAGCACTTTTCCCACTTGTGATTCCCAGAAACTGGCATCCAGAGGAATACTGCATCTGGGACGTGATGCACAGGCATGATGGCTAGTAGCTGCTGGTAGCCTTATCCTCCATGAATTTGCCCAACCCTCTTTTAGCCATCCAAGTTCGTGGCCATCACTGCCTCTTGCAGGAGCGAATTCCATAGTTTAACTACGCGGTGGGTGAAGAAATAGCTTCTTTTGTCTTTCTTGATCTTCCAATATTCAGCTTCACTTGATGTCCCAGAGTTTTAGAAGTATGAGAGTGGGAGAAAAACTTCTCCCTATCCAATTTCTTCCCATCATGCATCATTTTATAACCTTCTATCAAGTCCCCCACCGTTAAATACTATCAACTATGAAGGCCCCATTTCTCAAAGGGGAGTTACTCCAGCCCCTTGATCATCAAGGCTGGATTACTGTAATGCCCTCTGTGTGAGGCTGGTGCAAAATGCGGCGGCAAGACTGCTCACTGGGGCAGGGTATCGCCAACATGTCACCCTGCTGCTGAAAGAATTGCACTGGCTGCCCATTTGCTACTGGGCCAAGTTCAGGGTTCTAGTTCTGGTTTACAAAGCCCTATACAGCTTGGGACCAGGATACCTGAAAGACCGTCTTACCCGTTATATACCTAGTCGATCACTGCGCTCTGCAGGTGAGGGCCTCCTGCAGATACCATCTTATCAGGAGGTTCATTCTGCACAATATAGGAAACGGACCTTTAGTGTGGTGGCACCTACCCTGTGGAATTCCCTCCCATTAAATATCAGACAGGTACCATCTCTGTTATCTTTTTGGCACCTGCTGAAGACTTTCCTCTTTCAACAAGCCTTTTAAGTAGAGACCTTATCCCAGTCTGTGTCTGTGTTGGGATTGCTTTTTAAGATGTTCTTAAACCTTAAAAAAAGCAATATGTTTTTAACCTTTTTTTAAAAAGATGCCTTGAAAGCTTCTTGTTTTAAAAATGTTTTTAAAGATGTTTTGTTTTAATATGTTTTAAAGTCTGTTTTTATGATGTTTTAAAGTGTTTTTAGTGCTTTTGTTTGCTGCCCTGGGCTCCTGCTGGAGGAAGCGTGGGATATAAATCAAATGATATATAATAAATAAATAATGTTGGTTGCCCTTTTCTGCATCTTTCCCAGCTCTACAATATCCTTTCACCACATTCACATCATACATTCATTACCACTTTATTATTATTATTATTATTCCACTCTAATTATTATTCCACTCATGACTTCCCCCAAAGAATCCTGGGAAGTGTAGTTTGTGAAGGGCACTGAGAGTTGTTAGGAGACCGTATTCCCCTCAGAGCACTACAATTTCTGGAGTTCTCTGGGAAGAGGGACTGACTGTTAAACCACTTGGGGAATTGTAGCTCTGTGAGGAGAATAGACGTCTCCTAACAGCTCTTAGCACCCTTCACAAACGATACTTCCCAGGATTCTTTGGGGGAAGCCATGACTGCTTAAAGTGGAATAATAGTGGAATACATGTCTGGTGTCAACGTGGCCCTTCTGAGGAGTAGTGGCCAGAACTGTATAGAATATTCCAAGGACATCATCCTAGAGTGCAGGACTCGGAATAATGGGCTCAAGTTGCAGGAAGCCAGATTTCGACTGGACATCAGGAAAAACTTCCTAACTGTTAGAGCCATACGACAATGGAACCAATGACCTAGAGAGGTAGTGGGCTCTCCAACACTGGAGGCCTTCAAGAGGCAGCTGGACAGCCATCTGTCGGGAATGCTTTGATTTGGATTCCTGCATTGCACAGAGGGTTGGACTTGATGGCCTCGTAGGCCCCTTCCAACTCTACTATTTATGATCTATGATTCTATGACAGTTGCCCCATAGATTTGTGTAGCAGTGTTATGATATGGCAGTTTTATTTGCAGTTCCTTTCCTAATGATCCCTAGAACGGAACTTGCCTTTTTCACAGCTGCTTTACACACAGTGGGTTGACATTTTCACTGAGCTATCCACTATGACCCCAAGATCTCTTTAATAATAAGAGCACACCTTTGACTCCTTTGTCATCCAAGAGTCCAGCCACCTCCCTAGATGGTCTCCTGCTACTAATGTATTTAAATAATATTTTTGTTGTTGGTCTTTATAGTTTTTATGAGTTCCACTGTCGGAGGCAGTATGCTTTCGAATACCAGTTGCTGGAAACTGCAGAAGGGGAGAATTCTTTGCACTCAGGTCCTGCTTTGCAGGCTTCCCATTGCGGCATCTCATTGGCCTCTGTGAGAACAGGATCCTGGGCTAGATATTCAGTAGCAAGGTTCTTCTTACATTGCTAATCCTGATGATTTGCCATTGTTAAGATGTAGCCTACCTGTATGTATCTAACGCCCCTCTTTTTAAAACATATCCTAAAGGTGCTAAACTTCACAAAACCCGCAAGTCTCTCACTGATGCAGTTGGTGAGTTATTGATTGAACTGGGAATGCTGCCAAGACTTGGAAAAGGAAGTTCAAGGGTTTTGTCTCCACTGAGATAATTACCAAATGGGCCCAAATTCATAAGGATGTTTGCCAGTACCAGGCAGAAGCAACCACAGGGCATGCTGGCGAGAGAGCATCCATTGGGCCTCAGATGCTGATACAGTGGTAGAGATGGGGGTGAAATTCAGTTGTGTTTGCATTTAAAGGAACCTTCCAAATCTACATTTTCCACAAGATGTGAACCAAAACATAGCCATCCTTCAAACTTTGCACTTCTCCAAATTTTGCAATGCAGTTCTCTAGCCAAGTAATTTGTAGAAAAATGTATGTACTAAGGGAAATTCTGCATATAAATGCAGATATTTTTTAAAATAACAAACAAAAATGCATTTTTGGGATACTGGGAATTGCTTTGCAAAAATGCATATATTAACCAAAATTGACACAAAAATGTGTCTATTGGGAGAATTTTGCACTAAAATGCTGAAGAGGTTTCATGAGGAAACTGCAGGGAAGGCACTTAACAAAGTAACACCCTTCAGCTGCAGGACTGCCTCCTGCATTCAAGAACTGGTGAAACGGACTCCGGCAGCCTTTCCACCCATTCCCTTGCCCTCTAACAACCCGGGATCACTCTCGACTCAGCCCAAGCCCCAAGCGCCCCAGCTTGGCCCGATTTGGTTCAGGATTCAGGCTTTGGCCAAATCCATTGCACAATCCTAGTAAGGTCTCCATGCCACCACTTCTTCAAGTACATTTGGATGAAAGGAAAAGAGCCAGTGGGGCAAAGCTAGTGTGGGGTGTGTGTGTTCTGTGCCTTCAAGTTGATTACGATTTATGGCGACCCTATAAATCAGCAGCCTCCAATAGCATCTGTCATGAACCACCCTGTTCAGATCTTGTAAGTTCACGTCTGCGGCTTCCTTTATGGGATCAATCCATCTCTTGTTTGGCCTTCCACTTTTACTACTCCCTTCTGTTTTCCCCACCATTAATGTATTTTCTAGTGAATCATGTCTTCTCATTATGTGTCCAAAGTATGATCACCTTGGTTTCATCATTTTAGCTTCTAGTGATAGTTCTGGTTTATTTTGTTCTGTTGTTGTTGTTGTTATGTGCCTCCAAGTTGACTATAACTTATGGCAACCCTATGAATCAGTGACCTCCAATAGCATCTGTCATGGACCACCCTGTTCAGATCTTGTAAGTTCAGGTCTGTGGCTTCCTTTATGGAATCAATCCATCTCTTGTTTGGCCTTCCTCTTGTTCTACTCCCTTCTGTTTTTCCCAGCATTATTGTCTTTTCTAGTGAATCATGTCTTCTCATGATGTGTCCAAAGTAGGATATCCTCAGTTTCATCATTTTAGCTTCTAGTGATAGTTCTGGTTTAATTTGTTCTGACACCCAATTATTTGTCTTGTTCGCAGTCCATGGTACCCGCAAAGCTCTCCTCCAACACCACATTTCAAATGAGTTGATTTTTCTCTTATCCACTTTTTTCACTGTCCAACTTTCACATCCATATATAGAGATTGAGAATACCATTATCTGAATGATCCTGACTTTGGTGTTCAGTGATACATCTTTGCATTTGAGGACCTTTTCTAGTTCTCTCATAGTTGCCCTCCCCCGTCCTAGCCTTCTTCTGATTTCTTGACTATTGTCTCCATTTTGGTTAATGACTGTGCCAAGGTATTGATAATCCTTGAGAAGTTCAGTGTCCTCATTGTCAACTTTAAAATAAGAAGATGGAAATGTTTGCAAGTCCCATCATGATCAAGAACAAAAAAGAGAATGTGTTCCCCCGACCAATACTTTATGAATACAAAAAAGGTCAAAGTAGCATATCAAATATATGATATATAATATATATAATTATCCTAGCCCAGTAGCCAATAGATTGATCTCCACATGCAATTACAATGAAAACAGGATACATTGGATCCATGTGGATATATCAGTCCATTAAAATGCAATAGCAAGCCTTCAGACTAAGCAGACTGTTTTTCTATGATGGTATTTACTATGTGAAGGGAGAATCCTTTGTGGGGGGTGAGGCTGGCCAGTGCTGCCTGTGTGAGGACTAAAAGGTCTACAGTTTTCAATTTGAAAATATTTTCTTTTCTTGCAGCACATCATAAATATGATTATACCTCCTGGATTCACACTGAGGCTGGTGTTCTGTATTGTTTTGTCTACCACTGGGGAAAAAAAAGAATGATTAGTCAAAACACATCTGGCTACAGATATGTGTTTGGGGAAAAAATTGTTTTGTGAAATTGCCCGTTATTTCATTTTTAATTGATTTATATATCCACATGGATCCGGTCTTTCCAAGTGTGTTGATGTCACTGCACATGCAGATGAATCTGTTGCCTACTGCGACATGATAAGGTCCCATTGTGATGACATCAGGGGCATATCAGGGAATGTGCTTGGCAATTAAAACAAGACATATAGATGGTTTTCCCTGTGCCCTTTCCAAACAAAACTAGTGGGATCTTGCTCATCAGCAGAAGAGGTTATAGTTGAGTGTGTTGTGTGTAGCAGTCCTGCCTGACCTCTTATCCGTTCACAGATTTCTTGGGAACTGCATTCCAACTCTGACACTCTGAACTCTGTTGGCTGTGCCTCTTCCCTCCTCCTTTCCCTCCCCTATTTTTTTGCAAATAAAAGGAAGCAAAGTTATTGGAAGTAAGTAAGTTATTATCATACAGAACAAGCACGTTCCACCTCCGCTCCCAACAGCCTTGAGGAAGCTGCCGTAATATAATTGAAATGCAACTCAGATGCTCTGAAAATAACAACATCTGGGGCTGGCAAATACACAGAGGCCTCATAAAGGGGAGATACCTGGATCCACTAAAAGGGACACAGGCATGCCCTGGGTACACTGTTCACCTTGTGTTCATCAAGCCCGGTAAATGATAGGAGTTTAAATCACTTTCTAGTAATGAAAAAGGACCCTTGAAGACTTTAATCTCGGTGAATTCATACAAAGTGAACCAACCCACAACTCCTGGACTAATGTGCAGACTGCACGTTACAGAGCAGTGCTAATCCTGATCCGCTGCACTGGAGAGAGTTACAATGTGGGAGGCTGTTCCACCCATTTCAATTCAGCCCCACTGTCCCCCCCTCTAGGAGTTAGGACTGAAGCCTAAATTATCCACCAGCTTTTAAACATACCCTATGTTCTGGCTTGGGATAAGGGAGACTTTTGATTCTGTTTGCATTTTATGGCAGGTCTATTATTATTATTATTTATTATTATTTATTATTTATTAAATTTATATACCGCCCGACTAGCAATAGCTCTCTGGGCGGTGAACATAGAAATACAATAACATAGGAAATACAATAAATGACACAATATAATACAAAATAATACAGTCTAAAATCAATACAATAACATTTTTAAAATTAAATCAATTTAAATTAAAATGCTTCAGAGAATAGGAAGGTTTTAACCTGGCGCCAAAAAGAAAGCAGAGTCGGCGCCAGGCGCACTTCCTCGGGGACACTGTTCCATAGTTCGGGGGCCACCACTGAGAAGGCCCTAGATCTTGTCACCACCCTCCGGGCCTCCCTATGAGTTGGGACCCGGAGGAGGGCCTTTGTAGTAGAACGTAGTGTATGTTGGCAAGTAAAAAGTTCCTAAGAGTATTTTTCCATGGCAGAGTTACAAGG
The DNA here is from genome assembly GCF_030035675.1 of Rhineura floridana. Classification (NCBI taxonomy): domain Eukaryota; kingdom Metazoa; phylum Chordata; class Lepidosauria; order Squamata; family Rhineuridae; genus Rhineura; species Rhineura floridana. The sequence continues at coordinate 121,937,243 of NC_084488.1, forward strand.
CCAAGTAGCTCACAAGGCTGGAGTGGAAGTGCACTCCTCAAGGACACGTTGCCAGGACAACCAGCTTTCTTATCAGTATATAGCTGGAAACTGAAACTGGCAGAGTGTGGGGGTCGAGGAGTTTGTACAGAGAGAGCTTGTGATATATTGTCAGTAAAGTGACTCTTAAAACTTATTGCTTGTCCGGCTCATTCCTTCAACTGGCATCTAGCCTGTCACTATACTGTTCTGCATCCTGGGCATCTGCTTGCGCCAGATACAACATCCAACAAGTGGTAGCAGAGGATGGTTACCTGGTGCTGATGGTTACCTGGTGCTGAGGATTGCAGAAAAGTGGCAGAGAAAAGCCAGAACTGCAGACCAGCGAGTAAAACAGCAGAGAGACGGAGAAACCGAAAGCTGAGCTGAAAGCTGTGAGAGCCGTGGGACTGAAGGACAAAGGTGAGAAGCTCTAATTACAAAGGCGGTGAACTGTGAAAAGTGAAAGTATGTCTGTTACGTTATCGGCCAGGATTCCCTTGGAAAGGCTGACAGGGAAAAATTATGGCACTTGGAAACAGAGAATGCAGGCTTTTCTAGTGAAAGAAGGAGTTTGGAATGTAATCGCAGAAGACCCACCCGCCGTAGTGCCAATTCCAGCAGATTGGAGAAGGCTGGATGAGAGGGCAAAGGCGTTAATTGTTCTTGCTATTGATGATTCTCAATTACTGCACGTGCGTGACACAGTAACAGCAAAGGAAACCTGGGAAACTTTGAAAAATATTCATGTGAAAAAGACTGCTAGTTCTAAAATATATCTTGCCAGAAGATTATATCAGATGCGCTTATCTGGAGATACAACAATGTCAGAGCACTTATTGGAGATGAATAGACTATTTGTTGACTTAACAGAATGTGACGTGGAACATTCTCAAATGCAAAAAGTTTATATTGTGTTATCAAGTCTGGATTCAAGTTATGATGCTCTGTTGAGTTCTATGGAAGCGAAGAATGACGCAAACCTAACCATGGATTATATTGAAGGAAAACTATTACAAGAATTTCAAAGAAGGCAAGAAATGGCAAAGCAGGAAAGGACTGAGTCTAAACACAACTTGGGAAAGCTGAACAACAAAGCAGCGGAGGAGAGACTGTATGGACAAAAGGCGTGTTATTTTTGTGGTTCCAGGCAACATCTTCAAAGGAATTGTGAAGCAAGAAGAAGAGAAAGAGGAAGAAAACCACTTGTACAGGTGATATGCGCTAGCCGAAACATGCAAAGTAAAGCTAATAACAATAAATGTGATGATGTATGGGCTCTTGACAGTGGGGCTACAAATAGCATAATCAAAGATAAATCAATGTTTCATACATATTGTGACGTAGAGGATTATGTGATAATGGCTGATGGATCTAAGAAACTGATCAAAAGTAGGGGTACAGTGAAATTAGCAGGTTTTAATACAATTATGACAGACGTGCTGTTTATTCCAGACATTGAAAATAACATAATGTCAGTTTCTAAACTTAATGGAATGGGGTTCAATGTGTTGTTTCAAAGGGGCTCATGTCAAGTCATGAAAGGGAACAAAATATTCATGAAAGGAATAGTAAGGAACTCATTGTTCTTCTTACACTTGAAACAAACAAATCATGTACTCATATGTGCTAATGAGAAACCCCACAATGATTGTGTACATTGATGGCACAGAAAATTGGGACATATAGGATATGAAAATGTGGTGAAAACAACTGAGAACAGTAATGATATTACATTGAGAAACTGTGGTAAATATGTAGACTGCAATGCGTGTCATCGAACCAAGGCAATTGTAGCAGCAAGGAACACTAAAGCCAAGCCTAGTACAAATGCACCCACAGTACATGACAGAGAAACAGGGGTAAAAGAATACCTTGGTAAAAGTGACAAGCAAATGGTGAGACGTTCTGGAAGGGCAAATGTGAGTGTGCTAACTGACAGATTTAGGATTGCCACAATAAAGGGGAATGAAGCACAAACACACAGGGAAATGGATGCTGACACATTATACTTGGAGTGTGTAAAACCCAAAGAGATAAACTGATGTTTGTAAAACCTCTGTAAAATAAAGGAACAAAGAAATGTAGATGTACACTGAACTGAACATGTAAACTGAAAAATGTATCATGTGGAGAAATGTGATTTAAGTGAATACAAGAAATGTAAATGTAAATGTAATGACAAATGGAAGCAAAAATGTGAACAAATGTAAAAGGTGCTGCTTATGGAAAAGTAGGTGGGGGGTTTTGGCAAGTAAAAAGTTCCTAAGAGTATTTTTCCATGGCAGAGTTACAAGGCCAAGTAGCTCACAAGGCTGGAGTGGACATGCACTCCTCAAGGACACGTTGCCAGGACAACCAGCTGTCTTATCAGTATATAGCTGGAAACTGAAACTGGCAGAGTGTGGGGGTCGAGGAGTTTGTACAGAGAGAGCTTGTGATATATTGTCAGTAAGTGACTCTTAAAACTTATTGCTTGTCCGGCTCATTCCTTCAACTGGCATCTAGCCTGTCACTATACTGTTCTGCATCCTGGGCATCTGCTTGCGCCAGATCCAACATCCAACAGTGTACGGGCCGGTTCATATCGGAAGAGGCGTTCCGCAAGGTATCGTGGTCCCGCACTGTATAAGGCTTTATAGGTTAATACCAACACTTTGAATCTAGCCCGGAAACATATTGGCAGCCAGTGCAAGCGGGCCAGAACAGGTGTTATATGCTCGGACCGCTTGGTCATTGTTAGCAGTCTGGATACCGCATTTTGCACTAGCTGTAGCTTCCGAACTGTCTTCAGAGGTAGCCCTACGCAGAGCGCATTGCAGTAATCCAAACACGAGGTTACCAGAGCATGTACCACTGATGTAAGGTCCTCTTTACTCAAATAGGGATGTAGCTGGGCTACCAACCGAAGTTGGTAAAATGCATTCCTTGCCACCGAGGCTACTTGAGCCTCAAGTGAGAAGGAAGAGTCTAAAAAGACTCCCAGACTACGAACCCGCTCCTTTAGGGGGAGTGTAACCCCGTCCAGGACAGGGTATATATCCACCATCCGATCAGAGAACCCGTCCACCAACAGCATCTCAGTCTTGTCTGGATTGAGCTTCAGTTTGTTAACTCTCATCCAGTCCATTGTCGCGGCCAGGCAATGGTTCAGCACATCGACAGCCTCACCTGAGGAAGATGAGAAGGAGAAGTAGAGCTGCGTGTCATCAGCATACTGATGACAACGCACTCCAAAACTCCTGATGACCTCTCCCAACGGCTTCATGTAGATATTAAAAAGCAGGGGAGACAAAACTGACCCCTGCGGGACTCCATATTGGAGAACCCACGGTGTCGAGCAATGTTCCCCGAGCACTACCTTCTGGAGACGACCCGCCAAGTAGGAGCGGAACCACTGCCAAGCAGTACCTCCAACTCCCAACTCCACGAGCCTCTCCAGAAAGATACCATGGTCGATGGTATCAAAAGCCGCTGAGAGATCAAGGAAAATCAGCAGAGTTACACTCCCTCTGTCTCTCTCCCGACATAGGTCATCATACAGGGCGACCAAGGCCGTCTCGGTGCCAAAACCGGGCCTAAAACCCAATTGAAATGGATCTAGATAATCGGTTTCATCCAATAGCACCTGGAGCTGGCCAGCAACCACTCGTTCCAAGACCTTGCCCAGGAATGGAACATTCGCCACTGGCCTGTAGTTGTTAAAATTGTCTGGGTCCAAGGAAGGCTTTTTCAGAAGTGGTCTCACCACGGCCTCTTTCAGACAGCCAGGGACCACTCCCTCTCGTAAGGAGGCATTTATCACTTCCTTGGCCCAGCTACCTGTTCCATCCCTGCTAGTTTTTATTAGCCAAGAGGGGCAAGGATCCAGTACCGAAGTGGTTGCATGTACCTGTCCAAGCACCTTGTCCACGTCCTCGAGCTGAACCAACTGGAACTCATCCAACAAAACATGACAAGACTGTGCTCCGGACACCTCACTAGGATCAACTGCTATAACTTGAGAGTCTAAGTCCCAGCGGATGCATGAGATCTTATTCTGGAAGTGATCAGCAAACTGATTGCAGCGGGCCTCTGATGATTCCACCGTGTCCGGAGGGTTTGAATGAAGAAGCCCCCGGACAACTCGAAAGAGCTCCGCTGGGCGGCAGAAAGATGATTTAATAGTGGCAGCAAAATGATGTTTTTTAGCTGCTTTCACCACTCCTACGTACAGTTTAGTCGAAACACTAACCAGCGCATAATTGTATCCATCGGGAGTTCGCCTCCATTTCCGCTCAAGCTGCCTCCTATCTTGCTTCATCGCTCTCAGCTCTGGAGTATACCATGGAGCTGTATGAGCTCTACACAGGAGAGGGCGTGCAGGAGCGATCGTGTCAACAGCCCGAGTCATCTCCGTATTCCATAGAGTGACCAGGGCTTCAACAGGAGCACCAGTCCTATCAGCTGGAAAATCCCCCAGAGCCCTTTGAAAACCTTCGGGATCCATTAGTCTCTGGGGGCGGACCAATTTAATAGGTCCCCCACCCTTGCAGAGGGAAGAGGCCACTGAAAGTCTAAACTTCAGCAAGCAGTGATCTGTCCATGACAAAGGGAGTGTTGTAAGACTCCCCACATCCAGATCACTATCCCCATGTTCAGTAGCAAAAACAAGGTCTAGAGTGTGCCCCGATACATGCGTTGGACCACTAACATATTGAGACAGCCCCATGGCTGTCATGGAAGCCATGAAGTCCTATGTGATTCACACTTTCCAAAACAACGTATGAAATGAAACACAGCGACCTTTCAAAATTTGGACTTCTCCAAATTTTGCAATGCAGTTCTTCAGCCAATTAACGTGTACAAAAATGCATATACCAGGGTAAAATGTCCATATAAATTCAGACCTTAGTGAAAATACCGTATAAAATGCATCATTTAAGGGAAAACTGATTTGCAAATATAGATATTAGGAGAAAAATTGCACTAAAATGCTGAAGAATTTTCGTGAGGACTTTTTTAAAAAAGAAAATCACACAAACTGATGTGGAAACGAGGAGAGTTGAATTTAAGAATGGAGAGATCGAAATTGGCAATTCATCACTCCCTAGTTCTAATGCAGTTCTCAGCTCAAAAAATGGATCAGAATTAGGGACAGAAGAATCTGTCAGTTTCATTTTTCTCACCTTATCATTGTTTCAAACTTAAATTCAGTTCTCCACATTTCTGCAATTTGCAATTTTTTTAAAATAAATACACATGAAAAATCTTTAGAAGCTTAATGCAAATTTCTTCTAATACACACATTTGTGTGTGCCTTTGTGACTAATGTACACATTTCTGCATTTTGTTTTCACTAATTATTCATTTTTATGCATACTTTCCTCTAATACATGCATTTTTGTAAATGTTGTTTGGTTGAAGAACTGCACCACAATATTTGGATATGTGTGAATTTTGAAAGATTCCTGTGTTTCTGTTCTCATGTTGTTACGGAAAGTCCAGATTTGATAGATTCATAAGTGTGAACTGAATTAAATTTCTCCTCCACCCCTAATCAAAATACTTTTTAAAATGCATGAGAGAAAGTGTATTTAGAAATACGTATATAAATGCAACTGTTAGCCAGCATTTATTTTTATTTTTTTAAATAGCAGATTAACCCAGAAACAGGATAGAACATGCTTATGTGGAGGGAGGCATCGTTGAAAAGGGCACAGAACTGAAATAGGCTCATTCACCCTCCCTTAGTAATTTCATATGGGCTTCTCCACACACACAGACACACAAACTCGCAGGGAAGGCTTAATGTAGCTCTCACTGCAGTCTTTTGAGAATGTAAAGCCTACCGGCCAAGCGTCAGTGGGTCAGACACTGGCTGAGGGCCCCTGCATCCCAGAAGAGCCCCTGAGGGGCCCCTCCTTAGGCTGGGAGGGTGGAACTCCCGGTCCATGATCCTTGCCAACGTCAGGTTGAGAGCCCAGAGAATTGGCACTGCTGCAGATTATGACCACCACGCTCCCAGGAAACAACCCCCCATGCAGGTGGCCTTGGCTTAAATAGGCCCACGCAGTGGCGTCACTAGGGTTGGTGTCACCTGGTGCGGTAACTCATGGTGTCACCCCCATGGACCTCCTCCCGTATCAGACCATACAGAATCCTTAGTAATGTTTTTTGTACTAATGTTACTCGTAAATCGTAATTCCCATATATCACTGAATGTAATGGCAATAGTAGTGACATAAACAACTAGCAAAATTAAAATTACACCTTTAAATTACAATATCATACGCACAGCTCAAATTCTTGCTCTTATTACTAATGGGAGTTAATTATCTTGCATATGCCCATAGTAAATTTTCAGATACTTTCAGACCCTCAGCAATTTTCAAGTGGTCTATGTAGAAGAAAGGTTTGGGAACCCCTGGAATAAGACACCTGCTTATGTCCCTATGCTGCTCCCACCCCTCATTTAGGTGCCTGGGATGCATGCGTGTGGACACACCTCCTTACAATTATGGAAAGTGATTCTTAATAATAAGTCTCCAGACACAAAGTTACATAGGTATTTATCAGTTGTTTAGTAGAAAATTCAGAGCTGCAGGGTCCCTTCATGATAGTTACAGCCACATACACCCTTTTTTGCTCCTGGATTAAGAATGAGATCTTTGTTAATGCATTCTCTCACAACAACAAACATCTCTAGGAGCCAATCAGCATGAAAGTGGAGAGCGTTAGCAACTGAGAAGAGTCTTCTCAGTGGCTGACTCACCTCCTTTCACTCTGATTGGCTCCAATCTGCAGAAAAGGCAAGGAAGCATATTAGAAGACTCTTCTCAGTGACTAACACACTCCCTTTTCATGCTGACTGTAGGATGCTTGGAGACATAGGGACCCTGCTCCCAAAAAAGCAGAGGGACTAAGATCCCCTGGGCGACTACCCTCCTGGTGATTATGGACATGACCATAATATATTTTGTGACGTGCAAGTTCAATATTATTTATTAAGTGTGTTTAGGATTACACTGATGGCATTCCCAAATATGTACTTTCACACAGACTTTGCTTTTCCATAACACAATGTTTGTCCAAGCCTCCACACTTGGGGGGGCACTACTTGCACACCCCTTCCATAAGCACATCAAAGTTGGATACACACCTGAACCAAGACCCAGACAAAAGGGCACTCAAAACAAAAAGGTAATTACAGTGGCTGAGTAGATCTTGTACAGTGGTTATAATAATAATAATAATAATTTTATTTATTGGTCGCCTATCTGTCCAGGTTAATGGACACTCTAGGCGACTTACAATAAAAACAATACATCATATACAATATACAAAATAAAACACAGTCATAGTCAATTTAAAATCAGTTTCCAATTAAAACATCATAAAACTAACCCTCCCCAATCCCATAGGCCTGCCTGAATAGCCAGGTTTTTAAGGCTCGGCGAAAACCTGTCAGGGAGGGAGTATGTCGAAGATCAAGAGGAAGGGAGTTCCAGAGGGTGGGGGCCACAATCGAGAAAGCCCTCTCTCTGGTCCGCACCAGCCTAGCTATTTTAACCGGTGGGACCGAGAGAAGGTCTTGTGAGGCTGATCTTGTCAGGCGGCATAATTGGTGACTCTGGAGGCACTCCTTCAGATAAACTGGGCTGAAACCGTTTAGGGTTTTAAAGGTCAATACCAACACCTTGAATTGGGCCCGGTAGACAACTGGTAGCCAGTGAAGATCCATTAACACTGGAGTGATGTGATCACAGCGACGGCTGTGCTTGATCAAGCGCGCCGCCGCATTCTGTACCAGCTGTAACTTCCGGACCGTTTTCAAGGGTAACCCCACATAGAGCGCATTACAGTAGTCCAAGCGAGAGGAGACCAGGGCATGTATCACTTGTGGGAGCAGATGAACAGGAAGGTAGGGACGCAGCCTTTGTATCAGACGTAATTGATACCAAGCTGCCTGACTCACTGCTGACACCTGAGCCTCCATGGACAGCTGGGAGTCAAGAATGACCCCAAGGCTGCGGACCTGGTCTTTCAGGGGTAATCTCACCCCATTAAGCATCAGGTCTGTAATACCCAGCCTCCCTTTGTCTCCCACAAGCAACACCTCGGTCTTGTCAGGATTCAGCCTCAGCCTGTTCTCTCCCATCCATCCACTTACGGATTCCAGGCACTTGGACATGGTATCTACAGCCAACTCTGGTGAGGACTTAAATGAGAGATAGAGCTGACTGGGCAGCCACTGTCCTTCATATTTTACAAAATATTTTTTCCTATACAAAGATTAAATGTCTGTGTATGAAAAAGTAATATATGAAGTGGTCTCAATAGTGAGAAAAGTAAACAAGTGAATGGTGATCCAAATGTTTTTCATTCTCACGTTATGAAGCTAGCTGCCAGATGATGTATCACCTTCCCTACACATGCAGCGTAGACTGAAAAAACAGCACCCAAGCCACCATTCAATACGTGCACATGTTCTTTCCAACATGAATCTACAGGTCTCAAAAAGTAATGTGTGACAAAGTCCCCAAACACCTTATAACATGCCTCAAACATGGTCTCTTGTTCTACCAGCATGCCAAAACATAAGGATAGGTAAATTGCTTTTAGGGAGGTTCACAATTATGATTTCCTATTTATTTAATCTAAAAATATTTAAAATACATAAAAACAACCAGGGGAAGATATTGGAGAAATATAAAATAAATACAAATAAAAAGGGGGGGGAGGTGAAGAGACCTTAAATGTGCTACTCACCATCTCTCAGCCTATTCTCCCCTCAGGATGAAAACAATGGAGAACCATGACCACCCCCAGGAAGAAGGGCACACTTAAAATGTAGAGGAAAAAATCATCTACAACCATAGCGTGAAATCAAATACTTATTGGGACACAGTATGAAGAAATATTTATATAAACATGACTCTCAAATATGTTTATGAATTACACAATCTGTAAATATATTTATAGTGCGATCCGATGTTTGTTTACTCAGAAGCAAGTCCCAATGTATTCAATGGGGCTTACTCAAACTGGGAAGTGCCATTGATTTTCAGCACATTCATAAGCATGTCTACTCAAAAGTAAATCCTATTGAATTTAATGGGATTTACTCTGGAGATATGGGATTAGCAATGTTTTTACCCCCACAAAAGCAAGTATTGGGAAGGTTTTGAAAACACTGCCCAGGATCTGACTCCTACACACAAGAGGGGAAAAAACTGAAATGTATATACTTACCCAATTTATGAGATTTTCAGATAAACGGGGGGGGGGAACCACCATTTTCTGGCCTTGCAATGAGGTTTACTAGACACTGCCATAGGTCAAACAAATACTTCACTGATTGGCTGCAATCCTGAATGGGCGGGGTTAAAGCTACGAAGTACTATACAGTAGTTTAAAAAAAGATTTAACAGGGGCGGCTGACGTTTTTATGTATATCTCGAGAACCGGACCACCTAGAAACTTATTTTTTTAAAATTAAAGCTGAGAATCACCCCCCTCCGATGGTGTCACCTGGTGTGGTCCACACCCCACGCACCCTCCTAGTGACACCACTGGGGGGCGGCTGATGTTTTTATGTATATCTCGAGAACTGGACCACCTAGAAACTTATTTTTTTTAAAAATTAAAGCTGAGAGTCACCCCCCTCTGATGGTGTCACCTGGTGCGGTCTGCACCCCACGCACCCACCTAGTGGCCGCCCACGTACCCCACCTTCCTCCCGCACTGCTGTGTCAGCACCCTAGTGCACTGTGTGCATATGCCTGCCATCACCCAAGATGGCGGCAGGAATGTCCTTAAGGGTTGACACCCCTGCTGCCATCTTGGGTGATGGCAGGTGTGCATGCACAGTGCACTAGCATGCTGATGCAGCGACGCAGGAGGAAGGTGGGGCAGGCAGGCCTATTTAAGCCTAAGCTGGTCTGGATCTGGAGGGGGTGTTGGGGAGCATGACACCGTGGGCCCGGGACAGTCTGGTGCCAGCCCTGCAGCCTACATTAGCCAGAGGTTCTGTCTTTTTAATTGGTGGGGAATTTTACATCAGTGCCCATTCAGCAAATGGTGTGGGTAATAGAGAACATGGCCAATTATTACTTATGTCATAAACTTACTGTGCGATCAATAGTACAAGCGGGGTGTTTCTGTTCAGTCTCCCAGACCCTCCATCTGCTCAATCCCCTCCCAGTTACTGTTCATGTATGCTTAGATGTCAAAGGGCTGTTTAGGGTCCCCCCTCCATTTTGAGTTTTCCTCAGAGGGAGGGTGAGGGAATCTGATATGTCCAGTGAGTTCAAAGTACATTAAATTCCCCTTTGATGTCTGTAGGGAGCTCTCTCATCCATCCCTGGGGACTCAATGTGAACTAGGAAGTGACCTATCCAGACAATGAAATCTCTCTCTCTCTCTCTCTCTCTCTCTCTCCCTCCATTTTACATAAATATGTCTGTTCCTTCCTGATCCAGGCACTATTCCCCCCTCCCACCTGGTTGTCAGTTTTTTCCCCTATCTCTGTTTCTCAACATTCTGTCCCATTGGGCTATTAAGGAGCTGTTCTGGGTTCCCTCCCCAACTTAGGTTTTTGTACCATGTGTACCTCAGGATTAACCTGAGTTCTGACAATGCTACTCTCTTGCGCATCAGTGGTGCAGTTGCGGCTGCATAAGTTCAAGCATGGGTAGACTCCAACTGGCGCTGGAGATGCTCATTTCCCTGTTTTTGTTGTTAGTGAGAAAAGGGAAAAGGGAAAGTTTGAAGTACAGTGTTATCCCCCCCCCCAAAAAAAACGTTCTCGACATTTTTAGAACCTAATTGAACTCTCCAGAATTTTTCAGAACTACATTTCCCTCAAAAACCTCCTGGATTGTTCTTAGCCACGTTTTATCGGGCTGTGCACCAGATTTGGCTGATTCCCGAGTCAAATCAGGCCTATTTGGAGGGTTTGGGGCCTCAGCTGAGTTGGGTTGGGACAGCTACTGGTCATCACGATGGGACAGATTGGATGACCCAGAGTGATCTGGGGATGTCAGAGCGCGGGACATCAGGCAGAAAGAAGAGGCAGTTATCGGGTGGGAAACCTGTGAAAAGGGTGAGAGCAAGGATCAATGCCTCCGCTTAACAGCTGTTGAGCCGAGGGAGCGATCCTGCAGGGTGCAGCTTTGCTGGTGGCTTCTCTCAAGGAAAGCCACGTGCAAAAGAACGCCATGCAGGATTGCTCCTTCAGCACATCAGCTGTCGAGCCAAGGGAGTGATCCTTCAGGGTACAGTTGCTGCTTTGCAAGGGGGATTCCCTTCAGGAAAGCTGCTTTGCAAAGCAGCCCCACGTAGGACCGTTCCCTCCACTCATCAGCTGTTGAACAGAGGGAACATTTCTGCTGCGTGTGAGTGCTCACAAAACAGTACCCCACAGAATTGACCCCCACTCTTAGTCAGAAGAGGGGATGGAGATGCAACGTCTCTTTCCCCTGCCCCCTCCTGGCCATATGTTTAATTACATTTTTTAAATCTTAATTAAACATTGGCCACATCCCCCAAACTTACTCAGGAGTGGCTCTGAGTGGGGTGGATGGTCTCCAGTCGACCCTGGATGGGGCATCGTGATGCTCCTTGGATTGGGGCCATGGGGGGATGGGGGGCTGTGCACAGCCCTAATGTTTTATTGGGTAATTGCAAATGTCTACTTGTGTTGTTCTTAACAAATATTGGGGTATGTGCAAAAGAGGATCCTCACCTGGTGCAGCATTTTTTCTAGGCTTGGCCCGATTTGGATTCCAGCATATGCTCTGAGGATATGTGGAGTGGGAAGAATTAGGGGTGGCTACTAGCCACGATGGTTCTGTTTTACCATCACTGTTGGAGGCAATATGTCTCTGAATACCAGTTGCTGGGAATCACAGGTGCAGAGAGTTCTGTGGTGCTTAAGTCCTGCTAGGAATGGGTGAGAATGTCAATTCAGTTCGCATTTCAAGCAGAATTGATCAAATTTCCGAAACAATATGAGAACCGAAACACAGCCGTCCTTTCTGGATTCTGGATCTAATAAATTCGCATTTATTAGAATTTTGAGATGCAATTTGCCAACTAAACAACATTTACAAAAATGCATATATTAGGGGAAAGTGTGCATAAAAATGAATACTTGAGTGAAAATAACAAGCAAAAAAGCACGAAATGATGAGAAAAGGCTTGCAAAAATGGGCACCTTTGTCAAAACTGCCTACAAAAATGTGTTTATTTGGAGAAATTTGCACTAAAATGGTGGAGAATTTTCATGAGCATTTAAAAAAAATAATAATTGCAGATCGCTGTAGAAATGTAGAGAACTGAATTTAACATTGGAAAGGTGATCAACCGAGAGAAGCAAAACAGAAAGCTCTTTCCATCCCTAGGTCCTGCTTATCAACTTCCCAGAGGCCTCTGGCTGGCCCCTGTGAGGAAGCTGGACTAAATGGTCCCCTTTGGCTTCATGTAGCGGGCAAGCCCTTCTTAGTTTATTCACTTATTTAACAAAAATTATATACCGCTTGATTGTAAAAAGAAAACTCTTAAGCAGTTTACAAAAAGCATTAAATGCATCAATAAAATGGTTAAAAACAAGTAATTAAAACATTTTTAAAAACAACTGAAGACTAAAAAGGTTAGAACACATTGATATCTATGTGTCTGGATAGGTTTCTCTAAAACAAAAAAGTTTTAAGCAGGCGCAGGAAAGAAGACAGAGAAGGCACCTGCCTGATGTCAATGTGTCCTTATGGGAGGGTGGACAATATATTGAGGAAAAGAGACCTTTTTCCAGATCTGCACTCTTGAGAGATTCCCCTGCAATGGAAATATTCTGACACCCTCAGCATCTCCACTGAGCTATGCTTCCTTGAGGGAGGGGTTGAAGCTTCATGCTGGAGCTCATCCTTTGCGTGGTGAAGATCCCACACTCTAGTTAAAAAAGGATCAGGCAACAGAGGATGGGGAAGACCTCTGCCTGAGACCTTGGAGAACCACTGCCAGACAGAGTAGACAATATAGAGCTAGACAGGCAAACAGTCTGGCTCAGTAGAAAGGCAGCTCCCTATGACAGCATACCAGCAATACGTTTTCCTGCACATCTGCCATTAAAACAGATGGGTTAATTTACCAGTTTCTGCCAACCTGGTGCCCTACAGATATTTTGGACTTCAGCTTCTTGGGGCTGATGGGAGCTCTGGTCAAAAACATCTGGAAGGCACTAAGGGTGGTATTGTTGTGTTGCTTCGATGCTATTTGGTGCCCTTTTCTTTGCCACTTTCTTAGTACCGTCTCCCTCCTTTGCCCTCACTGAACTTGGCCTCACTTGCTGACACTGCCATTTCATCAGATTGGCCTATGGCAACTCATGTGATTCTATTTATGGGAGTTGAGGACATCACCAGCAAATTACATGGGTTGCCATAGCCAATAAAATGAAATTGCAGTGAGGGCAAATGAGGCCAAGGAAAATGAGGGCAAAGAATAACAGAAGAGCTGAGAAGTGGTGCTAACTAGGGGGACAAAGGCTTACCAAACACAAAGAAAAAGGGAGATGGTGCTGAGAACTGCGGCATCAAAATGACACGCATACATTCACAGTGAGTGGCAAAAAGAGCTGAAAACAGGAGGCATTTTTCAGCAACCACGAAAACGAACATGAAATGAGGTAAGGAGTTTTGTTTCAGACCTAGATTATTCTCTTTATGTATAAAGTAATTCAGAGTGATAGCATCCCATTGTCTTCCTTGTACTGTAGCTGCTGCTAATAAAATTATTAAAACAGCAGGAGATGACAGTAGTGGGCTCTTCATATTCATAAAAGCCCGTGGAAGCTTTCAACTTCTTGAAATTATAATTAAAGAAACAGTAAAATTCATGCTGGCTTTTCCCTAGATCATATTTTCTTCCCTCTCTCTTTGTAGACAGGGAGAGTCTAGTAGTGGAGAAGACCACTTCAAGATGGCGTCATTCATTTCCCAGGCACCGTCAGGGTGCTGCAGGCTATCAATCCTTTCCCCAGGTAGCATGTCCATTGTGATTCTGATGAGGTTGCTGGAGAACTAGCGGCACTGAATGGCTATTTCCTGTGATGAGGGAGGAAAAGTGGATAGGGAGATATTGTTCCCTCTCATAACACTAGAACTCAGGGACATTCAGGGAAGCTGAATGTTGGAAGACTCAGGAGGTAGCGATGGGTTTAAAAGAGGAGTCCACAAATTCATAAAGGATAAGGCTGTCAATGGCTGCTAGCCCTGATGGCTATGCTCTGCCTCCACTGTTGGAGGGGGAATGCCTCTGAATCCCAATTGCTGGGGATTGCAAGTGGGGAGAGCGCTGTTATACTTATGGGCTTCCCACTGGGGCATCTGGTTGGCCACTGTAAGAACAGGATGCTGGACTAGATGGGCCCCCTTTGGCCTGATCCAGCAGCCAGGCTCTTTTGATGTTCATAGCTCCACCCATTCTATGCCATTACCTCAGCTACCTTTAAAGCATGGGGCTCCTACTGGGAGGAAGGGCAGGATATAAATATAAATTGAGTGTAATGCATACCAAGGGTTCGTAACCTGTGGTGCATGGATCCTTAGGGGGTCCGCGGATGTGCTTCAGGGTGTCCATGAACCTGGCACACAAAAAATCCATTCCCAGTGCAATATAACATTCATTCATTCATGTATGGGGATCCATAGCTTTTACCAGATTCTCACAGGGGTCCATGACCCAAAAAAGGTTAAGAGCCACTGATGTATACGCTTATTAGGGATGGAAAGATCTGTCAGTTTTGCTTCTCTTGGTCTCTCATTTTTTTCAATTTGAAAATAAGTTCCCCACATTTCTGTAGCAAACGGAAAATTCTCCAGCATTTTAGTGCAAATTTCTCCTAATCAACACATTTTTGTAACCTGTTTTGACTAACACACCCACTTTCCTCTTTCAACAAGCCTTTTAGGATGAGACCTGTCCCAGTCTGCATCTGTGTTAGAATTGCTTAATATGTTTTTTAATAATGTTTTTAACCCTTTTTTAAAGTTGATTTTTAAAAAAATGTTTTTAATGCTGTTTTGTTTTTAATGTATTTTAAGATCTGTTTTTATGATGTTTTAAAGTGTTTTTAGCGCTTTGATTGCCGCCCTGGGGTCCTGCTGGGAGGAAGGGCGGGATACAAATTAAATAATAAATAAAAATAAATAAGATTTTTGCAAGCAACTTCACATCTTATCATGCATTACTATGCTATTTTCACTCCTATATCCATTAATATGCACACTTTCCCAAATAATATAATGCACTTTGAACCCTTGTCTCTTGGGTAAGTGTTGTGGTAAAAGCCTTCATTCTCCTTGGATTGAGACCCTAGTCCCTGACAGCATGACAATTATCTCAGTGTATGATAAGCACATGGGTAATATATGAAGGATTTTGAATGAATGAATGAATGAAAAAGGCAAATTCCATGCTAGCGATAATTAGGAAAGGTATTGAAAATAAAACAGCCGATATCATAATGCCGTTGTATAAATCTATGGTGCGGCCGCATTTGGAATACTGTGTACAGTTCTGGTCGCCTCATCTCAAAAAGGATATTATAGAGTTGGAAAAGGTTCAGAAGAGGGCAACCAGAATGATCAAGGGGATGGAGCGACTCCCTTACGAGGAAAGGTTGCAGCATTTGGGGCTTTTTAGTTTAGAGAAAAGGCGGGTCAGAGGAGACATGATAGAAGTGTATAAAATTATGCATGGCATGGAGAAAGTGGATAGAGAAAAGTTCTTCTCCCTCTCTCATAATACTAGAACTCGTGGACATTCAAAGAAGCTGAATGTTGGAAGATTCAGGACAGACAACAGGAAGTACTTCTTTACTCAGCGCATAGTTAAACTATGGAATTTGCTCCCACAAGATGCAGTCATGGCCACCAGCTTGGACGGCTTTAAAAGAAGATTAGACAAATTCATGGAGGACAGGGCTATCAATGGTTACTAGCCGTGATGGCTGTGCTCTGCCACCCTAGTCAGAGGCAGCATGCTTCTGAAAACCAGTTGCCGGAAGCCTCAGGAGGGGAGAGTGTTCTTGCACTCGGGTCCTGCTTGCGGGCTTCCCCCAGGCACCTGGCTGGCCACTGTGAGAACAGGATGCTGGACTAGATGGGCCACTGGCCTGATCCAGCAGGCTCTTCTTATGTTCTTATGTTCTTAATGAAACTTTATTTTTACCCCGCCCTTTTTCCAAACTGGAACTCAGGGCGGCTTACAAATAAAACTACATGTGGTTAAAAACATACAAAAATATACAATTAAGATACAATTAAACTATATGCAACCTTAAAACAGGCACTTAAAATACTAAAAAAAACAATTTAGAATAATACAAATAACAGCATAAAGCAATAAACAAACCTTGTAGAGCCCAATCCTAAACACCTTCTATCTCAAAAGCCTGTTGGAATAAAAAAGTCTTTACTTGCCAACGGAAGGATGGCAAAGAGGGGGCCATTCATGCCTCCCTAGGAAGGGAGTTCCAGAACCTAGGAGCAGCCACCAAAAAGGCCCTCTTTTGCGTCCCCACCAATCACGCTTGCCCAGCCAGGCTCATAAAGGGAGATACCGTCTGACAAATAGCCTGGACCTAGGCCGTATAGGGCTTTAAAGGTCAAAACCAGCACTTTGAATTGTGACCGGAAACAGACTGGCAGCCAGTGGAGCTGTTGTAACAAGGGAGTTGTATGGTCCCTGTAACCAGCCCCAGTTAACACTCTGGCTGCAGCTCTTTGTACCAGTTTAAGTTTCTGAACAGTCTTCAAAGGCAGCCCCACGTAGAGCATGTTACAGTAATCTAAACGGGATGTAACTAAGGCATGCATCACCATAGTCAAATCAGGTGTTTCCAGGAACAGGCGCAGCTGGCGCACCAGTCTTAACTGGGCAAAAGCACTCCTGGCCACCGCCGAGACCTGGGCCTCCAAGTTCAGAGCTGAGTCCAGGAGCACACCCAAACTGCAAACCTGTGTCTTCAGGGGGAGTGTAACCCCATCCAGCACAGGCTGAATCCCTATTCCCTGATCTGCCCTTTCGACTGACCAGGAGCACCTCTGTCTTGTCTGGATTTAGTTTCAATTTGTTCGCCCTCATCCAGTCCATCACTGATGCCAGGCACTGGTTCAGGACCAGGACAGCTTCCTTGGCTTTAGGTGGAAAGGAGAAATAGAGTTGGGTGTCGTCCGCATACTGATGGCACCGAACCCCAAACCCCTGGACAACCTCTCCCAGCGGTTTTATGTAGATGTTAATAACATGGGTGACAAAACTGAACCCTGAGGGACACCATAGGTCAACAGCCAGGGAGTCAAACAGGAATCCCCCAGCAGCACCTTCTGATTTTCTTAAACTGCAAGTGGGGGACTTAAGGCCTGGGGGCCGAACATAGCCTTCCAAGCCTTTCTGTTGGGCCCTTGGGACTCTCTCTATGCTGCACCCCGTTCCCAATGACACTCACTGTCCCTGGCATGGAGACCCTCTCTGTGTGATATTGGCTAGAATTTGTCTTTATATTAATGCCTCTTGCGTGCCTGGATGGAGGACAGAGAGAAAGTAACCTACTGTACAAAGACAGAATGTACACTTGTTGCTCTGTCCACTCTTGGCTATGGCCCTGCCCACCACCGGCACGTGGCCCCTGGAAAGTTGCCCCAGTTGTAAAAGTGACCGTGGGGTTGAAAAACATTCCTGGCTCCTTTCTTAAGCAGAAGCCAGTGTCTTTGCATTGCTTTTGAGCTATGAGATTCAAAAGAATGCTCTGACAGTCTGTAGTCTGTACCTTTACAGGAAGAGCAACTGCAGACGTGTTAGGTCAAAGGTTATAGGGAAGCAAACAAGGAAACAGAAGGAGACATCCTGGTGCTTGTGATGGCATGACTGAAGAAACATAACAAGCTATTCATATAAAGAATGTGATGCCCCGAATGCTTCAAGGCCAATTCCTTTAAGCTTGACATACGCAGATGGCAAAGAATATTTAACTCCAAAAAGTCACCTCATTCTTTGCCTCAGAAAGAGCCTTTCAATTATATAAAGATCTTCCTCTGGTATTGAAGTGCTTGCATTGTAAATGCTGTGGCTGCTGTTTGATGAATGGTGGAATTGCCTGCAACTTTTGCCGAACTTGAAATGAGCATTTCTCATGAAAGACCAGGCAGGTGCAAAAGGACTGCTGTCACTGCTGCAAACACAATTGAAGGCAACTCCATCGAGGCATCTGGGTGGGGAACGGAGGAGCAATGGTCAATGAATGCCTAGATTAGTCAAGGTCCTATGAGTAACCTTCCTGTGAGATTCTCGAAACTGATGAGCAATGGTATATCAACAAGACATGAATGAGTGGCTTCCGAAGGCCTGTTTGGCAAGTCAAAGCTGCAACTCTTCTGAAATGCAGACGATTGTCTTTTTCAAAGAATGGTGATAGCAAAGAGGATGGAACAATTGTTTCCTGAAGCACATTCCTTTGGAAAGGCTGATTCAAAGATGATTTGCCTTGCTGACATTGTCATTTATACTGACATTTATAGAAGAGGTGTGGGGAAACTTTGGCCCTTCAGATGTTGTGCAACAACAGCTCCCATCAGCCCCAGCAAGCATGGCCAATGGCCAGGGATGAAGGAGGCCAGCAACTTCTGTAGGGCCAAAGATTTCTCACACCTGGTATAGAGCAACAACAATTTTAATAGGCCCTCCTAAATATTGTGGATGGAACAAGAATATGTCAGGTTCAGAATCTATATCCTAGGGATGTTATTGCTTGCTGATGGCACAGAAGAAAGTATTTTGTAAAGATATCTCATTCTTAAGTGACTACTGTGACTACAATAGTGATAGAAATGATAAAAGTAGTGGTAGAGATGTTTATAGTAGAATGAAAACATGGTGGCTCCATGTCAGTGGTGCTTCACCTTGGGCAGTTCCTTGAATGTCTGGACTAAAACACAGAGCGGATTTCACTGCCCCACTGACTTGGAGCCACTAGCTACTACTGCATGGTGATCATGATGTAACTTGTAGCTAAGTGATGGCTTAGGTCAGTAAAAGTGGGACTTATGTTTAATCACTTATATATAGTAAAACCTAGACATCATCTGAAGTATTGGCCTAAGTTGGTAACTGAACTACATGCTAACAAGTTGTTTAGTGAAAGATGCTTGCTTTACATAATGGCTCGTTATAAAAGTAGCAACACTTTGTATAGGATTCACAGTTGCTGTATCTATAGCAACTGGCTATTTCTTGCAAAAAAGCAGAAATGCGGATGGCTAATTATCATGGAAGTGGTTTGAGCACCCTTAAAATCTATTAAAACGAGGTGAGTCGCAAACATTCACAACCCAGTTGACCTCCTTTTCTGAGGCCTTTTCATGACCACCACCCTTCTAGATACACAGCATACAACAGAGAGTATACAGAAAAAGGTATGTTACAAGAGGGACCTGCAAAAAAATGTTGCCGTGTATCCTCACTCCCCCAACAGGAGGGATCCTAGCCATGTCCTCATCCAGGATACTATAAGCCCAGCTTTGGAACCCCTCCAGATGGCTCTGTGGGCTGGGGTTGATGGGAATTGTAGTCCAAAATGTCTGGAGGGCTAAATAGCTAAGATGTGTCTAGTTGTATGGGTTTGCTGCAAGACACTAGATACATCATGATCACATTGTGATCACCTTTCTTCTCTCCATGACCGTCTCTGGAGAGCTGCTTCCATGAAGTAAATTATGATGCTGACACAGGAAACGTGGAAAGATGCCTTATACCATATCAGAATATTGGCCCATCTAGCTCAGTATTGTCTACATGGACTGGCAGCAGCTCTCCAGAGTTTCAGACAAGGGACATTCCCAGTCCCATCTGGAGATGCTGGGAACTGAACCTAGAACTTGCTGCACTCAAAGCAGATGTTCTACCCCTGAGTTAGGCCATGGCAGCTTGGAAGCAGCAGGAAACAGGATGGGGATGATGAGAGTGGCTGTGAGATAGCACAGAGGGAGGGAAAGAGATCAGAATGACCAAAGGAAAACAGAGATGTTTCCCTACAGGGCTACATGCAGGTTGGGATGGGGGAGGGATCAGAGGTGGTGCACGTTAAAAGGTGAACCTTCCTAATTTGCACTTTCCAAAACAATACACTAAGCAAAACACAGCCATCCTCCAAAACCCAAACTTCTCTAAATTTGCTATGCAGTTCTCCAGCCAAGCACTGTGTACAAAAATGCATATATTAGGGAAAAGTGTGTATACAAATTCAGGGCAAAGGGGAAAAATGAGCTAAGCGGAAGGCACATCAAGCAAATCCTCATCGCAACTGTCTTCCATCTGGAAACCTCACTTTGGGAAGCTGTGTGGATCTAGGATTGGCCTCAACAGTCACTTACGGATCTTATTATAATTACACATCGATTAGAGCACTACTAACTTTTCATGATTCTGCCACTGCAAAACTTCTATATCGACAAAGATCGTCCTTAGCTACTCATCACATCTGGATAACAAGATTTTTCGACAATTATACTCCTCCTGTAAATTTATGTTCACTGGATCCATCTAAGATAAATGACGATTCTGATAAATCTTCTCAAATAAACTTTCAAAATCATATCTCTTCAGCAAAGTTCCACCAAATGCAAGTCATTGAGAATCTGAACATGGAATCCCATTCCAACAATGTTCCTAACGACAAGAAAAATGAAATCTTACCTGAAGAGTTCTTTCTTCTTGAGTCTTACAAAGACTTTACTCTAGTTGAGCAGTCAGAGATAATTACCAGACTAAAACAACTATTATTTGCCCTTGAAAGTAAGAAGTTTTTAAATAATTCTTCTTTTTGCCCTGAAACAACTGTTAGGGATCAGAAGCAGTCATCTTACTCAAAAGCATTCTCATCTAAAGAGAATCAACAGAAAATCTCTCAATCTTCAGAAGAAACGGATCAAATAATAAATTATCAAGAAAAAAATCCACAACAGTGCCCAAACTGACTAAGAACCAATTCTCCGGCACTTAAGGATGGGGCATATGTAAATCCGGGGGTGATGTGACAAAAAGGGATGGGGACCAATGTATACAAACGTTGGGCGGCAGACGATGGAGTGGTGCTGATGGCAGACCATGTCAGACTAGAGGAACAAGGGATCGACGTGTAATATCCATCCCTTGTTCCAGGTCTGCCTATAACCTGAAGATAACTGGGGGATGCAGGATTCCAACCAACCTTCGTTTGCTGTTGTGCAATGCCAGGTCTGTGGTACAGAAAACATCTTGCATCCATGATACGATCTTGGATGAATCTGCAGACCTGGCATGTATAACGGAGACCTGGTTGGACGAAGCCTCGGCACCTATTCTAGAGGCAATGTGCCCGCCAGGTTTCCGTTATGCACAGCAGCCGAGGGAAGGAAGGCGAGGAGGGGGAGTGGCTGTCATCTATCGGGAGTCTCTGGTCTTTGCCAGGTCTCCTCTCCATGGGACCAAGTTTGTTGACTGCATGTACTGGAGGCTGGGCCCAAAGGGCAGTTTAGGGATCCTGCTCATGTACCGCCCGCCTCGCTGCACGGCAAAATCCCTGGCCGAGGTGCTAGAGGTGGTCTCGGGTGTTCGTATGATGTCTCCAGAATTGTTGGTGGTGGGTGACTTCAACGTGCACGCCGAGACCACTCTCAATGGAGCCCCTCGGGATTTCCTGGAAACCATGACTTCCTGGGAACTGCACCTTAGTAATACTGAGCCTACCCATGTAGCTGGTCATGCTCTCGACCTTGTATTTGTCCTGGGGGAGGAGAAAAGTGCTCTGAAGTTAGGGACTATTACCTCTACCCCTGTGTCATGGTCAGATCACCATCTGGTAAACGTAGACTTCTCGATGCCACACACCCTCTGCAAAGGCACAGGACCTATTAGAATGGTCCGCCCCAGGCGTCTGATGGATCCAGAAGGATTCCTGATTGCGCTAGGGGAATCGGAACCTGCTGAAGGTCATTCAGTCGAAACTGGAATACAAAGATCACCAGGACATTAGACCGAGTGGCCCCGAAACGTCCTCTCCCCCTGGAAAGATCCCAGACAGCACCATGGTATGCACCATGGTTGCATGCTCTGAGACAGGAGGTGAGACGACTAGAGCGCCGGTGGCGTAAGTCCCGCTCCGAAGATGCCCGGACACAAGTTAGAGCAGCAGTAGCTGCCTATCATGTGGCAATAAAGGCAACAAAGAAAGATTACTTTGCTGCCTCTATTGCATCAGCAGAATGCTGTCCCAGGAGGTTGTTCCAGGTGGTCTGAAGCCTGGTCGGTCCAGTTGCTCAGGAACCCTTGGAATACTCAAAGGCCTCCTGTGACAATTTAGCAAAGCATTTTGCTGATAAAATCGAACATCTAAGAAGCTCGATTTCGCATACCGTGAATGCAGATAGTGGACCAGAGTTGACCAGTCATAATGTGATCCAATGGGATCGGTTTCGGCCTCTTCCTTCTGAGGATGTGGACAAGGTGCTGTCAACTGTGAAACCTACCACCTGTCTCCTTGATCCATGCCTGTCATGGCTCTTGATGAGCTGTAAAGAGAAATTGGGCGAAGGGATCAAGGCGGTGGTAAATGCATCCTTGAATGAGGGTGTATTGCCATTAGCCCTCAAGGAGGCAATTATAAAGCCCATCTTGAAAAAGCCCTCCTTGGATCCCCAAGATTTAAACAACTTCCGCCCAATTTCAAATCTACCATTCTTGGGCAAGGTCATTGAGCGAGTGGTGGCCAATCAACTGTCAGCACTTGGATGAAACGGATTATTTAGATCCATACCAATCGGGTTTCAGAACTGGACATGGAACTGAAACAGCCTTGGTCGCTCTGGTGGATGATATGAGGAAGGCATTAGATAGGGGACAATCCACCTTTCTTGTCCTCCTCGATCTCTCAGCGGCCTTTGATACCGTCGACCACGGTATCTTGCTGGATCGTCTGGAGGGATTAGGAATAGGAGGCACAGTATTAAACTGGTTCCGTTCCTTTCTTTCCGATAGGCACCAGCAGGTGGCATTGGGAGATGAGGTTTCAGACCCTTGGCCCCTCAATTGCGGTATGCCACAGGGCTCTATCCTTTCTCCCATGCTATTTAACATCTATGTAAAACCGCTGGGAGCTATCATCAGGAGGTTTGGGCTGCAGTGCCACCAATATGCGGATGACACTCAGCTCTACCTCTCATTTAAGTCCTCACCAGAGTCGGCTGTGGAGACCATGTCCAAGTGCCTGGAATCCGTAAGTGGATGGATGGGAAGAAACAGGCTAAAGCTGAATCCTGATAAAACTGAGGTACTGCTCGTGGGAGACAAGGGGGGGTTGGGAAACATCAACCTGGTATTTAATGGGGTAAAATTGCCCCTGAAGGACCAGGTCCGCAGCCTCGGGGTGATCCTTGATTCCAAGCTGTCCATGGAGGCTCAGGTTTCATCGGTGTGCCGGGCAGCTTGGGGTCAATTGCGTCTCATACGAAGACTGCAACCCTACCTTCCTGTCCACCAGCTCCCACTCGTAGTACACGCTCTGGTCACCTCTCGTTTAGACTACTGCAATGCGCTCTACGTGGGGTTGCCCTTGAAAACAGTCCGGAAATTACAGCTGGTACAAAATATGGCGGCTCGTCTACTTACGAACACCCGCCGTTATGATCATATTACCCCAGTGCTGTATGATCTACACTGGCTTCCAGTTATTTTCCGGGCTCAATTCAAGGTGTTGGTATTAACCTATAAATCCCTGTACGGTTTCGGCCCAGTATACCTGATGGAGCGCCTCCAACGTCATAAATTGTGCCGCCCTACAAGATCTGCCACTCAGGGCCTCCTCTCAGTCCCGTCAACTAAAGTGATTGGGTTGGTGAGGACTCGGGAGAGGGCCTTCTCTGTGGCGGCCCCCACGATTTGGAACTCCCTCCCAATAGATCTTCGACATGCCCCTTCCTTATATATATTTCGCCGAGGCCTGAAGACTTGGCTTTTCCATCAGGCCTTTATGAACTTGAGACTTCTAAGGTGAACTAGCTTCAGAATTGGATTACTGACAACTTTACTAAATATTGTAATTTTGCATTGTGCTGTACTGGTTATATTGTTTTTATTGTATCATATTTTACCATGTATTTTATCGTGCTTTATTGTACGCCGCCTAGAGTGGCCATTGGCCAGATAGGCGGCCTATAAATTAAAGTTTATTTATTATTATTATTATTTTAGAAGACAATCTTACTTGGCCACAAGTGATCACCATCAAGCATAAAAATGCATGGGTTGTATTCAACTAAGTCCTATGTAGAACAGACCCATTATTTGTTTGTTTCTTTGTTTGTTTATTAGATTTATATCCTGCCCTTCCTCCCAGTAGGAGCCCAAATTAATGAACCTAAATCATTAATCAGTCATGCCGATTGACTTCAATGGATCTACTCAGAGTAGGCTAACATTGGATGCCACCACTTGTCTAAGTGAAAATAACATCCACAGGTGCATTTTGTTGTTGTTATGTGCCTTCAGGTCAATTACAACTTATGGCGACCCTATGAATCAGCGATCTCCAAGAGCATCTGTCGTGGACCACCCTGTTCAGATCTTGTAAGTTCAAGTCTGGCTTCCTTGATGGAATCAATCCATCTCTTGGTTGGCCTTCCTCTTTTTCTACTCCCTGCTGTTTTTCCCAGCATTATTGTCTTTTCTAATGAATCATGTCTTCTCATTATGTGTCCAAAGTATGATCACCTCAGTTTCATCATTTTAGCTTCTAGTGATAGTTCTGGTTTAATTTGTAGTAACACCCAATTATTTGTCTTTTTCGCAGTCCATGGTATGTGCAAAGCTCTCCTCCAACACCACATTTCAAATGAGTTGATTTTTCTCTTATCCGCTTTTTTCACTGTCCAACTTTCACATCCATACATAGAGATTGGGAATACCATGATCCAAAAATGCATTATGCCACAGCAAATATAAATATTAGAGAGAATTGGTTTTGGAAACAAATGTGTATATTAGGCAAAATTGCATATAAACATGTGTGTATAAGGAGAAATGTGCTCTAAGATACTGATGAATTTTTATGAGGACTCTTTTTAAAAAACCACAAATTGGTGTGGGAATGTAGAGAACTGAAGGGTAGAAACATGAGGAACCATAATTATCAGATTTGCCTGTCCTTATATCCAGGTCTCCATCTCACCCTGCGAGATTGTTTCTGGAGCAGGGGCTCCCAAACTGTGGCCTGTGGATGGTGGCCCATAAGCTTCATTCAGGCAGACCACAGCATGTTCGCATTAAATAGTCACATTGATTTTTAATTGTATTTTTATGGCTGCTTTCATTTCTTATATTGTATAACAACTTTAATTCTATGGAATGCAAATTGTAATATAATAAAATACAATAGTTAAGCAATAAAGGAAGCAATTAAAATGCAATTACAAACAATACAGCATCTAGCACAGCACATTACAATTCCTGTAAGAGGTGGAAAAACCATTAAGTGATCTGCCAAGAACATCAGTGATTTTGCAAACAGGCTGTGGAGAAAGGTTTGGGAACCCCTGCTCTAGAGAAGGAATGGTCGTCCCTCTCCTTGCTTTCATCACTGGAGGCCCTGCTCTGTGTCCAGTTGGCAATGGAGGTCAAATGGGCCAAGGTGAGAGATGGGGCCTTCTCAGCACTGGTGCACAGAATGTGGAAGCCCCTCCCACAGGAGAATGGGCCGCCCCCCTTATTGTTGCTGTTAGACAGGCTGTTGGTCTCTTTTTTCTGTTGTGCCATCATTAATTAGCATAACTCTTCTCACACTTGTTTTTATGCCTCTGCTCTCTTCTGTGGTGTTTTGTCTTGGCTTCTTGTGTTTGTTTCTTATTTGAGTGTATATTTTATTTATTTATTTATTTAATTTTATTTATATACCGCCCTAAGCCCGAAGGCTCTCTGGGCGGTGTACAAAAAGATAAAAAAACAAGCAATATATAAATACAATAAATACAATAAATCAAGAAAACAAAACAAACAAACAATAAAAGAACCAAACAACATCCAAAAATACAAATAATGATGAAAATACCATTAAAACACACTTTAAAATGCCTGGGAGTATAAAAAGGTTTTCACCTGGCGCCGAAAAGATAGTAGCGTCGGCGCCAGGCGCACCTCATCGGGAAGGCTGTTCCACAGTTCGGGGGCCACCACAGAAAAGGCCCTGGTTCTAGTCACCACCCTCCGAGCTTCTCGATGGGATGGCACTTGGAGGAAGGCCTTAGATGTTGAGCGCAGTGTCCGGGTAGGTTCATATTGGGAGAGGCGGTCCACCAGGTATTGCGGTCCCATGCCATGTAGGGCTTTATAGGTCAAAACCAGCACTTTGAATCTAGCCCGGAAACAAACAGGAAGCCAGTGCAGACGGGCCAGAACAGGTGTTATATGAGCGGACCTTCTGGTCCGCGTCAGCAATCTGGCCACTGCATTCTGGACTAGTTGTAGTTTCCGAACAGTCTTCAAGGGCAGCCCAACGTAGAGCGCATTGCAGTAGTCCAGTCTAGAAGTTACCAGAGCATGAACAACTGAGGCGAGGTCATCACTGTCCAGATAGGGACGTAGCTGGGCTACCAGGCGAAGATGGTAGAAAGCATTCCGTGCCACCGAGGCATATTGTGTAGGCTTTTGTTGTGAGACCCCTTGAGGGTCTTTCAGCTGGAAAAAATTGCATAGGGTGGGGAATAGAATGGAGCACAGGGGAAAGGGGTTGGCTGGCTGGCAGTAATCCTGAACAGGTAGTCTCCAAAATGCAACATTTTCTTGATAATATTTCATTTACTTATTTATTTATTAAATTTACAGTATATTCCACCCTTCCTTCCAATAGAAGCCCAGGGTGGCAACCAAAAACATTAAAAACACTCTAAAACGTTATAAAAACAGACAATATATTAAAACAAAACATTTTTATAAACCTATTAAAACAAAACATCTTTAAAAACATCTTTTTAAAAAAGCTTTGCAAACATCTTTAAAAGCAGTTCCAGCACTGATACAGACAGGGATGCTTCTCTAGTTAGGTCTGCATAGGTACCAGGCTATCATCTGAAGGCACATGAGGCCACCACCTTGCTAAAGCTAAGTAGGTCTGGGTCTGGTCAGTGCCTAGATGGAAGACTGCCTTGGAAGCACATGTATGTTGCCTTGAGTTCCATGGTGAAAGAAAGGTGGGGTATAAATGTAACAAATACTTAAAAGGTTTGTTGAAAGAGGAAGGTCTTCTGTAGGCACCAAAAAGAAAACATTTTCCTCTTAAATATTAGACAATATTTAAGGGAATTCTAAAGGGTGGGTGTGAGACAGGGGTGTATTTTGTCACCCTATTTATTTAATCTATGCACAGAACATATGACACAGAAAGCAAAATTGGACCAAGATGAAGGAGGTGTGAAACCTGGAGGGAGAAATATCAATAATTTAAGATATGCAGATGATACCATACTATCAGCAGAAATCAGTAATGATTTGAAATGAATGCTGATGAAAGTTAAAGAGGAAAGCACAAAAGCAGGACTACAGCTGAACGTCAAGAAGACTAAAATAATAACAGAAGATTTATGTAACTTTAAAGTTGACAACGAGGACATTGAATTTGTCAAGGATTATCAATCAATCAATTTCAGTTTATTGCAGGGCCATAGGCCAACACAAAATATACAATATACAACAGGATTAGATTATAAAACTTAAATACAAATTCTAAAATTTAAAATATAATAAGGTCGAAGGTGTTCATTAAAACTTCCAAATCATGTATCATACTACTTTAAAACATCGTTCTAGAAATCTGATAAATAAACGAAAAAATAAGATTAGTGGGCGAGCCACCTCCCCATTAAAACGAATTAGAGCTTCTATTTAGTGTGGGATTCTAAAACAAATTTGACTCTTAAATTCTGAGCAGCTGTCACAAATAGAGCTACTTTGTGAGTTACCTCTGGGTTTAAGTCAGACATTAAGAAAAGTATTTTATCCACATCGGTAAACATCCCATAGCTGTCTAACCACTTCTTCAAAAACTTTGTTCTAAGGTTCTGGTAAATTGAACAGTAAAACAGAATATGTGGAAGATCCTCCTCCCCGTTGTGACCACAGATACATTTTCTAAGTTCCTTTGGAATACTAAATAACCTTCCCTCTCTATCAGCATTGGGCAGAGTGAAGAAGCGTATTGCTGTAAATGCATGCCTAAGGCTAATAGGAAGGGGCTGCATAAGGTATGAGGAGCAATTATGATCAGTTTTGAATCTCCAGTACCATGGGGCTACCCGGGAGTTAACTAAAGTTAGATGATCTAAATACTCACAATGTTGGAACATCACCTCGCGTAATCTTTTGTATGATCCTAGGGTGTTAAATTGCTGAATGGTTAGGTGATATCTATGTAATAGATCATCTAATTTACTGCCCCATATATTGCTTGAAAATGGATGGTCAAAGCAGAGGTTTAATATTTCCTTGCCCTGCAATGCTATGCGTGATCTCATAAACTTCAAAAGTGTTAGGTGAATATGCGCACCCAACGGAGGGAGACCGGTCTCCGCTCGGAGCATTTATTTATTTTTATTTATTTTGTTGCATTTATATACCGCCCATAGCAAGTAGCTCTCAGGGCAGTAAACAGATTGCTGATGAAGTTCCTGGGGGGAGGAACAATAGGCGCCTAAGGAAGTTAGTTTGGATGGTCTCTAAAGATGAGATTATTTCATCATCCCAACCCCATACTGATGCACCGTACAAAACCTGGGGTATTACTTTGGCCTTAAAAATTTTTAGAGCTGGAAGGATCAGATTGCCGCCAGTGGAGTGATAAAACTTTAAGATTGCTCCCACCGTTTTGGCCGCTGTTTGCTTTATGGATTGCAAGTGGCTTTTCCAGGAGAGGGTGTCCGAAAAGTTTACTCCCAAATACTTGTATACGCGACACTGTTCTAACTGATGATCATCCATTGACCATCGATGGCTAACGAACCTCTTTCCAAAAACTAAAACTTTCGTTTTCCCATAGTTTATATTCAACCTTTCATTTATACAAAGGTCCTGGAGTCTTCTCATCAGTTTTCTCAAGCCGACAGGAACTAAAGAGAGAAGAACCATATCATCCGCGTAAAATAATGCGGATACCTTCCTTTGCCCGATAGAGGGTGGAAAAAATTGGGGGCCGGATAAATCAGAAATAATGTTATTTATAAACAAATTGAACAGCAAGGGGGCTAAAAGACACCCCTGCTTAACACCCCTCTCCACCGCTATTGGGTTCGTCAAATCTCCGTGTTGGCTTACTCTGACCTGGGCATTGGTGTCAGTATATAGGGCCCTTATAAGAAATAATAACCGGCGATCTATTTTCATATTATACAGTTTGATCCAGAGGATATTCCTATCCATGGAATCGAAAGCTGCAGCCAGATCGACGAATGCCGCATAGAGATGTCTTGTAGGGCCAGTCATATTCTGTTTTGCCAAAGGATTATCAATACCCCGGCACAGTCATTAACTAAAATGGAGACAACAGTGAAGAAATCAGAAGAAGGCTAGGACTGGGGAGGGCAGCTATGAGAGAACTACAAAAGGTCCTCAAATACAAACATGTATCACTGAACACCAAAGTCAGGATCATTCAGACCATGGTATTCCCGATCTCTATGTATGGATGTGAAGTTGGACAGTGAAAAAAGTGGATAAGAGAAAAATCAACTCCTTTGAAATGTGATATTGGATGAGAGCTTTGTGGATACCACGGACTGTGAAAAAGACAAATAATTGGGTGTTAGAACAAATTAAACCAGAACTATCACTAGAAGCTAAAATGATGAAACTGAGGTTATCATTATTTGGACACATAATGAGAAGACATGATTCACTAGAAAAGCCGATAATGCTGGGGAAAACAGAAGGGAGTAGAAAAAGAGGATGGCCAAACAAGCGATGGATTGATTCCATAAAGGAAGCTACAGACCTGAACTTACAAGATCTGAACAGGGTGGTTTATAACAGATGCTACTGGAGGTTGCTGATTCATAGGGTTGCCATAAATCAAAATCGACTTGAAGGCATATAACAACAAAAGGTGTCACAACACTAAAGGTCTGCTTTCCATGTTGTGCAGAACGGATGTCCGGATGAGATGGTATCTGCAGGAGGCCCCCACCTGCAGAGCGCAGTGACCGACTGGGTATATAAGAGGTGAGATGATCTTGCAGGGATCCTTGTCCCAAGCTGTATAGGGCGTTGTGATAACAAAAATTTTAAAGTTGTTTTTAAATTGACTAAATATGTGGTTTATTGTATTTGATGTATGACTGTTGTGAACCGCCCAGAGAGCTTCGGCTATGGGGCAGTATATAAATTTAATAAAATAAAATAAAAAATAAAAATAAATAATAAATAGAAAAACCAGCTGGCTCACCAGGTGAAATGGCTGCATCACTATCAGTGACTAGACATCTGGATTTTTCTGACGATGCTATAAGCATGAGAGAAGCCAGCTGGCATGACCTGGAGTAGCTATACCCACAGAAATGTAGCTGTGAATGTGTGCAAGTGTGGTGTCTGCCAGTATGTGCAAGAACGTTGTGTACCATGTGAGTGTGATGCCTGTGTAAGAGTGAAATAGCATATGAAATGCATGTGTGCAAAATAGTGTGCCTGTGTGGGAGGAAGGGAGACGAGCATGCCTGCATGTGCGCAAGAGTGTGGTGTGTGCCTGCGTGTGTTTGTGTTGCAGGGGAGGTGTTTGGGTCTTTGTGCAAGTCTGAAGGATTGTGAAGCACGCGTGAGCATGTGTGAGAGAGGGAGGTATGTGCGCGGCGTTTGCATGTCCTTGTGCGAGAGACAGAGGAAGGAGGGGCCTGCCCACCTTCTTGGCCCCTAGGAAAGCTGGTATCGAGCAAACGTGGTCCTTGTACTCCAAAAGAGATGAGTTTCCAAGAAGGGAAACAATTTCCAAGCATGCTCGCTCCTCCGCGCTTCATAGTTAAGCCCCTGAACGCAGCATAGTCTTTGGAAGGGAGAGACAAGAGTGACACTGTATCATGCCCCTCCTCGAAAGGCAGCAGAGGGATGCTTGATCTCTTGCCCAGGCTACACCGGCCTCTCATACACGGATTCCTCCTTGCCAGCTCCCCATACCTGCTTCCCCTTGGCCACCGCAGGCGGCCCCCTGCTTGGCGTGGCAAATGTTCCAGGGCAGCCACAGTGGCTTGTGGGGTTGGGGAGCTTAATGGGATGTGGCACCTGTGGAATGCTGTGGCCAAATGGGGGGGGGCTGCTTTGTGCCTGGGCCAGGCATGGAGAGAAGCCGGCCACCTGGGGCAATGACCAGAAGGAACTGAATGGCTATGGGAGCTGCAGATCAAAAAGGTCAGTTGCTTCATTTGACCCTGGACAGTTGACATTTCCATTGCAAGTGCCTCTTTGGCTGACATGCATAAATGAACCTTTTGTGGCAGCTGGAATGCAGAGCACATCAAAACGTATTACCTGGAAAGAGATTTGGCCAATTTGGATTGTTCCCCTCTGATATGTGGAAGGCCCGAGGCAACCAGGGGTGTAGTTGTCCTGGGTGTCGGGGGAATCTTTGACCACATACTTTTTTGGGAGTAGGGTCCCAGCAGGGTCCCTATATCTCCAGCATCCTCCGAGCCAATCAGTATGAAAGGGAAATGTATTAGCCAGTGAGAAGAGTCTTCTAACTTGCTTCCTTGTCCTTTCCTGCTGATTGGCCAAATTATGGAATGATCTTCCAGATGAGGTGCGCCTGGCGCCAACACTGTTATCTTTTCGGCACGAGGTTCGTTCCTCTTCTCCCAGGCATTTTAGCATGTGTTTTTAAATAGCTTTTTAAAAATGTGTTTTTAAAATTTGTGTATTTGTTTTTAATGTCTTCATTATTGTAAACCGCCCAGAGAGCTTTGGCTATGGGGTGGTATACAAATGTAATAAATAAATAAAATTGGAGCCAATTAGAGCGACAGGAGATGAGTCAGCCCCTGAGAAGAGTCCCTTTTGAATACAGGAATGTTTTACTATGAGGCAAAGTGCAAAGTGATAAGGAAGTCTAGGCAGTTAGCCAACATTCTGGCTGTATCAACACAGAAGCCCCTTATATGGTGAAGATAAGCAAACTAGTTGTTGGTACAAATCACACTAGGCGAGAAGCTGGCACGAAGAGGCACAGTGAAAAGGCAGCAACTGATAAGGCCATGGGAACATACCCCCTCTTTGATACAAAAGTATATAATACATTCATATAAAATAGCACTCATGACCTTCCACTCTGATTGGATTGAGGGTTGAAAAGAAAGCAGGACCACCATCCATTTATTCCATACGTGATATCGGATGGGTGATGTATCATGGCATGTAATTCCATGTACTTTCTAACTCTGGCTCTTTAATATGACTTAGAGTTTAACTCAGTCTTCCTTCTGTTGTAACCTATTTTAACTAAGAAGTGCCTTCAAAATCTTATACTTTGATGTTATCCAGCAGGTTCTTTGTCGCTATGTGTTCTTATTTTTCTGTTTCTGCAATGAGGGCTAAGGCCACCTAGAAAGCATTTTATTAGTTGTAGTGTGCAAGATATGAATAAATAGCATCGTGTGTTGGACTATGACCTGGGAGACCAGGGTTCGAATCCCCACACAGCTATGAAGCTCACTGGGTGACCTTGGGCCAGTCACTGCCTCTCAGCTTCAGAGGAAGGCCATGGTAAACCCCCTCTGAATACCACTTACCATGAAACCCCTATTCATAGGGTCACCGTAAGTCGGAATCAACTTAAAGGCAGTCCATTTCATTTTCATAAAGACTATTCTGCTGTCTTGAGTCTGACTCACAAACAGAAAATTTCTGGTACCTCCCAAGACTCAAGAATTCTTGAGTGGGGTCTCCTCTATCTTTGGCTGGCACTGGATGACTGCTGTTGATAACCTGTGAGCTCAGGTGAACTAACATTTGACATACAAGGACTCTATGTAGACATGGAGGAAGGGAGAAAGCAAGGACCCTTGACCCTGTGCATTCAGAGAAGGGGGACAGCCTTGCTGGTATCAGTGGGTAGGGCCAGACTAGGGTTGGAGAGAGATTTCAAAAAGATTGGACTTGATACCATTAAAAAAAAACCCAGCCCTGAGTCCCTACTCTTGCCATAACACATTTCCTAATGAATTTCAGAAGTTGATTATGCCATGTACGAAGAGGTCTTTTTTTGTGTGTCAGCCCTGTGCCAAGGTTAACAGCTGGACTTTAAAATTTGCATTCATTTAAATATTTCAGAGTGACTGCAGAAAAGCAGCGATGCTGTGATATTTCACATCCCCATGCTTGTAAGGTTGATTAGTTGACAGGCGCCTTTATTTTCTGAAGTCCTTAGAAATGCTGCTGTCGGCCCCTCCTGTTGAGCTAGCTTAGGGATTTGGAAATCTATCCCTTTTATTCCCACTCATATTTTCCACCTTCCTACACAGCTGGCATTCAATGTCTGGGATTCTTATCGGCAAGAACAGAGATGTGGTTTTCGTAATGCAGATCCAAATCACCGTTGTCCATCAGATGCATATTATTACTATTGCCCATCATTCCTTTGGCTGTGCATTGTGTTCCCTGTTCAAGAACATGAATATCTCTCTAAGCCCTACTGTGAAGATCTTAGTCAGAATTGCATGCTGAGGTGTGCAATTAACTGAAATGGGCAAGAGCTCACACACCCCTTGACTGCTTTTTCTGTTGATCTCAGAAGATCTGATAGGATGCACCAGTTCTCCAAGGTCGGGGAGAACCAGAATACAATCTAGTTTACCTGGTGTGTAAGACCCACTATAGAAGCCTGGCTACCCACTATAGAAGCCATACTGAAAATAAGTTTGACCCACATTGTTTTCAGAATTGGACGTTCACCAAGCCTTTCCCCCACAAACAAAGCTCAATTAGTTTCCCAACCCTCTTTTGATGCTTTTTGGCATTTTTGGCTTGTTGGCATTTTGAAGGGTTTTTTTTAATATACTCTCCAGGGGTGTAGTCATCCATGGTCTTGGAGGAATGTGGACCCCTTATTTTGGGGGGAATGAGGTCCCAGAGGGCCCCAGTGCTTCCAGCTTGAAGTCAGCATGAAAGGGGAGTGTGTTGGCCACCGAGAAGAGTCTTCTAACATGCTTCCTTGTCCTTTCCTGCTTTGTCTTGACCCAGCAGCAAAGAAAGCCCCCAGAGAAAGAGGGAAGGAAGCCCATACACCCAGCAGTTTTTAAAATGTTTGTCATTTTCTTTATGGCTGTAGGGCTTTCTGAATCAGTTATGCAAGCCCCAAGGAGTGTCAATTGCAAGCAAGCTTTCATTAGCTCCTATTTTAAAAAGCCAAGACAAATTGTGGAGAGAGAGAATTCTGTAACTGCAGAAGAGACAGTGACTCCTGATGATAGCAGCCCATCTACATCATCAAGCAGTTTGGGAGCAGCAGGAGATAAACGTGTTGGATTTAGTAATTCAAGTGAGAAAGGTCAGCCAAATGGTGAGAGGGACAAAGAAGCAGAAAGCAGCATTCCAGCCTGGCCAGATTATTATTCTATAATCTTAGACTATTCTGTAATCTTGGAACGGGGTGTAGCTGTGACTATCATGAAAGGATCCTACACTTTGAAACCGCCATTGTGATACTGACCATGTCAACATCTGTATTGCTCAGGATGAGTCAGGCAAAACAAGCTTCAGAAAAGGGCAACCAAAATGATCAAGGGGGATGGGGCAACTCCCCTACGAGGAAAGGTTACAACATTTGGGGCTTTTTGGTACAGAGAAATGGCGAGTAAGAGGAGGCATGATAGAGGTGTATAAAATTCTGTGTGGTATGGATAAACATTCCCAGCCCTGCCTGGAGATGTTGAGGCTTGAACCCAGAACATTTTGCACGTAAACTGACGCTCTATCACTCAGATACTGCCTTTCAGACTTCCTAATTAGGATGACTGTATGTCCTATTTTACAGAGGATAGTCCTCTGTTTGAAGACATCCTCTGAAAGGCTGTTTGGTCTATCTCGAGTTTAAAGATAATTAATCTTAAGATGGGACAGCTTGAAGTTGCCCATCAACTGTTGCTACCTGGGCAGCACATTTCCCCCAGGAAAGTGACAGGTAACGTATATGTCTACATCTATCCCTGCTAATTAGCACACACACAAATCTCTTCCCATTTTTAGACGGCTGCTGAAGACCCAACTTTTTATACAAGCAGTTGGCTAAATTTCTACCCCTTTGTACTGACGTTTTTAAGGATTTGCTTATGTATGGTTTTTAAATTTTGGTGTGGTTTTATGCAGCCCTTTTTTTGGTAAAAATAAATGAATGATATGATAAAAAATATGGTATTAATATCTTGATAAAAGTGCCATTTATGCCAGCACAAAATGGCTGTTGTGGGCAGCAAAAAAAGAGATTCTGGTACCCCATACAAGTGAGTACCTTCACAAAAAAGCCCTGGTTTTATGTATGTTTAGTATTTCAAAATCTATGTAATCTGCCTTGGGAGCTGCATTCCAGGTGAGAGGTGGGCAACAAAATTAATTTATTAATGCTAATCTATGTTTTTTCCTCTTGTTTGGTGATATATTTCCCTTTGTGGGGTGGGGATAATATAGTGATAAATACTGAACAGCAGGACCTCATCATGATAGTTTCCATAGCCACACCCCCAAAGCCACAGCCACTCTGCTCCCCCCCCCCGAGGATCTAAAAATGCAGCCAGCAATGTGAAGAAATTTTGCTACAAACATGAAAGATGAATGACCAGTCTTCCAAGAAGAAATGATTTGACACCATAAAATCTAAACCTTTGGTAGCATGACTGCAATTTTACACATTATCTACCTGGAAGTAAACACCATTGAACTCGGGGGTGCTTATTTCTGACTGCACAGGTTATAACACTGAGCTTTAACTAAAGACCTTCAGTCAGCTGAAATGCAAATTTAAGCTTTTAATGAGAAATATAAACAGGCTTGCAAAGAAGTGCTAGCATTTAATTTGCAAGTAGGAGGTAGAAGCCCCGTATCAAAGAAGATGACTTGAAAGCCTTGTTATCACCTCATCTTCTTTCCCTAGTCCTCTGGCAGATGATGTCATTGCTCTTGCTCTGAAAAAAAGTCCCAGAGCTGTGCTACCTTGTTCCACCACTCCCCCCCCACACACACACACACAACACCACTGCTTACATTCACACTTGCTGCTGATTGTTTGAGATACTAAAACTGTGGCTGGGAATATTCAGTTTTTGCATTGGGAGTGGAGGAAAAACATGGCTATTGGCAGGATCCTTCTAGAAAGCCAGTACTAGATTTTGGCTTTCAGACCTTCAGGTGTGTGCTCAGAGAAGAAAGGTGCAGAGTGATCACATTTCCCTCCCCTCCCCCAAGTCTTTGGATTTAGTTGGGGACTTGCCCAATTATCTGCTGGAAGGCAACTTCTGTGAGATATAAGGATTAAGTTGATTGTTCCTGGACTAACCGCGAAATCATTTTTTTCCAATAGTGCAGAAGATAGACCTTCAATTGAGTAACAAAAATCCACAAGTGATTCAAGCAGCAGCAATTTTTGCTAATTTAGCAGCTGAAGCAGGAAGTTTTATGGGTTTTTGATGGAATCCTTACAAAGTGTAAGGTTTTATTGTTTTATGATTGCGTGCTGGTAAATGGCATCATTTCTTAAAAAAACCTTTATGGCCGGCAGTAGCTCCAGAGGTAGGTATTCTCTTATGCAGCCATGGGCCTGGACAATCCTACAGTCTGGCTAAGACTGTGGCAGGTGCACCAGCTTTTGGATCGGTGTAGCTAGTTGTCCTCCCCCAACAGCAGTGTCAAAATTGCAGGGATGCTACTAGAGTGGGGATGGAAAACCTTTTTTCAGCCCAAGGGCCACATTCCCTCGATGCCAACTTTCTGGGGGCCATATGACAGTGTTGGATGGGGTCAGAGTCAAAAGTAGGCAAGGGAAACTTTGTACAGTAGATTAAATTACCGTCACACAAAAGCCCTGGGGTTCAGCGCACACTCCATATCCAATACCTAGTGCTAGCCAAGCAAAACCACTCGAGGGGACATGGAGAAGTGCCAGAAATGGGTGTGGCATAGGGTGAAGGGCCATGGTCACAGCAGACCTCTGGGGGCTGCATAGAGAGGCCACCCCTGACCCACATGCCTGAGGTTCCCACTGCCCCTGTGCTGCTGGAAGGGGGGGAGGCAGTGCAGGAGGAAGGGTACCCACACCCACAGAGGCTCTCTAAATATGGACTTATGAGTCCTTGTGACATAAGAAGCCGCTAAACCAATCACCTTGCTTGGCCTTTCCCTCTTTAAGTTCCAACGTTCATCCCTCTTTAAGTTCCAACGTTCATCCCGGCAGATTCCAGAATGAAGCCAACCTGTCCTGGTGCAAAGCGCATCTGTTGCTTCCTGAGGTGCACTGGGACCTGCTTAGTGGTACTGAAGAATTCAGGCAAACACAGAAAAGGAGATTGACAATCTTCGCTTATTCATCCCATGTCTGGAATGGGAATTAGTCCAGCGAATGCGACCGGTGTTCACTGCTGTTGTTGCTTTCAGTCTGCAAACGATGTGGAATTGATGACATCCCCCCCCCGCGTTGCATTTCCTTTGCAGTGAATTGAATGGGGAGGAATAACATAATTTGCATAAGCGACATAAGATGTGTAGCATAATTAAAACGTGAGTTATGAAATTTCACCACAGCGAGACAAACAACGTAGTTTATTGTTTGATTTATTTATTAAATTTATATCCCGCCCTTCCTCCCAGTAGGAGCCCAGAGCAGCAAACGAAAACGCCAAAACTACTTGAACAGAGCAATCCAAAGGCCGGGGCACTAGCAGAAGGGGAGCTGGCAAAAAGCTCCATAGGATTCTCCTCCCACTTCGAAGCCATTGGCCTGGCTGAACATCAGCTTTGTTGGGAGCATGAACCAGCCAGGAAGCACCGGCTCTGACAAACAGAGGGGCTCCCCATAGGCCACAATGGAAATTTAAGAAAATTATTTTAATGTGCCAGTGGCATTTGCAGGGGGATCGGGACCCAGGGGAGGGGTCTGAATGTGAGGAGGATCTCATGTAAGTCCCCCCCTGCAGCCCCTCCTCCCCTGCCATGCCCATGGAACGTCCCATTTTTGGGACTTCCACTGGCTTCCGCTAGCCCTTCATCTGCTGGGCTGGCCATCCCTGGCGGGCTCCTGGCAGAGCTACTGCTCAGTCACAGCAGAGGGCTGCTGCCGGCAGAGGCCATCACAGCCAGAAGCCTGCTGGCATCGCTGGGGATCCACGGCATCCGACTCACACCAGTCCAGCAGAAAGGTGAGTCAGATTGCTCCCTAAAACATCTTAAAACCAGGCTTTAAAATATAGTAAAACAAAACATTTTTAGAAGCATATTAAAACAAAACCTCTTTAAAAACATCGGTTAAACGGCAGAAGGCAAACTGCAGTGTAATGGAAACAGGGCTGCATGCGACAGTGTACAGGGTGGAGTGGAAAACAAGGGCTTCTTACAACCCCTAGGCCTGGTCTATGCAGGAACAGATCTCCTGGTAAGATGGTATCTGCAGGAGGCCTCCGCCTGCAGAGTGCAGTGATCAACAGGGTGCATAAGGAGTAAGACGGTCTTTCAGGTATGCTGGTCCCAAGCTGTATAGGGCTTTGTACACCAAAACCAGAACCTTGAATTTGGCCAGGTAGCTAATGGGCAGCCAGTGATTAATGGAAATGATGCCTGGTGTGGAATGGGACTTTAGAATGTGTTAGTAGGCTAGCTGCCAAGGTCTCCTCTTGAGGTCTGAGCAGCCTATGGACAATGCAAGCAGCTCAGCCCTGGAAAGGAAGTTGATGGAATTGGGTGTGGTCTGGAATGGGGTGCTCAGGGTTCAGAATTTGGGCGGTGGATTTGATATGAAATGTTATTTAAGCCAAAGCAATTTCATTTATAGAAAAACTTCTTAGTTATCTCCAACATATTAGAGAGGCCCCTCGTAATGTGAGGTTCTAAGCCAGCCTTTCCCAACCAGTGTGCACCACAACTCCCATCTTCCTGACCATTGGCAATGCTGGCTGAGGCTGATGGGAGTTGTGGTCCAACAACACCTGGAGGCACACTAGTTGGGAAAGGCTGCTCTAAGGCATGGCTTACTTGGCTTGTTCTTAAATCCAGCCCTGCCAGGGATTGATCCTTGAACCTTCTGAATGCAAAGCAGGGGCTACACCCCTCAGCTCTGGCCCTTCCCTAGTGACCGGTCCCCAGCAGAGGGAGGTCAGAAGAGGCTAGGCCAAAGCCTGCACGCAACAGGGTGAGTAGGAGTGGGTGATTCTGTCAATTTAGATTCCTCACTCATTTTTCTCCATCTTCAGTTCAGTTCACCACATTTGTGGATCAGTGTGTGATTTTTTTTAAAAAAAGTCCTCCCAAATGTTTGTCAGCATTTCAGCATCCATTTCTTCTAATATACACATATTTGCATGCGCTTTGCCAACCATACACATTTCTGCAAGCAATCATCTCTTAATATAAGGCACTCACGCATGGCTTTTTTGTGCACGTTTTCCTCCTGACGTACGCATTTTGGGGTGAGGGAACTGCATTGCAACATTTGGAGGATAGCAAATGTCAAAGGACAGGTGCATTTGAATTCACATATCTTTTGGGGACGTGAATGTTAGGTGGGTACAGCATTAAACTGAGAACCAAACTACATTGCTCCCTACCCCCTTTACTGATGGCAAGCACTTTAGGCAACATGGACTGCCTTCAAGTCGATCCCGACTTAAGGCGACCCTATGAATAGGGTTTTCATGGTAAATGGTATTCAGAGGGGGTTTCCCCTTGCCTCCCTCTTAGTCCTCCCCAGCTGGCTAGGGCCTGCTCAGCTTGCCACAGCTGCACAAGCCAGCCCCTTCCTTGTCTGCAACTGCCAGCTGGGGGGCAACTGGGCTCCTTGGACTATGCTGCTTGCCCACGGCTGCGCAGGTGGCAGGGCACGTAACCCCTGAGCCACTCACTGTGGGGCTGATCTCTAGCTGGCCCTTGAGACATGAGCGGGGATTTGAACTCACAGACTCTGGACTCCCAGCCAAGCTCTCCTCCCCACTGTGCTATACACAGCAGACTTTGAGCTTGGAAGGCACCCCCATCTGGGAATTACTGTTGTGTTCTGTGGGAAGGTATCTAGGAACACAGGAAGCTGCGTTCTGCGGAGTCAGACTACTGGCCCAACTTGCTCAGTATTGTCTGCACTGACTGGCAGCAGCACTTCAGAGTTTCAGGCGGGGGCAATCCCAGCCCTACCTGGAGACGCCAGGGGCTCTGCATTCAAACCATGTACTTCGCACTGACCTATGGAGGAAGGGACTCATTCTCCAAACAAGCACCCCTGACTCCCCGCCCCCAGCACAGTCTGCAAAGACCCTCTCCCCCTCCCACCAGCTGTAGTTCACAGCCCATCATGCATCCCCAACAACTCAGCAGGCAATCCAAGCTGCTGTTAAAGCAAACTAAGGAAGGACATTTCGTTTATTGCTGTTTACAGCGATGGCTTCCTTCCGCACTGCCTCTGATCTTGCTAATGAAGGAAGAACCACTTGATAGACTCAAAGGGCAAATGTATCACCACCCAGGAAATTCACTTATCTGTCCCAGCTGAGAAGCAGCGCAAAAAACAGGATCACAGGAAGCAGGAGGTGTGTGTGTGTGTGTGAAGAATCATTACAATTCCAATTTATGCAAAACAATTTTTAAAAAGTGTGTGAATACATGGACTTAAGACTTAGGCACTTTTGATTCAGGAGATACTCTTCCTGTCTCTTTAAAAATTTTATTTGTACGAATTTTGTGTTTGTTATTGTATGTATTAAAAAACCTTTAAAAATTTTTTTTTTTAATTGTTTTGCATAAATTGGAATTGTAATGACCACATACCCTAACTTTCTGTAAGACACAGTTGCATCTGTTACGGTTGATCTTGAACTTCAGATTCTAATAATGTGTGAAGAATCAGACAAGGGTCGCATCGATCCTTTGCTCGCTCTTTCTTTTTTAAAATTCCCACCTGCCAGTCTCTCCTCTCACCAGCTTCCTTGTGAAAATGGGAGATAAGAAGACCTACCTGGGAATTTGCAAAAAATCTCTACACTTCCAAACTTTGCTCTCTGCTTTGCAAAAACAGAGGGAAACAGCCAGTGACACATGAGCGAGGAGAAAGTGGCAGCACAGGGAGGATGGAGCAGGAGGACCAAGAAATCTGTATCCATAAAAGCCAATTGCTGGCACGAATGTGGCCCTCCATACCTCTGTATGGGGCCCTCAGGACTCCAAGGGCATGCCTTTCTCACCCAGGTCACACAACCTCCACTGGCCCTGCCCTGCAACCTCTTTGACTGCTTTTGCCTCGCTGGAATGGGTCCTTGGATAATGACAAGGAGATAGGGATGGGTGAGGATTTCGATTCCGTTCGCATTTCAAGCAGAATTGATCAAATTTGCACTTTCCAAAACAACATGAGAACCGAAACACAGCCATCCTTCGAAATTCACATTTGTTAGAACTTTGGGACGCAGTTCGCCAACTAAACAACATTTACAGAAATGCATATAGCAGGGGAAAATGTGCATAACAATGAATCCATGAGTGAAAATAGCAGTCAAAAAGGCACGAAGTTATGAGAAATGGCTTGGACAAATGCGTACCTTTGTCAACGCCGCCTACAAAAATGTGCTTATTTGGAGAAATTTGCACTAAAATGTTGGAGAATTTTCATGAGAACCTTTTTTTAAAAAAATGTGCAGATTGCTATAGAAATGTAGAGAGCTGAATTTAACGTTGGAAAAATGAGAGACTGAGAGAACTGAAACTGACAGGTCTTTCCATCCCTACAAGAAGAGTCCTCCTGCATCAGCTTGTGACTCACCTCGGCCACCACCTGTGCTCACCCTGGCCAACCAGATGCCCAAGGAAAGCCCGCAAGCAGGGCCTGAGAGCAAAGGCATTCTCCCCTCTTCTGGCTGTCCTGTGGGGGGCAAGCCTTTCCAGACACAGAGATGCTGACCTGTTTCAATCTTTGCAGTTGGTAGCTGTTTTAATTGTTTTATTTATTTATTTATTACATTTATATACCGCCCCATAGCCGAAGCTCTCAGGGTGGTTTACAGCAATTAAAAACAATAAAAACAAATATACAAATTTTAAAACACAAAAAACAATTTAAAAACAGATTTTTTTTTTAAAAAAAGACAATTTAAAAGCACATGCTAAAATGCCTGGGAGAAGAGGAAAGTTTTGACCTGGTGCCGAAAAGATAACAGTGTTGGTGCCACGTGCACCTCATCAGGGAGCTTATTCCATAATTTGGGGGCCACCACTGAGAAGGCCCTCTCCCTTGCTGCCAGCCTCCCAGCTTCCCTTGGAGTAGGCACCCAGAGGAGGGCCTTAGATGTTGAGTGTAGT
Organism: Rhineura floridana; assembly: GCF_030035675.1. Lineage (NCBI taxonomy): Eukaryota > Metazoa > Chordata > Lepidosauria > Squamata > Rhineuridae > Rhineura > Rhineura floridana. The sequence goes on from NC_084488.1 coordinate 121,979,834, forward strand.
TTAAATTTGTTTTTAATTACTAGTTTTTAACTAGTTTTTTGATCTTTTTTTTTTTTTTTGTAAATTGCTTAGAGGTCTTTACATTCAAGCGGGATAGAGATTTTGTTAAAATAAAATAAAATAAATAAATGTCACACTCATTGCCCTGCCCACTTTTTGCCTGCCAGCTGCTAGCATATGGCTGCCAGAAGGGTGTCCATGAAGTAATGAGGCCCTCGAGCTGAAAAATGTTCCTCAGCTCTGCTCTAAAGTTGCAAAGAGACAGAACAAATTTCCCAGTGGTAGAGTTCCCCTCTGTTCAGCACTGGTTAGGCCTCATATTGAGTACTGCATCCAGTTCTGGACACCACATTTTAAGAAGGATGCAGACAAACTGGAACAGGTTCAGAGAAGGGCAACTAGGATGATCAGGGGACTGGAAACAAAGCCCTATGAGGAGAGACTGAAAGAACTGGGCATGTTTAGCCTGGAGAAGAGAAGACTGAGGGGAGATATGATATATATTTATTTATTTATTTCATTAAACTTATAGACCGCCCCATAGCCGAAGCTCTCTGGGCGGTTCACAAGACAAGAAATAGCAAAGTACAAGACATGTATCAATATAAAACATATAAAAAGTTAGAAATTATTAAAAATTAAAATAATGTCTGCATATACTAAACATAATTAATTAAAAAGCCTGGGTGAAAAGAAAAGTTTTGACCTGGCGCCGAAAAGATATTAACAATGGCGCCAGGCGTATTTCCTCCGGGAGATCGTTCCACAGTTTGGGGGCCACCACAGAAAAGGCCCTTTTCCGCGTTGCCATCCTCCAAGCTTCCCTATGAGTAGGAACTCGGAGGAGGGTCTTTGATGATGAACGTAGTGTACGGGCAGGTTCATAACGGGGGAGGCATTCCAACAGGTAATGTGGTCCTATGGCATGTAAGGCTTTATAGGTCAAAACCAGCACTTTGAACTGGGCCCGGAAACAAATAGGCAGCCAGTGCAAGCGGGCCAGAGTCGGTGTTATATGGTTGGACCGTCTGGTCCCCATTAACAATCTGGCCGCTGCATTCTGCACAAGCTGCAGTTTCCGAACCATCTTCAGAGGCAGCCCCACGTAGGGCGCATTGCAGTAATCTAATTTCGTGGTTACCAGCGCATGAACTACTGAAGCGAGGTTCTCTCTGTCCAGATAGGGGCGCAGCTGGGCCACCAGCCGAAGCTGGTAGAAAGCACCCCGTGCCACAGAGGCTATCTGAGCCTCAAGTGACAGGGATGGATCTAAAAGGCCTCCCAAGCTACGAACCCGTTTCTTCAGGGGGAGTGTAACCCCATCCAGAACAGGTCGAACATCCCCCATCCCGTCAGGAGAACCACCCACCAGCAGCATCTCAGTCTTATCTGGATTAAGTCTCAGTTTGTTAGCTCTCATCCAGTCCATTGTCGCAGCTAGACATCGGTTCAGCACGCCGACAGGCTCACCTGAAGAAGATGAAAAGGAGAAACAGAGCTGCGTGTCATCAGCATACTGATGGCAACGCACTCCAAAACTCCTGATGACCGCACCCAACGGCTTCATATAGATATTAAAAAGCATTGGGGACAGAACTGACCCCTGTGGGACTCCATATTGGAGGTCCCAGGGTGCCGAGCAATGCTCCCCAAGCACTACCCTCTGGAGATGACCCACCAAATAGGAGTGGAACCACTGCCACGCAGTACCGCCCACTCCCAGATCAGTGAGTCGTCCCAGAAGGATACCATGGTCGATGGTATCAAAAGCCACTGAGAGGTCAAGGAGAATCAGCAGGGTCGCACTCCCCCTGTCTGCCTCCCGACAAAGGTCATCATACAGGGCAACCAAGGCTGTCTCCGTGCCGAACCCAGGTCTAAAACCCGACTGAAATGGATCCAGATAATCGGTGTCATCCAAGAGTGTCTGGAGCTGGTTGGCAACCACTCGTTCTAGGACCTTGCCCAGGAATGGAACATTAGCTACCAGCCTATAGTTGTTACAGTTTTCCGGGTCAAGGGATGTTTTTTCAGGAGTGGTCTCACTATCGCCTCTTTCAGGAGGCCAGGGACCACTCCCTCCTGCAGTGAAGCATTCATCACTGCCCTGGCCCAACCGGCTGTTCCATTCCTGCTAGCTTTTATTAGCCAAGAAGGGCAAGGATCCAATTTAGAAGTAGTCGCACGCACCAGTCCAAGCACCTTGTCAACGTCCTCAAGCTATACCAACTGAAACTCATCCAAAGAATTAGGACAAGATAGCACTCTTCAAGTACATGAAAGGTTGTCACATACAGGAGGGCCGAGATCTCTTCTCGATCGTCCCAGAGGGCAGGACAAGGAATAATGGGCTCAAGTTGCAGGAAGCCAGATTTCAGCTGAACATCAAGAAAAACTTCCGAACTGTTGTGACAATGAAACCAATGACCTAGAGAGGTAGTGGGCTCTCCAACACCGGAGGCATTCAAGAGGCAGCTGGACAGCCATCTGTCAGGAATGCTTTGATTTGGATTCCTGCATTGAGCAGGGGGTTGGACTAGATGGCCTTATAGGCCCCTTCCAACTCTACTATTCTATTATTCTATCCTTGGAGGAACTGGGCCCTGATCCTAGGGCAGCCAGGTCTTTTTGGTCAAAGGAATTCCTAGCAGATCAGGGGGTTGGCTCCTGATGGGACATGGCAGAGCTTAGCAGGGCTTTGATTTGGGGCAGAGATTGTCATGTAGGTGGTTGGAGGATGAGCCTGGCTGGGCTTGGTGCCTCTAGACAGAGCCTGATGGGCATGGGGTTGCAACAAGCAGCAAAACCTCTCGTGGCAAAATGAGAAATTAAGCCAGCTTCCTTGAGGCCAGCCCTTGGTTGTCGCCCAGCAGAGCCAGAGCAATAGGGTCAAATCCTTTAACTTCAGGTTCCATCCCAAACAAACCTTACCAGTTTTTTGCCACTACCATCAGCGCTGTGGAACCTCCAGCCTGTAGGCCTAATTAGGCCAGCAGAGTCCCCAATTTGGCCCACAAACCACAGCCACCTGCCCCACACCTGATGTCAATATGTGAGCTCCCAATTGTTCTTTTGCAAGTGAGGCTTCCTGTTAGCGCCAGTCAGCTGATTGGTGCACAGAGCAAACCCCACTGGGATTGGCTGCCCCAGGGAATTCTCCATTAGAAAATCCCTAGTACAGCTGAAGACACTGACAATCAGCTGAGCGCTGGCACTTGTACAGCACCAACTATCACCTGATTGGTGGTATTTGCAAAGCCCAATGCCATTGCCTGCAGCGGTTTGATTTCAAAACATGAGAGCAAAGAGAAATGGCTCACCTGACACCATTATGTGGTGAGGGACAGGTGGGCGGTTTCACCCAGCTGTCATAGTTGGCCTGGGGGTGGGAGATAAGGATCTGACCAACTGGCCAGATCCAGTTCCCCATCCCTGCAAGAGATGCCTATTGAAATCTGTGGGCTTCATTTGGGCCCAAGGAACTTCCCTGGGTCTTTGCCTTGCTCCACCCCACTCTCTGCTGTGATTGGCTCCCACCTTTCCCTAACCTTCTTTCAAAGTCTCCTTTCTGCTAGCAGACCTAATCTGTGCAACAAAGAAGAGCCAGTGTGGTGTAGTGGTTAGAGCATTGGGGCGGGACCTAGTAGATGGCCAGGGTTCAAATCCCCACTCAGCCATGAAGCTCATTGGGTGACCTTGGGCCAGTCACTGCCTCTCAGCCTAATCTACCTCACAGGGTTGTTGTGGGGATTAAATAAAGAGGGAGGAGAGCCTAAAGGCTTATTTGTACTGGGTAAAGGGAACAAAACATGTTTGATGCATTTAACTGAGTACTTTTATATAACGTTGTTTTACTTTACTGATATAATTAAAATAATAGTTATTGACAGTATTGGTTAAAGTTAATTTTAAATGGTATTCTGCAGCTCTGCCACCAGCTGCTCTCTGCTGTTGTAGGTGCCCTGCACTGCACATAGCTAGCAACAATAATGGCTCTTGGTTGGAGGTTAGCTATATACTAAAACTACCTTTCTCCATATATGCTCTATAGCAGCAGTTGCCAGTTGAATTTTTGAGGAACTACTGCTGACATTACTGACTCATCATCATTTCTCTTCTCCTCTCTCTCTGATCAGTCCCCTGTACATACAGAAATGGGGAACACACACACACACTTTTCTTTTCTTTTTTGGAAGGGATCTGGGTATAAAGTCAGATCTAGTAAAATTAATCTGAACCTTGAAAAACGTTGAGCTGAAAGAGGAAGTGAGAAAACATATCTTCCAGCTTCAGTTCTGTACTTTTTTCTCCTCCCTTGAAAAGTAACCACCCTATGTCCAAGGACACAATGAAGGGGGGTGGAGTGACTCTCATGGATGGTATGCTGGGGAACCTTAATCTATATAGTGACTTGTTACACACCTATACCTTTCTTTTAAATAGTGGAACAGACCAGTATATTAGCATTTTTATATACCCCTTAATGCATTCAGAGAATTTACAACTAACTGTAAATTGTTGCTTTCATGTTATTGTTAGTTTTTATTGTTAGTCTCTTCATGTTTTGATGTTTGCATGTTCTGCTTTGTACGTCGCTTAGAGTGGCTGACAATTCAGCCAGATAAGCGACTAATAAGTCGAATAAATAAATAAACATACACCACCTTGGGAGACAAATGCAATCAATCAAGCAATCAATCCATAACAAAGAAGCTAGCAGTGCAGGCTGCGGATTTCACCGCATTTGACCCTCCAGGTATTGCTGAACTAGAAATCCCATCATCCCTGGCCATTGCCCATGTTTGCTGAGGCTGATGGGAGGTGTTGTTCAGGAACATCTGGAGGGCCAAAGGTTCCCCACACACTTGCCAAAACCTTACTGGCTTCTCTTGCAACACTTTCCCAAAGCTCCCTTTGGGGAAGCGGCCTCAGCTTGGATTTTTGCTTTGCCCTTCAGTTGGACCCCTGAGAGTGAATCCCTTGTTGGCAGAGGCCCAAGGCTGCAGAACTCCAGAGGGGGCCCCAGGTTTTGCAAGGAGATCTGGAACCCCTGCAGTGCAGGAGAGAGGGAACAGGGAGAAGAAGGCGCCCCCAACAGAAAAGCCAGTTGAGGAAGAGGACAGGGAGCTGCAACGCTTTCCCAAGCCAAAGAGAAACGTCTGTGCATCTCAGTGGAGTGTTGATCCATGTGTTTAACGACTACTATGGACCAAATGAATGAGAAGGGTTAGATGCAAACATTTCTTACTCATCTTTCTGTGTCATAAAGCAGCTCCTCTTTGATTAAGGTAATTGATGGTGCTTTGCTCCCTCGTGCACAGAGGCGTCAAGCAATTGCCACTCATTAAGAGCGCCTTCTTTCTCTTTAGCCCACACCCTTTCAAAACCAGGGTGACGAAACTGCATGCATCACTCATCAACAGCTGCCCTGTGTAGACATTCTGGGACTAAGCCTAGGAGATCCTTCCCCCCACCAAATGCTGAAACTGCACCTCTGATCTTCCAGACAGGTGGGTGCCTTTCCAGAGAGATCCAGGACACTTCCAAAACTGCTCACCTGTTCCTCCAGTTAAGCCTACGGGAATCCTCAAAATGGTCAACAGATCAGAAGCAGCTCACCCAACAGACATAGCACAGCCTCCCAAGCAGGGGAGTCACTGCCACTTCCTAGGAGAGGAAGGGGCGAGGAAGCAGGGAGGTCAGAGCTACGGGAGTGCACCAGGCTCCATCAGTCATAGAATCATAGAATAGTAGAGTTGGAAGGGGCCTATAAGGCCATCGAGTCCAACCTCCTGCTCAATGGAGGAATCCAAATCAAAGCATTCCCGACAGATGGCTGTCCAGCTGCCTCTTGAATGCCTCCAGTGTTGGACAGCCCACTACCTCTCTAGGTAATTGGTTCCATTGTCGTATGGCTCTAACAGTTAGGAAGTTTTTCCTGATGTCCAGTCGAAATCTGACTTCCTGCAACTTGAGCCCATTATTCCGTGTCCTGAACTCTGGGATGATCTAGAAGAGATCCCGGCCCTCCTCTGTGTGGCAACCTTTCATGTACTTGAAGAGTGCTATCATATCTCCCCTCAGTCTTCTCTTCTCCAGGCTAAACATGCCCAGTTCTTTCAGTCTCTCCTCATAGGGCTTTGTTTCCAGTCCCCTGATCATCCTTGTTGTCCTTCTCTGAACCTGTTCCAGTGTGCCCATGTGCCCCTGATGCCTTACCCTTTCCGGTAAGCGGCAGCAACTCTGCTACCAGGAGGCTATTACTGCTCTCTGCCTACTGGGCAAGCCAGTCCTGCAACTGATCCTGTAAAAGTATACCCCAAACATGTGTTGGGGGGCCAGGATCACTCCCATTGGCCCCACTCCCTCATGGTACCTGAGCTTCCTGAGTTTGGGGGTACAGTCTGCACTGTCTCATGTGGGCATACTCCAATACACAGGCTACCTGAGCATCTGGGAGCAAAGCTGAAATAAGAACTGAACACCTGCCTTTCAGAAGTGATGGCTACTTTCAGCTAGGCCTGGGGGAACCCCGAAATATGCTTCTATAGAGAGATGTCCCTTTATAGCTAGGCAAAGGAGAACATCTAAATTCTTCAGCAATTTATTATGCATTTCTCCTACTTGACACATTTTATATGCAATTTTGTCGAATATGCATATTTTTGCAAAGCACATTTCCCGTAATATAATGCATCTTCGCCTGCTATTTTCACCAATACTTTTATGCACATTTTACACAAGCATATGCATTTTCGTATACATTATTTGTATGGAGAACGGCATTGCAGCGTTTTGCTAGTTTTGAAGGATGACTGTGTTTTGCTTCACATAGCATGTCAAAAAGTGTGACTTAAGTAGATTCGCCTTTGAATACAAGCTGGATCAAATTTCTCCGCCATCGTGGTACGCCAGTGCAAATTTAGAAATAGTACAATAACTTAAATAGAACCACCATACAACTCATCCCAGTGGGGAAGACTTTGACAAGGTGACCTGTGTGCCCAGTAGCAGCTGGTACCTCCATGTCAGTGGGGCAGTGGAATCCCCTCCAGGTTTTAGTCCAGACTTTCAAGGAGATGTCTAAAACCCAGAGCAGATTCCACTGCCCCACTGACATGGAGCCACTGTGTGCCTACTCAGTCCAGGAGTCCAGGAGCTCGCTTTTAATAGGCAACTTTAAGCCCGCACTCTCATTTCCCTACTTTGGGTTCTTTCTCCTTGATACCACACTTGGACGGGCAGTCATTCAAATGGGGCAGGGGTGGGAAACCTTTTTTTTTTTTCAGCTGGAGGAGCTGAATTCCTTTCTGGGCAACCTTTGGGAGGGGGCCTCATGCCAGTAGTGGGCAGAGCCAGACTAATTAATGTAAACTACTTTTGTACAGTAGGGTGGTTTCTTTCTACACACACCCTTCTCTATCCAGGCAGACAAGGGGCATTGCTTGTCAGGGTTCCAGGGCACATCCTAGCCCAGCAAAAGCACTCAAGCAGATCCAGGGAGGGCTGTGGCCTCTGGAGAGTCCCAAGGACCAGACATAGAGGCCTGCAAGGCTGCATGCGCACATACCCCAGCATGAGGTTCTGAAAGAGAGAACAGTCTTTCAGACAGAGGGCTGTCCTCTGCAAGGTAAGGCCACCTTTAGTGAGCAGACTATGGGCCATGGGATTAAGGGGGTAGGGAGGCCAAAGAGGCAACTGGGGGCAGAGCCTGAATTTCACATCTCAACTTGAACTAATGGGCCAAATCAGCGGCTGCCGGTCTTTAGCAATCCTGTGATCGCCATTGACAATCACTCCAGTTCTATTTCGGCTGCATGCAATTCCCTTTTGCTGTTTTTCCACCCAGCGGCTCCTTGAGAGGTGCCAAATCAAGACAACAGCCCACGCAATCAGTCCCCACGCTTGCCATCCATTTTGCTCCTTTTCAATCAATCCTCCTCGGCCAGATTACTCTGTCAGGCGACCCGTCCCTCTGCTTTTCCAAACCAGAGAGATTACATGATCAGAAGTGACTCGTATCTTGTCAATGCTTGCGCGCCTCTGGGAGTGATGGCACTGCGTACTCCCCACTGATAAAAGGAAAACCAGATAATGTTGCCCGACACGCGCTGGGGGAGTGGGGGAGTGGGGAGGAGAGAGAGAGGAGGGAAAGAAGGTAATGGATGCAAAAGACTGTTGAATAATGGAACATGACTCCAGCAGAGGAGGAGAAGGAACGGATTGTTGAGCAAACCTGTCTGTGTGTGTGTGTGTTCCTAATTTTCAGCTTTTCTTTCTTAAAGTAAACCTTAAACCCCCGTATACTGCAGCTTGTGCAAAATGTAGCGGCCAGATTGGTAACAGGGAACATATAAAACCAATTCTGGCCCGCTTGCATTGGCTGCCTGTATGTTTCCGAGCTCGATTCAAGGTGCTGGTTTTGACCTATAAAGCCTTACACGGCTTGGGACCACAATACCGGATGGAATGCTTCTCCCGATATGAACCCACCTGTACGCTACGTTCAAGATCAAAGGCCCTCCTCCAGGTACCTACTCGGAGGGAAGCTCGGAGTGTGGCAACAAAGGAGAGGGCCTTCTCAGTGGTGGCCCCCAAATTATGGAATGGTTTTTCTGGCGAGGTGCGCCTGGCACCAACACTGTTATCTTTTCAGTACCAGGTCAAGACTTTCCTCTTCTCCCAGGCATTTTAGCATGTGTTTTAAATTGTTTTAAATTTTTATATTGTGTTTTAAATTGTTTTTAAAAGATGTGTTTTCAAATTTGTATATTTGTTTTAATGTTTTTAGTTACTGTAAACTGCCCAGAGAGCTTCGGCTATGGGGCGGTATATAAGTACAATAAATAAATAAATACTTTCAGCTGAGATGGGGAACTTTTCTCAGCCTGAGGGCCACGCTCCCTTCTAGGCAGCCTAACGAGCGCCATATGCCAATGGGCAGGCAGGGCCAGGGGCAAGAGTGGTCACAGCAACAGATATAGGATTTGCCTTAGTACAGCAGGCTCCTTTTTTACACCCTCTCACTTGACCTTCTCTGGCCTCCCTCCAAACGAGCAAGACGCATTATTAGAGCTCCAGGATGCATTCCAACCAGGCAAAAACCAGCTTCTGCTATGGGGAGGTATACAAATGTAATAAAATAAATAAATAAATAACAATTCTCTAGGAGAGTGCCAAGCACGGCCAGTCAGGGTTTGTGGCCTGGGCAAAGAGGGTATCGCCTGGGGAGAGATCCAAGGGCCAGACAGAGAGGACTGGGGGATGTCATTCGGCCTCTGGGGCTGAGGTGCCACACCCATAACTTAGAATCATAGAAAAGTAGAGTTGGAAGGGGCCTATAAGGCCATCAAGTCTAACCCCCTGCTCAATGCAGGAATCCAAATCAAAGCATTCCCAACAGATGGCTAACTTAGAGATATAAGGAACATATTGCAGGTAGTATGCTACCCAATTGTGCCACTATGAATTCCGGTCACAATCCAGTGGGTGCCCTGAGAGGCTCAGGTCCCCGTCTCCAGATGCACAAGGCTCTTAGCCAAACACTCACCACCAAGGGCAAGGTTGCAGATACTGCTCAGTCCAAACCAGCCATAGTCAATCACCGAGAATAAGTCTATGCATAAGACATGATTCAGAGGCAACACCAGGTTACAGTCCAAGGGGCTGTAGGCAACATGCTACACAGCATAGTAGGGGTGCTGGAACAAGGAGCCAGAGACCTGTGTTGTTTCCAGCAGCTGGGTGGCTCAGGAGGGAGACCTTACATACTCTGGCCTTCTAGACCACACCCTGATCCTAGCTGCTGGCAGTGAAGGCGTTTCAGAGATTGCTGACTCACAAGAAGAGCCCTTATTCACAAGCTGGGCGATCGCTCCGGGTCCACAGATGCACACTGTGTTGTCACTGCTTGACCTGGACCCGGATCATTTTGTGTCGGCGTTCTTGAGGACTGTGAGGTGGCTCCACCCACTCCTTTGAGAGTGTCAAGGGATCTTCAGCAGGTCTCCCCCTGGAGGACTCCGAGCACTGGTTGCAGGGGGTCCTGCCTACTCCTCTACCTGTGGGCTGTCTGGTCCATCCTCTGAGGACACCATGTCTGGTACCAGGTCAGAGCTAGGCACAGCAGTGGCATCCAAACATGTGCAAGATAACTCAGGGGAGCATCGTGGAGTGGAAAAGTGGGGTGTGTTTGTGTGCAGGCCTGGCTCCAGCAGTGGCCCAGGTGGGCCACTGATTGAGGGCCAAGGAGTGCAGAGAGGCCCCTCACTGGCCCCAGTGGAATAAGATCTGCTGGTTCTTGGTGACCCTATCCTATTCCAATGGACTGGAAGTGTTTTTCCCCACTTTTTATCCAATTCACGAGGGTGGAGGGAAAATTGAGGGGTTAATCACAGAGATGAAAAGCTGAGCCCAGAGGGTCTCCTCAGCTTGGCCTGTCTCACTCACCACTGTTGTTGTGGAGCTTGTCTAGGCTAGCTGCGTCCTAATCTCTGTGGTATTAACTCCTTAAATGCCCTCCAGACGAGGAGAGAGCAGTGGCAGCAGCTCCGAGCCAGGTCGGATCATGAGAGAGCAAAGGAGGAAGAGGTGGCTTCCTTGCATGACATGCTCTGCTGCAAGGCAAGCAGCGGGGACTCCTGAGCCATGGCGGGAATGCCCCCAATGCATTTACAGGCAGGGGTTTGGCATTCCTTCTCTCTCTCTCTGATTCCTCTGTCATCCCAGGCAGGGGTTGTTTTACTTTAAAAGGGTGAGGCCAAGAGGGAGGGAGAGTGTGGTTTGAGGAGGAAAGCAAGGGGTCAAGGCCCCCCAATAGCCTTTGGCCGTGGGCCCCTAGAAACCTGGAGACACCCCCCTCTCTCACACACACACACATTAATTCCAGTGCCCCCATTCCAGGTTGCTTGCTTGCTTGCTTATTAATTAATTAATTAATTACATTTGTATACCGCCCCATAGCCAAAGCTCTCTGGGCAGTTTACAACAATTCTCTCCCCCTGTCCTCTGCTGCAGGTTCCTTTCATTTGTTGTCCTTGCAAAGAAGTGAACGGCCACAACAGCCACAATCTTCTTGCACGCATTCATGTATAATCTGTAGCTGAGCCCACGGTAAGAAGCCAATCTGCCTCCCAGTGCATGCAGAGGTATTCAGATGATTGACAAGCACTTTGGCGCTTAGTTTGATAGTATGACAACAGCTACTGTAGTATGGTGTAATGAACAAAGTAACTTTTATCAACATGTGAGAGGCTTTTCCTATTTCACTAGGGCTTCCAAAGCCTCCCTTGGTTTACCCTAAAGTAGGGCCAGGGGAGAAATTCAATTTCAGTTTGCCTTTAAAGCAAAATTTATCAAATTTGCACTTTCTGAAACAATATGAGAACTGAATCGCAGCCATCCTTCAAAATTTGCACTTATCCGAATTTTGCAAAACGGTTCTCCAACCAAGCGATGTTTACAAAACTGCATATATCAGGGGAAAGTGTGCACAAAATGAACATGTTCATGAAAATAACACACGAAAATGCATTATATTAGGATAAAGTGCTTGCAAAAATGTGTTTAGTTTAAACTGCATACAAAAATGTATTTATCAGGAGAAATTCGCACTAAAATGCTGAAGAGTTTTGATGAAGATTTTTTTTTAAAAAAACATGCAAATTGATGCAGAAAATGTGAAGAACCAAATTAAGATTGGGATAATGAAAACTGAGAGGACCAAAGCTGACAGATCCGTCCATCTCTACCCTAATATTCCATGAAATTTCTGGCTATGGATCTGAACTCTTGTCAAATAACATTTTATTTATTCGACTTATTAGTCGCTTATCTGGCTGAATTGTCAGCCACTCTAAGCGATGTACAAAACAGAACATGTAAACATCAAAACATTAAGAGACTAACAATAAAAACTAACAATAACGCAGAAGCAACAAGTTCCAATAATAACAGGGCTTCTCTCCTGTATACTCCGGAGGTGTAACTACTGATGGAGGTTCCTGGTGTGAGCATCGAACCAGTGTGGCAATAGTTTATTTGCAAGATGTAAAGCAATATCCTCCCCGATCTTAACATCCAGCAACTCCAAGAAAGAGAGGGGCGGGACAACAGGCCCCTCGAAATCAAAACCAACAGGGCAGTGAGGAGCCAGGGTGTAAACGCGACTGATAACAGGCAAAACAAACAGCGGCCGCATGGCAAAACAACAGCCACCGCAGGGGCACCTCCCACTCCTCAGAAGCATTAGAGATTAGTGCATAAATGATGAACGAGTGGCCTTCAGATGTGGTTGGACTACAACTCCCATCCTCATCATTCATTGGCGATCTCTTGTGGCCAAGTAAGATTGTCTTCCAGGGTAAGGTCTTTAACGGTGGGTCCGTAAGTGACTGTGGAGGCCAATTCTGGATCCACACAGCCTCCCACAGTGAGGACATAGGTTTCCAGATGGAAGATGGTGTGATGAGGACTCCTATCCCACCTTACCATTGACTATGGTGTCCGGGGCTGATGGGGACTGGAGTCCAGCAACAACTGGAGGGTCTCAGCAGGTTCCCCATGTCTAGGTGAGTATCACATACCATCATAGTCTTTGTGGGCCCTTCTGGTCCAAAAATGAGCTGGTTTTCATGTCATCTATCTATCTATCCATCCATCCATCCATCCATCCATCCATCCATCCATCCATCCATCCATCCATCTAACTAACTAACTAATCTGGCTTTCGCCATCGAAATGCCAAGGGATAGAGTGACCTCACATCCACCCCATGGATGCCTCATAAAATGGCTCTTTTCTTCTAAAGGAAGCCTAGCAATTCTTCCGTGTGTGTGTGTGTGCGTGCATGTGTGTGTGATTGGAGAAGTGTTTTGTTTTGCTGTGTTGCCATTTTTGCTAGTGTTCATTGGCAAAATAGCAGCCGGCCCTTCAAAAGTGTTTTGAACAAGAGTGAAGCAGGCAGGGCTATTCTACAGAGTGCTGGCACCAGCCTTCCTCCAAAACTGCCCGTTTTACAAAATGGTTGTCCTGGATTTTTGCAAGGCACAATGAAAAGCTTAAATCCTGCCACCACTTTGCCCCTCCCGGCAAACATCACCCACTGGTGTTTTGCAATCCCACCGTGCCCAGGTAATTCTCTCTCCCATTAAGCTCCTTCTTGTCTCTGCTGGGGCCTTCAATCCGAATAAGAAAGCCAGCTTGATGTAATGTTTTGCAGCTCTGGCATTTTGCAACTTTTCTATCCGTATGGGTAGAAAAATATTAGAGCGACCCACAGCTTTAACATCCTGGAAAAATTGAAAGCTGCCATTGGATGCTATGATATACCATGTGATTTGGTGCACTTGTCCTTCTCTTTTTGCTAAGTGGCAGGTGCCCTCCAGCCTGAATCAGGACCATAGTGGAGGCAAAAGGGTTGTAAAGTCCTTCCACCCACCCATGCTGCAATCCTGATCTAGATCCCCCTCCATGAGTGCTTCCTGTTTAGCAAAGAAAAAATGTGCTTATTATATGCTTAACATAAGGTGTAATTTTGCCTTCAGTCAGCTTCAAGCCAGTGCTGAAGCAACACCCACAGCTCTCCCCTGCTAGTGAACCTGCCATCCACCCTAAACCTGAATCTTGCTCTACAGGGAGTTCTTCATGGTCGTGAACCTAAGTTGTCTGACCCAGTGGAAGGTGGTGGCTCTCATGTCAGTGAGGCAGGGAATTCTGTCCCTGAACTTTCTGGACTTTCAAGGAGCTGTCCAAGGTGCTGAAATCTCCTTGACAGTTTGGACTAAAACCCAAAGTGGATTCCCTGCCCCACTGACATTGGAGCCACCAGTCTCCCCTGGCCTGACCTGTACCTTGCCATTCTTAGTTTGAATACCCCCATGGGTTCCATCCTGGAACAGGAGACACAAGCAGAGCATAAATGGATGTTGCAGACCCCAAAAGACCATCTGGCCTGACCCAAAGGTCGTACCAGCTACACACTCATCTTTCCATCACCACATTTACAGATCAACCTACACAAGAAGGATGCAGGCGTACTTCTAGAGATCCCAACTGAGCACAAGCCAAGGCTGTATGTTTTCCATAACTTTGTGCAAGCCCAGAAAGTGGTATTGGGTGCAGAATTCTGCATCCTGGAAAGCTGAGTTTTCTTTTTTTAAAAAAAATGTGTCCAGTCCTTAGGGATGGGAGGGGAGTCAAGAGGTGAATTTTCAATGTTTTGCATTGTACCTTGCCCCCCCCCCCATTATTAGCAGGAGGAAAATGAATTATTCAGAGTCAGCAAATGAACAAACTTGCATCATTTATATTGGTCAGAGAATTCAGCTTGACTGGGTGCAGGAATTTATACAGTTTTATGACTGTGGGCATCTTAAGTTTAGGGAATCAATGGTACCACTCGACTGAAGTAAGAGCTCATTTAAAACACTGCACTCAGTGTGGGTTGACAAGTGGGAAATGGTTATCATTTTCAACAGCACTCAGAAACTATGGGCTCCACAGTGTACAGCTGTATTAGGGATTCAGGAGCTTGGGAAAATTATATGGTGAAGCCCATCCAGCTGTTTTAGTGGGAGGTGGGATTTGATCTGTTGTTTCTTCAATTCTGTCTAGACCAACAACTGAGGGTGCTGGATCACAAGACCTGGAAAAGGTCTGGGAGGTAAATTTTGCAAGTCAAAACTCATACAGTGATATAATATTTATGCATACAGTGTATAATATTTAATCCAGTAATCGCTCTTCAATTTTTTCAGACCCAGAATCCTCCCCTCACAGGCTTCCTGCATTCCTCCCCCCTCAAGTCTGCTCCAGAGGGGTGGGGGGAAACCCAGAGTAGATTTGAGTGTGTGCACGTGTGGAGGAGAGGGAAGGAAAAGTCTGTTGAGCTTGTGGAAGTCACTGATTTAGATGCAATCCAACATTTCTCTTTCTCTGACTGTTCTCTCTCACACACTCTTCTTCCCCTGCCCCTTACTGTTGAATGGTTTGACAGATCCTTCCCGATCCTTCCATCCCTACTGACTAGGAACTTTATTCTTGAGAAATGGGAATGAAAGGGCCTGGGTCAAGAGTTGCACCATCTTTGCTGTTTCTCCGATGCCTAGATTTGGGATGGGGAAAGGTTATCCCAGGACGTCTGTTTGGCTGCTCGTGTAACCTATGATCTTAAGGTTTAGCAAAATTGCTTTGCGACCTTGCTGGAACTTGGGAGGGGCCCTCATCAAATTCACCTCAAGGCTGGAATCCTGCTCTGTGACTTCCCTGTGGAGCTGAGAACTTTTTTCTGTCTTGCTCATCTATTTGTTGTTGTTGTTCTGTGCCTTCAAATCGATTGCGACTTATGGTGACCTATGAATCAGCGACCTCCAAGAGCATCTGTCATGAACCACCTGTTCAGATCTTGGAAGTTCAGGTCTGTGGCTTCCTTTATGGAATCAATCCATCTCTAGTTTGGCCTTCCTCTTTTTCTACTCCCTTCTGTTTTCCCCAGTATTATTGTCTTTTCTAGTGAATCATGTCTTCTCATGATGTGTGCAAAGTAGGATAACCTCAGTTTCATCATTTTAGCTTCTAGTGACAGTTCTGGTTTAATTTGTTCTAATACCCAATTATTTGTCTTTTTCGCAGTCCATGGTATGCGCAAAGCTCTCCTCCAACACCACATTTCGTCTAGAGGAGAAATGAAATTTGCCATGAAGCAAACAGAGCAACTGAAGGAACAGGTCCTTGTCAGGCTTCCCTGCCAGGCTCAGAGCAGAAGATTCCACTGCATCTGCCAAGATAACAAGGTGTCCTCCAGAGTCAGGCAGCTCCATTTGATTTCTGCTTGTAGGGAATTTTCTGTCATCTTGCCCGTGCCCCAGGATAACACTGTTTACACCTTCAACCTTCCAACTGCCAAGAATCTGTTACCAGTCCTTTCAAGCCAGCTTGCCCTGATTCCTTGGGCAGTTGTATCTATATTTAGATCTCCACTTGAATACTTTCAAGATCTCTCAAAAAATTGCTGGATGCCAGAGGAAAGGATGACACTGTGGAAGCTGGAATTGGGCAAGTGGGTCACTATCCATGCAAAAGTGTTGCCGTCATTTTCCAGACGGGGTGAGGGATGAAATAGTTGCTATGGCAAAGACAGAATTCAGTGCTGGAAACCAGGCAAAACCACCAAAGGCATGAGTGGTGTGCGTGTGTACATGTGTGTGCTTGATAAAAATAATTATGCAAATCAAGAAATGTTGAATACATTTCCACAGAATTAGGGCATTGACATCTAATACAAACAGGATCATGGTGTTGTTTGGCATAAAATTCTGATTTTTTTTAATGTCACTCAAATTAGCAAGGAAAGCAAGTTTCTGCAACCTGAAACATTATCCACATCAATCTATATTTAATGACTGAACATGGTGTATTCTGTTCTCTAGGATATCAGAGGTGCACACTGCCATCAAGCATATCAAAGCCTCTTGGCTTCATATCCAGAAACCCCGCCCAGCCTCCTGCTTCCCTGAGGGCTAGTGTTGCATCCTAACAAAAGACCGAATTGTGAACTTGGAAGTTACTGGTTCAAATCTCCTTCTTAGACGTCTCATCATGCCTCACCTCTCCTCCCACAAACATGCAATCTGAAGCATGGGGAAGATGGAAATTTACCTTACAGGGATATTGTAAAGGCTACAAAGGTAAGTCACCAGCATCAGAAGAGCCCTACTGGATCAGACCAAACCTCCAGCTAGTCCAGCACCCTGATCCCCAAAGTGGCCATCTAGATGCCCATGGGTAGCCCCCAAGCACGACATGATGGAAATTGTCCTCTTCTGCTGTTGCTGGTCAAAGCTAATATTTAGTGGAACAGACTGTCTCAGAACATGGAGGTTCCATGCCGTGCTCAAAACTAGCAGTGCGGATGGGGTGAGGATTGATTCAGTTTGTATTTAAAGCTGAATATTTCACGATTGCACTTTACAGACCAATAGGAGAACCAAGACAGGGCCATCCTTTGAAACGCAAACTTGTCCAAATTTTACAATGCAGTTCTCCAACCAATGTTTACAAAAATGCATATATTAAAGGAAAGGGTACATAAAAATGAATATATTAGTGAAAATAACATTCAGAAATATATCATATTTTGAGAAATTGCATGCAAAAATGTGTGCATGAGTCAAAACTGCATACAAAAATATGTTTATTAGGAGAAATTTGCACTAAAATGAAGAATTTTCACGTGATTTTTTTTCATGTGATCCCCCCCACCCCCGCAAAAAAAAATCACACAATACTGCAGAAATGTGGAGAACTGAATTTCAGGTTTGGAAAAATTAGAAACTGAAAGAACTGAAATTGACATATCCTTCCTTCCCTCACAAGCTGTCATTCTCAGACCTAAGGATGGACAAATCTGTCAATTTAGGTTTCTCTCATTTTTCTAATCTTCAGTTCATCCTATTTCCATATCAGTTTGCTTTTTTTAAAAAAAAAAAAAGTGTGCATGTGATTTTGCCTGATATACACATTTTTGGAAGCAATTTTCCAGAGCTTGGAAAAGTTACCTTTTTGAACTACAACTCCCATCAGCCCAATCCAGTGGCCATGCTGGCTGGGGCTGATGGGAGTTGTAGTTCAAAAAAGTAACTTTTTCAAGCTCTGCAATTTTCCCTAGTGTAATGCTTTTTTGTATACATTATTTCCAGTAATATATGCATTTGGGGGCATACTTTCTGAGTCTGTTTTAGAATTGTTTTTAATATGTTTTCTTTAATAAGTTTATAACCCTTTTTTTAAAAAGATCTTTTAAAAATGTTTTTAACGTTTTCTTTTGATGTATTTTGGGGTCTTTTTATGATGTTTTAAAGTGTTTTTAGCTTTTCTGTTTGCCGCCCTGGGCTCCTGCTGGGAGGAAGGGTGGAATATAAATCAAATAATAAATAAATAAATAAATAAAATCCTTTCCTCTACCTATGCTATGCTCTTTTGGACACAATTTTTGGTTGGACAACCACATCTCACAATTAAGAGAAGTGCATGTTTTGAAGGATACCCATGTTTCAGTTCACATATAAATTCAGGAAGTGCAAATTATGTAAGTTTGTATTAAAATGTGAACCCTTTAATTTCTTCCTCATCCCTAGCTGGACCACGAATTTATGTAACCCCCTTCTAAAGCCACCTAAGTGGCATTTCATTGCCTCCTGTGGAAGTAAATTCCATGAATTAAATTCATTTTCTGCCATTTCTGAATCTATTGCCCAGCAGTTTCAGTAGATGATCCAATCTCCCATTCAGTGGATGAGAAACATATCTCTACCCACTTTCTCCACATCAGTGGAGGCTGGTGGCTCCAATGTCAGTGGGCAGTGAATCTACTCTGGGGTTTAGGCCAGACTTTCAAGGAGCTGTCCAGGGTGCTGAGCATCATTATCCAACACATAATTTTATACTCCTCTGTCATGTCTGACACTGCCTTTAGAATGAAGTTGGAACACTGCCATTATAGAATTGTAGAGTTGGAAGGGGCCTACAAGGCCATCAACCCCCTGCTCAATGCAGGAATCCAAATTAAAGCATACCTGACAGGTGGCTGTCCAGCTGCCTCTTGAATGCCTCCAGTGTTGGACAGCCCACTACCTCCCTAGGCAATTGGTTCCATTGTCGTACCACCTTAACAGTTAGGAAGCTTTTCCTGATGTTCAGTTGAAATCTGGATTCCTGCAACTTGAGCCCGTCCTGCGCTCTGGGAAGATCGAGAAAAGATCCCGGCCTTTCTCTGTGTGACAAGCTTTCAAGTAGTTGAAGAGTGCTATCATATCTCCCCTCAGTCTTCTCTTCTCCAGGCTAAACATACCCAGTTCTTTCAGTCTGTCCTCATAGGGCTTTGCTTCCAGTCCCCTGATCATCCTCCTTGCCCTCCTCTGAATCTGTTCCAGTTTGTCTGCATCCTTCTTAAAGTGTGGTGTTTATCCAGAACTGGATGCAGTACTCAAGATGAAGCCTAACCAGTGCTGAATAGAGAGGAACTAGTTCTTCACACAATTTGGAAACTATATTTAACATTTTCCTTTTTTGCAGCCACATTACACTCTTGGCTCATATTCTCAGTTATTAATGCAAAGCTGTTGCTGTTCTCCTCTGATCCACAACACACACACACAGAGACACACACACGAGAACCATAATTTGTTCTCCATTTTCAGGACTGTCATGCCTGGCACTGCTGTCATTTTACTGTTTTATTGTGATTTTATATTGTTAATCACCTCACAAATGAGCATGATTAAAACAAGCAATGTGTAAATACTTCAGGAAAATAATGCTTCAAATTTTAAAAAGTTTAAAAAAAATCACAACTTGCATGGCTCATATATCTTTTAAGCTTAACACCACAGCCACAAGAGTAGGACAAGCAAAATCATCAGGAATTTGATTCCAGATACCAAAGCCCAGGCTTTCAACGCACACAAAAAGGCAGAGATTCATTTATTTATAAAACTGTTGCATTACTGTTCAAATTCACAGTAATATACATAAAAGGTATTAAAAACATAAAACCAAATGATAAAAACCACAGCATGCTGACATAGAAACTTAGCCAAAAAGCAGAAACGTGGCCAAAGTTGAAAAGCAAATTAGGGGGGGAAAAGAAAAGAAGTGAACACAGGAATAGAAATGTATTTTGCTGGCAGTGGAACGAGGACACTGAGAAGTCATCCTAAATTCCCCTTCAATGTCTTTCTCCCTTCTCCACTAACAACACCCTCAAGCCTCCCTCCCCATGAATGTTACTTAGCTGGACTACTGAGAGGAAGAGAAGTGGTGCTTTGTGGGGGGGGGGAGAAAGAAGGTGGATCTCCCCAACCCCGGCAATGTTGGTTCCTGAGCAAACCGTGTAGGATGAAAGTCCTAGTGGCCCTTTCGAGATATAGTGTCCCCTAAGGACTGCTTGACACTACCTTGGTGATGAGTGGGCTGCACTCAGGCCTCAGCTGATGCAGTAAGGTGGGGTCTCTAACACACTGCCTGTGAGCACCAGTGTGCCCACCAGTAACTCCTATGGTGGCAGTGAATAATCAATATCCTCTGGGAAATAAACCCAATACATGAGAGGCTGTTTGAGCTTGCTATTCACGTCCTGTTTTGCAGTGGCTCAGCCTCTCCTTCACTGAGCTCACTCCCCTTAAACATGCTCAGATTTCATTGGATGCCAGGATTGGACACCCACCCACTCTCCCTTCTGTTCTCAATGGGTACAAGGGGCTTCTCTCTTTGAGAGAGTGTGGCAGTGGCTGATATAGGTGGCTTTTCCCATTGATGGAAGGGCATGCACATGCCATTTTGCGATCCTGCCTCTTTTGCTGCTCTGTTTCAGATGTGGCAGCCATCTTGTGTTGTCATGCCCCCACAGCAGCCATCTTGTGTTATGCCATGCCCCCACAGCAGCCATCTTGTGTTATGCCATGCCCCAACAGCAGCCATTTTATGAGTGGCACCCATGGCACTTTGCCACCACACCAAAGACGACTCGGGACACAGATATGGTATAATGTTATATTTATTAAAATATAACAAATATTAAGCCTTATCCAATTTCAGCCAATTAATCGAATTTCAACTACTTCGGGCAGGTAAGGCTCAACCGAACTGGGAGGGAATACTCCCTCCCATCCTCAAGGCAAGTCAGTCATGGCGAACTGTAACTCCCCTGGAAAGGATGTGGGAAAACTTATCCCTCCTTGCTAGTAGAGTCGGGTATGTAGTTCCAACCTCTGCAGCCCGGCCCCACCGTACAGGCATTCACCATGATGCGTAAGCCGGTCCCACAAGGACACTCCCCAGATCCCCACCAGACATTAAGCACTGATGGTTCCCTAGGGAGTGCCCTTATCAGAATGCCTCAGCCCCTCAATTTTCCCCCAATTACCTCACCTGCCCAAGTTCCACATCAGCCAAAGCAAGACAACCACGACCCCCCCCCCGAGGGCCAATCAAATCAACCCAAGCAGTATGGAGTAGGCAAAACCAAAGGGAATCTAAAATCAGGATCCTCCCCCAAAAAATCCTACTCAGCCCCAATTGGCGACTAGCAAAGTCCATACTGACAAGGGAGGGAGGGAGAGTGATGCAAAAAAGGCAAGTTCTAAGGGAGGAGTGGGCTTTTAAACTTGCTAATCCCTTAATCCCATTGGTCAAAAGACCCCACCTGACCCCACTCAAACCTTCAGGAACCTTCCCGAGCCTTCAGGCTAGTAGAGGGGTGGGGCAAACATGCCCCCATGCAAGGCGGGAATGCCATTCTCAAAATTCCAAATATGCCCATTGGCCAGAAATGGTCGGTGACCCCTGATCTACAGGCGCATGGGTGGGCATGCTTGCCCAGGGACACAGCCCTGGCAAAAAGGACGTGCCAAATATTGAGTTCAACCAACGCTCTACCTAGTCAGGTATTGTAAATGATTTGCTGGGTTCTCTGCACACAACCTGTGGTCCTTGGGACTGGTTGGTGTTGGTTTAGCCATTCGCAGAACTGTCCCTAAGCCTTTCCTGACCTTTTTTTGTAGGTTCCTGGTCCCATGAATGGGCCAAGACTAGGGAGGGACAAATCTGTCAACTTCAGTTCTCTCAGTTGCTCATTTTTCCAATCTCAAATTCAGTTCTTTGCACTTCTTCAGCAAATTATTATTATTGTTATTGTTATTGAATGATGATGATGATGATGACAACAACAACAACAGCAATGTACATTTATATCCCTTCCTTCCTACTAAGGGAGCCAAGTGTGGCAATGTTGTGGAAAAATATCCTCACAATAATTGAAAAATATCATCACAATAATTCTGCAGCATTTCAGTGCCAATTTCTCCTAATAAATACATTTCTCTGTGCAGTTTTGACTAATGTACACATTTCTGCAAGCAATTTCTCCTAATATAATGCCTTCTTGTACATTACTGTTGCAAATATATCGTTTGTAGGTACACTTCCCCCTAGTCTATTCCCTTTTGTAAACACTGGTTGGTTGGAGAGCTGCTTTGCAAACTTTAGATAAGTGAGAATTTTGAAAATGGCTCTGTTCTGGGTATCGTATTGTTTTGGAAAGTGCAAACCTGATAGATTCATCTTTAAATGCAAACTGAATCAGATTTCTCCTTCATCCCTAGCTAAGACAAACAGACCAGCTCCATAAAGATGGTGTAGGGTTACCTGGTCTCAGTTTTACTTGAAGCTTCAGGGTTTTCACTTCTTTCTTCTCAGGGTCTCCTGGTAGGAATAAAACCACAAAATGGGGGCCAGCATCAAGGGGGAAGGCTAATTTCTGCTTAGCTTCAGAGTTGTGGTCACTTGCTCCACATCAGCTGCACACCTGAGTCACTAAGCACAGGTAAAGTCCTCCTGGCCCATCAGGTGATGTCGTCCATCCCTGCCAGGCTCCACCCCATAATTTGGAAGATCACCTCTTAGCTCTCAGGATGCGCCCTCTGCATCTCAGCCTCAGGAAACCTAGAAACCTTCCCTGTTCTTCCCTAGGTGTGCGTTTATGCCTGCTTCCATTTTTGCTGTCACTTTAATTGCTCATTGGAGTGGAGTGATCACTAAGGTCATTAATTCCACCATTGGCACTGCTTATCCCCCCAGCTGAGGAAAGTTTACAGCATTTGGGGCATTTTAGTTTAGAGGAAAGGCAAGCAAGAGGGGAGATGACAGAGACATATAAAACTATGCATGGCATGAAGAAAGCAGATGGAGGTAAGTTTATAAATATTAATTAATTAATTAATTAACTCCAAATTGAAGAGAGTTCCAGAAGGAGCCCAGGGCAGTTCTAATACTAGAACATGGTGGCGTTCCATGAAGGTGAATGTTGGAAGATTCAGGACAGGCAAAAGAAAGGACTTCTGCACACAGCACAGAGTTAAACCGTGGAATTCGCTCCCACAGGAGGCCTTAAAAGAGGGTGAGACAAATTCATGGGAGGAGGAGAAGGCTATCATGGGCGAGTAGGCATGATAGCTATGTTCTGCCTCTACTGCCAGAGTCAGTATCCCTCTGAAGGCCAGTTCCTGTGAAGCACACATGGGGAGATTGTGGTGGTACTCAAGTCCGGCACTGTTAGAAGCAAGAAGCCTCTGAATGCCAGCTGCGGGAATCGCAAGTGGGGACAGTTGCTCTTGCACTCAGGTCCTGCTTGCCGGCTTCCCATTGCGGCATCTGGGTGGCCACTATAAGAACAGGATGCTGGACTAGATGGGCCCCCTTTGGCCTGATCCAGCAGCCGGGATCGTCTTACGTAATTTCACATGGATGGCTAAAAAAAAGCATTTTGCAAAGAGCAACTCTTAATGAATCCCCAGCACAAACAAAAGACTTCAATCTCCTTTTGAGGAACTGGCAGTACAATGGCAGACCGGGCCAAAGGGAACAGAGGGTTGCATTGGCTGGATATGGAGGATGGTGACTTGTTCTCTCTCTCTCCCTTTCTCTCTCTGTGCACTCTTTTCATCAAGCAGAGGATCCCGACGTAGAGATCCCTTTGCCATGAGGATTCTCTGCCCGCCCCTCCCAACAACCCCTCGGCCCTGCTGTCTCCTCTGGAGGAGACCACACAGATTGCAGTCAGAAGTAAAACTCCTATATCTGTGTCAAAGAGGGAATTTCAACACATGACTTTTCCCCCCCTCAGCCTTGCAGTGGAATGGCAGAAAAATGCTGCCCCTGCCAAAATCCCTCCTCCTGCTTCTCCCCTGCCTCGCCTTCTGCTCCCCATCCATTGCATCTGCTCAGCCCACTAAAAATTCACCACTCATTCTGTCACTGAAGAAAGAATGGCAGGTGTCCAAATGGGGGCACTGACTCCCAGTGGAGGCTGGCGGCTCCGCTGTCAGTGGGGCAGTGAATCCGCTCAACTTTCAAGGAACAGTCCCTTGGACAGTTCCTTGAAAGTTGAACGGATTCACTGCCCCATTGGCAGTGGAGTCACCATCCTCCGCTGCTGACACCACAGCTCAGAACCCTCCTCGTCCTGGAGTCAGGTGGCCTGAGGCAGCCAGTTCTGAGCCACCGTCTGTTATAGAGCCCCATGGTCCATGGCAATCCCTTAATTCTGAGCAAGTTTGGCAGGTACCCAGGCCCAAGTGTCCAGCCCATGCGGGCAAGCCTTCCATTTAGGGAAGGGGCTGTAGGTCAGTGGTAGATCATCTGCCTTGCATGAAGAAGGACCCAGGCTCAATTCCCTGGCATCTCCAGGTAGGTCTGTGTTGAGCCTCAGCTCTCCCAGAAGGGACAGGAAGGAGGGAGGCATGAGTTTCAGGCACCTCTGCTGCCAGAAGTCACAGAAGACTTGGGAGTTGTTGAGTCTGAGCGAGACCTTTGGGGGGGGAAGCGAGCCTGAATTCCAGCCAGTTCCCACAGATGGCGCGATCTCCGAGGAGGAGAGTGCGGCGCCCCCAGTTGCTGCTGAGGACCTGTTGTGGGAAGCTCCAGCAAAAGTGCCAACTCCTCCCTTACCAAGCCGTTCCCAGGATGCCACCAGCGTGACGCAGCCCCCTGACCTCGAGCCCGTTACTCAGGAGCAGGTGTCTTCCGATGAGCCATTAGAGACACGCCCCCCGTCACCTCACTCCCACCACCGCGAGAAACGGACAGGGCAGAGACAGGATTTACGAAGGAGTCAGAGATTACGATCGAAAACGTTCCCTACTTAAGCTTGCCACTTACAGTGGGGAGCTGCTGTGTCAACTTCCTTCATACGCCGCAGAGCATGTCTAGAGTGTAGTTAGGGATTTTAGTGAGTTAGTGCAGGTTTTTCTATGAAGCGCAATGCCTTTGATGTATCCATTACTTCAATAAAATGAGATTTAATTGCACCCGCGTCTCAGCCTTGTAGTTCTGCCTCTGGACGGGACAGTCTGGGAGAGACAGAACTAGATGGATCCAATGGTCTGATTCAGTATACGGCAGCTTCCTAATGTTCCTAAGTTTTAAGGGAGTCACAAGGCTATCCTTCCTTGCCTGTTACCCACTCCAAAATACCTGGCCAGGGCCTTGTCAGTACTCAGACCTGGGCACCTGGCAACCTACTGGAAGCTCTGCTTTTGGGGTCTTTCGTTTGGTAGGCATTTTGGGGGCACCCCAGTGTATCTGGGATCTTACAGGCTTATTTGGGATCTGTAGGAGAAAGGCTCCTTCACACACACACACACACACACAAATCCATCAAATCTGTGGGCTCCACATCTCTTGAATTCCTCCCCCCCTCCTTTTTACTAACCTAAACCAACATCAGCGCAAGAATCCAAACTTTGCACAGGAAAGTTGTGCGTGTTTCAAGAATTCAAGTCACCTCTTTCAAAAGACAAAACAAGACTGCAGGTCAAATCTGCATTATGCTGACAATATATTACTGTGTGCAAACATTTTCTGAAGACGTGTCTGAGACGACAATCTGAAACAATGAGGTAGGAAGTTCCAAATAGCTTCTGATGAATGTAATGGCAACAAAATTACTGTAGATAAGAAATCCGGAGAGCAGGGGCAGCCGTGACAAATGATGGAGGAGTCAAACGTGACATCCTTCAGACAACTTTGCTTTGGGAAAGACAATGAAAGTGAAGCAGTACAAGAATAAGAATTGCAGAGGCCAAGCCAAGCAATGCATGATAGATGAGCAGCCAGCTCAGTCTCTTTGGAACGCCTTGAAGTGCTGCCGCTCCTCCCACCCACACAGACTCATGGGGGGGGGGGGAAATGTCAGCCCTAGATCTACTCTGCACTCTGGACTAATGCTGTGCTGAATTTTTCTCTTGACCATTCTCCATCAATTTACAAGGAAACTGATAATTTTCTTATAAGAATGCAAGAAGAGCCTGCTGGATCAGGCCAGTGGCCCATCTAGTCCAGCATCCTGTTCTCACAATGGCCAACCAGATGCCCCAATGGGAAGGCCACAAGCAGGACCTGAGTGCAAGAGCAGTCTCCCCTCCTGTGGCTACTGGCAACTGGTTTTTCAGAAGCATAATGCCTGTGACTATGGTGGCAGAGCATAGCTATCATGGCTAGTACCCATTGATAGCCTTCTCCTCCAGGAAGTTGTCTGAACTTCTTTTAAAGCCATTCAAGTTGGTGGCCATCACTGCTTCTTGAGGCTGTGAATTCTATAGTTTAACTATGCACTGTGTGCTTTGTTTTGTCTGTCCTGAATCTTCCAACATTCAGCTTCATCAGAAGTCCATGAGTTCTTAGTGTTATGAGAGAGGGAGAAGAACTTTTCCCTGTCCACTTTCTTCATGCCATGCCTAATTTTATACACTTCTATCATGTCTCATCTGACTCTCCTTGTCTCTAAACTAACATTTGGGGAAGGGCCATAGCTCAGTGGTAGAGTATGGCTTCGCCTGCAGACGTTTTGTGGGCCCAAGCCTATGGAACTCCTTCCCACTTGAGATTAGACAGGGACCCTCCTGTCTTCAGGTGCATGACTAAAACATTCTTCTTCCAGCAGGCATTTTAAGGTTTGGTTCTATGGTGATTTTATTGTTTTATTATTTATTTTAGGCACGGCTTGTTTTTATGTGCACTGCTTAGGAATGCAAATGATTAAGCAATATATGAATTTTAAAATAAATAATTTGGTCCCAGGTTCAGTCCCCAGCATTTTTAGGTAGGGCTGGGAGAGAACCATGCCTGAAATTATGGAGAGCTGCTGCCAGTCAGTGTAGGTAATACTGAGCTGCATGGACCAATGGTCTGACTTGGTATAAGGCAGCATCCTCCATGCAATAAATTGCATTAGAAGATTATGAAAGGGGAGAGAAAATGTTGGTGAAATTCTCATGGGTGGAGCACAGACTTTTGTTGGGCTTACCTTATTTTCAACATGGCCAAGATCCATTTATGAGAGTTGTAGAAATCATCTTATTCTAGAAATCTTTATTTGTAGCCTTCCCAGGTGACTGTTTTCTGGAAAACATCGTTGCATCCCAAGCTGAGCTTTTCTGTGAAGATGGGAATTTGGGATGACTGCCTGTTGTGCACCTTGACAGCTTATGCATTAACTTGGATTCCTGCACTGAACAGGGGGTTGGACTTGATGGCCTTATAGGCCCCTTCCAGCTCTACTGTTCTATGATCTTTATTGTTACTATTTTAAGTGAAGTCTTTTTTTAGAAAAGGATATCAGTGCAGATTTTTTCCCCAAAAGTGAAAAGAACTCCCTTTAAAAACAAAATCAGTGCCTGCTTTGATCTGAGGCACGCAGCAGCCAGCTTCCCTGGCTTGGTGTTCTTCAGTTAAAGCTCAGGGGGGTGGAAGATCTCATGAAGAAACTTCTCCCATGGGGCTTTTTCAGAGCAGGAAATGCAAGCAGCCAGGGAGGCTGCAGAACACTGGTGAAATGTGCAATGGAAAGAAAAACATGGACCCCACTCACCACCCCACCTTGCAATAATAAAGTAAGCCTGACTCTGCATCGGCTGAATGTATAAAGCAGGTGTGGGGAAACTCTGGCCCTCCAGATGTTGCTGAACTACAACTCCCATCATCCCTGACCACTGACCATGCTTGCTAGGCCTGATGGGAGTTGTAGTCCAGCAACATCTGGCAGGTCAAAGGTTCCCTACACTCATTATAAAGTATCAGCATCAGTTTATTTCTATTCCATTCCTTGGCCAAGGCCCCCATTGCAGTGAACAGATTGATACAAGAGAGAATACCAAAAAAACCCTATAGTAAATACAAAGACAAAAGTACAATACAATAAATCAATCATGAATTAAAAAATAGCAAAACCCCAGGTACACCCGGAATGACGTTTAATACATTCATGAGTTGCATTTGTGCTCTCACCACAAACACAGCTGCCATCCGCAAAACAGTCGCCCACACAATCAGCTTCTCCCTGGAAGCAGCTGCAGCTGCAGCAAAGTTCTGACAGTTGCTCCCCAGGGTGGAGCAAGCTGGCTCAGGCTTCTGACTCTTCAAGAGGCTGCAGTTCTCCAGGTGCAGGAGCAGGTGCATTAAAGAAAGGCTGGAGACGCTGAAGCTCGTTTTCTCCTCCTGGCCAGCAATAGTCCTACTCCTACCTCTAAGCCCACAGCAGCCTCCAAACAAATAGGCTGGAATCATAGAATCATAGAAGAGTAGAGCTGGAAGGGGCCTATAAGGCCATCAAGTCCAACCCCCTGCTCAATGGAAGCAGCTATAGATGCAGAAAAAGTGTGGCCTCTTGAGAAATTGGAGGACAGGTTTGTGCACAGCGGAAGCGTGGGTTGTCTCGTGGGGTGTGTGTCACTGAACCTCTTTTATGACACCGAAGCCAGAATGACAAGTTGGGGCTGACTTCCACATCTCTTCCTTGTCCTTCCAGAATCTGTATTAATGCAGAATGCAAGAGATGATGGCACTCGGATTTTAAATGTGCTTTTAATTTGTTGTACACCGCCCTGAGAGCTTGTTGCTATAGGGCAGTTTAAAAGTGTAATTAAATAAATAAATAAAATAAATTGCACCACCAGTTTCCCTGTTGTTGGGATTTGTAGGTGATGGAGTGAGCCAGACAAACACACAACATGACAATATGATGTCATGTGTTTAGCGTTACTAAACTTGATACAGGAGAAGGAAGGGGAGGCACAAGGCTGCCATTTTCAGTGGTTGCCATGTGGTGGCTGTAAGGCAGGCTTGGGGAACCTCTGGCCCTCCAGATGTTGCTGAACTACAACTCTCTTCAGCTCTAGCAAGCATGGCCAATGGCCAGGGATGATGGGAATTGTAGTTCAGCAACACCTGGAGGGCTGGAGATTCCTCATCCCTCCTGTAATATGTACCTTGAGGCTATTTGGGGAAGGAAAATTTTGCTATTCAGAGGGAGCGAAAGTACAGCCAGCCAACTCTCCTGCATGATTGAATTAACGACGCTACAAAAGTTTGCATTTTGTTGCTCAAAAGTATGCTGTAATAAATATGAGGTGTGCATTATAGCCCCAGATTTTAAACAAGCCAGAAAATAAATTAAGGCTATGACACACCTCACGCTGTGACAATGAGGTCTATTGCTGGTATTAAATAAATACATTAAATAAATAAATAAATAAATATCAGCTGGCCATCACCACTTGAGCTGCTGCTGTGAAAATGGTCAGCCTTGAGAATACAATGTGGTAACTAAACAAAGCACTAGATAAGCAACAATATATTTAACTCTCCTTTTAAGTGAGTCCGCCTTCCCTCACTCTCCTAAGGACTTCTGACATTGTCTCCAACCCCCACTGTCCAATCTGATCTCAGGAAAGAAGCCCAATCATATTGAAGCTCTCAATTCCCCATAGCTGGGGAGAAATTTTATTCAGCTTGCATTCTACAGCTGAATTTATCCAATTTGTCCATTTTGAAACAATATGAGAACCGAAACACAGGCACCTTTCAAAATTCACACTTTCCCAAATGTTGCTGTGCGGTTCTCAAACCAAACAATGTTTACAAAAATGCATGCATTGTGGGAAATGTGCATACAAATGAATATATTAGTGAAAATAACATACAAGATGCATTATATTAGGATAAATTGTTTCTTAAATATGTACATTAGTCAACACTGCAGACAAAATGTGTTTATCAGGAGAAATGTGCAACTAAAATGCTGACGAATTTTCATCAGGATCTTTTTTTAAAAAAAATTGCAAATTGCTGCAGGATCCAGCAAATAACTGAATTTAAGACTGAAACCACGAGAAAGTGACAGGTTCACCCCTCCCAGGTCTGGATCCAGCTCACTGTCTTTTCATTTTAAGTTGTGTTTTAATGACTTTCGGAATCCCTGTGGGCAACATTGGCAGTGAGGGTGGGGTGCTGAAAAGTGGGCTTTATTTATTTACTATTTTGAATGCTTAAATCCTGCTTTGTAGCCTCAAGGGGTTCTCAAAGCAGCTTCGGCAAAAGAGGCCCTTGAAAACAGCTGGTAAAAATAAACGGCTTGGATCCAAAGACTGCACTACATAAATAGCTTCTGCTGTTATTTATTTATGCATTTGTTTTCTTACCTTTATAACTCACCTTTCTCCCATTGTGGAAGCCAAGGGGGTGTACCAGGCATGGCTCCCACGTGGCCACCCATCCAGACACCCATTATGCAGGGGAAGTACTTCTTTACTCAGCGCATAGTTAAACTATGGAATTTGCTCCCACAAGATGCAGTAATGGCCACCAGCTTGGATGGCTTTAAAAGGAGATTAGACAAATTCATGGAGGACAGGGCTCTCAATGGCTACTAGCCGTGATGGCTGTGCTGTGCCACCCTAGTCAGAGGCAGCATGCTTCTGAAAACCAGTTGCCGGAAGCCTCAGGAGGG
Source organism: Rhineura floridana (assembly GCF_030035675.1). NCBI lineage: Eukaryota > Metazoa > Chordata > Lepidosauria > Squamata > Rhineuridae > Rhineura > Rhineura floridana. Next base: position 122,010,171 of record NC_084488.1, read on the forward strand.
GAGAGTGTTCTAGCACTCGGGTCCTGCTTGCGGGCTTCCCCCAGGCACCTGGTTGGCCACTGTGAGAACAGGATGCTGGACTAGATGGGCCACTGGCCTGATCCAGCAGGCTCTTCTTATGTTCTTATGTTCTTAATCCATTCTTTCTCCCTTCTGAAGCCTGTTGTGCATGCTTCCGCTCCACAGCCCTCCATATGTCATCAGCAGGTGCAGGAAGATGGTCAAGAGCGGAGTGCGTGCATAGCACTGACTGAGCCATGCCCAGGCTCCATCACTGCCTCCCAATGGACTTTGGTAAGGCATGCATTCCATCCTTCATTGTTGGTAAGGCACACCGCATGGGCCATCGCTGGTGTCTAGGCTGGGAAAGACCTCTCTGCCTGACATCTCATTGTACTTCTATTCACCTCGTTGTAAACCACTTTGAGCACAATCGTTTTGTGGAAAGGTGGCATACAAATAAAATGATGAATGAATCTTGGAGAGTTGTTACCTGTCAGAGATGATCATTCATAAACTAATGCTTATAAATGGACAAAGTGGGAACAATACATTTATGGCTATGTGGCATGTTTTTATTGTTTTTCACAAGTAGACAAGGACACAGTCAGGCTATACCACCAGCAGATATATGACGCTCGCAAATTGTGGCCCAGGAAGCACTTGATTCCATGAAATGTGTTGTGCGCTTTCCATCCAGGCTTGCTTGGAGAAGTAGTCTAGTCTTGATGCATCCTTATAATGCATACATTGGGATGGGGAACATTTTTTTTTCATCCTGAGGGCCACATTCCTTCATGGGAGTCCTTTGGGAGGCCATATGCTAGTGGTGGGTTGGGTGAGTGGCAAAAGGGTTGACAATGGTTCCCTTTGCCCAGTAGACACCATTCTACACACACAACAGTCAGGGACTTCTTCCCACACATACACACACCCCTCTTCAGCCAAGCAAGTGCAAGACAGGAGGCGGCATCCAGTGTAAGGATTTAGGTTTGCTTAATGGAATTCCCCCTCTAGGATGCACACCTTAACGTGGTGAGGGGTTTTGAGAGTGTCGAAGAAGCTGAGAGCAATGCCGTCAGGAGTCTAGACCAAGAGGCTAGACTCCTAGCAGGGGCACCCAAGGGGGAATGGTCAAAGCTGAGACACCAGACTGAGATGCATCCAAACTCAGAGGAAGGCAATGGTAAACCACCTCTGGATATCATTTACCATGAAAACCCTATGAACGGAGAATCCAAATTGCAACACGAGATAGTGCTGGACAAGATCTGAACAGGGTGGTTCACAACAGATGCTCTTGGAGGTCGCTGATTCATAGGGTCGCCATAGGTCATAGTCGACTAGAAGGCACATAACCACCACAACAATGGAATTCCCCCCTCCTCCACCCATGCATGCCTTGTGCCCTCCCCAAATATGCTCTGGAGGGTTTGTGGGAACTCCTAGAAGAAATTTAGGAGGAATGCAGAGTGTGTGTGGGGGTATAGAATTCCACTGTGCATGTGTAAACCCTTGTGCTGACAGAACACATTCATTGGATGCGACTGACGGCCGAATAGAGAAGGCCACAATCATCCCCCAGATCTGTGATTACTCACCCCTAGACTAGATGGTCAAATGGTCCGACCTGGCCTAAGGGAACTTTATCTGTTCAAAGACGGCCACACTGAACTCCAAATTGAAGAGAGTTTCAGTTCACGTTCCCACAAACCCTGTGGGTTACAGACTGTCAGCCAAACATTGCTGAGCTGTGTAATTAAAACCACCCCATACAAGTCCCAGGATAAAGGAGAGAGAAAAAGGTCTCGGGATATTGAAGCTGGATCTCTTCTGGCACTGACAGGCGTTTCCAAGAAGCACAAATGAAACCAGTCTAAAGTAAACACCCCGTCACGGGGAAAAGGCAGGAACTGAAAAGGGCACAACGCAAAAGCCTTCCAGAGAAAATAACAATTAATACCCTCTGATGGTGACAGATGTTCAGGCTGTTTCTTTCAATAACATCAAGCACCACCGGAATCAAACCCCTAGCATATAAGTCAAAAGAAAAATGAGGTCCACATTGTCCCAGGGGTTCTTAATTTTGTTTTATTTTTAAATGACTAGCCAGCTTGTCTTCCAAAAGATGGCATCAAATTGGGTTATTCAAGGTCCCATCCTGGAAACCAGATTGGATTACAACTTGGAATGGAAGGACCTGCCAGTTCCATTTCTCTTCATTTCTCATTTTTCCAATCTTACATTCAGTTCTCCACAGTTCTGCAGCAATTTGCAATTTTTTAAAATGAATATTCTTCAGCATATTAGTGTGAATTTCTCCTAATAAACACATTTTGGATGCACTTTTGACTAATGAGCTTATTTTTGCAAGCAATTTCTCCTAATGTAATGCAGTGTTGGATGTTATTTTCACTAATATATGCATTTCATGTACATTTCCCCCTAATATATGTATTTTTTGTTCATACTGGTTGGTTAGAGAACAGCATCACAAAAATCAGATAAGTGCGAATTTTGAAGAACAGCTGTGTTTGGGCTCTCACATGGTTTTGGAAAGTGCAACTTTGATAGCGATGGGGAATTTTGTAGTTCATTGGACTGGGGGTCCTTGAGTAAAATCAAAGGACACAGGTTTGCAGCAAAAAGGTAGGTCTTTATTGGATGACAAGCATATGCTTGGTCAGTCTCCCTCATAGTGAGTGGAGAACTGCAACCTGGCATTGGTTGCCTGGGGTTTTTAGGCATTTCAGGACAAAGATTTTAGCATCTACCAATCAGGATTTAACACATCAGAATGACATAGACATTACAGTATTACACAGGCATTTGCACAAGTATTACATAGACACTGTACTTTCTGCATCATGTTCTGGTGAATTTGGCAATGTTTAGTACTTCACATAAAAGTACATTTTTGCCATGAGCTGAGTACTCCAGCTAATGAGCAAAGCAATTTAGCTACACGTTTTGGACTGCAATTCTTTCTACGTCTTAGAGATACCGAGATGTTCAGCACAATGTTATCAATTGTTTAGAGTACAAGTAGTTCCAAACAAACCAACACAGTCAGGGAAGACAGCTGCAAGAAGAAAAAAGCTTCTGGCTAGCTACTAAACTTATTAAAATATTAAACTAAACTATTAAAATGTTATAAACCTTTATAGCATTATAAAAGAATGTTTTGCTTATTGTCTGTATATAATAATTTCCCCATCAATAGATTCAGCTTTAAATGTGGACTGAATCATTGCAAGATGCCAAGATTACCCTGCAAGGAGGAGGAGATGCAGTGCTCAGCTCCTCCTCAGTCTGGCCCAGTCTGGCCCAAAGAGAGGAAGAGTAGGAAGGGTTTTCCTGTATGTGTGTCTGCTTGATCCCCTATTCCTGGTTACAACAGCTATCGTGACATCCTCCAGATGTGGTTGGACTACATCTCCCATTGTGTCTGATCACTGGCCGTGCAAATTGGGGGCTGATGGGAGTTTGAGTACAACAACATCTGGAAGGCACCATGCTGGCTCCCCCAGGGTTGCATAGACGAGACTCCAGAGTTTTTGGGAGGATCCGATAGTCACCCATGAAACTTTGCAGGAGCAAAGTCTGGTCCATCCCAGCCCTGACCCAAATTTGAAGGTGGGTGGGGAATTATTTCTGTCACATTCTCCTGACATAAAATGTGTATGAAAAACCTTTCCCTTTCAACAAGCCTGAGTTTTTTATTTCAGTCAGTATCTGTACTAGGCTTGAAATTCTTTTAATTGTTTTTTTATATGACATTGTTTAAGATGTTTCCTTGTGGATTATTTTTATTGTCCTTATCCTTTAGTGTGAAATCATTTCTAGATTGATTGATTGATTGATTGATTCCTACATTTCTATCCCACCTTTCCTCCCAGGAGCTCAAGGTGGCATACATGGTTTTCCTTCTTCTCCATTTTATCCTCACAACAACCCTGTGAGGTAGGTTGGGCTGAGAGATAGTGACTGGCCCAAAGTCACCATGTGGGCTTCATGTCTGAGTAGGGACTTGAGCCTAGAGTCCCAAGTCCTAGCCCTATCCATTTTATCCTCACAACAACCCTGTGAGGTAGGTTGGGCTGAGAGATAGTGACTGGCCCAAGGTCACCCTGTGGGCTTCATGTCTGAGTAGAGACTTGAGCCTAGAGTCCCAGGTCCTAGCCCTACACTCTAACCACTATAGCACACTGGCTACACCACTAGGGAACCAATTCATAAATGAAATAAATTAACTGAATAAAAAAGAATAAACATCCATTATAATCACAATGCATACTAATCCTAACCACGCCAAACGCAATGGGACAGACGTACTCCTGAGTAGACATGCAGAGAATTGCTCTGTCAGGCACTTTCCGAATTCACAGATTTATTTGTTTGCGACATTCCAAATGTTTAGCACACCTTTTCCTTTTGATTGTTTTTTTATTTGCCTTTTAATTTTCTTTGCTGCTCTGTAGCATTGATTTGTTATTTTTAATTGGTGATTGTTGTTTTTTAATCATTCCACTTGGCAAAAGTCCAGCTTTAAACTGAATCATAAGGGGAACAGAGATGTAAACTTGGTGGTAATGACTAACAAAGGCTTGCGCACAGTAAGAGAAAGTGAGAGAATGGCTCTAATGGGGCCCAGTAAGAGTCTTCATAAAAATGTAAGGAGGAAACCAGCCCATAATTCACATGGTCATCGATGTCTGTATACTAATGCCCAGAGTACAGGAAACAAACATGGTAAACTTGTGTTGGAGGAGAGCTTTGTGCATACCATGGACTGCGAAAAAGACAAATAATTGGGTGTTAGAACAAATTAAACCAGAACTATCACTAGAAGCTAAAATGATGAAACTAAGGTTATCACACTTTGGACACATCATGAGAAGACATGATTCACTAGAAAAGACAATAATGCTGGGAAAAACAGAAGGGAGTAGAAAAAGAGGAAGACCAAACAAGAGATTGATTGATTCCATAAAGGAAGCCACAGACCTGAACTTCCAAGATCTGAACAGCTGGTTCATGACAGATGCTCTTGGAGGTCGCTGATTCATAGGGTCGCCATAAGTCGTAGTAGACTTGGAGGCACATAACAACAACAACTAAACTTGAACTCTTAATGCAGGAGAGTAAATTTGACTTGACAGATATAACTGAAACTTGGTGGAATGACTGCCATGATTGGACTACAGTAACTGAAGGATATAACTTGTTCAATAAGGATAGAAAGGGAGGCGGAGTCATGCTCTATGTTAAAAATATGTATCCCTGCACAGAAATACTGGAGGACAAGCTTGGTAACTCCACCAAGAGTATCTGGATTAAAATTAATGGAGCAAGGAATAAAAGGAACATGTTGGTTGATCTACTATTGAACACCCAATCAAGGAGAATGAAATTTTGAAAAGCAGATTGCCAATGTTTCAAGGAGGCATGATGTAGTAGTAATGGGGGACTTCAATTATCCCGATATCTGTTGAGAGACAAATTCTGCCAAACACGTGCCCTCCAAGGAATTCCTGACTTGTGTTGGAGATAACTTTCTCCTACCGAAAGTGGAAGAAGCAACCAGAGGATCAGCTATCCTGGACTTGATTCTAACCAAGAGAGATGATTTGGTGGATGAAGTGGCAGTTACGGGAACTCTGGGGGAAAGTGACCTCACCATACTTGAATTCTTGATTTTAACAGAAGCAAAAGCTGAGAGTAGCCATATGCACACCCTGGACTCCAGGAAAGCTGATTTCAATAAACTCAGAACAATTGTAAGTACGGTTCCATGGCAAGCGACCCTAATGAGAAAAGGAATCCAAGATGGGTGGGAGTTTCTAAAAAAGGAAATTCTAAAAGAGCAATGGCAAGCAATTCCAACAAGGAAAAAAATGGGGAAACAGCAGAAGAAGCCAATGTGGCTTCACAAAAAGCTTAGAGGTGACCTGAAAACAAAAAAGGACACATACAGGAAGTGGAAAGAAGGCCAGGCCACAAAGGAAGAGTACAGGCAGGTGTCACGGAATTTATTTATTTCTCAATCGTCCCAGAGTGCAGGACACAGAATAATGGGCTCAAGTTACAGGAAGCCAGATTTTGACTGAACGTCACTGAACGTCAGGGGAAAAGTCCTAACTGTTAGGGCTGTATGATAATGGAACCGATGACCTGTTGGAAGTGGGGCAAGAGCAACTCCTGTTTTGTTCTTTTGTTTATGTTCCAGAAGGGAGATAGAGCTAGGGTCCTCCAGATGGATAGGCTTGACTACCTTTACCTGTGATGCTCTGACTGACTTCCTTCTGTGATGTCTTTAGGGAAGCTTACCTGCCCCTTCTCCTTCTGCCCTCTCTCTTCCTTTCTTCTCCGACTGTCCGGGAGAGAGGAGACATCCTTTTGTCTCTGCTCTCTCTCCTAGCCATGAGGCTAACTCTCACACCTGGGCGTTACGCCTCCAACTTAGTTAGTTAGAACTAGGTTTGCCTTTCTATCTACTATGTATTTCTATAAATAAAGTAGCTTTTCTTATTTTACTAAGTCTTACGTCTCAGTGATCCTGATGCAGGGTAAAAGCCTGCTTTCTTAGGCAAACGCACACACACGCTGGCACACACTCACATTTCAACATCTGCTGTTACTCTCTGCTGCTGTTGTGCTGCTTTAACTAAATTAAGCACACAAACACACAGTACATGACCTAGGGAGATGGCGGGCTCTCCAGCACTGGGGAAATTCAAGAGGCAGCTGGAGAGCCCCCTATCAGGTATGTTTTAATTTGGATTCCTGCATTGATCTGTGGTTCATAGCATCATAGAATCATAGAATAGTAGAGTTGGAAGGGTCCTACGAGGCCATTGAGTCCAACCCCCTGCTCATGAAGGAATCCAAATCAAAGCATTCCCGACAGATGGCTGTCCAGCTGCCTCTTGAAGGCCTCCAGTGTCGGAGAGCCCACTACCTCTCTAGGTCATTGGTTCCAGTGTCGTATGGCTCTAACAGTTAGGAAGTTTTTCCTGATGTCCAGTTGAAATCTGGCTTCCTGCAACTTGAGCCCATTATTCTGTGTCCTGCACTCTGGGACGATGAAGAAGAGATCCCAGCCCCCCTCTGTGTGGCAACTTTTCACGTACTTGAAGAGTACTATCATATCCAGGGCCGGCTCCAGGCATGCCGGGGCCCTTGGGCACCAGCCTGCCCCGGGCCCCTCTGCTCCCCTTCCCCGATGCATGGCAGGAGCCGTGGATCGCAGGACAGGAGCTTCCGAGCCACCTGCCATCCCACCGCTTCACCTACCTTTCTCTGCTGTTTTTTACGGCTGCGCATACTACGCGCACAGGGTTGCCATCAATCAAGATGGCGGCCGAGGTTTCCAGAGGGGCTGAAGCCTCTGCCACCAGCTTGGTTGATGGCATGTACGCGAGCGCATTGCTGCCATCAACCAAGATGGTGGCAGAGGCTTCAGCCCCTTACGGAAACCTCGGCCGCCATCTTGATTGATGGCAACCCTGCGTGCACTGCAAAAACCAGCAGAGAGAAAGGTAGGTGAAGCGGGGGGATGGTGGGTGGCTCGGAAGCTCCTCCTGTCCTGCAATCCACGGCTCCTGCTGTGGATCACGGAAGGGGAGCAGAGGGGGCCCTCAGGGGCCCCTGTAGCTCCAGGGGCCCTTGGGCCAGTGCCCCACCTGGCCGCCCTTCAGTCTTCTTTTCTCCAGGCTAAACATGCCCAGTTCTTTCAGTCTCTCCTCATAGGGCTTTGTTTCCAGTCCCCTGATCATCCTTCTTGCCCTCCTCCGGACCTGTTCCAGTCTGTATGCCGTCTTCTTGAAGTGCGGAGACCAGAACTGGACACAGTACTCAAGACTTGAAGGCAATCTGTTTCCATTTCAAAGTGATTAGGTATTCCTTGACCATTTGTCTATCAGTCTCAAGCTCCATTACTGCCCTTTCATCTTCATGTTTCACGGGAGGGTCATAGACCCTCTTTTGGGAGAAGATTGAGCCAAAGTAGGAATTGAACACTTCTGCCTTTTCTTTGTCATCTGTTGTCATTTTGCTATCCTCACTGAGTAGCTGTGCCACCATTTCTTTTCTCTGTCTTTTACTATGGATGTACCTGAAGAAAGCTTTTTTGTTTCTTTTAGCATCTCTCGCTAACCTCAGCTCATTCTCAGCTCGGGTTGGACTGGATGGACTTACAGGCCGCTTCCAACTCTACTATTCTATGATTCTGTTATTCCAATCCAGCTGGGGATCACCAATGCTGTAGTATGATGGTGACAAGATCCTTGTACAAGCTTGGAAGGTGAAAGATTCAACCACCTTTTCTGCCTGTCTCATACACCGGTCACATCTCTCCAAAGGATAAGTTCCCATTATCATCTTTTGTCCTCTGTCTGAGTTCATTTTCATCTCTTATCAGCCCAGCCCGAAAGAAGCTCTATTTAAAAAGGGAACTTGGCCCAGATGCATGTGAGAATGTGCACCCAGGAGATAAATGTAACCATTGGGACTGATTAACTAGTAAACATGTTTCCAGAAGTTGCAGATTATTTCTGCAGAGAAGACAGCGTGCTGCTGAATTAACAATGACGTTGCAGAGAAGCCCTGGCTTCTGTCGGCTCCATTAAATTTCCCACAGAGTGAAATGACTTCAGCTTTCTTTGCTTCTACATTTAAGAGAAAAAATAACCATGTTATACCAGGGTAACTATCAAGCCCCATTGCTATTTCTCCACAATAGGGTTGTGTGTGAGAGAGTGAGGGGCGGATTCTTATTGCCACTGAAATGAAAAATTGGGTATCTATCTACTATTACGAAAACAAAAACCCAGACATGCTGAAATCCTAAGCTTTCATTTTTTTAAAAAAGAAGCCTGATGTTTCTAGTCCTCATGACTGTGGTCAAACTATGCTTACCATGAACAGGTTTTTCCTAAAGTTCAATTGAAATCTACCCTCCTGTAGCTTAAGCCCATGAGATCTAGCCTTGCCCTTGGGGTCAGCAGAGAAAAACTCTTTGCCTGCTTCTGTAGGGGTGTTCACATGTTACATTCAATGAGTGTACAATCAGTAGTGTACCATCAACTTGTGTACACAGTAGCTGAGCTGTACCCTCATACAGTTATCTACATTCAATGTTCAATGAGTGTATAGTCTGTGTATCTGTGTACACAATAGCTGCGCTGTACAAATCAACAAGTGTACACCCTTTCACACGAGCCCTTGCACGTGTGTGGAGACAGCTTGTACCTTTGTTCAGTATAATGTGTACACAAGCCTTATGAGATGGTCCTTCAGCTATCTGAGCAGCTCTATCATGTTGCCTCTCAGTCTTTTCTTCTCCAGGCTAACCATTCCCAGTTCCTTCAACCTTTCCACAGTGGACTTTTTTCCCATACTGCTGACCATCTTTGTTCCCTTCCTCAGAACTTCACCCAGAACTAGGCATGGTACTCCAGATGAGGTTGGGTTAGTGTGGAATAGAATAAAACTATTACTTCTTGTTGCATGGAAACTGTGGTCCAATTAATGCAACCTAAATTCACACTCACGTTTTTTTTTTTTTTGGAGCTGCATCATTATGGTAACTCATGGTCCACCAATGGGTGACGACAGTCCTGAGATCTTTTTCACATGTACTGCTGCCAAGCCAAGAATACTGCATTTGTCTCATCTGGTTAGTGTCAGCGTGCTTTCCCATACCATTCTGAATTGTATCTCTTGTTTTCAGTAATCTTAGCTAGTATTGATGGGAGTTGTTTGGGTATAGTATTCCAAGCTGCTCTGGATCCATATGACATCTCTGTCATCTAGCCTGCTTTTAACCAGTTTGCTGAGTTAAAATCTCATGGGAAACGGTGTCAAATGCTGAAATCAAGATAAATTACACTCAGAGCATTCCCACAATCCATCAAAAGAGATAAGATTTGCCTGGCAGGATTTATTCTTGACCCATCCATGCTGACTTCTGTTAATCACTGCATTGCTATCAAGGTGCTTACCAAGTGGCTCCTTTGTCCTTTTCTAGGATCTTTCTTGCTATGGGAACAGTAGTATAGTCGCAAATTCAGAAGTGCGGGGTCCATTCATTATAGTCACAGCGATACCGTTTCCCCCCCTTTTTTTTTGTTGCTGGGTTGGGAATGAGATCATTGGAGATGTCCCTAGGAGTCAATCAACGTGAAAGGGGAAAGTGTTAGTTACTGAGAAGAGTCTTCTCAGTGACTGATTAACCTCCAATCAGCAGGAAAGGACAAGGAAGCATGTTAGAAGACTCTTCTCACTGGCTAACACACTCCGCTTTCATGCTGATTGGCTCATAGGATGCTGGAGATATAGGGACCCTGCTCCCCAAAAAGTAGAGGGTCTAAGACCCCCCGAGACCCTGGACAACAACACCCCTCTATGGGAATCAGACTGGCTGGGCTGCAGTTTCCCAGGTGTTTCTTCCCACCTTTTTTTGAAGATTGGGATAACTGGCAATCCTGGACCTGATCTTAACTAACAGGGACGAATTGGTCACGGGAATTATAGCGGTCGGTACCTTGGGGGAAAGTGACCACGTAATGCTGGAATTCGTGATTCTGGGGAAAGCCAAAGAAGAATATAGTCAAATATGGACCTTGGATTTCAGGAAAGCCGATTTTAGCAAGCTCAGGGAAATGATGGGTAGGATCCCATGGCTTGATAGACTAAAGAAAAAAGGAGCCCAAGAAGCGTGGGAGTTCATGAAGAATGTATTACAAAAAGCGCAATCACAAACAATTCCAAAGAGGAAGGAAAACGGAAGACATCGGAAAAAGCCAATGTGGCTACACGGAAGACTGGTGGAGGAGGTAAAAGTAAAAAAGAGCATGTATAAAGAATGGAAGGAAGGACGCATCACCAAGGAAGAGTACCGACGAGTGGCTCGGGCTTGCAGGAATAGCGTAAGGAAAGCTAAAACCCAGAATGAGCTGAGGCTGGCGAGGGAAGCGAGGAACAACAAAAAGGGGTTTTTCAGATATGTTCGAAGCAAGAGAAATAATAATAATAATAATAATAATAATAATAATAATAATAATAAAATTTTATTTCTAAGTCGCCTATCTGGCCGAATTAACGGCCACTCTAGGTGATGTACAGAAAATTAAAATATAACATCTAAATACAAATACAACATCAAACTCTACTTAATCTAAACCCACCCACATCTTTATAGAATAAAACTAGATTACCCAAAAGTCCCGTAGGCCCGCCTAAACAACCAGGTTTTCAATTCTCAGCGGAAACCTACCAGGGAGGGGGCATGGCGAAGGTCACATGGCAGAGAATTCCAGAGGGTGGGGGCCACAATCGAAAATGCCCTCTCTCTGGTCCGCACCAGCCTAGCTGTTTTAACTGGTGGGAACGAGAGAAGGTCTTGTGAGGCTGATCTCGTCAGACGGCATATTTGATGATGCTGGAGGTGCTCCTTTAGATAAACTGGACCGAAACCGTGTAGGGCTTTAAAGGTTAACACCAACACCTTGAATTGGGCCCAGTAAACAACTGGTAACCAGTGCAGATGTTCTAGCTCTGGAGTGATATGATCACGGCGGCGGCTGTTCTTAATCAACCGTGCCACCGCATTCTGTACCAGCTGTAGTTTCCGGACCGTCCTCAAGGGTAACCCAACGTAGAGCGCATTACAGTAGTCTAAGTGAGAGGAGACCAGGGCATGTACCACCCGTGGGAGCAGATGGACAGGAAGGTAGGGACACAGCCCCTGTATTAGATGTAATTGATACCAAGCTGCCCAGCTCACTGCCAAAACCTGAGCCTCCATGGACAGCTGGGAGTCAAGAATGACCCCGAGGCTACGAACCTGGTCCTTTAGGGGCAATCTTACCCCTTGTAGCACCAGGTCAATATCACCCAACCTCCTCTTGTCTCCCAAGCAGTACCTCGGTCTTGTCGGGGTTCAGTTTCAGCCTATTACCTCCCATCCATTCATTTACGGACTCCAGGCACTTGGAAATGGTATCCACAGCCAACTCTGGCGAGGACTTAAAAGAGAGATAGAGCTGAGTGTCATCCGCATATTGGTGACACTGCAACCCAAATCTCCTGATGATGGCCCCCAGCGGCTTTAAATAGATGTTAAATAGCATGTGAGAGAGGATAGAACCCTGTGGCACACCACAATTGAGAGGCCAAGGGTCTGAAACCTCATCTCCCAGTGCCACCCGTTGGTGCCTGTCTGAGAGATAGGAACGGAACCACTGTAAAACCGTGCCCCCTATTCCCATTCCCTCCAGGCGATCCAAGAGGATACCGTGGTCAACGGTATCGAAAGCCGCTGAGAGATCCAGGAGGACAAGGAAGGCATGTTCTCCCCTATCCAACGCCCTCCTCAAATCATCCACCAGAGCGACCAAGGCTGTTTCAGTTCCATGTCCAGTCCAGTCTCAGTAACCTATTAGAATTCTTTGAGAGTGTCAACAAGCATATAGATAGAGGTGATCCAGTGGACATAGTGTACTTAGACTTTCAAAAAGCGTTTGACAAGGTACCTCACCAAAGGCTTCTGAGGAAGCTTAGCAGTCATGGAATAAGAGGAGAGGTCCTCTTGTGGATAAGAAATTGGTTAAGAAGCAGAAAGCAGAGAGTAGGAATAAATGGACAGTTCTCCCAGTGGAGCGCTGTAGAAAGTGGAGTTCCTCAAGGATCGGTATTGGGACCTGTACTTTTCAACTTGTTCATTAATGACCTAGAATTAGGAGTGAGCAGTGAGGTGGCCAAGTTTGCTGACGACACTAAATTGTTCAGGGTTGTTAAAACAAAAAGGGATTGCGAAGAGCTCCAAAAAGACCTCTCCAAACTGAGTGAATGGGCGGAAAAATGGCAAATGCAATTCAATATAAACAAGTGTAAAATTATGCATATTGGAGCAAAAAATCTGAATTTCACATATACGCTCATGGGGTCTGAACTGGCAGTGACCGACCAGGAGAGAGACCTCGGGGTTGTAGTGGACAGCACGATGAAAATGTCGACCCAGTGTGCGGCAGCTGTGAAAAAGGCAAATTCCATGCTAGCGATAATTAGGAAAGGTATTGAAAATAAAACAGCCGATATCATAATGCTGTTGTATAAATCTATGGTGTGGCCGCATTTGGAATACTGTGTACAGTTCTGGTCGCCTCATCTCAAAAAGGATATTATAGAGTTCGAAAAGGTTCAGAAGAGGGCAACCAGAATGATCAAGGGGATGGAGCGACTCCCTTACAAGGAAAGGTTGCAGCATTTGGGGCTTTTTAGTTTAGAGAAAAGGCGGGTCAGAGGAGACATGATAGAAGTGTATAAAATTATGCATGGCATGGAGAAAGTGGATAGAGAAAAGTTCTTCTCCCTCTCTCATAATACTAGAACTCGTGGACATTCAAAGAAGCTGAATGTTGGAAGATTCAGGACAGACAAAAGGAAGTACTTCTTTACTCAGCGCATAGTTAAACTATGGAATTTGCTCCCACAAGATGCAGTAATGGCCACCAGCTTGGACGGCTTTAAAAGAAGATTAGACAAATTCATGGAGGACAGGGCTATCAATGGCTACTAGCCATGATGGCTGTGCTGTGCCACCCTAGTCAGAGGCAGCATGCTTCTGAAAACCAGTTGCCGGAAGCCTCAGGAGGGGAGAGTGTTCTTGCACTCGGGTCCTGCTTGCGGGCTTCCCCCAGGCACCTGGTTGGCCACTGTGAGAACAGGATGCTGGACTAGATGGGCCGCTGGCCTGATCCAGCAGGCTCTTCTTATGTTCTTATGTTCTTATGAAGCCCGATTGGAATGGATCTAAATAATCTGCTTCATCCAAGTGTGACTGTAGCTGTGTGGCCACCACTCGCTCGATCACCTTGCCCAAAAATGGTAGATTAGAGACTGGGCGAAAGTTGTTCAACTCTTGGGGATCCAAAGAGGACTTTTTCAGAATGGGCTTTACTGCCTCCTTAAGGGCTAATGGCAGTGCACCCTCTTCCAAGGAAGCATTCACCACTGCCTTGATCCCTTCGCTCAGTTTAGTTTAGTTTAGTTTAATTTCATTTATAAACCGCCCATAACCAACGGCTCCCTGGGCGGTGTACAACATAAGATAATACAATAAATCAACAAAAATCATGAAATATAAAAAATACAGATACATAATAATAATAATGTAATATTAAGATCACTAAACCATTAAAACATTAAAATACTTTAACATGAATTAAAATGCCTGGGAGAATAGAAAGGTTTTAGCCTGGCGCCGAAAGGATAACAACGTAGGCGCCAGGCATACCTCCTCGGGGAGACTATTCCACAATTCGGGGGCCACCACCGAAAAGGCCCTGGATCTTGTCACTACCCTCCAAGCTTCTCGATGAGCCGGTACTCGGAGGAGGGCCTTAGATGTCGAACGAAGTGCACGGATAGGTTCGTAGCGGGAGAGGCGTTCCATCAGGTATTGCGGACCCGCACCGTGTAAGGCTTTATAGGTCAATACCAGCACCTTGAATCTAGCCCGGAAACAAATCGGCAACCAGTGCAAACGGGCCAGAACAGGTGTAATATGTGAGGACCGATTGGTCCTCGTCAACAGTCTGGCTGCTGAGTTTTGCACTAGCTGCAGCTTCCGAACCGTCTTCAAGGGCAGCCCCACGTAGAGTGCATTACAGTAATCCAATCTAGAGGTCACCAGAGCATAAACAACTGAGGCGAGGTCGTCACTGTCCAGATAGGGGCGTAGTTGTGCTACCAACCGAAGGTGGTAGAACGCATTCCGAGCCACTGAGGCTACCTGAGCCTCCAGTGACAAGGAAGGATCGAAAAGAACCCCGAGACTATGAACCTGTTCCTTCAGGGGGAGTGTAACCCCATCAGTCTCTCTTTGCAGCCCACAATGAGCCACGTAGGGCAAGGGTCAAATAGACAGGTGGTTGGCCTCACAGTAGAGAGCACCTTGTCCACTTCCTCAGAGGGAAGAGGCTGAAACCGATCCCACCAGACCGGGATGCAACTGGCCAACTCTGGCCCACTTCCTGTGTCCACGGTGTATGGAATCGTGTTCTTCAGGCGCTCGATTTTATCAGCAAAGTGTTTGGCAAATGTGTCACAGGAGGCTTTAGAATGCTCCAAGGGTTCCTGCACAACCGGACCGACCAGGCTTCGGATCACTTGGAACAACCTCCTGGGACAACACTCTGCGGATGCAATAGAGGCAGCAAAGAAATCCTTCTTTGTTGCCTTTGTTGCCACTTGATAGGCAGCTATTGCTGCTCTAACCAGTGTCCGATCGTCTTCGGAGCGAGATTTCCGCCACTGGCGCTCTAGTTGTCTCACCTCCTGCCTCAGACCCCGTAACCGTGGTGTATACCAGGGTGCAATCTGAGTTCTATTCAGGGGGAGAGGACGATTCGGAGCAACCCGGTCTATTGCCCTGGTGATCTCCCTATTCCACTCTGTCACCAGTGTTTCGACCGGGCGACCTTCTGACCAAGAAAGACCAAGGAAACGGTAGGACTGCTGCTCAATGAGGATGGCAAAATGTTGACAGATAACAAGGAAAAGGCAGAACTGCTCAACGCCTATTTTGCCTCCGTTTTCTCCCAAAAAGGGAACAGTGTGCACCCTTCCATCGGTAGCAATCTCAGTAAGGGGTCGGGATTGCAGTTCAAGATTGATAAGGAGATAGTCAGGAAATACCTAGTTAACCTAAATGAGTTCAAATCTCCAGGGCCTGATGAACTGCATCCCCGAGTATTGAAGGAACTTGCTGATGTACTCTCGGAACCTCTTGCCATCATCTTTGAGAAATCCTGGAGAACGGGAGAGGTGCCGGAGGACTGGAGACGGGCAAACGTCGTCCCGCTCTTTAAAAAGGGTAAAAAAGAAGATCCGGGGAATTACAGGCCAGTCAGTCTGACTTCAATACCGGGAAAGATATTAGAACAGATAATAAAAGAGTCCATTGGCAACTATCTAGATGACAATGCTGTGATTAGAAGGATCCAGCATGGGTTTGTCAAGAAAAAATCCTGTCAAACTAATCTCATCTCTTTTTTTGATCGGGTCACTAGCTTAGTAGATGGTGGAAATGCTGTAGATGTCATCTATCTAGATTTCAGCAAAGCGTTTGACAAAGTCCCCCACAACCTTTTGATTAGCAAACTGGTCAAATGCGGACTACATGGAAATACTGTCAGGTGGATTCACAACTGGTTGGAAAACTGTACTCAAAGGGTGGTCGTCGGTGGCTCTGCTTCGGACTGGAAGGAGGTTTCGAGTGGAGTGCCACAGGGCTCTGTCCTGGGACCGATACTCTTCAACATTTTTATCAATGACTTAGATGACGGGGTGGAGGGAAGGCTTATGAAGTTTGTGGATGATACGAAACTGGGAGGGATAGCTAACACAATGGAAGACAGGAATAAAATCCAAAGGGACCTGGATAGACTAGGAAATTGGGCTGAAATTAATAAAATGACATTCAATAAAGACAAATGCCAGATTCTGCATTTAGGCCACAAAAACAAAATGCACGGGTACAGGATGGGAAATACCCGGCTTAGCAGTAGTGCGTGTGAGAAGGACCTTGGAATTGTAGTGGATCGCAAGTTGAACATGACCCAGCAGTGTGATGCTGCGGCAAAAAAGGCAAATGCGGTTTTGGGCTGCATAAACAGAGCTATAGTTTCCAGGTCGAGGGAAGTAATAGTCCCACTATATTCTGCATTAGTCAGGCCTCATCTGGAATACTGCATTCAGTTCTGGACGCCTCATTTTAAGAAAGATATAGACAAGTTAGAGCGGGTTCAGAAGAGGGCGACGAGGATGATAGCCGGTATGGAGAACAAGTCTTATGAGGAAAGGTTGAAGGAACTTGGCATGTTCAGTCTGGTGAAGAGAAGGCTGAGGGGTGACATGATTGCACTCTTTAAGTACCTGAAGGGCTGTCACATAGAGGAGGGTACAGATTTGTTCTCTGCTGCCCCAGAGGGTAGGACTAGGTCTAATGATTTTAAGTTGCAGGAGCGTAGATTCAGATTGGACATTAGAAGGAACTTCTTGACAGTAAGGGCAGTTCGGCAATGGAACCGACTGCCTAGGGAGGTGGTGGGATCCCCTTCACTGGATGTCTTCAAGCAGAGGCTGGACAGCTATCTGCAGGAGATGCTCTAGCTGTGGATTTCCTGCTGTGAGCAGGGGGTTGGACTGCATGGCCTACAAGGCCCCTTCCAACTCTATGATTCTATGATTCTATGCCTCTCTAGTCTGGTGGCACCTCACCCATTCTCCACAATTTCTCAAATATGGCAGAGAGAGGTTCCGAGAGGACCTCAGCAAGCCAAGGATAATATTCGTCAGGCCCAGCAAGACCTGAAGTTTAAGGAAACTTAGTATTTCCCAACCAATTCCTCATCTGTCTTGACCTGCAATCCTGACTTCTCATCATTCGTGGCATTTATGCAAGACTGCACCACATTTTCCCTTCGGAAGAATATGGAGGCAAAATAGGAGGAACTCAGCAGTTCCAACTTCTCTTTGTCACCCGCTAACATTTCACCATTTATTTACTCCTTCCTTCCTCTTTTTGAACAGACCTGAAAAAGCCATGATGGCCATCTTCTATGTTCACTGTCAGCTGCTGGTCATCACAAGTGGAAAGAGTGCTACTGTGCTCAGGTCCTGCTTGTGGGCTTCCCACTGGAGAATCTGATCCAGCTGCAGAGCTGCTATGATGATGATGATGATGATGATGATGAAGAAGAAGAAGAAGAAGAAGAAGACGACCAGGGCCATAAACAAAGGACAAAGCACTCAAAACATCTCAAAAACAAAACATCTTTAAAACATTAAAAATTCCAACACAGACACAGACTGGGATAAGGTCTCTATTTAAAAGCTTGTTGAAAGAGGAAGGTCTGCAGAAGGAGCTGAAAAGACAACAAAGACAGCACCTGACTTAATATTTAAGGGGAAAGAATTTCAACCAACTTTTTAAGTAGAGGCTTTATTCCAGTCTGCATCTGTGTTGGAATTGCTTTTAAATATGTTTTTACAGCTTTTTTTTTTTTAAAAAAAGATTTTTTAAAGATGTTTCATTTTAATATATTTAAAAGTCAGTTTTTATGATGTTTTAGAGTGCTTTTAGTGTTTTTATTTGCTGCCCTGGGCTCCTACTGGGACAAACCACCCGAGTCTAATTTCAAAAGGAGGGGTTGGAGGCAAATGTGTCCCCACGGCAGCGGGAAACGTTCTTCTCATTTTTCCAACCTTAAATTCAGTTCTCCACAATTCTGCAGCAATTTACACATTTTTTTAAAAAAAAAAACCTTTTGAAAATTCTTCAGCATTTTAAGTGCAAACTTCTCCTAATAAACACACTTTTGTAGACAGTTTTGAGAAATATACACAGTTCTGCAAGCAAGTTTTCCTTAATGTAGTGCATTTTTGTATTTTCATTAATGTATTATTTATATGCACACTTTGTCTCAATACATGCATTTTATATACATTGTTTTGGAAAGGGAGAAGTCAGTAATTTTGCCTTTAAATGCAAACTGAATTGAAATTCTCCCCCCCCCCCATTCCCACTCACCAGCCTCTGCTCATTCTGAGCTTTACCTCCCTGACACTGTCTTACAAGACTGGGCTATTTGTCGGTATTCATCCTTGGTGACCTGTCCTTTTGTGCAGCCCAGCAGCAGATCGTGTGATGGAGCAGATCCGCCTTCCTGACACCAGCAGTGCTGCAGCTTACCTGGATGGGGCAAAGCAAAGGGCACAGAACTGCACCAGCACACCTGTGATGCCAATTTCTTTATTCAGAAAAAATTACAAACTGCACAATCAAAGAATCCCTTTGCACACAGAACTGTTTAAAACAATTATCAACAGACAAATAAAATCGGCAAAATTTAAAAACAGATATACATAATTTGTTTGTATGTCTAAACAGACTTGCAGA
The DNA here is from genome assembly GCF_030035675.1 of Rhineura floridana. NCBI lineage: Eukaryota > Metazoa > Chordata > Lepidosauria > Squamata > Rhineuridae > Rhineura > Rhineura floridana. The sequence continues at coordinate 122,029,138 of NC_084488.1, forward strand.
AACAAAACAAGTGTCTAAAACAGCAAGGGCGGCTCCAGGAATGCCGGGGCCCTTGGGCATCAGCTTGCCCTGGGCCCCAGTGTGTGTGCGCATTCGCATTTGCACATGTGCACAACCCACCCCAACCCCACCTACCTGACTCTTGTCTTTTACTATTGCCATTAACCAAGATGGCGGCTGCGGGATGAAGCCTCCGCCGCCATCCTTGTTGATGGCATGCATGCATGCTACGTCATGCATCTCTGCCATCAACTAAGATGGCAGCAGGAGCTTCAGTACCTTAGGGAAACCGCGGCCACCATCTTTATTAAGGGCAACGGTAAAAGATAGCAGACAGGTAAGTGGAGAGATGTGGGGGGATGTGGGGGGCCGTGGATCACAGAAGGAGAGCGGAGGGGTGGCTAAGAGCCCCCCTGTAGCTCCAGGGGCCATCGGGCCAGTGCCCAACCTGGCCGCCCTTTAGAACCAGCCCTGTAAAACAGCACAATGAGGTTGCCTGCCTAATATTTTTATTTATTTATGCATTTATTTAACAAATTTCCACTTAATTGACGCTTAGGCAGTACTTAAATCAACAAAACCCTCTATGCAGTTTCCTTAAAACGATATAAAATATACATAAGGACATACCAATGAAATAAAACTTTAAAAATTAATAGGCAGGGAGTTCCCGAGCATAACGGATGCATACTGAAAGCTCTGCACCTCGCACATGTGGGGCGAATGTCAAATGGCACTTGCAAGAGTGCAAGTTCTGCAGACTGACGTGATTGAGTAAGCACATGCGGGGGCAGTTGATCCCTCCAGTAAACTGGTCCCAAGCTGTTAGGCTTCATATACTAATAGTAAGACCTTGAATTTGTTCCAGTAGCTGACCGGCTGCCAGAACAGATCTTTGAGCTGAGGTGGCCTATGCTGGTGGGATCTCACACCTCTCAGCAATCAAGCTGCAGCATTCTGCACTAACTGCAGCTTCCAGACTTCTCCAAGGGAAACTCCACATAAAGTGCATTGCAGTCTTCCAGCCCAGTGCTCCTGCTGGTGCTCCCACACAGCCTGGCCTTGCCAGTCTCCTCCTCTGCCCTGCCCTAACCCTGTCCAGGTAACCTACAGTAATGCTGATGTTGGGAGGGTGGCTCAGTGGCTCCAGCCCACCCCCTAGGCTGCTGCTAGTGCAGCCATATTATATGTACTTATTTGGTGCATTTCTGTCTCCCCTTTCTTCCGCTGTGGAATTCAAGGGCAATGTACATGGGGTTCCAAGGCAATTTCCCATCCCGGCAGTGGCCCCAACTGAAACGTTCTTAGCTTCAGCAAGGTAACTGCATCATGCAACCATGCCTTGGGAGGCTGGCTTTTTAGATGCCTCCCATTTCTCTCACACACACTGCAATCAGTAGACCGGTGGCTCCGATGTAAGAGGGACCCTGAATCCGTTCTGGGTTTTAGTCTGAACTTTGAAGGTGCTGTTCAAAGTGCTTTCGGAAAATGTGGACTAAAACCCAGAGCATCGGAGCCACCAGTCTCAGATTGCAATGATCTGTGATTGTGCCTTCAGGAATTCCTATCCATCTTGGACTCTGTTTCTCATTAGTATGTCTAGCCGTGAACACCTACCTACTTAGCCTTTCTCTGAGCTTATTAAAACCAGCTTTCCTGATGTCCCAAGGTGCCTTTTCCCTTTAGCTTTCCATAAGCTCATGAATCCTCTGTAGACACGACAAAAGCTAAAGTGCCAGGCTCCAAGAATTTATACCAGGCCTGGCCAACCACAAAAGGCTTTGCCCCACCTACCAATCACAAAAGAATTGCTTTTTAATATGTTTTTTTTAATCTTTTTTTCTAAGATTTTTTTATTTAAGATGTTTTTAAAGCTTTTTAAAAAAATGTTTTTAAAGTTGTTTTAATGTATTTTAAGGTCTGTTTTTATGATATTTGAAAGTGTTTTTAGTGCTTTTGTTTGCCGCCCTGGGCTCCTGCAGGGAGGAAGGGCAGGATAGAAATCAAATAATAATAAATAAAATTTATTTATTTATGCAACTTCACAGTTGACAATGAGGACATTCAACTTGTCAAAGATTATCAATACGTTGGTGCAATCATTAACCAAAATGGAGACAATAGTCAAGAAATCAGAAGAAGGCTAGGACTGCAGAGGGCAGCTGTGAGAGAACTAGCAAAGGTCCTCAAATGTAAAGATGTATCACTGAACACTAAAGTCAGGATCATTCAGACCATGGTATTCCCGATCTCTATGTATGGATGTGAAAGTTGGACAGTGAAAAAAGCTGATAAGAGAAAAATCAAGTCATTTGAAATGTGGTGTTGGAGAAGAGCTTTGCAGATACCATGGACTGCAAAAAAAGACCAATAATTGGGTGTTAGAACAAATTAAACCAGAACTATCATGAGAAGCTAAAATTATGAAACTGAGGTTATCATACTTTGGACACATAATGAGAAGAGCTGATTTACTAGAAAAGACAATAATGCTGGGAAAAACAGAAGGGGGTAGAAAAAGAGAAAGGCCAAACAAGAGATGGATTGATTCCATAAAGGAAGCCACAGACCTGAACTTACAAGATCTGAACAGGAGGGTTCATGACAGATGCTCTTGGAGGCCGCTGATTCATAGGGTCGTCAAAAGTCGTAATCGACATGAAGACACATAACAACAACAACACACTGGCTGTCTACATGATTCACTAGAAAAGACAATAATGCTGGGAAAAACAGAAGGGAGTAGAAAAAGAGGAAGGCCAAACAAGAGATGGATTGATTCCATCAAGGAAGCCACAGACCTGAACTTCCAAGATCTGAACAGGAGGGTTCATGACAGATGCTCTTGGAGGTCGCTGATTCATGGGGTCGCCATAAGTTGTAGTTGACTTGGAGGCACATAACAACAACAACAAATAAAAAAAATAAAAGATCAATGGGACATGCCTCTTCTCTTGTGACTGGTGGTTTGCACCAGAAGGGCAGCATATAAATGCCTTGATAAATGAGTGTTTAAAGAATCCCCTTCTGTGACTGAGGAGAGCTCTGAAGATTGATCACACACATTTCCAGGTCCCTTCCAGAACAGATGGTGGGGATGGGGCAGGGTTGTAGCTGCGTTGTGCAATATGTCATTGGTGCAAAAATATTGCATTACTGGTGGATTTATACTGGGCCATCCACACATCATTAGAGATGTGAAGGCCCAAGAAGAAACCAGAAAAATTCAGAGGGGGGGGATTTCCCCTCCTGTATTTTTCACAACTTTTCCTTTCCCCCAAAAAAAGTTGGGGTAAACGGGGGAAATATGGGGAAGCCATTTTTCGCCCCACCCCTGATTTTTCCTGTTTTTTTCCTGGGCCTTCGCATCTCTCCACTTCATCCCTATCGCTTAGCTGTTCTGCAGTGCATTCCCAATGTTGCTGCTTTATCGCTGGCCAGAGGGGCACTCTGGCACTACAGCTCAAGAAAACTGGGGTGGAAAATACATGGGAACATTTGTGGAATAAAAGTTACAGGATTTCAACAGGGCCTTACACACTGATTGGAAATGAAGCAGTATCTCCACCCCAAAACATTTGCAGGCACAAACAGTACTGAAAGCACAAATCATCAGGAATGCACTATAAAAAGGGCATCTGGAGCGGGCCCCAGTTAGCTTAATAGACTGGAGGCTGACCATAAACTGTGTTTGTGGCAATGGACCCCGAGGGGAAAAAGAGAGATTCCCCCCAATTAACAGTCTTCAAAAGACCCTCCTCTTACCTTCTGGCCATGGAACATCGGAAGACGCCTTTTACCGAGTCAGACCCTTGGTCCATCTAGCTCAGTATTGTCTACTCTGACTGGCAGCAGCTATCCAGGGTTTCAGGCAGGGATCTCTCTCAGCTCTACCTGGAGATGCTATTGGGGATTGAACTTGGGACCTTCTGCACGCAAGGCAGATGTTCTGCTGCTGAGCCACAGCCCTTCCCCATTTTGGCACTTTCCCCAGATGTCAGCTATGGCATGACATTGTCTTGGGGCCTTCTCAAGCTGTTCTACTAGCCTGTTTAAACGGGAAGAAACTTTGCTACAATATCTCCCTTTGCGCATAGTTCGTTTTTGTTTACTAGCATTTTAATCCAATGTTTGCATTGGAAGAGCCCCTTATCATCCATAAATGTTTTCCCTATGCAACAGCAGTGCCTGCTTGTTTACCAGTTTCATTTTAGACCCGAGTGTTAAACCAGGCACCCCTCCCTCGATGATTATTCGGATCTCTCTCACTCACTCACTTTCGCTCTCTCTTGTTCCAATTCTCCATGACAAAACTGCAAGGGTATTTCACATTTTCCACCTAATTGAGCAGATCTAAACACCTGGAAGCACAGCAGACCCCTGTCACAGAGAGAGAGGCTGTCTATTTTTTCTCCTCAGGAGTCGCACATTTAAATATTGATGTGCTCCTGAGTCATAGTCAAAATAGTCATATAAAAGAACAAAATAGAAAAGAGGGGGAAAGCAGAGAATCATCCCTAGGCCAATTTCCTCAACTCTCTTTCAGTGCAGGTGTTTTTAAGGGAAGACAGATAGAAAATATTAGGACTGTCAATTAAATCTTTCAGTTGATTAATCACCTCTCTTTTAACTGACAGATTAAATTTAAATAAATTTGCACATTAACAAACCCTCAGAGGATCTTGAAGGATGGGTGTTGTTTCTCAACATACAGCTTAATAAATAAAAACCACCTGTTGTTGTTACAAATAGATGTCATGCTTTTCATGAATTTGGGGGTCTGGAATCCAGGCTATTCCCTGTTACTGTAGTGCACCAAAATAGCTCCACAACTGAAAAAAATCAAGCCCCATCAGTGTTTTGAAGGATCCAGAGTCAAAAAGGCAGACTGACATTGATTTCAAGTGAGCACCATCAACAACAATTGCCTGATTCACAGAAGAGAAGATTGATGTGCTTGAAACGGCCCTTCCCAGATCAAAAACCACATGTACAAAAAGGGTGATGGGAACACAGTTTCCAAATGCTGGAGCATATTTGAATCCCTCCTGAAATGTGGTCTCACAGATTCAACCACACACAAAAATACTTCTGGATTAGTTTGAATATTTATACCCCAGTTTTCTATTAAAATAAGACTCCAAGAGGCTTACAGTACAAAACAAAATACAATATACAACAAAATATAAAATACTAAATGCAATATGAGATACTAAAATTATGTATTCAATAAAATGGCAATAAACAATAATAAATTGCAGCTGCTGTCCAGGTCCTTCTTTGGGCCTTCCAAGAGGCATCTAGTAGGCTGCTAAGAGAACAGGATGCTGGATGAGATGGACAATTGTGGGTCCATCTACTTCAGTATTTTCTAAACTGACTGCAGTGGGTCCCCAGAATTTTAGGCAAGTGAGCTTCCCACTCCATACCTGGAGATGCTGGGGGTTGAACCTGGGCACTTTTGCATGCAAAGTAGGTGCTCTACCACTGAGCTATGGGGGCTCTACTACGGAGCTATGGCCCTCTGCCCCCAAAAGAGCAGGACTCTTCTGATGTTCTGATGTTCAGGTATGCCATGACCTGCTTCTCCGCTGTCTCTTCTGCCTATACTCAGGGTAACTCCTCCCTTTCTCCAGCCCTGCCCTTGCTTTGTTCACAGGTAGGGGCTACTCTGGAAGCTGCGTTGCATCACATCAGAGCAATGGGAAATCACCATGGCCACCAACTTGGATGATTTTCAAAAGGGGGTTAGACAAATTCATGGAGGACAAGGCTGGCCGTGGCTACGAGCTATGATTGTTCTGTTCTGCCTCCACTGTCGGAGGCAGTATACCTCTGGATACCAGTTGCTGAGAAGCCCAAGTGGGCAGAGTGTTATCGCACTCAGATCCTGCTTGCAGGCTTCACACAATGGGCATCTGGTTGGCCACTGTGAGAACGGGATGTTAGGCTAGATTGGCTTTTACCCTGATCCAGCAGGCTGGCTCTTCTTAAGACATTAAAAGGGCAAAAAAGTAGAGTTTTTAATGGGGGAGGGTCCTATTAAACTAAAATCACTATTTTCAACTCAAAAAGCAAACTGGAAAATATTTATTGTAGTCTTCCTTTTCTAAAAAATTAATCCGTGTAATATTCCTCCGTGGTTCAAAGAGTTAAAATAATTGGCAACCGATCAGCCAGTCAGATTGCTCCAAGGTAGTTCTCCAAAGTGCATCTGAGCACATCCTGCTGCCTTTGCTGGGCTGTGTTTATGTCCCTCCAGTCGGAGCTGACTCTTAGTCACAAACAGCTTCCGCTCCTCACCAGAACTGTCACTGAGTGTTTACTCTGGTTCGATGCAGAAAATGGGATGCCAGCCAGGCGGGTTAACAGAGGTGGGCAAACGCTGGAACAACTCATTTACCGCCTTGTGCTGAGTGTCATAAATTTATTAGCAAGGAGGCCGAGCTGACACCTTGGTGACAGGATATAATTCCTTTACCCAAAAGCCTTAACAGCCCTTGACACAAAAAATTAAGCTAAATTACATTATTTTAAAGAAGCAGATGGGGAATGCTAAACGTTTACCTAGAGAAACAGAGAAGCTACCTCGCCACAGTCCATTACGGCTGCTAAGGAACAAGGGAATGACATCTAATGCCTTCCATTAGAGACACCCAGAGAGAAGTTGCAGGTAAGAAACATTGCCTCGACATCGTCATAAAACCGTGTTGGCATTTCGTGAAGGGCTGGGCAAAAGCATCTTTACACACCAAGCAGGGTCGTTTAGTTTTGTTTATTTAAAACAGATATATACCGGTAAGTTATTTGCATTTCTTTCTTTTTTTTTTAAAAAAAAATCATTTTTATATATTTCCCCCCCCCAAAAAAAACAATAAACAAACAAGTCAGTGCAATGGTCAGTGCCTTCACTTCTCACTAACATATTACAGAAGTCAAACACCCATCCCTCCAGTTCAGTCAAAACATCCCTCCAAAATGACCTTTGAGAAGCCTGGTGGCTGATGGTTCAGCTTTCGCTAACTTTAATCTAGTTTGTTAGATTTATATCCCACCCTTTCTCCTAGTAGGAGCCTAGGGCCAGTTGACCTGGATGCACTTATACTGGGTTCTATAGTACAGGTGGGGAAACTGTGGCCCTCCTGATGTTAACATAAGAAGAGCCCAGCTGCTGGATCAAGCCATAGGCCCATCTAGTCCAGCGTCCTGTTCTCACAGTGACCAACCAGAAGCCCCTATGGGGAGCCTGCAAGCAGGACCTGAGCACAACAGCACTCTCCCCACTTGCATGTTCCAGCATCTGGCTTTCAGAGGCATATTGCCTGTAACAGTGGAAGAAGAACCGTGCTGGCCCAAATGAGCCTTTGGCCTGATCCCAAAGGCTTCTCCCTTGATAGCCTTAACTGCCACGCATTTGTCCAATCCTCTTCTAAAATCATCCAAGTTGGTGGCCATCACTACCACCTGTAGGGGCAAATCCTATAGTTTAACTATGCGCTGCGTGATTTATTTTGTCTGTCCTGAATCTCCCACCTTCCAGCTTCAATGAATGACCCCGAGTTCTAGTGTTATGAGAGAGTTTTCTCTTCCCACTTCCTCCATGCCATGCTTAATTTTATACACCTCTATCATGCCCCTTTTAACTCACTTTTTCTCTACATTAAAAAGCCCCCAATATTGTAACCTTTCCTCATAGGGGAGCTGCTCCATCCCCTTGATCATATTGCTTGCCCTTTTTTTCTGTTGTTGGGACTCCAACTCCCATCATCTTCAGTCGACATGGCCGATGGCCAAGGATGATGGGATTTGGAGTATAGCAACATCTGGTGGGCTGCACAGGCCCTCCATCTCTGATGCAGGCATACCAGGCAGGCAAAAGCAAGGGACGCTCAAATCAACCATAGCACCTTGAACACTTTGTATGGAACCTTAAACCAAGTCTGAGCACCGGTCATTCAAGCTTAACATGGTCTACAGCATCCTGCTTCAGTCTGGGATCAGGGCTACAATTACACCTCATTGCCACGTGACCTGCAAATGGTAGAGAAAGGAAGCACATAGTGATAGATTGGGACATTGCTGTCAGTGGAAGATCAAGACCCCACAAATGGGCTACACAATTACTTCCTTCCTAACCTAAGTGGTGGTGGTGGTGGGGTCACACTAGTTGTAATTGGCACTTTGCTCTTTACATTATGGGGAAAAGACAAAGTGTGGGCTTAGAATTAACACAGGATTCTATATTGGTGGTCCTAGTTTATCAGTCCAAAAATCTGATGGATCAGTTTTCACATCTAGTCCCACTGCCTTTTCTCTCTCTCTCTTTCTCTCTATGGAAGTCCACTCAGGTTTATGATTTGGTGGGAGAAACTTCAGTGTGAACAGGAATTCTCTGTAGACAACCCACAGCCACGTCCTAGCTTGCGAGAGCTACAAAAATGTCACCCTCTTCCTGGTAATGGGCTCAAGGGTGGCTCTTATTAGGCTCATTCGCACATTATGTTGAACACAGGTGCAAACTGTCTCTACACATGTGCAAATGTTTGCATGAGAGAGTGCGCACTTGTTGATTTGTACAGCTCAACTATTTGTGTACACAAGAACACAGATTGTACTCTGGTTGAATGTAATGTGTGAAACCTCCATACACATATGTGATGGTTTACACAAGAGGGATCTGGTAGGTGAAAGAGTGACTAGGCATCATGTGTGCACTAGGGATGGGATTTGCTCCCTAGTTCTGATCCGCTTGCGTTCCGATGGTTCATTGTTCGATCCGGATCTGCCCCTTTTTTGTTCCCACTTGCTTCTTTGGTGCTTGCCAGTTCAATCTGCTGGGTGTTATTGGTTTGTTGTTTTGGTTGAAAAAAAATTCGTATTTTTAAACATAAATGCTTATGTAAATAATCACGGTGTTCCACATGGTTTATTTTTTCCTATTTATCACACCTGCACACTGTTATGAATGCATCAACTTAGAGGAAATTACGAAGATAATTACGTAAAATTGGGGGGGAGGGGAAATCCATGCCGATTACAGCCACAGCCCACCACAATAGTGGACTGTCGAATTCAGTTGGAATCTGGTACTAAGCCCGATTTAGCAGATATTCTCCCCCACCCCTAGTGCAGACTGGCTTTCAAACCTTTTCTAGACAGCCAATCAGTGGAGACTAGGGGTGGGTGAGAATTCCACTGAATTAGGATTTAGCAACGGATTTTTCAGTGGTCTGCATATTCTCCATCTTTGCGGGGTGATCCTATTTGATCCAAACTTCAGTGACTTTCCCCTGACACTGTTTTTTTTTCTTGCCCTTGAATATTCGCTTGAATATATGTTGTTTGTATTTATTTCTTTATTAGATTTATATCCCGCCCTTTCTCCCAGTAGGAGCCCAGGTTGGCATATTGTTCTTGTACCGTTTTTACACACAGCATAGCACAGAACAACATTACTGCGCTCTCACTCACTCTCTCTCTCTCTGCCCCCCCACTCCGATAATCCAAACTCTAAACAAGAGGAAAAAAGCAAAGTCTCAACCACGTTGATGCTAGGAAGAGGTGGGGGGCACTGAAAGCTTCTTTCCTCTTCAGTCAGATTCTGCTGGCTTACTACCGTGAAAACTGAGCAGCCTCAGTCACAGCGGAGAAGGAGGCAGCAGCAAAAGTGCTTTCCTTTCCTTTATCAATATTTTCCTTCAAAATATTAATATTTACTTTCAAATTATCAGTATTTTCTTTCTTTCAAACCTATTGTTTTCTTTCATTTATTGACCTTTCCTTTCAAAATATCAATATTTTGCAAGAAAATATTTTGCAAGAAAATGTCAGTATTAATATCAATATTTTTTGGGAGGGGAAAAATTGGTCCGGTAAAAGTAGAATAATAGAATCATAGAATAGTAGAGTTGGAAGGGGCCTATAAGGCCATCAAGATCAACCCCCTGGTCAGTGCAGGAGTCCAAACCAAAGCATTCCCAATAGATGGCTGTCCAGCTGCCTCTTGAAGGCCTCCAGTGTCGGAGACCCCACTACCTGTCTAGGTAATTGGTTCCATTGTCGTATGGCTCTAACAGTTAGGAAGTTTTTCCTGAGGTCCAGTTGAAATCTGGCTTCCTGAAACTTGAGCCCATGGACAAATGGACAAAGAATGAACTCAAATTGATACTGCCTGTTAGGTTGACAGAATGCTTTCCAAGTGGCACCAGGTAACGGATCCCATCCCTAGTGGAGACTGATGGCTCCAATGTCAATGGGGCAGCAAATCTTCTCTGGGTTTTCGTCTGAACTTTCAAGGAGCTGTCCAAGGTGCTTTCAGTTCAGACTAAAGCCCAGAGCAGATTCACTAACATTAGAGCCGCCAGTCTCGAGTGGCGCCTTCGGCAGAAGGTGAGAGCACTGCTTCCCTCACTCCCCTCTTCCTTCCACAGAGTCAGAGAACATGGTTTGAAGGTGAGAGCAGGGACGAACGTGAGGGAAAGTGATACAGTTTTACAGAGAGACATTTTTCCAAAAAAAAATTAAAGACATCAAACAGATGGTAATCTACAAAGCAATGAAACAAAAAGAGAAAAGGAAATTCACATTAGCAATGAAACCAAAGCACGTGAAACAAACAAAGAAACAAACGGGGAGAGCTGTAAAAAGCACAGAAGAGAAAAGCTGATGGCCTCATTAATGAGAGTAGAAAACTTCAAGTAATGGCTAAGAAACAGAGGGAAATATTCAACGCTGGCAGTAAAGTTCTCATCCCGAAGCTGCCGGCACCGCGCAAAGGGTAGGAGGCAGAACTTTTACAAGTCAATGGGCGGCTTTCAGCTGGGGGTGGCGAGGTGCCACTTGCTTGCTATTAAGCACATCAGATGTTTCCCCAAGGTGGCATCGCCAGGTGAAGCCTGGGTGAGAGAATGGCAGGTTTTTGCAAGCTGAGGTGTCTTCAGTGGCAGACCAGGTGGTATGAAGAGGAAGGACTTGGTGGTAGAGCCTCTGCCTTGCATGCAGAAGGTCCCAGGTTCAATCCCCAGGTGCCTCCAGATAAGGCTGGGAGAGACTCCCTGCCTGAAATCCTGGAGAGCCCCTGCCAGTCAGTGTAGACAGTACTCAGCTAGATGGACCAATGGTCTGTCTCAATACACAGCAGCTTCCTATGTTCCTAAGAGACACAGCAGTGTGGGGTTGCAGCAATGGGAAGAAATGAGGGGGCACCTCGCTTAGTTGAGGAGGGCCAGATCTGCACACGGCATTTCCAGTTAGGAAAGTCCAAAGGCATCAGCCAGGCCTAGCAGCCGGATGGGCAAATAATCTGCCCTGGGATAATGCAGTTTTTTTATTGTTGCTACAGAGAGCCAGGCCCCATTTGCACTATGCATTTCGAGGATTATCTTAACACTTGAAACCGTCATGGCTCCCCCTCAAGAATCCTGGGAACTGTGGTTCGTGAGGGGGGCTGAGAGGAGACCCCTATTCCCCTCACGGAGCTCCAATTTCCAGAGTGCTTTAATAAACAATCCCTCTTCCCACTGAGAGCCAGTGTGGCATAGCGTTTAGAGTGCTGGACTACCACCTGGGAGGCCAGGGTTCGAATACCCACACAGCCACAAAGCTCACCGGGTAACCTTGGGCCAGTCACTGCCTCTCAGCCTCAGAGGAAGGCAATGGTAAACCCCCTCTGAATATTGCTTACCATGAAAACCCTATTCATAGGGTCGTCATAAGTCAGGATTGACTTGAAGGCAGTCCATTTCCATTCTTTCCCAAAAACTCTGGAAGTGGTCACCCTGTGAGGGGGAACAGAGGCCTCCTAACAACTCTGAACACCCTCCACAAACGACAGTTGCCAGGATTCTTGGGGGGAAGCCATGACTGTTGAAATAGTGTCATGGCGCTTTAAATGTATAGTCCAGAGGGGGCCACAGAGGTGTTCCCAGGTTTCCAGTAAGAACAGACATTTGCTGCTTGAGGCAAAGGAAAAGGGGGTGCATGTGCACGCCCATTCCAAGTTCAACATCCTGCTTCGGTACAGGTGACAGGGCAGTGCCTTCCATCACACCCAATGGCAGCAGGGTAGTACAGGATGCAAGCCAGGCTATGTGGCCCACACCATTCTGCCCTCAACACCTTTCTGCCACTGTCTGCTCTCCAGCTTCTGCCACCAGTGGTGGCCATTTCACTCTGCCTTGTGGAAGAGCCAGTCCAACAAACAGGGCTTCTTACTAAACAAATGTAACCAAGAAGTCCTAGCCCAGTCTGTGTTTGTGTTGGAATTGCTTTTTAATATGTTCTTAAAACTTCTTTTTTAAAATGTTTTTAAACTTAGATGTTTTGAAAGCTGTTTTTTAAGAAACATTTTGAAAGATGTTTTATTTATTTATTTTTTTATATCCCGCCCTTCCTCCCAGCAGGAGCCCAGGGCAGCAAACAAAAGCACTAAAAACTTTAAAGCATCATAAAAACAAACTTTAAAACACATTAAAACAAAACATCTTCAAAAATGTTTCTTAAAAAAAGCTTTCAAAACATCTTATAAGATTAAAAACATTTTTAAAAAGAAGGTGTAAGAACATATTAAAAAAGCAATCCCAACACAGACGCAGACTGGGATAAGGTCTCAACTTAAAAGTCTTGTTGAAAGAGGAAGGTCTTCAATAGGCACCGAAAAGATAGCAGAGATGGCACCTGTCTAATATTTAAGGGGAGGGAATTCCACAGGGTAGGTGCCGCCAAACTGAAGGTCCGTTTCCTATATTGTGCAGAACGAACCACCTGATAAGATGGTATCTGCAGGAGGCCCTCACCTGCAGAGTGCAGTGATCCACTAGGTATATAAGGAATAAGACAATCTTTCAGGTATCCTGGTCCCGAGCTGTATAGGGCTTTGTACACCAAAACGATAACCTTGAACTTGGCCCGGTAGCAAATGGGCAGCATTTAATGTGTTTTAAAGTTTGTTTTTATGATGTTTTAAAGTTTTTAGTGCTTTTGTTTGCCAGCCTGGGCTCCTGCCGGAAGGAAGGGCGGGATATAAATCAAATAATAAATAAAATAAAATAAGTCACTAACACAGTGCCTGTGGCTGCCAGCATGCCCACCTACTGTGGTGCCTGCGGAATGGTTTCAGTAAAAATCCCCTCAAAATCCACAATACAGTCCCAGGCTATGGTCTGAAGGCACATAAGGCCAGTTCCCTGCTGAAGCTAAGCAGAGTCAGATCTGGTTGGTGCCTGGATGGGAGACCTCCTGGGAACAATCTGTAAGCCACCTTGGGTTTCTATCATGGAAAGAAATGTGAGGTATAAATGTAATAAATAAACAAATAATTACAGGAGAGACTGTTTGCTCTTCCTTCTCTTTTGCACTGGGCTCAGCCTCCCCTACATGGAATATGCTTCTTTAAACATGCCCACGTTTCACTGGATGCCCAGATTGGACACCCTTTCTCCCTTCCATTCCGAACAGAGGATAGGGGCAAAGAGTTGGTGGGCAAGAGATGTGCCTTCCCCCCCCCATTGGTGCCTGCACCATTTTGTGGCCCTCTCTCCTTGTCTGCTGTTTTAGGGGCAGCACCTGTTATGCCACCCCCCCACCCACAGAAGTCATTTTGTGAGTGGTGCCCACGGCACCTCTCAGGATTCCACTGGTCCAAAATGTTGGCAAACCTGATGTAACTGCTTATTTTATTATCAAAGAACCGTCAATGACAGTCACACATCTTTAACAGAAGCAACAATGGGGTTCTTCTCCTCCTCCTCCTCCTCCTTCTTCCTACAGTAATTAACTCTTCACAGTTTTGTTGCAGGCACTTTGCCACACACACACACACTCTCCTCCTCAACCATTGACTGACTCAGCATGCAGGGAGGACCTGTCCGGTCTTCTCCTCCAACCAGACCCTTCCAGGCAACCTTTTCTTCCCTCTGTATCCACCCCAGCATAAATTATCTCAGCATCAATTAGGACAGAACCAAAACCCTGAACCTTCCTTCATGGCATGCAAAGCTGACCTCCATCGCTTAGTACCTCCATGCCCCTGTCTCCAATATATGGCATTTAGCGGTGCACGCCTTTCCTGAAGATGAAGCAGTCTTGACTAATAGCCACTGACAGACCAATCCTCAAAGAATTTGCCTAATGTCGAGGTGGGGAAGCTTCAGTCTACTTGGATCTGTTTTGGCTTTTCCTTAAACCTCCAAAATCTGCTAACCAGAGGCAGATGCAGAAAATTAGAATTAAAGAGGAAAGTGCCAGATGTATAAGACACAAACTAAAGAGGAAGGTGCCAGGGCCAGGTGCAGAAGACATAGAATTAAAGAGCAAGGTTCCAGTGAGGACATTCTGAGCCTAAGAATACACTAGAACTGAAATGAACTCTGAACATTTTCACAAAAAAAGTCCTCTCCTGGTCAGCTGTTTTCATTTCAGCAGCCTAATCTGGCTGAGAAGTCAGTTTGTTGATGCCGCTGACTCGGTTGAGAGTCATAACCCTTACAGATTACTTCAAATCACTTAGAGATCTACCAGCAGATCCTGATCTACCTTCTGCCCACCCTGGTCTAATGTAGGGGTAGCCAACATCCTTTCCTCCAAGTGCTGTGGACTAGCTGTGATTCTAGACACCAACTTCCATCATCATGGCAATGCTGGCTGAGATGGATGAAAGTTGGAGTCTAGCTTCATCTGAGGGCACCACGTTGGCGATCCCAGATCTAATCCTTTGTAAAGCTGCCTTAAAAGAAGGACCATAGCTCAGTGGCAGCACAACTGCTTTGCATGCTGAATGTCCCAGGTTTTGTCCAACTCTAGGTAGGGCTGGGAGTCACCCTTGCGCCTGAAACCTTGGAGAGCTGCTGCCAGTCAGTGTAGTGATCTAAACGGAGCAAAGATCTGACTCGGTGTAAGGCAGCTCCCAATGTTGTTTGCAAGTGGCCATACATGGACCTTGTAACAGGGAGTTCCACAAGTTAAGTATGGGTGATTTATGAAGAGCCACTTTCTCTCTGCCTAGAATCCACTCCATTTCACTGAGTTCTAATATTTTAAGAGAGACAGACAGACAGAGAACATCTTTACCTTCTGTCTGTCCCATTCAGACCCAAGAAGCTGCTCCATACCAGGCCAGCCTATATGTCTATCTAGCCAAGTAGTGTCTGCTCTGACTGGCAAGGCCAAACGGGGATCTCCCACTCAAAGGCATCTATCTATCTATCTGTCTGTCTGTCATCAATCTGTCTGTCTGTCTGTCTATCTATCTATCTATCTATCTATCTATCTATCTATCTATCTATCTATCTATCTATCTATCTATCTATCTATCTATCTATCTATCTATCTATCTATCTATCTATCTATCTATCTATCTATCATCTATCTATCTATCTATCTATCTATCTATCTATCTATCGCCATCCCCTGGCTCCTCATCTTTTTTAACTAGTGGTACCAGGAATCAGAGCTGGAAGTCTCGGCCTGCAAATAGGTATGATCCCTTATGTACATCCATTGTTTTCTACCATAATTGTGTCTTTTCTTCCCTCACTTTAGCTTTTCTTCCTGGGTCGGTAAGGGCATAAGAAATGCCCTGCTGGATCTGGCCAAAGGCCCATCAAGTCCAGCATCCCATTTTCTGCAGTGCCCAATCAGATTCCCCCCAGGAAGCCTATAAGCAGGGCAACAGGGCAATCGCCCTTTACCTCTGCACTGGTATCCAGAGGGCGTGCCAATCCAGGAGACAGCATATAGCCATCATTATGAGAAGTATCCACTGAGAGCAATCCCAACCTTCAAGTCCCATCTTCTGTAAAAATTTAGTTCATCTTTTCTGAATTTTTCTGAGATCTGCAATATCAACCCAATATGCTAAATGTAACTGCACCCTTGATTTATAGAATACCGTAAGTGTGTTGCCTGCACCATGATATACTGTATATCCCAGAAAGAGCTTTGCTTCATTATTCTGATGAAGAGTTCTGTGTAAACCTAAAAGTCTCTATGTTTATAAAGCAGCCTTTGGCAACTTGGTGCCCTCCAGCTGTTTTGCACTACAACTCTCAACAGCCCCAGCTCTGATGTTTTGTAGTCCAAAACAGCTGCAGGGAGCCAGGTTGCTGAAGGCTGCTAAGAGCATTTTATAAAGAAGTTACTGCTCCTATTTTGTCCCTTTCTTTGGGTGGGAAGCATTAATGGACTGTCTTACAGACCACCATAGATGTCTGAGTTTTTGAGGGATGTGGTGGGGGATGTCCCTTTTAACGGAAGAAGCCAGCATGATTTGAGACCTGGAAGGTCAAAGAGTAGGTTTCACTCCTGCACTTTGAAGATATTGCTGCTGGGGTCAGAGAGGCAATAGGAATTCAATGGCCCTGAAACACTTTGTCTCTTCTGAAAGAGCATTTGACAAGGGTTGGCTCTTGGAGATAAATGCCTGAAGTAAAGAGGCTTGGAACAGGTGGGAAAAGATGAGGGAGCCTTGAGTTGAAACTCGGATAATGCCACCATCTGTTGGGTGAGACACCTTTCAGAGCTGAGAACTAGGCTGGGAGCAAAATGAATCAAGAGAGAACAATTAAATAGTTGGTTGTGTGGGGAAATGTGAAAACAGAAATGTTTGCAAGCACTTATTCATGGGAACACTTCACAGGAAGAGTTGCAGAGATGCTAAGTTTCCAGTGCATTTTTTAAATAAAATAAAATAAAAATGCCTCTGAACACCCACCCTTTCAGTGCCTATAAAGGCCCCTCTGGCCTGCCTTTGTTAAGTTAATGTAATATTGAAATCAGTGACATCAACAAACATTTCCCCTCTTTCAGTACAATCTGTGTGTGTGTGTGTGTGTGTGTGTGTGACGTGCCTCCAAGATGATTACGACTTATGACGACCCTATGAACCAACGACCTCTAATAGCATTTGCTATAAACCACCCTGTTCAGATCTTCTGTTTTTCCCAGCATTATTGTCTTTTCTATTGAATCATGTCTTCTCATGATGTGTCAAAGTACGATAACCTCAGTCTCATCATTTTAGCTTCTAACGGTAGTTCTGGTTTAATTTGTTCTTACACCTAATTATTTACATTTTTTGCAGTCCATGGTGTACACAGAGCTCTCCTCCAAACCACATTTCAAATGAGTTGATTTTTCTCTTATCCGCTTTTTTCACTGTCCAACTTTCACATCCATACATAGAGATCGGGAATACCATGGTCTGAATGATCCTGACTTTAGTGTTCAGTGATACATCTTTACATTTGAGGACCTTTTCTAGTTCTCTCACAGCTGCCCTCCCCAGTCCTAGCCGCCTTCTGATTTCTTGACTATTATCTCCATTTTGGTTAATGACTGTGCCAAGGTATTGATAATCCTTGACAAGTTCAATGTCCTCATTGTCAACTTTAAAGTTACATAACTCTTCTGTTATTATTTTAGTCTTCTTGACATTCAGCTGTAGTCCTGCTTTTGTGCTTTCCTCTTTCACTTTCATCAGCATTCGTTTCAGATCGTTACTGGTTTCGGCTAGCCTTGATGAAAAATAAATAAATAAATTTAAGACTTGGGTTTGAAATGCTCCTCTCTGAAAGGAATAGAACAGATTCTACAGAGACCTAGACTGGAATTTAAAGCAGCACTCTTCAGACATGGGCTCCCAAACGACTCCCATCATCCCATTGACCATTGGCTAATCTGGCTGGTGATGATGGGAGTTGTAGTTCAACAGCTCCTGGGGACCCAGGGTTGGAGAGCACTGCCATAAGCTAGCCTGATGCCTTCAGATGCAGTGAAGGATGCTGTCCTGGTTGCCAGGGCAAGAGGAAGATCCAACAGCCAGTCTGGTGGGCTTTTGCCCATGGAGTGGGAGGGATGTCATCTTGTCCTTCGACCCAGAGAGCAAAATGGCTGCATGATATGCAGGTGAAAAGCAGTGGGGAAGGGAGCGTTGTGCTTAACCCTTCCCACCTGCCTCTCCTCCTGCTGTGGTCCCTTCAACTTTTCCAGCTTTACAATACTCTTTTTGAGGTGAGGCGACCAGAACTGCACAGTTTTTCAAGTGTGGTCTCACCACAGATTTTTATAATAGCATTATGATATTGGTAGTTTTCTTTTCAGTCCTTCTTTTCCTAATGATCCCTAAGATGGAATTTGCCTTTTTCACAGCCACCACACATCATCGAGCTGTCCACTATGACCCTGAGGTCTCTTCCCTGATCAATCACCGCCCGTTCAGACCCCAGTGGCATATATGCTTTGATTTGGATTCCTGCATTGAGCAGGGGGTTGGACTTAATGGCCTTATAGACCCCTTCCAACTCTACTATTCTATGATTCTATGTTAAGAGGGGTTGCCCCAATGTGCATCACTTTACACTGCTTACATTGTATCACATTTTATTTATGTAAAACAATGTACATATTGCTTAATCATTCTCATTTTAACACCTGTTCACCCATTCCTTCCTCTGGTCCTCACTCTCTGCATGTCTCTCAGACATTCTCTGACAGCTCTGACTCCATACATCTAAGCATGTTGGAAGAGCCCATCTGATCACATGGGAAAGGGCATCTGTCTTGCAAGCAGAAGGTCCCAGGTTCAGTCCTCAGCATCTCCAGGTTGGACTGGGAGATATCCCTGTCTGAACCCTTGGAGAGCTGCTGCCAGCCTGTGTAGACAATACCAAGCTAGATGGGCCATTAGTTCTGACTTCGCATAAGGCAGCTTCCCATGTCCCTACGTGCATGGTCACTGCAGAGGCTTCTCTTCCACTTGGTAAATGCAGCATCCAGATGTTTCTCAACAGCATGGAAGGATGCTAAGCCTAGCATTTGGGAAGAGCTAATGGCACTAGGACCAACTGTTGCTGCTAGGGAGGACCCAAAGGGGAGTTACCCTTTTGAATCACTCCTTCAAGGTGTGGCAAGGACTCTTTCTATGGACAATCGGTTGTGGGTGGGCTTGCTCCCAGGTCAGAGACTGAAGTTGCCATAGAGCAGGAGAACTGAGTTAATCTGGCTTCCAAGTGAGAGGTGGAATTCTGGGGAGGTGTGTCTCTGGTGAGAGCAGGAAGGCAGCTCATGAACACATATCCAGTGTGATTGGTGGGTATTCTGTCGTGTTGCTGTTTTATATTGCTTTGATTGATTGATTGGATTGATTGTACTTTTGTTGTATATTTCTTTTGTACTAATACGTTGTTCAGCACTTTGGTGGCATCTCAGCCAAACAAAGGTCTATAAATAATCCATAACGTAACAATGCTCACAGTGCAGTATCGGATCACCCACCGTGTGAGCATTTTGAGCATTCCGTGGAGTTCAAGCTTGACATACCTTTGCCATGTGCCGGTGAGGTTCTGTCAACGGTTTCCTCTCCAGAAGGAATTCACTGCAGGCCAGAAAGAGGCATGGACCATCCATCACGGCAGGTGCTGGAGGGGGAACATATGCCAGCGATTACCGGCAATCGGGTACCTGCTAACAAAGGTGGGACTATCTGAGAGAGACCAACAGCCCACGGATGGAAACATTAAAATGAGGCACTTCAGAGAATGCTTAAGAGAGCTTCTTAGAAAGGCAATGCAGCCAGTATTATAGATTGATATCCCACCTTTCCTCCCAGTAGGAGCCCAGGGCGGCAGTACAAAAGGGGTCAGGCACATTGGGGTAAACCACAAATGTTTTGTGGGTGAGCCCACAGGATACAAATGCAGTGGGGCCGCTCACGCAGATTGTGGGCAACCAGCTCTCCCCTTTTCTTTCCAAGTGTCTGTTCTTCTCTTCATTGCCTTTATTTATTTATGGTTGTTTGTTTTTATTGCATTTATATCCTGCCTTTCCTGCAAGATGCTCAAAGTGGCGTACATGGTTCTCCCCCTCCCCCTTTTAACCTCTCAACAACCCTGTGAGGTAGGTTAGGCTGAGAGTCGGTGACTGGCCCAAGGTCATCCAGTGAGCTTCATGGCCGAGTGGGGATTTGAACCCCAGGTCTCCCAGGCTGCCAGACCGAGGAGACAGGTGGCTCCAACGTCCGTAGGGCAGTGAAGCCACTCCAAGTTTTAGTCCAAACTTTCAAGGACCTGTCCAAGGTGCTCCTTGAAAATTCAGACTAAAACCCAGAGTGGATTCATTGCCCTACAGACGTTGGAGCCACCGGACTCCACTGCTGCTGAATTAGGCCAGGAAGAATTGTCTTGAGAAGGAAATGGAGAAAGAGGGAAGAAGTGGCCACTGCTAGGTAGTAGCAATTTCAGAGTGGTCCCATAAACCAGAAGTGGGGGACCACTGGATGGATACAGCCCCTGGTGTCTCCCTGTTGGATCTGCAATCACCCATCTTCAACTGACGCCTTCCAACGGAGCCAGTGGGGGGAGGCTGTTTTCAAGCATAAACGTTGCTGAGCATTTGGGACGGGGGTCACATCTGGGGAGGGAAGGGTTAACCTGCCACATTGCACTGTTACCTCCCCCTGTTGAAAATTGCCTCCCACAGAGCAATTTGGTGTGCAGCCTTCTATTAGTGCCAATGGAGGGCTGTTTTCAAGCCTCATTGCAGCAGTGAATGGGCGATCTTTGTGGAAGGTGCAGCTAGGGAGGAAAAGGTTACCTCCCCACACTTCTCAGACTAGGGGAAAAATAGGTTTTTGGAAACCTAATTGCTGTGGGGAAAGAGGCGAGAGTGAGAGGCTGCATATAAGTGCATGTGGGTATGTATGTGCAAATGATGTGTGCTGTATGCGTGCATCTGAGTCAGCCAGAGGCTAGCCCTGCACACTTCAGCCATGCCTACTTTTGTTTTGGCCCCACCTCCTGTTGGGATGCTGATCGGCCCTCTGGCAAAGGCTGATGCCTGGCAATGCCAAGCCTCCACAACAGGGAAATACAGAGAATGGGACATGGGCCTGTAATAGGGTGCACAGCGGAGGAAACCTTCCAACGCATTTTTGGTCATAACCATTTGGAGCCCTCTCCCATTAAGTGTGTGCATTAAGTTGAGACCCTTTCCTCTGTCCCACCAACATCTGAGGCATGTATGGTAGGAACTCAATACAGGGCCTTCTCTGTGGCTGCTTCCAGGCTCTGGACCTCGCTACCAACAAACACTCATCCCCCCATCCCTGGTGACCTTCTACTGACAGGTGAAGATCTTGTTTTGACAAACATATTAAAACTAAAAATCTTTAAAACATATTAAAACCAGGCATCTTCAAAAACATGTTAAAACAAAACATTTTTAAAAACATCTTTTTTTAAAAAAAACAGCTTTAAAAACATCTTAAAAAGCAATTCCAGCACAGACACAGACTGGGGTAAGGTCACTACCTAAAAGGCTTGTTGAAAGAGGAAGGTCTTCAGTCAGCGCCGAAAAGATAACGGAGATGGCCTTGTCTAATATTTAAGGGGAGGGAATTCCAAAGGGTAGGTGCTACAACATTAAAGGTCTGCTTCCTATGTTGTGCAGAACAGACCTCTTGATAAGATAGTATCTACAAGAGGCCCTCAGCTGCAGAGCACAGTGATCGACTGGGTATATAAGGGCTAAGGTGGTCTTTCAGGTATCAAGGTCCCAAGCTGCATAGGGCTTTGTACACCAAAACTAAAACCTTGAACTTGGCCCTGTAGCTAATGGGCAGCCAGTGCAATTCCTTTAGCAGCAGGTTGACATGTTGGTGATACACTGCCGCAGTAAGCAGTCACACTGCCACATTTTGCACCAGCTGCAGCTTCATTACGCCAGCACTATGAACTCTGCCACTTAACAAAACAATAGCTACTTTATGTTGATACCATGGGAAAGGCCATAGCTCAATTGAGCACATGCTTTGGTCTTAGGTTTCATGCCTCCAGGGAGGGCTTGGAAAGACTCTTGTCTGGAACCCTGGACAGTTACTACTAGTCAGTTTGGAAAATATTGAGCAAGATGGACCAACGGTATGCCTTGAATGGTGTGACTTGACAGAAATGGTCAGTGGAATGGAGTGTGTCCCCTGTGAGGCAAGGTTGCAGATTTTGGGCTTTTTGGTTTAGAGAAAACATAAGTAAGAGGTGAGATGACAGAAGTGTATAAAATTATGCATGGCATGGAGAAAGTGGAGAGAGAAAAGCTTTTACCCCTTTCTCAAAGCACTAGAACTTGTGGACATTCAGTGAAGGTGAAGATTGCAAGATTCAGGGCAGACAAAAGAAAGGGCTTCTTCACACAGTGCGCAGTTAAACTATGGAATTCGCTCCCACAAGAGCCAGTGATGGCCACCAACTTGGGTGGATTTTAAAGAGGATTAGATAAATTCATGGAGGAAAAGACTATCAGTGGCTACTAGCCATGATGGCTCTGCTCTGCCTCCATAGGTGAAGGCAGCATGTTTCCAAATGCCAGTTGCTGGAAACTGCAGGAGAGGAGAGTGCTCTTTGCACGCAGGTCCCGCTGGTGGGTTTCCCACGGTTGGCCACTGTGAGAACAGGATGCTAGGCTAGGTGGGTCATTGGCTTCATCCAGCAGGCTCTTCTTATGTTCTAATGATATAAACAGCGTCCTACGTCCCCGAGATAAGGAGATAGTAACCACTCAGCATTTTACTTCATTTTGAGTTGAAGGGAAAATGCAGTAGTGTAGCATCAACAGGATCCCATCAGGATTGGTCATTGCAGATCCCTGTCTCCAAATACTTGCAGATTTGTATTTTAAACAATAACCTTTGAGTGCCAAAAAAATCTGAATTGTATCTATGGACTGCCTTCAAGTCGATTCCGACTTATGGTGGTTTTCATGGTAAGCGGTATTCAGAGGTGGTTTACCTTGCCTTTCTCTGAGGCTGAGAGGCTGTGACCGGCCCAAGGTCACCCAGTGAGCTTCATGGCTGTGTGGGGATTCGAACCCTGGTCTCCCAGGTCATAGTCCAACACTCTAACAGCTACACCACACTGGCTCTCCAATCCAATGGGATAACCCTGCCCTGTTTACAGAGAGACACTCTCCAAGCAGCCCGCCCAGCTAATGATAAAAATGGACGTTATACACCAGAGGTTGTGACCTGATGATGATGATGATGTACTGCCTTCAAGTCGATTCTGACTTATGGTGACCCTATAAATAGGGTTTTCATGGTAAGCGGTATTCAGAGGTGGTTTACCATTGCCTCCCTCTGAGGCTGAGAGGAAGTGACTGGCCCAAGGTCACCCAGTAAGCTTCATGGTTGTGTGGGGATTCGAACCCTTGTCTCCCAGGTCGTAGTCCAACACCTTAACCACTACACCACACTGGCTCTCATCAGTGTGACTTACTCCCAAGTAAATGTGCATGACAGTGAAATTCATGGCTATGTGGGGATTTGAACCCTATTCGAACCCTATGTGGGGATTCGAAACGCTATGGCTGCATACACAGCATACATTTAAAGATCAATCAGAGCACATTGCTTTCCCCAAAGAATCCTGTGAACTGTAGCTTACCTCTCACAGAGCTACAATTCCCAGCACCCTTAAGTTAAACTGCAGTTCCCAGGATTCTTTGGCAGAAGTCAGGTGCTTTAAATGGATAGTGTGTGCACATCCTATGATGTCACTGAAGTCTATGACACCAACATTAGTTGAGATTGGTCTAGGACTTTTCTGCAAGCCCACAGTTGGAAATTCAAGAAGATTCTCAACACCAATTGGTCCACTGTTTCGGGGCAACATTTCTTTGAAACGGCACTTCTGCATAGAGCAGCCTTTCCTAACCAGTGTGCCTCCAGATGTTGCTGGACCACAATCCCCTTCTTTCCTGACCATTGGCAATGCTGGCTGAGGCTGATGGGAGTTGTGGTCCAACAACATCTGGAGGCACACTGGTTGGGAAAGGCTGGCATAGAGAGTGGGTTTCATACAAAGTCATCCACATGCTATAATATTTTTGCGGATAACTGCCCCAGCAGTAGCTTGTGAATTGGTGACATTATTTGCATCTTTATTGTGCACAAGCACCACAGCAATGCCATTGCTCTATTTTGACTAAATCGGCCAAGAAAGATGTTGTATAGCTTTCCTTGAGCGAGGAGAGAGATTATGTCCAATTACATGTTCGGTGCCTTTTTCCCTACATATGCATCTGGCATCTCGCCTCTCTCCCAAATTATAGAGCCGCCCTGAAAGTTATTCAAAAGAGACATTAAAACGCAAATGAATATCATTTGCGTGAAATGGAGGAGAACATTGCAGCTCAAGTCAGATGATTATTATTATTTTGTCTAGACAGGTTGAGAAGGGAAGAGCTTAAAGGAATTCTCAGTTGTGCTCAGATCAGCCCTGCATGCTCAACAGTAGGAGCTATGCTCAGATTGCCTTCTCAAAGGTTTTAGCATTTCAGAAGCAATGCTAGCACACCAAGTGAATGGCCATTGCAAGATTGGGACCCGATGGATGGATTTCATTTGGATCAAGCTTCTGCTAAGCAAGGGGAAATTGCTAAGCGGACCAATGATTGGTGCTAAAGAAGCCTGCCAACGCCATACATTGGATATGGAATCAGGGGATAGGTGACGTCTTTAAAGGATTGGGTAACAGCTGATGGGAAAGGCAGTAGAGCTGCTGCCAGTCAAATAACAAGCAACATTAGGCTAGATGGACAAATGCTTTGACCTGCTACAAGGCAACTTCCTATAGTCCCTGTGTTCAGAGGGAGACGACCAGTAAAAAAGGAACAACAGCACAAGAGGGCTATTGCCGGTATCTGGAGGGCTACTCGTGGAAACAGAATGCTGGATTAGCAAGATCTAGGAGGGCTTTCCTTGTGTTCTTGTAGAAGAGCACTATCAAGGAATCCTAGGGACACGAGACTTTAAGAATTGCAGCTTTGCAAAACTGTGGTCAGGCAGTTCAGTCTCTAAGAGTTTGGTTTAAGGCTGGGGGAGTTGATTGGTATTGAATGCTCTCTCCTTCTGATTTGTCAAATCCCTCTTAAAAACAAACAAAGCACTTTTCCCATAAATTTGCAATCCCCTGCTCCAAGGAAGGAATACATACACTTGGCCTGATTTCATGCATCCCTTGACTTACTTTCATGTGGGTGGAAAAGAGGATCTGCTGTGTTCCATATATCCTTGTTTGGGAACTGTGCTCCTCAGATAAGACACTGATGGGAGTCCTGTATGACCCAGAGGTGTGATTAGTATGCACTAGAAACCCAACTTTTAGTGTTGCAGTTCCAGCCCTCTGGAATCAGTTACCAACTGAAATCAGATAAGTGTCTAGGATCTTGATATTAGATGCTACTAATATGGCTACTGAAGACATTTTTGTTCTTCCTGAAGTCATGGAATATTTCATGGAATAACAATTGCACAATTGTAGGTATGGTTCTCTTGCTTTTAGTATATCGTCTGTAATCTTTTGTATTTTAACTGATTTTTTTTTTCTTCCTGTACACCACTTTGGTAGCATATAAATCTGCAAATAAATAAAAACAAAACTCCTCTGCAAGTGCTCAGATCAGAACTCTGGCAAGAACAATTTGACCTTCATGAGGAGAGAGAGAAAAGGGGGTTGAGAGAGAGAGGGAAATGATGATGATGATGATGATGATGGGGGGGGCTGTGATGTTCCTGTATGTGAATGTAATGTAAATATGGTAAGTGCAGGTTTATTATAGGAAATATGGTAAGTGGAGTGGGTGAGAAGGGGGAGTACATGGGCTGTAGAACGCTGGATGATGATTGGCTGTGTGTTTGAATGGCTGAAGGTATAAATGTGAGGATGACAGTTGAGTCAGGAGGGAGTTGTTGAGAGGTGGGTTGGTTGAAGGTGGTGGGTGTTGAAGGTTGTTGTAGAGAGAAGGTGGCTGTTGAGAGATTGAATTAGGAGTTCTGAGGCAAATATTAAGAATTAAGAACATAAGAGAATCATATATGAAACCATACGCTTGTCAACAAAATCTATAAGTAATCTTGTTATTCCTAGTGTTAGCAATAAATATTTTCTTGGTTTACTTAAAGCCTGATTCCTTAGCTGGAGTGTACAGACCAGGCGGGGAAGGCAGGGTAACCAAGGCTGAAGAAGAAATTGTATCTAATGGTGGCAGCGGTAAAGGAGGAGATATTGTATCAGCATTCAGTACCACAGAGCAACCCAGAGCTGTGAGTTTCATAGGCAAGAGGCTTCAGGGGGGTTGGGAGTTACCTAAACACACAGACACAAGGTATCAAAATAGCCAGGAAGAGACTAAAGTACAGTCTAGAGGCTATACTGGATGCACAGAGTGTTGGGTAGT
This sequence comes from Rhineura floridana, assembly GCF_030035675.1. Lineage (NCBI taxonomy): Eukaryota > Metazoa > Chordata > Lepidosauria > Squamata > Rhineuridae > Rhineura > Rhineura floridana. Next base: position 122,055,361 of record NC_084488.1, read on the forward strand.
GTGGCCTAGCAGGGGGATCTTTTGAGATCTGTGCTACAGCAGAGAGAGGTAAAAATAAACACGATGATCCTGACTGCTGGTAGCCACGAGTGAGAGCATCACAGGTGGTGCCAGGGGAAGGACGTCACAGGGGCCTGATCCGATTCATTTTTTGTTTGATGCCCGCCCACCTCTGGCTCTCAGCCTGCCCACCGCTGGCATACAGCCCAAAGCAGATTATCCCCCAAGGGAACACTGGTCTCAACAACAACACTACCCTACCCTACCCTACTCTCCCAAAGCATCGGTGCAATAACTGGACCAAGTACACCTCAGTTGGAGGGGGAATGGCTCCAGTCAACCGCCACCAGGGGAAAAATAAGTCATGGAGCATTATATATTGAATTTATATAACTCCTTTCTGCCAAAGGCATCCAAGGCAGTTTACAATTTTAAAAATATCAGAATTAAACAAATGCTACAAAATATCAGACCAACTTCAGGAGCCGGCGGTTATATGCACCCTGGCCTGAGCTTCCTCGTCTCTGCCTCCTCTGAGAGCAGATGGATCTTAAGTCACTTCTTAAGTCACCTCCAGGAAGGGGCAGGGGGCCTCTCTCAGGCCATTGACAGTCCCTTCAGGAACGGGTCAAATGAGGCCTCGCCCTTGGGCTTAGTTGCTCCTGCTCTCTCTCAGGGCAGGCAGGTCTTGAGTGCTGTTGAGTGTCTCCATTAGCAGCAAGGAACCTCTAGCCCATGCCCTGCCACCTGCTGCCTTAGGGAGGTTTCATTTGCGTGAGTTTGTGTTGATCTCGTAAGCTTTGGGGAAGGGACGTGGCTCAGTGGTAGAGCCTTTGCTTTGCATGCAAAAGGTCCCAGGTTCAATTCCTGGCAGCATCTCCAAGATAGGGCGGGGAACAAGACACTTGGAGAGCCGCTGCTGGTCTCTGTAGATAATACTGAGCTAGATGGATCAATGGTCTGACTCAGTATGCAGCAGCTTCCTATGTTATGATATGTAAAGCTTGTTCTGAACTGGTTTTCTTGGAGAGGGAGTTAACTGAAAAGATGGGTAAGAACATAAGAAGAGGCCTGCTGGACAAGGCCAAAGGGTTCCTAGCTAGTCAAACATCCTGGGTTCTCACAGTAGCCAACTAGCCACCTATTGGAAGCGTGCAAGCAGGACCTGAGCACAAAGGCACTTTCCCCAGTTGTGATTCCCAGCAACTGGCATTAAAAGATATACTGCCTCTAACCCTGGATGTAGAACATAGCCATTGATAGCATGAATTTGTCTTTTGTTTGGGATGCCAAGCAAACCGTTCTGTTGTTGCTATGTGCCTTCAACTCGACTAGGACTTATGGCGACCCTATGAATCAGTGACCTCCAAGAGCACCTGTCATGAACCACCCTGTTCAGACCTTGCAAGTTCAGGTCTGTGGCTTCCTTTATGGAATCAATCCATCTTTTGTTTGGCCTTCCTCTTTTTCTACCCCCTTCTGTTTTTTCCAGCATTATTGTATTTTCTAGTGAATCATGTCTTCTCATGAAATGTCCAAAGTATGATAACCTCAGTTTCATTATTTTGGCTTCTAATGGTAGTTCTGGTTTAATTTGTTCTAACACCCAATTATTTGCCTTTTTTGCAATCCATGGTGTACGCAGAGCTCTCCTCCAAACTACATTTCAAATGAGTTGATTTTTCTCTTATCCGCTTTTTCACTGTCCAACTTTCACATCCATACACAGAGATCGGGAATACCATGGTCTGAATGATCCTGACTTTAGTGTTCAGTGATACATCTTTGCATTTGAGGACCTTTTCTAATTCTCTCACAGCTGCCCTCCCCAGTCCTAGCCTTCTTCTGATTTCTTGACTATTGTCTCCATTTTGGTTAATGATTGTGCCAAGGTATTGATAATCCTTGACAAGGTCAATGTCCTCATTGTCCACTGTAAAGTTGCATAAATCTTCTGTTGTCATTACTTTAGTCCTTTTGACGTTCAGCTGTAGTTCTGCTTTTGTGCTTTCCTCTTTCACTTTTATCAGCATTCGTTTCAAATCATTACTGGTTTCGGCTAGTAGGATGGTATTGTCTGCATATCTTAAATTATTGATATTTCTCCCTCCAATTTTCACACCTCAAAAGAACTTTGTCAAGTACAGGGCTGGGAAACCTCAGGACCAGGGACAGAATGGGGCCCTCAAGGCCTCTCTACCGAGCCCTTGGGAGTGGGAACATAAGAAGGGCCTGGCTGCTAGATCAGGCCAATGGCCCACCTAGCCCAACATCCTGTTCTCACAGTGGCCAACCAGATGCATATTGGAAGCCCACAAACAGAACCTGAGTGCAACAGCACTTTTTCCTCCTGCAGTTCCCGCTGGCAGTCTCCCATCCAAGTACTAACCAGGCCTCACCCTGCTTAGCTTCCGAGATCAGAGAAGATCGGGCGTGGTCAGGGTAGTATGGCCACAGGAATTCAGGGACATACCACCTCCAAAACTGGGAATCGTACACAGCCATCCCAGCTGGGAGCCCCTGCCTCTGACACTGGAGGTAGAATATATAGAGAATATGTGGCTAGTAGCCATTGATAGCCTTTGGTCCTCCATGATTTTTCATGCTTTCCCCCCCCTTTTTATTAGAATGTGGGTGTGGCTATGTTATAAATCTGGTACCACATGCAGAAATGGAGGTAGATGTTTTGCAAGGCGAGTTGATGGGAAAGTTTCCCCTGGGCATCAGTAACACGAAAACAACCAGCACAGAAACTGGTAGGGTTGCCAGGTTCTTGGCCTGAGACTGATCCTGTATCTTTAGGAGAAGAGAAAGTCAGCCAAGTGCAGGTGTTCTTGCAACTCTGCAATGGGAAAAACCACAAGGTGGAATTCTCCCTTCCCCCTGCACAACTTTGAAAGATACAGAAGACCTTGTGGAGGCCGGGCCTGGCAACCAAGAGGTCTTCTGTATCTTTCAAAGTTGTGCAGGGGGAGAATTCCACATTGTGGTTTTTCCCATTACAGGGTTGCAAGAAAACCTGCACTTGGCTGACTTTCTCTTCTCCTAAAGATACAGGATCAGTCTCAGGCCAAGAACCTGGCAACCCTAGAAACAGGGGAAATGAGAAGCTGGAAAGGAGGGAGAGAAACTATCCTTAAATACACCGGCACAAGCTGAGGAGTTGGTAAATTTGCCCGTCCTCTTTGTGCAGACTGTTTGCTTGCAGATTATTTATGAGCAAGTTATCTACCTACTGCAGCTTCATAGTCCAATATTTCATTGTTGATGGCAGGAAATAAACCAGGTGGATCTCCCCACTCTGAGGCAGATACTTAGGCCAGGCAAGGCACCTGCCAACAGCTGCTTACTCAGCAGGTGAAGTAGCTCTTCATCCAAATAGAGCTGCCTGTCACCTGCCAATAAGCCAGCGCCTTTGAAGGACCAGATAATGATCATGGGGTGAGCATCAATCTTTCAAAAGGAGAGGAAGTGGCCGTAGTTCAAATAGCTGAAGAGAGACCTTCTCTACTAACCACCTGGTGTGGTGGCAGCCCAAAGCCATCTGTATATCTCTCTGAGCTCCCCCGCATGGGATCCTCGACCTGCACTCTCCGGAAGATGGATGGTTGCAAAGTATCTGCCTTCATGCTCTGCCATAAAACCTCTACAGGTGGTAGGTAGACAACTGCTTGAGTCCAAGTGCCCATTGCCCAGTAAAGCAAAGCGAGGTGCAAGTATTCCAGGGGTGATGCACCTTAGAAGTTAGCCCTCCAGACCTCTTGAGCAGGGGGTTGGACTTGATGGCCTTATAGGCCCCTTCCAACTCTACTATTCTATGATTCTAGTCTGGCCCTGAGAACTTTCCTCAGGCCACACCCCTCACTGGCCCTACATTGCAGCCTCTTGCTAGTTAGGATGGAGGACAGAGAGGGGAGTGGTGAATGTATGGAAACTAGCCTACTGTACAAGGTAAAGGTAAAATGTGCACTTGTGGCTCCGCCCACTTTTACATAGGGGTCTGCCCACCACTAGTAGGTGGCCCTTGGAAGGTTGCCCAGAAAGGAATGTGGCCCTTGGGCTGTTAAATGGTCCCCACCCCTGAAGTATTCTTACTGGGATACTGAGACAAATTGTTTTCTAGCTTGGTGTATTGGACATGATGACCCCACAATGCTGCGGACCAATGTCATTGATTGCAACTGAAGCCCATTAAAGTGACAGCAATGCTTCTTGTATCAGTTACATGAAGGGATGGATGAATCTGTCAGTTTTGGTGCCTTATTTCTTCAGTTTTAGGTTCAGCATGCTCCATTTCGACATCAACTTTTAATGTTTTTAAAAAGCCCACATGAAAAAACATTTTGCCGTGCATTTCTCCTAATATACATATTTTTATGTAATCTTGCAAGCAACTTTCCCTAATGTAATGCATTTTGTACATTGTTTTTTCCTCAGGCTTATGTATGTTTTGCTGGAGAGTGCAAGCTAAAAGTTGTCAGCATTTTACTGTGAATTTCTCCCATTGTACACATTTTGGTATGCAATTTCCCCCAATATAAAGCTTTTCTGTAAGTTATTTTCACAGATGCTATATTTTTATAAACACTATCTCCTAATATACAGTTTTTAAAAACCATTTTCTTGGTTGGAGGACTGAACCACAAAATTCAGAGCAGTGCAAATTTGAAAGGATGGCTGCGTTTCAGATTGCATATTGGTTCAGAATGTGCAAATTAGGTAGGTTTGCATTAAAATGTATGCCAGACAAACTCCCTCCAAGCCCATTCTCAATTATCATGAAAAATTGCTAAAAGGGGGGGGAGGGCTTTTTGATTTTGAGGGACATTTTTGTACAGCGGGTCCCAGGAACTAGGGAATGGAGGGCCAGTCTCCTGCTTTTGGCTTTGCAATCTCCTGGACCATAGGCTGATGTTGCATGCCACAATGGCATTCCCGCTTTGAGGGGGCGTGTTTGCCACTACCCATATTGAGTAGAAGGCTCGGGAAGGTTTGCAAAGAAAGCAAAGGGGGTCAGGTGGTATTTTTAGGGCCAATTAGGAGGCAGGGATCAGCAGATATATAAGACCGCTCCTCCCTGGAAGACCTGCCTTTGTTGCCTTGCAGCACCCTCCCTCCCTCTCTTGTCAGTATGGGCTTTGCTAGTTGCCAATGGAGCTGAGTAGGAATTTTTGGGGGGGATCCTGATTTCAGAATCCCTTTGGTTTCACCTACTCCATATTGCTTGGTTTGATTTGATTGGCTTTCTGGGAGTGGTTCCGGTTGTTCTGCTTTGGCTGGCGTGGAATTCGGCCAGGTGAGGTATTTGGGGAAAAAGTAAGGAGGCTGAGGCATCAGTGCTTAACATCTGTTGCAGATCTGGGGAGTGTCCTAGTGGGACCGGCTTGCATATCATGGTGAATGCCTGTACGGTGGGGCCAGGATGCGGAAGTTGGAACCACATGCCTGACTCCAATAGCAAGGAGGGATGACTTTTCCCACATCCTTGGTGGGTAGTTACAGTCCAAGGTGACTGACCTATTTTGAGACTGAGGGAGTATTCCCTACTAGTTAGTCTGCACCTCAGCTGCCCGAAGGAGTTAAATTGGATTAATTTGATTTAATTGGATTATGGCTTAATATTTGTTATATTTTAATAAATATAACATTATACCATATCGGTGTCCCGAGTCGTCTTTGGTGTGGTGACAATAATTCTTTTCAAACCTGCAGAGAAAGGGTTTCAGCTTTCACTCACAAAGCTAAGTCCTGAGTTCAGATTGTGAAGTTGCTGATTCAGTGCGCAGAGCCCCAGGTAAAATCATCCCTCCATCATCACACCACAGTAGGAAACTAAAGTAGGCACAGAAGAGGAGCCTGCCGGGTCAGACCAAACCCATATTTGGCCGAGGTGAACTGGGCCTCTTCAGAGGCATTTGGGCTTCGCCCCAGTTGGCCTCTAAACCTGGAGGGTCTATTTTGGTATCATAGCTCTAATAACCATTGGCAGATTCATTCTCCATAAGATTCTGTCTGGAAATGGACTGCCTTGTCGATCCCGACTTATGGTGACCCCCTGAATAGGGTTTTCATGGTAAGCGGTATTGAGAGGGGTTTTCCCCTTGCCTCCCTCTGAGGCTAGTCCTCCCCAGCTGGCTACGGCCTGCTCAGCTTGCCACAGCTGCACAAGCCAGCCCCTTCCTTGTCCGCAACTGCCAGCTGGGGGGCAACTGGGCTCCTTGGGACTAGGCAGCTTGCCCACGGCTGCACAGCTGGCAGGGCACGTAACCCCTGAGCCACTCGGTGTGGAGTTGATCTTTAGCTGGCCCTTTACATCCAGGAGCCATGAGCGGGGATTTAAACTCATAGACTCTAGACTCCCAGCCAGGCTGTCCTCCCCACTGTGCTATACCAGCTGTCCATACTAGGGTAAAGGGAGCATTAAAATGCATATATTAGTGAAACTAACTGACAAAAATGCATTATGTACACAGATATGAATATTAGGTCCCCTGCACTATACATTTAAAGCACTCTTATGCCACTTGCTGTTTAGTCATGGCTTCCCAAAAATCCTAGGAATTCTCGTTCGTTACAGGTGCTGAGAGTTATTAGGAGAACCCTATTCCTCTCACAGAGCTTCAGTTCTCCGAGTGATTTCACAAACAATCCCTCTTCCCAGGGAACTCTGAGAATTGTAGCTCTGAGAGGAATAGGGTTCTTTGAACAACTCTCAGCACTCTTAGCAAACTGCACTTCCCAGGATTCTCTGAGGGAAGCCAGAACTCTTTAAAGTGGTATGATACTGCTTCAAATGTTTAGTGCAGATGAAGCCTAGGAGACATCCACATTCATGAGAACTTTCTTTTGTTAAAAATATCCCAACTGATGCAGAAGTTGTGTGGACTGAATTTAAGATTAGAAGTACTGAGAGAAACTTAAAGTGACAGACTTGACCCTCCCTACCTGACTTTAAAGTTGACAACGAGGATATTAAACTTGTCAAGGATTATCAATACTTCGCCACAGTCCTTAACCAAACTGGAGATGATAGTCAAGGTACCAGAAGGCAGCTAGGACTGGGGAGGGCAGCTGTGAGAGAACTAGAAAAGGTCCTCAAATGCAAAGATGTATCACTGAACACCAAAGTCAGGATCATTCAGACTAGGGTTGCCAGGGTCATGGCCTGAGACTGATCCTGTATCTTTAGGAGAAGAGAAAGTCAGCCAAGTGCAAGTGTTCTTGCAACGCTGTAATGGGAAAAACCACAAGGTGGAATTCTCCCTTCCCCCTGCACAAATTTTAAAGATACAGAAGACCTCTTGGAGGCCGGGCCTGGCTGGGCCTGCAATGATGTATCACTGAACACCAAAGTCAGGATCATTCAGACCATGGTATTCCCGATCTCTATGTATGGATGTGAAAGTTGGACAGTGAAAAAAGTGGATAAGAGAAAAATCAACTCATTTGAAATGTCGTGTTCGAGGAGTGCTTTGTGCATACCATGGACTGCGAAAAGGACAAATAATTGGGTGTTAGAACAAATTAAACCAGAACTATCACTAGAAGCTAAAATGATGAAGCCGAGGTTATTGTACTTTGCATACATCATGAGAAGACATGATTCACTAGAAAAGCCGATAATGCTGGGAAAAACAGAAGGGAGCAGAAAAAGAGGAAGACCAAACAAGAGATGGATTGATTCCATAAAGGAAGCCACAGACCTGAACTTACAAGATCTGAACAGGGTGGTTCACGACAGATGCTCTTGGAGGTCGCTGATTCATAGGGTCGCCATAAGTCATAACGGACTTCAAGGCACATAACAGCAACAACAAACCTGACCTTACTGTTAATCAACTTGACACACAATGTTATGGGTTGGGTTGACAGTCCACAAACTTGGCCAGCCACAGTCCCAAGCTCAGACAGAGTCCAGGAGCATGGACACACATATTGACATATAAACGTACTCCATGATGAGCTGTCAGGGTCCATATGAAAACTCTACCAAGCAATTATGGCTTCACAGACACTATGGGCCTTAGCTCAGTGGTACAGCATCTTCTCTGCATGCCGAAGGTTCAATCCCTGATGTCTCCAGGGAGGGCTGGGAGAATCCCCAGTCTGAATCCTGGAGAGCCACTGCCAGTCAATGTAGACAATACTGATGGGCCGATGGCCTGACTCAGTATAAGGCAGCTTCCTAGATTTCTACAGGCAAGACTCAGAAATGTAGCAATCATATCTAGAATCTCTTTCAGACTCCCAGCTTTTGAGGAAAACCTATTTTTGATGAAAGTTCATATGTGTGCCATTCTTTTTTATTCACACCTCAATTCCCCTGTGACAATGATGGGGGAAACTGCAGAAATCTAGAAGATAGAATCATAGAACCATAGAACAGTAGAGTTGGAAGATGCCTGTAAGGCCCTTGAGTCCAACCCCGTTCAATTCAGGAATCCAAGTTAAAGCATACCTGGCAGATTGCTGGATGCCAACTCCCAACAGCTCATAAGAACATCAGAAGAGCCTGCTGGATCAGGCCCATGGCCCATCTAGTCCAACATCCTGTTCTCACAGTGGCCAACCAGGTGCCTGGGGGAAGCCCACAAGCAGGACCTGAGCGCAAGAGCGATCTCCCTTTCTGTGGTTTCCAGCAACTGTTATTCAGAAGTCCTCCCCCCCCCCATCGCCATGGGACTTTTGTTATGGAAGACGCCTGTGCGTGAATTTGTTTTATGTGGGGAGATCGGTGCACCACAATCAACATACAATCTTGACAGAAAAAGGCTTTGATCCAATGGCATGGATACCACGACGATTGGAAGTCTTTTATCTGCTGCAGCCTTCATCCGCCTTCACAGCTGTTGTAACATACACATTGCTATCCTCCGCCTGTTCTGCCGTTGAGGACTTTCTTGGATTGTTCTTTGTCTGGTTCCTCTCCCTTGACCTTACCACCATGGGTGACCCTGCTGGGAGTACATGACTCCCGACGGCATCACTCACAGGGATCATTGGAACACGCAAGCCCACTCGCCACTGCAAGGTGACGAAGCACACTGCCTTCAACAGTGGAGGCAGAACATGATTGACTTATTCTCCAGCTCTGAAGAAAGAGGAGCTCCTCTGCAACCAAATTCATCCCTGTGTTATATTAATTCTCCTTCCGACATTGTCACTTGGCACATTTCAAAAAGCGCACAACATGCAGAACTCAGCAGCATCCCTTGATTTGCTGAGGAATTCAATAAGCACACTGTCAAAATGAAAACGAAACATGGTCTGTCATCCAGCAATAAGGCACAGCAGCTTCAAGATCAGCCTATTTATCTTGCTGTATCTGCCACTCAATAATAATCATAATAAAAATAATACTAGCATATTATTTATAGATTGCCCTTCGCCTGCAGCCTTTGGACGCTTAATAATGCATCAGTAAAATCAAAGTAATCTAATGACATTTAAGTAGACAGAAAGAGGAAGAGATGAAGGAAAGCTCTGAATGGTTAGCGATTGTTCATGAGTGGGAAGTTTTCCAGCCACTTAGGAACATAGAAATCTGCCTTATACTGAATCAGATCCGTGAGTCCATCTAGCTCAGTATTGCTTACACTGACTGGCACTCTAAAACACTAAAAGCATTCTAAAACATCTTAAAAACAGACTTATACATTAAAACAAAACATCTTTTTTTAAAAAAGCTTTAAAAACATCTTAAACAGCAATCCCAGCACAGACGCAGACTGGGATAAGGTCTCTACTTAAAAGGCTTGTTGAAAGAGGAAGGTCTTCAATAGGTGCTGAAAAGATAACAGAGATGGCTCCTGTCTAATATTTAAGGGGAGGGAATTCCAAAGGGTAGGTGCTGCCACACTAAAGGTCCACTTCCTATGTTGTACAGAACGGACCTCCTGATAAGATGGTATCTGCAGGAGGCCCTCATCTGCAGAGTGCAGTGATCAACTGAATATATAAGGAGTATATAAGGTATATATATATATCTTCTTGTGTTCCTCCCATTGCCTTCCTATTCACTTTTCTGGCATTAGTTCCCACTCCTGAGGCCACCTATATCCCACCTGCGTGCTGCTCCGTTTCATCCCCATAGCCTACCTTCTCTATAGTTCTCACTAAATCACTCTTGATCCAATCTAATGTGACATTTGTTCTCTTTCTCTCTTTGTAATAAACAGTGTGCTAGGAATATATGCCGTCTCATTCCTTGTTATTCCTTTCATCCAGGCGTGCCCACGCTGTCATGGCCCACAATGACCTGAGGTTAAAGATCCCACATGCATGTTGTTTGGGTATTATTATCTGAATGTGATAAATGTGGGCATGTGATAAAAATGAGCCAATACACACCCTACCAGCATGGTCAGAGAGTAGGGATGGAAGGAGCTGTCCATTTCAGTTGGGGGTCGCTGAGTCATAGGGTCACCATAAGTCGTAATCGACTTGAAGGCATATAACAACAACTGTTTCTCATTTTTCAAATCTTAAATTCAGTTCTCCGTATTTCCACAGCAATTTGCAATTTTTTTTAAAAAAAAAAACAGCCTCATGAAAATCAGCCAGCATTTTAGTGAGAATTTCTCCTAATAAATATATCTTGGATGTATTTTTTACTTATGTACACATTTTTGCAAGCAATTTCTCTTAATAGTATGCATTTTTGTATGTTGTTCCCACTAATACATTCATTTTTATGCACTTCCCCCTAATATATGCATTTCTGTAAGCGTTGCTTGGTTGCAGAACTGCACTGAAAATTCGGTTAAGTCCAAATTTTGAAGGATCGCCGTGTTTCGGTTCTCATGTTGTTTTGTAAAGTGTGGACTTGATGGATTCAGCTTGAAAGGGAAACTGAATTGAATTTCACTTCCAGTTCTATTGGATGCTTTCATGTGACTGTTTCTCACACCACAACAGTAACCGGCACATCAAACAGCCATGTGGATGGGCCAACAATGCTTTCAGCACCTTAGACAGCTCCTTTAAAGTTCAGACTTAAACCAGGGGCAGATCCCACTGCCCCACTGACATAGAGCCACCAGTTGCCACTGATGTCACCTCTTCCTACTCAAGCATCGTCTTTCCAGCATGTCAATATCTGAGTGCAGAGGAGCCGTGTCATAGGCACCACCCACATGGTTCATGAATCCATATGTTATTGGAGTAGCATGGGAGAAACAATGTGGAATGTACTCTGCTCATAGGTGGCCTCCAGAGCAAAGGCTCCCCGCCTCAGTAGCACGAAGCACGTGGGAAGAAGGGAGCTATTTTAATAACTATTAATAACTAAGTTATTGTAAGCCACTTTGAACATATTTATATGGAAAAGTGGCATATAAATTCAAGTAATAAATAAATAAATAAATAAACTGTGCCTCAACCTCAAATGCAGAATTTATGTAGACCAACAACCAGATAACAGGTACGTGCCTGCATTATATAGGTACTCTTGGAGGGGATAGATGGGAGGGGCTTTGCACTAAAACACAACACACACACACACACATACACACACACACAGAGAGAGAATTCCGTAAGCTGAAGTACTTATGCAAATTTAAGCACATAAGAAGAGCCTGCTGGATCAGGCCAGTGACCCATCTAGTCCAACATCCTGTTCTCACAGTGGCCAACCAGGAGCCCCTGGGAAGCAAGCAAACAGGATCTGAGTGCAAGAGCACAAATTTATTCTGCTGTTTTTAAACTATTTGCTTATTTTCTTCTATTCCTTCTGTTTGGAGGGAGGGACAAGGAGATCTAAAGAACCTTGAGGCCCCACTCCCTTACCCCTGAAAGTTGCCGATCTACAGTAAATCACCCAGAGATCTACCAGGGGATCCTGACCAACCATTATGTCCATTTGCCCAACCTAGAGAGTCATTGCAGGGTCCAATTCTTCTGGCAAAATAACATTTTTCCCAGCAAAAAAAAAAAAGCCAACAATCCAATGTCTTTAGAGTCTGGGAGATTAGTTCCATCCAAAATGAGGTCTCATATTTCTTCCTCCCCCTCCCTGCCCCAGACGCTTCAAAGCTTCTCCTTGGAGGCTTTGGCGAGCTCTTTTAAAATGGCGCCTATTTCCCCCCCTACTTTCCATTAACCATTTGAAAATAAAGGTTAGCTGTTCCTCTCCCCAGGCTGCCGTTACATCAAGGCTGAATGCCGAAGCGTCAGACACAAAGCATAAGTCAAGCAATTGCTCCTTAAAGAGCCGCCACAGCCCCCGCGGGAAACTATGAATAACACTTTCTAATGAGAAATGCAATTCGCTCCCAGGCTTTTTCATAAGTCTCTCTTGGCCTCCCCACCTCTGGCTGGTCCCTCACAATGAAATACACTCCCCCTGCAGAGCTAATGCAAGGTCTTGGCAGCATATAATCCCTAACTTGAGAATTTAAGCCAGCTGTAAGCTTTGTGGTGGCCCACTGTGGCTGAATCAATCCACCCCTAACGACCGTTCTTTTGGACTCTGTGCAGCTCCCTCTGAAGTGCAGGCTCAATCCCTGTAGGGGGCGGCACAATCTGTCAAAGAGAGCTGTGACTGCATTTCAGTCTTTTTGCCCAAGAACTTCTGCCAGGAACCAGCGACTGGCAGGATCAGCGCCTGGCAGCAAGAAAAGCTTCAGGCGACCAAGCAGAAGGAGGTGGGTAGGTGTAGGGTTCTAGCAGCCCTTATGGTGTGTGTGGAGGGGAAGAGCACAAACTAGGAATCAAGCTTTAGAGGGAGATGGGTAACAAGGAAGGGGGCCGAGTATCAGTTTGGTCAACACAGAGGGTCGACCAGAGGCTGCCCTCAGCAGCACGCTATCCCAGAGCAAGAGAGTGCAGCAGGCTGTGGAGCTGTACATTGCAGGCAGTGAAATGGGACTGGCCTCCTGGGTCACATGTTCCAACTGTCCAACATTAGGGAAGGGCTGCAGCTCGAAGGTAGGAACATATGCACTATTTGCAAAAGGTCCCAGGTTTCACTCTCCGCCATCTGGAACATAGGAATCTGTCTTATACCATTGTTCCATCTAGCTCAGTTTTGTCTGCACTGGCTGGTAGCAGCTCTCCAAGACTTCAGGCAAGAATCTTTCCCAGCCCTACTTAGACATAGGCCTGAGACCTTTTGCATGGACTGTACCATGGAGCTACCGTCCTAGAGCTAGGAAAGACCCCTTTTTGAAACCATACCCATTACTCAGTACTCAGCTAGAAGGAGCAATGGTCTGAATGGCTGTTAAGTACCGTTATTTGGTGGTTTAAGGGCTGTAGCTCAGTAGGAAAGCATCTGCCTTGCACACAAAAGGTTGCAAGTTCAATCCCTGGCATCTCCAGAGAGGCCTGATAATGTTCCTAGTCTGAAACCCTGGAGAGTCACTACCAGTCAGTGTTGACAATACAGAGCTAGATACACCAGATATCTGACCTGGTATACGTCATAGATGTAAAGACAGAGCCCAGGGCCGGCTCCAGGAATGCCGGGGCCCTTGGGCATCAGCTTGCTCTGGGCCCCAGTGTGTGTGTGCATGCGGGTGTGCTACACGCACGCATATCTGCCATCAACTAAGATGGCAGCAGGGGCTTCAGTGCCTTAGGGAAACCGTGGCTGCCATCTTCGTTAAGAGCAATGGTAAAAGACAGCACACAGGTAGGTGGGGGATGTGGGGGGGCGCGGATCACAGAAGGGGAGCGGAGGGGTGGCTGAGGGGCCCCCTGTAGCTCCGGGGCCATCAGGCCAGTGCCCCACCTGGCCGCCCTTTAGAACCTGCCCTGGACAAAGCTATATCTAGCTCTGGGGATAGAGCTCCCCAGAGCCGAAGGCTAAGAAAAGGAGACATGGTTTGCATCTAGGAAGGTGTCCAGTAAATAGCTACAAAGACCCCCATAGACAATAGTGATTTGAGAGACTGTAGGTAAGGAAGGAGGAGGACGATCCGATAGAAAACAGGCATTTAATTCAAACTATATGTGTGTCCCAATTCTGCTGAAGAATCCTAGTAAGTGGTGAGCACAGAATACTTAAGAGAACTTCAACTATTGTTTTTTAAAAAAACTGGTCTTGTTTTAGATTCTGGAGAGTAAGAAGAAAATACTTCCCTGAATGCATCATGACAACTGTGTACCACCTCCCCTGTCGGAGGCAGTACGCCTCAGAATGCCAGTTGCTGAGAATCACAAGTGGGGAGAGCCCTGTTGTTGTGCCTTTGCAGCCTGTGCTGCCATCCGCGTTCAGTTGGCGTTGGAGCAAGACTTGTGCAAGGTTCTGCTTTCAGGCTTCCCATAATGGGCATCTGTTTGGCCACTGTGAGAAGAGGATGCAGGCCTTGGGCCTGAGCTCAGTACCACAAGATGTGTGGGGATGTCCACAATGACTTAGGGCAGGGATAGAGGACCTTTAGGTCCTGGTGGGTCAAATATTTGTATCTCTGCCTCCATCCCCACTGGCCAACTCCATCCCCACTGGCCGTCCTCCTCCTTCATTACCACTGGCCAACTCCATCCCCACTGGCATGGCCACCCACCTGTCAATCATCTGACATCATGATGGCATCTGCTGACTGATAGGTGAGTGGTCCTGCACACCTGTCAAAGTTGACCCATGGGTAGGGTGAGAGGTGGGCTTTGGCAGTTGGTTTCCTGCAGGGGATGCATTGGCAGAAATGCACCCAGCAGGCCTGGGCCTTCGACTCACCCTCTGATGAGCAGAGGAGTCACGTCATGCTACATACAGGGGTCTGCTTCGCTAGCGGTTTCCCCACAGGGAATGAGCTGGCAAAACAGCACTCAGCAAGACTGAGCCCCACACTCCTGTAACAGAGCTTGGAAAAGTTACTTTTTTGAACTACAACTTCCATCAGCCCCAGCCAGCATGGCCACTGGATTGGGCTGATGAGAGCTGTAGTTCAAAAAAGTAACTTTTCTAAGCTCTGCCCGTCCATTCGCTGATGATGCCCAGTGACGCCAGCTGATGGGCAGGTGGGTGTGGTTTGCGGGAAACGGCCTTGTGGGCCAACTCGGACCCCTGATTTGGGGTTTCTTGAAAACCGCAGGGATGATGACTGACATAGAAGCCACCAACTCAGCCTTCAGATCTATCAGTATCATTACACAGAGGGGAAAATATACAGGCACAATACAAAATATTAAGGGTATGATAAAGCCTCTGGTAAGAGCCGCAGTTCCAAAGTATTCAGACCTCTTCTGTCAGTCCAAGATAGTCCCAAGGCTTCAGACCCTAACATTTTAAAAGGCACCTAGCACACACACACAATGCTGCTCCTGTTTCTCTGAATGTTGGCAGGGTTTGTTGCTTCACGAGGGACTGTTGGGCCTGCAGCTTTCATGCAATCAGTCCCAAAATTTAAAAAAAGTTTTAGAAGTTTGATATCCCCTCATTGTCAATGGGGACAACAGCCAAGGCTTCAGGAACCAAGGCGGGGGTCTGCTTCAGTCCTGATGTGAAGTGGGAAACCAGGCCGAGACAAGGAGACTCACTCTCCAAGCCAAATAACATGCCCCAAAGCCAGTGGTGGCATAGTGGTTAGAGTGTTGGTCTAGGAGCCAGAGGAGACTAGGGTTCAAATCCCCACTCAGCCAACAAGCTTGCTGGGTGACTTTGAGCCAGTCGCAGTCTCTCAACCTACCTATCTCACAGGGTTGTTTTCAGGATACAATGGAGAAAGTGAAAATCATGTATGCCACCTTGAGCTCCTTGGAGGAAAGGTGAGATATACACGTAATTAAGAAATGAATAAATAAAAGAAGAAAATGTCAGGAGATCCAATCACAGGTCTCCTTCCTTGTGTTTACTTAAAGTCCTAAAGTGGCTTTAAAAGGGGATTAGGCTGATCAATGGAGGATGGATTTATCAATGGCCCTCAGCCACAATAACTCAATGGAGCCACCAACTGGATTGGAATGCAAGAAGAAACCTGCTGGATCAGGCCAATGGTCCATCACATCCTGTTCTCACAGGGGTCACCTAGATACCTATGAGAAGCCCACAAGCAGGACACAAGCACAGCAGCACTCTCCCAACCTGCGATTCAGTGGAGGTAGAACATAGCCATTGTGGCTAGTAGCTATTGATAGCTTTTGATCCTCCATGAATTTGTCTAATCCCCTTTTAAAGCCGTCCAAGTTGGTGGCCACCCTTATGTCTTGTGGTTGCAAATTCCCTAGGACAACTATGTGCCATGTGAATAACCTCTTTCTTTGGTCTGTCCTGAATCTTGCAGTGTTCCACTTTGGTGGATATCCACGAGTTCAAGTCTAATGAGAAGGAGAGGAAAACTTCTCTCTGTCCCATTCCTCTAATTTTACATACCTCTATTATGGCCCTTCCTTGCCTTTTTTTCCTAAACTAAAAGTCCCAAATGCTGTACGATAGTGTTCCCCTCCATACCAGGTTGGGGGTGTGTGATAGGGAGTACTCTTGCCTTCAGAGCCTGCTTGTGAGTGCCTAAACATAACTGACTAGCCACTGAGTGAAACTGAGTGCCAAATGAGATCGCTCAGCAGGCGTCTTCTTAAGATCTTTTTATTATTATTATTATTATTTAAAAAAAACCATTAATGGCTGAAATGGTATGCTTCAAAGCCCGTTGAAATGTCAGGAAACAAAAGGGCAGTTGGGCAAGATTCCCTGTAGTTAACGGTGGGGGCTCCAATGTCCTGTATTGCGCAAGAAGAATAAATTATGCAAAGTAAGAGCAGTAATGCAAATTTGCTTATGCTGCATAATTTAGAGAAGATTGGCAATGCAGTTTTTCTTTGCAGAGAATTTGGGCAGCTTTGGTGCAAAACTATATTGTCTTGTATTTTCCTACAGAGGATACATACGTATCGCCCCTGCGGCTAGCCTGACTTAACTCGTTGGCAATCTGCTGTAGGATGGTGCCACGGGAGTGGGGGCTTAGGGAGAAAATGGCCCCCTCCTAGACAAGAGATCATCCCCCCTATTGCTAGATCTCTGTGATCCACTTTCATGTACAAATTATGAATGCATCATAAACCAGAAATTAAAATACGTCTGCAATAGTTAGCAGGCTTCCTTGGAAGTTAACTCAATCAAATTAGTAGGACTTACTAGAAGGAAAATATGTTGAGGAGGAGAACATTAATGGAAAATATGCTGTTATTTCTCTTTCAGAAAATTCAGTTCAGATCACATTTAAATGTGAACTTACCTAACTCACTCTTTCTGAAACAATACAAAGACAAACATCCTTCAAAATTTGCACTTTCCTGAATTTTGCAATGCAATTCTTCCACCAAGTAATGTGTGCAAAAAATCACATATACTAGGGTCAAGCATGCATATAAAGGATGGCAACAAGGGAGAGGGCCTTCTCAGTGGTGGCCCCCAAATTATGGAATGATCTTCCTGACAAGGGGCACCTGGTGCTAACACTGTTATCTTTTCGGCACCAGGTCAAGGTTTTCCTCTTCTCCCAGGCATTTTAGCATGTGTTTTTAAATTTTTTTTTTTAATTAAAATTGTGTTTTTGAATTGTTTTTTGTGTTTTAAAATGTGTATATTTGATTTTTTTTATTTTTAATTGTTGTAAACTGCCCAGAGAGCTTCGGTTATGGGGTGGTATATAAATGTAATAAATAAATAAATAAATAAAATATATCAGTTAAAATAACATACAAAAATGCATTACCTGACTTGATCGTGGATGAAAGGGCTGACTAGGCATGCATCACCAAGATTTGGATGGGTGAACCGGGTTTAAAAAATATGAAATGGACTGCCTTCAAGTCGATTCAGACTTACGGTGACACTATGAATAGGGTTTTCATGGTAAGTGGTATTCAGAGGTGGTTTACCATTGCCTTCCTCTGAGGTTGAGAGGCAGTGACCGGTCCAAGGTCACCCAGTGAGCTTCATGGCTGTGTGGGGATTCAAACCCTGGTCTCCCAGGTCATAGTCCAACACCTTAACCACTATACCACCCTGGCTCTCAAGCTGGGTAGACCTGACCTAACTCAGCTGCAACCATCTGGGCACTCAGTACAGCACCAGGCTAGACTGGGAAGGGGGGGTCAAGTGGAGGTGTTGCTATTGCCCACAGAAGCACCATCTCCTTCACCAGAAAACCTCTTGATCTTGGGATGGGAGTAGAGGGTGGTGGGCCAGAGAGACAGACTGAGGATGCTGCTGGTCTATCAACCACCCTATTGTCCAATGACATCCCTGACTGAGTTGGCTGAAGTGATCTCTGGCATGGTCTTGGAGAACCCCAGGACGATTGTTCTGAGTGACTTCAACACTCACACAGAGGCTGCCATTCATGGCCTCCATGACAACCATGGGGCTGTCTCAAACCGTCCAACACATTGGGCAGGGCATACCCTTGATTTAGTCTTTATACCCCAAGTGATGTGAGGGATGGGCTGAAGGTGGTGGGGTACAATGCACTCCCTTGTCATGGTCAGACCATTACCTGCTGAAGATTGGACTGGGAGCAGCTATACCCTCCTGTAAGGGTGGTAGATCCAGTCGGATAGCCCCTCTCAGAGACTGATGGGTTGTAATGCGTTCCTGAATTCCCTGGGGGATTTTCCAGCAGAGAAAGCTGATGAACCTGTCAAAGTCCTGGTCTCACTATGGGATGGCGAGATGAAAAGGGTGGTTGACATGATCATTCCAGAGCATCCTCTCCAGTGTTGTAGAGCCTGAATGGCTCCCTGGTATTCGGGGGTGCTTTGGGCTATGAAACAATCTGGACAAAGATGAGAGGGCAAGTGGTGCAAGCTTTGCTCCAAAGCTGATTAAACACCAGTAGGAGTGCAAGCTGCAAAGAAGGCTCATTCCACAGCTTGCACTGCATCCCCAGTAGCCAGCCAGGGGAGTTATTTTGGATGGTGCGGAGTTTACTGACGCTTACTGTGGGGGAGAGGCCTTTTGAGCATTCAAGGACCTGCTGTGACTTTGAGGATAAAGTCACTCAACTTCAGAGTGACCTTGACCTTGACTCGGCTGTCGTTGCAGTTTTGGATAGGTGCCCAATACCAGAGCCTGTGATATGTTGTGGGATCAGTTTCAGGCTATGCAGTCAGCTGATGTGGACAAAATGCTGGTGGCTACATGTCCAACCATGTGCCCTCTTGAACTTTTGTCCCTTCTGTCTTATTAAATCTAGCAGAGGAGGGTTGACTGGCTGGGTCCAGAGTGTGGCTAACAATTCAGTGTGTGAGGGAGTGGTTCCTGCTGCCTTGAAATAGGTGGCGGTGTGTCCACTCCTAAAGAAACCATCCCTGGACCCCTTAGATTGGAATAATTGTTGGCCATTCTCAAATGCCCGCTTCTTGAGGAAGGCGGTGGGGCAGCTGCAAGCGTTTTTGGATGACACAGATTATTTAGATTATTTAGATTATTTAGATCCATTCCAATCTGGGTTGGACTGGGACTGAGTCACCCTTGGTTGCCTGATGGATGACCTTTACAGACAGCATGATGGGGGAATGCAACCTTACTCCTGTCTCTCAAGCGGTGTGACTTTAGATACCATTGACCATGATATCTTGCTGGGTTGGCTCCAAGGAACGGGAATTGGGGGCACTGTGGTATAAGAGCTTGGAAAAGTTACTTTTTTGAACTACAAATCCCAACAACCCAATCCTGTGGCCATGCTGGCTGGGGCTGATGGGAGTTGTAGTTCCAAAAAAGTAACTTTTCCAAACTCTGGGTATAGTAGCTCCTGTCCTATCTACTGAACCAAGTCCAATGAGTAGCATTGGGAGAGTGCTTTTCTCCCCCCTGGCACTTACACTATGGGGTGCCGCAGGGCACTATTCTATCCCCACTGCTATTTTATATGAAGCTTCTGGGAGTGGTCATTAAGTGTTTGGGGCAAGGTGCCATCAGTATGCTGACGATACTCTGCTCTATTTCTCCGTAACGTGTGAATCAGAAGAGGTTGTGTAGGCCCTGGGCCAGTGCCTGGACTCAGTGGTGGGATGGATGAGGGAAATAAGCTGGGCTTGACTCCTGGCAAGATGGAGGCACTGTGGGTGAGTGGTTCCCATGTCAGAGAAACTGATTGATTGCCTGCCCTGTGTTACGAATGGACCTTGGATCTCATGAGCATAGCTCACTAGAAATTCAAGTTCCCCTATTGCGAGGGCAGTGAGACTTTTTGCTGGAGTTAACCCACACATCATTCCTAAAGCATGTGTGACTCTACCCTTAACCCAGGGACACACACAGAAAGTAAAATAAAGGTTGTTTTTTTTTGAGAAAAGAAACAGAGAAAAATATTGCACACTTCCGAGTCAAGCTCACCCACACAGAAGAAAAGAAAGGAGCCCATAAGTGTTGTATACCTTTCCTGACGAGCTGCTGTGAGTCTAAGGCTAAGAGAGAGACGTTCATATCTAGCCCTGTGAGCCAAGCGCTGCGCTTGTGTAACCTTGCACTAAATTTGAAAGATCGCTCTGAAGCTCAGTGTTTGTCCAGATGGTGCTGGGTGCATTGTTAAGTAAGGCAGCCATTAGAGCCCTCCAGAAGACGACCCCTTCAAGCCCCCCGTGTTTTATAACTCTTCTAACTGAACTAACCAAAAGGTAAACGTGACCAGAGAGATTTTTTCCCAGAAATCATTCTCAGATAAATTCCCAGATAATGACTGCAATGTCCCCACTGTAAATTCCTGATGTTTCAGATAATCGCTACCCTGTCTCCTCTTAAAGGTTAAGATTATCATAAACACTATGCAGACTGTTTCTTTGTTTGTAAGGAGCACCTGCTTCTTACCGGGCAACATCCCCCAAGTTTTCATGAGAGTCAGGCAGTCTGTACCCTCAGGCTTCTAAGATATGTAGCTACTCATAGAGGAGCTGTTTCCCAGGATTCCTTACTATTGCAGGTTTCCAAACTTTGGTTCACTGAGATGAACCAAAGATTAAAATCCCCCAATATTTCATCCATCCTTACACCCAGATGGGGCTACACTCCCCCTGAAGGAGCAGGTATGCAATCTAGTGATGCTTCTGGACCCAACTCTGTCACTGGAGGCCCAGGTAGTCTCAGTGGCTAGAAGTGGCTTTTCTCAGCTGCACCTGGTACAACAACTACACCATTCGTGGATAGGGAGAGCTTGGTTGCAGTAGTTCAGGAATTGGTGACTTCAAGACTGGATTCCTGCCATGCACTCTATGTGGGGCTTTCCTTGTGCTTGACCCAGAAATTACAGTTAGTGCAGAATGCTGAATCAAGGTTGGTGACAGGAGTGAGACCCTGTCAGCATATAAGACCTCTGCTCAGAGAACTGTACTGGTTGCCAATTGGTTATCATGAAAAATTCACTATTGGTCTATAAAGCCCTTAACAACTTGGGAACCATTTACTTGTGGGACTACCCAAGAGGGCAGCAGGGACATCAACCCCTTACCCCAGGCTGCAAATCCCTCCCTGTGAAGGCCACTCGGTCGATACCCTGGTGTTGGAGTGGAATGAAGGGATCACCAGGGCTCTGGACCAGGTGGCACCGAAACGTCCTCTCCCCCTGAACAGAACTCAGTTAACATCATGGTACACACCACGGTTGCGAAATCTGAGACAGGAAGTGAGACGACCAGAACGCCGGTGGCGGAAATCCCGTTCCAAAGATGTCCGGACACAGGTTAGAGCAGCAGTAACTGCCTACCAAGTGGCAATAAAGGCAGAAAAGAAGAAGTTCTTTGCTGCCTCTATTGCGTCAGCAGAGTGCTGTCCCAGGAGGTTGTTCCAAGTGGTCCGAAGCCTGGTCGGTCCAGTTGCTCAGGAACCCTTGGAACAGTCCAAGGCCTCCTGTGAGAAATTAGCAAAGCACTTTGCTGACAAAATCGAACATTTACGGAGCTCGATCCCGTACGCCGTGGATGCAGTGAATGAATCAGAGTTGGCCAGCTGCAAGCCAGTCAAGTGGGATCAATTTCAGCCTCTCCCTTCTGAGGATGTGGACAAGGTGCTCTCGACTGTGAAGCCTACCACCTATCTAAATGATCTTTGTCCATCGTGGCTCCTCGTGAGCTGCAAAGAGAAACTGGGCGAGGGGATCAAGGCGGTGGTCAATGCATCCTTGAAGGAGGGTGTAATGCCATTAGCCCTCAAGGAGGCAATTGTAAAGCCCATCTTAAAGAAGTCCTCCTTGGATCCCCAGGTTTTGAATAACTTTCGCCCAATTTCGAATTTACCATTCTTGGGCAAGGTCATTGAGCGAGTGGTGGCTAATCAGTTGTCGACACACTTGGATGAAACGGATTATTTGGATCCATACCAATTGGGTTTCAGGACTGGACATGGAACTGAAACAGCCTTGGTCGCTCTGGTTGATGATATGAGGAGGGCATTAGATAGGGGAGAATTCACCTTTCTTGTCCTCCTCGATCTCTCAGCGGCTTTTGATACTGTTGACCACAGTATCCTTCTACATCGCCTGGAGGGATTGGGAATAGGAGGCACTGTATTACGGTGGTTCCATTCCTTTCTCTCCGATAGGCATCAACAGGTAGCATTGGGGGAGGAGGTTTCAGACCCTTGGCCTCTTGATTGTGGTGTGCCACAGGGCTCTATCCTCTCTCCCATGCTATTTAATATCTATATGAAGCCGCTGGGGGCAATCATTAGGAGATTTGGGCTGCAGTGTCACCAATATGCGGATGACACTCAGCTCTATCTCTCGTTTAAATCTTCGCCAGAGTTGGCTGTGGAGACCATGTCCAAGTGCCTGGAATCCGTGAGTGGATGGATGGGAAGGAACAGGTTGAGGTTGAATCCCGATAAGACCAAGGTGCTACTCGTGGGGGACAAGGGAAGGTTGGGTGATGTTGACCTGATGTTCAATGGGGTGAGATTGCCCCTAAAGGACCAGGTCCGCAGCCCTGGGGTTGTTCTTGATTCCAAGCTGTCCATGGAGGCTCAGATTTTGGCAGTGAGCCGGGCAGCTTGGTATCAATTACACCTCATTCGTAGGCTGCAACCCTACCTCCCTGTTCATCAGCTCCCCCTGGTAGTACATGCCCTGGTCACCTCCCGTTTAGACTACTGTAATGCGCTCTACGTGGGGTTACCCTTGAAAATGGTCCGGAAATTACAACTTATACAAAATGCTGCGGCTCGACTACTCACAAATTGTCGCCGCCGGGAACATATCACCCCAGTGTTGTTCGATCTACACTGGCTTCCAGTTATTTTCCGGGCTCAATTCAAGGTGTTGGTATTAACCTTTAAATCCCTACACGGTTTTGGCCCAGTTTACCTGATGGAGCGCCTCCAGCGCCACCAATTATGCCGCCCGACAAGATCAGCCACTCAGGGCCTTCTCTCAGTCCCACCAACTAAAACAGCTAGGTTGGTGGGGACTAGGGAGAGGGCATTTTCTGTGGCGGCCCCCACTCTCTGGAACTCCCTCCCGTATGATCTTCGGCATGCCCCTTCCCTGAATGTATTCCGCAAAGCCTTGAAGACCTGGCTCTTCAGACAGGCCTTTGGGACTTCCAGGGAGGGTTAATTTTTTAGGACTAATTGTCTTTACTCTGAACTGTTATTGTTCTTTATTCATAGTTTTACTGTTATATGTATTTTATGTGTATTTTATTATGATGCATTTATTGCAACTAAATTGTACGTCGCCTAGAGTGGCCATCGGCCAGATAGGCGACATATAAATTAAATTATTATTATTAATTATTACTGTGACCTGACACTGTTGTGAATCACAAAGCAGGAGCTCCAGCCTCCTAGCCCCAGCCTATAGATTTAGGCAGGGCCCTACTGAGCTGCAGGGGCCCTCAGCTCATGCCCGACCTGGCCTCCTGCTGGTGCCAGGCCTGGGGGGAGTGCTGCTTCCAGGCTGTCCTCTGCTACAACCAGGGGCCATTCAGCCAAGACCACACCTGCTGAGAAAACACTCAGTGAGGCCTCCTTGTTAGGCTCATGTTATCCACTTAATATTGTAAAAAAACCCACTCGCACTGAAGGAATCTAAGACGCTGGCAATTTAAAAATGGAGGCTATGCAGACCTTTCCAAAATGAAAGACAGCAGGGGGAATTAATGAGCATGAAGGCAATCCAGTAATTAATTGATAAACGGCACTGCACAGTCTTCTAAAGAAAAGGAGGCCAACGTGACTTATCTCTCCAAAGGCAGAGAAGACTTCCTCTCGTCTTTCACCTTGTAGATAAGGGCACAGAACCGGGATCCTTCAACTTTGAAGCTTAAGAGGGATCTGTAAGCTGAAGACAAAAAGAAGAAAGAGGGGGTGGCTAGCAGAGAGGGGGGAAACCACACACACAGACACACAAAAACACACACCAACAACAACAACAACAACCCTGCGCTCCTGTGAAAGGAGTGAATAATACATGAGTCTGCTGAGAATTTCATGCCAGCAATGTTGTTGTTGATTAAGTTGTAAGCTTCAAAGTGCTTCTGCAGGATTATAAAGTTATAACTGCTGCAAAAATAGCAAGAGAGAGGTGCTGCAGGCATAAAAGTAAGATGATGGGCATATCAGCAGGTGAGCAGATAAATCCATCCAGAAGGGAGATGTGGGTGAGGGAAAAGAGGTTTGAAGTTGATGCTGCCTGTGTTACTTTGGCCCAGGAGAATTGCTCATTTGGCAATCTGGTGGCATTTATGAATGGCTGAAGCTGATGGGTTGTTTTTTTCTTGGCAGAATCAGACCATTGGTTCACACTTCCTGGCTCTGGATATTCTGACTGGCAGTGAACCTTCAGAGTCTCTGGTAGAGCAGTTTTTCCTCAACATCTGCCTCTTGAGCTCATTTGAACGGGATGCTGTACCAGGATTGGACCCGGGACCTTCTCCATACAAGACACCACATGTTCTCCACCACTAAGCCACAGCTCATTGACAATCTATTTCTTTTTCTTCCTTTGTAAATTGAATTTATAAAGGCAACCCATAACTTCTCTGGGCTGCTCACAAAACTATAAAAATACTATTCTAAACTGGCGTACTTCAATTTTTTTGCACAGCAATCATTTTAAGGAGAAATAGGAGAAGGCTGTGGGTAGAGAAATATCTGAGCAGGAATGGGATAAAATTTACAACCAAGAGCCTGCAAAATCTCTTTGGGCAAATATAACAGAAAACTCGTACAAATTGCTGTATGAGTGGTATCACACACCTCATAGATGGAGCAAAAACTCTATTAGGCACTGGTTAGGCCTCCTCTTGAGTACTGCGTCCAGTTCTGGACACCACACTTTAAGAAGGATGCGGACAAACTGGAACGGGTTCAGAGGAGGGCAACGAGGATGATCAGCCCTATGAGGACAAATCCCTATGAGGAGAGATTGAAAGAACTGGGCATGTTTAGCCTGGAGAAGAGAAGACTGAGGGGAGATATGACAGCATTCTTCGAGTAATTGAAAGGTTACTACTGCTAGTGATAGATAAAAGAGAGAAAATTTTAGAAGAAAATAGCTCCCATTGATTGAATTTATGGAAAAAAATAGTATGAATATTGATAAATATAACAGCTTCTTTATGTGGTAAGACTATATTGTCTGAAATTGCATTTCTTACTGATTTTTGATTATGATTATGGATTCATTGAGAGAGATTTGGTGTTAAGGTCTACTTATTTTTGATGTGAAGAGAATGTTATGTTTTTATGTCTTGGATGTGTTGTGTATGTCAATCAGGAATCACCAGTGTGGTGCCCGTGGGTGCAAAGGTGCCCTTGAGGTCTCTCCCTGGTGTCCATCCACAACTATTTATTGCTCCCAGGTCATGAGACCTGGTTGAGGATGGTTACCTTTTCTTCCTTGAAAAGTACATCAAGCTGAAAGATGAAGTTAGAAGAGTGACACTCTTTCCTGCTTCTTCATTCAGCTCTATGCTTTTCAAGGCTTGGATTAATTCCAGTGACTTTTCTGTGCATGCATTTTCTCTCATTCTGTCTCTCTGGGAGGTGGCTGACCAGGACTAGGGGGAGAGAGAGAGAAGTGACCACATGGGGCAAAAACCCAAATGTGCTCATAGATCTATAAAGGTTATAATAAATACTTGCAGCCTCATATCCGGCGTTGCTCAGGAATTCTAAAAAAAAATAAAAATCAGTGCAGCTTTGAAATTAGTGGTTAAAAGTCTCACTCTGCCTCTTTTATTTTGTAATATGAACTTGTTGTTGCTGTTATGTGCCTTCAAGTCGATTACGACTTATGGTGACCTTATGAATCAGTGACCTCCAAGAGCATCTGTCATGAACCACCCTGTTCAAATCTTGTAAGTTCAGGTCTGTGGCTTCCTTTGTGGAATCAATCCATCTCTTGTTTGGCCTTCCTCTTTTTCTATTCCCTTCTGTTTTTCCCAGCATTATTGTCTTTTCTAGTGAATCATGTCTTCTCATGATGTGTCCAAAGTGTGATAACCTCAGTTTCATCATTTTAGCTTCTAGTGACAGTTCTGGTTTAATTTGTTCTCACATACTGGTGAGTGCCATCATAAAAAAACCCGAATTTAACTATGTTCTGTGTGGAAAAAAATACTTTCAACAAGCCTTTTAAGCTGAGACCTATCCCAGTCTGTGTCTGTGTTAGAACTGCTTCTAATCTGTTTTCTTTAATAATATGTTTTAACCCTTTTTTTTAAAAAAAAGATATTTTTAAAGCTTATTGAGAAAGGTTTAAAAACATATTAAAAAGCAATTCCAACAAAAACACAGACTGTGATAAGGTCTCTACTGAAAAGGCTTGTTGAAAGAGGAAAGTGTTCAATAGGTGCCAAAAACATAACAGAGATGGCGCCTGTCTAATATTTAAGGGTAGGGAATTCCACAGGGTAGGTGCAGCCACACTAAAGGTCCATTTCCTATCTTATGAAGAACGGACCTCCTGATAAGATGGTATCTGCAGGAGGCCCTCACCTGCAGAGCACAGTGATCGACAGGGCATATAAGGGATAAGATGGTCTTTCAGGTATCCTGGTCCCAAGCTGTATAGGGCTTTGTACACCAAGACTAGAAACTTGTACTTGGCCCGGTAGGAAATGGGCAGCCAGTGCAATTCTTTCAGCAATGGGGTGACATGTTGGCGATACTCTGCAGTCTCTCCACCCCATTTTGCACCAGCTGCAGCTTCCGGACCAACCTCAAGGGCAGTGTTTCCAAGAGGTTGCAGCAGACGTTGCACTGGACACCTCACTGGGGACTATAGTAGATATGGTTGGGGCATCAAGACTGCTGCTGAGGCAAGCAACTTTACCCTCAAAGTGCCTTGCAAACGATTCACAGTGGGCCTCCAAAAGGTCTAAAACTCCTGGAGTTGATGTCAACAGACCCCTGACAATACGGAAAAGCTCCACTGGACGGCTACTTGAGGATGCAATGGAGGCAGAGAAGTGGGCTGTCTTCGCCACCCTCACCGCCACACAGTAGGCACAGTTATGATGTTTTACGTGTGCCCAATCAGCCTCACAGCACATCTTTTGCCACTTGCACTCCAGCCATTGTCCAGCCTGTTTCATTGCCCTTAGCTCACTGGTGTAGCAAGGTGCAGACCGGGCTCCACAATGCCAGAGAGGGAGCTCGGGGGCAACTGTGTCAAGAGCCTGACGTGCCTCACTGTTCCACAGCATGACAAAGGCTTCAACATGGTCACCTGCTCTATCTACTGGGAACTCCCCCAGGGCATTCAGGAATCAAGTGGATTCCATTAGTGTCCGGGGACAGACCATCTTAATCTGTCCACCACCCCTGCAGGGAAGGATCGGAGCCATAAGTCTAAACTTCACCAGGAAATGGTCTGACCATGACAGTGGGGTGTCATCCACCCCCCCTCTCCAGACCACCCCTTCCTCCATCTGGAGAAAACCAAATCGACAGTGTGTCCTGCCCTATGCATCGGGCCAGTGACAACTTGAGACAGCCCCATGGTCGTCATGGAGGCCATGAAGTCGTGAGCCGGAACACTAGAGGCAGCCTCCGCATGGACATTGAAATCACCCAGGACTATCATTCTGGGCTCCTCCAATGCCACAGCCGAGATGGCCCTAGCCAGCTCAGGCAGCCAGGCAGCAGAGTGGATGGTACAGCAGCAGCAACCCTACTTTCCTGTCTCTTTGGCCTGACACCAGGTGCAGGCTCTATCCAGGTGGGCAAAGCTGGGTCAAATCAACTCCTCCCAGCTCGCCCACCCAGGTCTCGGTAATGCACACCAAATCGGCACCTTCTTCCACGATCAAAGCATGGATGAGTATGGTCTTATTGTGTACTGATCTGGCATTAAACAACAATACACACAGGCCAGTGGGCACAGCAGATGAGCACTGAGGAACTCATCCATGAGAGGAATGGCAGCAAGGAACAAGGGTCAGACAGCCTTGCCCTCGTCTTCTATTGTAATTCACCCCCCATGGCTACACTTTCCTCTACCCATGATCACTGAAATTGGGGTAGCATCATCCATGTCCCTCCTTAATAAGACTCCTAAACACCTGATATGGACCCAACAAGAGCCCACCAACAAATCTTACCTGAACCAATTATCCCAGTAGGCCTCTGTGAGAATTAGGAACACTCAGACCCACTCAATATTTTTCACACAAGGTACATCTACTCCCCCTCCTGTCTCACACCCAGGGAGGGCCAGCCTTCTGCCAGTTGCAGACTCTCACTCTGAAGGTATCTGGTGATTTTTTCCCCTATCATTCAGTTCACTACACAGGCTCTCACCCTGTGCAGGATCTACATATGAGAAAGAAAGAAAGAAAGAAAGAAAGAAAGAAAGAAAGAAAGAAAGAAAGAAAGAAAGAAAGAAAGAAAGAAAGAAAGAAAGAAAGAAAGAAAGAAAGAAAGAAAGAAAAGAGGGTAGTGCCCTAGCCCTTGGGACTCTCTAAGGGGCTCCCCAAGCGGCAACCCCTTTGGTGTCTTCCCTTCGGTGGCGACCCCGCCAGCAGCAGTCCCACCACCCAAGAACAGGTGGGCTTTTATGCCTCCTGACCCAGCCAGCAGCTGATGCAAGAGGCTGCAAGATTGACTGCAGCTTCTGTCTAGAGCAAGGGTCAGGCAGCGGGTCCCAGTCCTTGCAGCACTCACTTCAGCTGTCTCAAAAGACATCAGCCCAGAGGAGCAAGCAGCAAGCACCCAGATGCTCAGATACTCACTCCTAGGGCAAGTCTTCTTCAGTCCCCCTAGTGCTGTAGCTGATAAAAGTACAGGGTGATTTTCTTCTGAAATTCTTTGCTATGTTCGATTATCCAAAGTATGTTTGCGGTATGATCTCTGGTATCTCTTCCTTTTCTAAATCCAGGTTGGACATGTGGCATTTCTCACTCCATATATGGTAAGATCCTTTGTTGTGGAATCTTGAGCATTACTTTACTTGCATGGGATATTAAGGCAATAATTCGATAATTACTGCATTCCCTGGGATCCCCTTTCTTTGGAATTGGGGTGTATATGGAACGCTTCAAGTCTGTGGGCCACTGTTTAGTTTTCCATATTTCTTGACAGATTTTTGTCAACATCTGGACAGATTCAGTCTCAGTAGCTTGTAGCAACTCTATTGGTATGCCATCTGTTCCTGGTGATTTGTTTCTGCCAAGTATTTTAAGAGCAGCTTTCACCTCACATTCTAAAATTTCTGGTTCTTCATCATATGGTTCCTCCGTGAATGAATCTGTCATCCTTGCATCTCTTTTACAGAGTTCTTCAGTGTATTACTTCCATCTTCCTTTTATTTTATCTTGGTCAGTCAGTGTATACCCCTGTATTCAACATCCCTACTCTTGGTTTAAATTTCCCTTTAATTTCTCTAATATTTTGGAGTAGGGCTCTTGTTCTACCTTTTTTGTTGTCCTCTTCTATTTCTGTATAATAGCTATTGTAATAGTTCTCTTTGTCCCTACATACTAGTCGTTGTATTGTTGCATTTAGGGTTCTGACCGTGTTTCTGTCTCCTTTTGCTTTTGCTTTCCTCCTATTTTTAACCACTTTAAGAGTTTCATCAGTCATCCACTGAGGTCTTTCTTTTTAAAGACAGGTATTGTCTTTTTCCATTCTTCCCTGATAATGTTTCTGACTTCAATCCAGAGTTCTTCGGGTTCTCTATCAACTAAGTTTAAAGCCTCAAATCTGTTCCTTATTTCATCTTTATATTCTTTTGGGATGTTATTTTAATTGGATTTTAGCACTATGATTGCTTTATTCTTTAGCTTTACTCTGGTTTTCAATATTACCAGTTCATGATCTGTACCACAGTCTGCTCCTGGTCTTGGTTTCGCAGAAAGTGTGGAACTTCTCCATCTTCTGCTACCAATTATATAATCAATTTGATTCCTATGTTGACCATTTGGTGATGTCCACATGTACAGTCGACTTTTCAGTTGCTCAAAAAATGTGCTTGCAAGAAACAAATTACTGGCTTCACAGAATTCAGTAAGTCTTTCTCCTGCTTCATTTCTATCTCCTAAGCCCCAATTTCCCACAATTTCTAGTTCTTCTCTGTTCCTTGTTTTTGCATTCCAGTCCCCCACGATTATCAGAACATCTTGTTTGGTGTGTGATCAATTTCTTCCTGTACTTCTGCGTAAAATCTCCAACTCCTCTTCTTCTGTGTTTGCTGTTGGAGCGTAGACTTGGATGATGGTTGTGTTAATAGGTTTCCCTTTAAATCTCATTGATATAACTCGCTCAGACCTTACGTTTTAGCTCTTAATTGTTTTTGCTACATCACTTCTCCCTATTAAAGAAGCCCGTTTCTTCTTAATTTCTCATTTCGTGCATAAAATATTTTGTAATTGCCTGATTGAAAATGTGCCATTCTGTCCATTTTAATTCACTCATGCCCAGAATTGTAATGTTGATGTGTTCCATTTCTTGCTTGACAATTTCTAACTTTCCCTCGTTCATGCTTCTCACATTCCATGTTCCTATTGTGTACATCAGACAACTCCGGACTCTCCTTTTGCATCTGTACGCATCAGCCTCTGGGCTTCCTTTCGGCTTTGACCCAGCTGCGTCATTAGTGCTTGTCCTTTGTTCTTCCCCAGTAGCTCGATGAGTGCCTTCTGACCTGGGGGTATCATCTTCCAGCACTATCTCGTATTGCATTTTGGATACTCTGTTCATAGGGTTTTCATGGTAAGAGGTATTCAGAGGTGGTTTACCATTGCCTTCCTCTGAGTCTGGGTGCATCTTAGTCTGGTGTCTCAGCTTTGACCATTGTGCCATGGGTGCCCCTGCTAGGAGTCTAGCCTCTTGGTCTAGACTCCTGACAGCATTGCTCTCAGCTTCTTCGACACTCTCAACCCCCCTCACCACATTAAGGTGTGCACCCTAGAGGAGGGCAATATGAACAGAGTCACAAAAATTACAAATAATATCAAACATAAAATATAAGCCAGGACGTGTCTGCAAGCATTATGGCCTCAGTGAAGCTGCAGAAGAGAATGAATGATAATAATAATAATAAAATTTTATTTCTAGGCCACCTATCTGGCTGAATTAACGGCCACTCTAGGCGGCGTACATAGACTAAAATATAACATAGAGTAAAATATAACATATAATTTTCTCAGCAAAAAGAAAAAGCCAAAATAGAACATGAAAAGACAAAGCACCATCCTGGAGATTTTGAGAAGCCATTTTGATATTCACAGTTTTACCTTCTGCTGCCTCATCCAGTTCAGACATTCAGTGGTGGCACGTCTGGTGTATTCATCCCATCCTGATCCACTCTGAGAGGTAAAAGCCCCTCTGAGAGGTAAAATGATAATAATAATAATAATAATAATAATAATAATAATAATAATAATAATAATAATAATAATAATAATAATAATAATAATAAATTTAATTTCTTCGTCGCCTAGCTGGCCAATGGCCACTCTAGGCGACTTACAACATTGTTAAAATACAATTGATAAAATACAGTAATACAATATAAAAACAATAGATCTGCAGCAACAATATTAAAACTGGGCAGGGGGCATTACAGTTATAACAATTAACCCTCCCCAGATACCCCGAAGGCCTGCTGAAAGAGCCAGGTCTTTAAGGCTTTCCGAAACACATTTAGGGAAGAGGCGTGCCGGAGATCTTGTGGGAGGGAGTTCCAAAGAGTGGGGGCCGCCACTGAGAATGCCCTCTCTCTAGTACCCGCCAATCTGGCTGTTTTTGTTGGCAGGATTGAGAGAAGGCCCTGTGTGGCCGATCTTGTCGGGCGGCATAATTGGTGGCGCTGAAGGCGCTCCGTGAGATAAACTGGGCCGAAACCGTGTAGGGATTTAAAGGTCAATACCAACACCTTGAATTGGGCTCGGAAAACAACTGGTAGCCAGTGTAGGTCGAACAACACTGGTGAGATGTGATCTCGGCGGCGACTATTCGTAAGTAGTCGAGCCGCCGCATTTTATATCAGTTGTATTTTCCGGACCGTTTTCAAGGGTAACCCCACGTAAAGCGCATTACAGTAGTCCAAACGAGAGGTGACCAGGGCGTGTACCACTAGTGGGAGCTGGTGAACAGGAAGGTAGGTTGCAGCCTTCGTATGAGGTGTAGTTGGTACCAGGCTGCCTGGCTCACTGCCGAAATCTGAGCCTCCATGGACAGCCTGGAATCAAGCACAACCCCAAGGCTGCGGACCTGGTCCTTTAGGGGTAGACTCACCCCGTTGAACTTCAGGTCAATGTCGCCCAACCTTCTCTTGTCCCCCACAACTAGTACCTCGGTCTTATCAGGGTTCAACTTCAGCTTGTTCCTTCCCATCCATCCACTCATGGATTCCAGGCACTTGGACAAGGTCTCCACAACCAACTCTGGTGAAGATTTAAACGAGAGATAGAGCTGAGTGTCATCCACATATTGATGACACTGCAGCCCAAATCTCCTGATGATTGCCCCCAGCGGCTTCATATAGATGTTAAATAGCATGGGAGAGAGGATAGAGCCCTGTGGCACACCACAATTGAGAGGCCAAGGGTCTGATACCTCCTCCCCCAATGCTACCTGTTGGTACCTGTCGGAAAGAAAGGAATGGAACCACTGTAATACAGTGCCTCCAATTCCCAATCCCTCCAGGCGAAGCAGAAGGATACTGTGGTCGACAGTATCAAAAGCCGCTGAGAGATCGAGGAGGACAAGAAAGGTGAATTCTCCCCTATCTAATGCCCTCCTCAAATCATCTACCAGAGCGACCAAGGCTGTTTCAGTTCCGTGACCAGTCCTGAAACCCGATTGGTATGGATCCAAATAATCCATTTCATCCAAGTGTGCTGACAACTGGTTGGCCACCACTCGCTCAATGACCTTGCCCAGAAATGGTAGATTCGAAATTGGGCGGAAGTTATCGAATACTTGGGGATCCAAGGAGGGCTTCTTTAAGATGGGCTTTACAATTGCCTCCTTGAAGGCTGATGGCATCACACCCTCTTTCAAGGATGCGTTTACCACCACTTTGATCCCCTCGCCCAATTTCTCTCTGCAGCTCACAAGGAGCCACGAAGGGCAAGGATCAGTAAAACAAGTGGTTGGCTTCACAGATGAAAGCACCTTGTCCACTTCCTCAGAAGGGAGAAGCCGAAACCGATCCCAATTTACCGGCATGCAACTGGCCAACTCTGGTTCATCCACTGTGTCCACGGCGCACAGGATCGAGCTCCGTAAGTGTTCGATTTTATCGGTGAAGTGTTTTGCTAATAAGTCACAGGAGGCCTTTGATTGTTCCAAGGGTTCCTGAGCAACTGGACCAACCAGGCTTCGGACCACCTGGAACAGCCTCCTGGGACAGCACTCCGCAGACGCAATAGAGGCAGCAAAGAAAGCCTTCTTTCCTGCCTTTATTGCCACTTGGTATGCAGCTACTGCTGCTCTAACCTGTGTCCGGACATCTTCGGAGCGGGATTTCCACCACCGGCGCTCTAGTCGTCTCACCTCCTGTCTCAGACTACGCAACCGCAGTGTATACCATGGTGCTAGCTGAGTTCTATTCAGGGGGAGAGGACGTTTCGGAGCCACCCGGTCTAATGTCCTGGTGATCCCCACGTTCCACCCCTTCACCAGGGTTTCGACCGGGTGACCTTCAGCAGGTTCCAATTCCCCAAGCGCAGTCAGGAATCCATCCGGATCCATCAGGCGTCTGGGGCGGACCATTTTAATAGGTCCTTCACCCCTGCGGAGGGGGCATGGCAACGAGAAGTCCATATTTACCAGGTAGTGGTCTGACCATGACACAGGAGTGGCAAGAATCACTCCCAACTTCAGACCACTTCTCTCCTCTCCCAGGACAAATATAAGGTCGAGAGCATGACCGGCTACATGGGTGGGCCCAGTATTACTTAGGTACAGTTCCCAGGAAGCCATGGTTTCCAGGAAATCCCGAGGGGCTCCTATGAGAGCGGCCTCGGCATGCACGTTAAAGTCACCCAGAACCAGCAGCTCTGGGGACAATGCCCGTACAGCCGAGACCACCTCCAGCACCTCGGCCAGGGAATCTGCCGTGCAGCGGGGTGGGCGGTACACCAGCAAGATCCCTAAACTGCCCTTCGGGCCCAACCTCCAGTACATACAATCAACAAATTGAGTCCTATGGAGGGGAGGTCTGGCAAAAACCAAGGACTCTCGATAGATGACTGCCACACCCCCTCCCCGCCTTCCCACCCTCGGCTGCTGTGCGTAACGGAAACCTGGCGGACACATGGCCTCAAGAATTGGAGCAGAGGCTTCGTCCAGCCAAGTCTCCGTAATACATGGGAATAAAAGGGAAGGAGTAGAAAATATACAAGGATCCAAAATAAGGATAGCTTTAGAAGAATCAAGTATTGCTTGCAGTTACAAATGTCTCCAGATAAAGTCATGTTTCAATGGAATGGGCCAAGCATGCGTTCGCAGGTAGCCACTTGATGGCTTTTTGTGACTTATATGAACAGGCAAAGTCTTTAGGGTCAGCATTGCCCCTGTCAACACAGAGAGAGTGGATCAATTTCTCAGAAATAGGGAGGGTTTTTTTCCTGTCTGCCATCTTGATTCAAAATGGCATCCAATTGTGCCCAGACACAGATGAAAACCTGCTCAGGAACTATCATGCAAATTTTGGTTACAATTTCTTTAAAAAGTAAAAGTACTGCCTTCAATGAATAGGGCTTTCATGGTAAGTGGTATTCAGAGGTGGTTTGCCAATGCCTCCCTCTGAAGCTGAGAGGCAGTGACTGGCCCAAGGTCACCCAGGGAGCTTCATGGCTGTGTGGGGATTCGAACCCTGGTCTCCCATGTCATAGTCCAACGCCGGTGTCCAAATGCATAGCGAACAAACAACTTTCTAAAATACATAGTAGATTCATCCTGATTTGTTTGCATAAAGCTTGCATGGAGGATATATATGATGTCCACAGTCTACTGAATATTTCTGATTCGTTGCACTGAGGTTAAATGACATACACAATGGGGGGCAGGACCGTAGCTCAGCAGCAGAGCATCTGCCTTGCATGCAGAAGGTCCCAGGTTCAATCCCCAGCGGCATCTCCAGGGAGGGCTGGGAGAGACTCCTGCTTGAAACTGGAGAGCCACTGCCAGTCAGTGTAGGCAATGCTGAGCTAGATGGACCAAGGGTCTGACTTGGTGCAGAGCAACTTCCTGTGCGCTGTTTATTCAGCATTCAACCTGATTTGTTTGTGCAGAAGTTATATGACTTCCAGTCACTTTCATAGTGCAAAAGTCTGTTGATGTTGGGGATTTCCTTTCCCTTTCCTTTTTTTCCTGTTTTGGATTTGTTGCCCAAGAACATCAGAGTACTTGAATCCACTTGAATTGCACATCCCTAAATATACTGATACTGAATCCTTCCAGCAAAATAGTGACAGTCTGGATAGTGCCTGAATAAGGCTATTACTGAATGGGAATTAGAACTACTTTTTTTTAAGTGATCTAAAAATACTACACCAAAACTCCCTCCTGATGCAATGAAAATGGGACGCTTGGTGAAAATTCAGCTTCACAGCTAACCCTTCTGCTACCTGAGAGGCATGGCCCAGGAAGTATCTGCAAATATTAGTTCCTCAGTCTCTCATCCAGAGAGGCCACAGTGAGCAAAATCCCATTTGAAAAAGCTTTTTGCTGAATGGAAGAGCCGACCTTCTCCTCCCCTTAAGTGCTGCCTTTGTTCTTCATCCTCCTCCATCTTTTCTGCCTCTCTCATCTTGGCAGAGCATATAATTTCCTCAAGACTTTCGCTTTCCCAGTTTCTTTGCGATCTCCAGTGTAACTGCGTGGTTTTGAGATCCCTCACACTTGATCTTTGCTCCGCTCCGCTCTGGGACAAAACGGAGCGACACGGGGATACCCCCTCTCCCATGTGGTCAGGCTTTGAAATAAAATTTCCCCTCAATAGAAATGAACTTGAGGAGGCTCCTCCTTAGAATGTCAACGGCCTTGATAAAGGCCGGGCATTTTTCTCCCAGCAAGCGCTGTGCAATTCTGAAGCCAAAAACTGGAGGTTCTTCCTCCAGAGCAGATCTGAGGGATTTTGAGGGGAAAGCCAAAAAGAATGAGGGGGGGATTCAATGAGGCAATGGAAATTTCTCAGGGAGATTTTGCCCATCCGTGTTTGATGAGATGCCAGCTCCACCTTATCCCCCCAGCCCTCGAAATTCCCAAGACCCCAATCAAATGGTGCTTCTGTACAAGCTGGTTCTTTATGTTTTGATTTACTTATATAATTAGGTTTGTATCATCTGCAAATTTGATAATTTAACTATGTGCTTTGTGAAAAAGAACTTCCTTTTGTCTGTCCTAAATCTTCCAACATTCAGCTTCATTGGATGCCCATGAGGTCTGGTGTTGTGAGAAAGGAAGATAAAGTTCTCCCTGTCCACTTTCTCCATACCATGCATCCCTTACCTTACATACCTCCATCTTATTTGGATTCCTGCACTGAGCAGGGGGTTGGACTCGATGGCCCTATAGGCCCCTTCCAACTCTACGATTCTGTGATTCAATGATATTCCACCTTACTCACCTTGTTCCTACACTGAAAAGCCCCCAGTTGTGCAACCTGCCCTCTTGGGGGAGTCACTCCCTCCCCTGGATCACTCTGGTTGTTCTTTTCTGTGCCCTTTTCAGCTGCTGACCAAATCTGTCTTGACAAAGCTCACATTGCCTCTTGTTTCAGAAAATCCAGCTAAAGGCGATTTTCCTGCCTTCTCGTCCGAATGCAGGTTACACTTCTTAGACCCCAATTTATATCCATTTGTTCTGGTGCACAGAGTCTTGTTTAACTCAAACAAGAAGCCAAACGTTCTGAAGCACGGGCACGTTTGCCCTCCATCTCCTGTTCAGCAAGGCACTTTCTCTCTCATCATCATGTGCTTACTTTGGAGACACTTTATTCCCCCCCCCCAGGCACCCTATGCAAGCTGCACACCAGTGGAGGCTGGTGGCACCATGTCAGTGGGGCAGTGGAATCTGCTTCGGATTTTAGTCGGAACTTTCAAGGAGCTGTCCAAGGAGCTGTGGATGCTCATTGAAAATTCCAACTAAACGCCAGAGCAGATTCCACTGCCCCACTGATATGAAGCCACCAGCCTCCACTGCTGCACACAGACCCAAAGAGTACCCCATAATACCCTGTGCTGGACTACCCTGTCCCCACCAGCAAGAAAGCAATTAGGAGTTACAGGACACAGGCACTCCCAGCAAGGAGGAACATTTGTCTTTCTCTTTTTGTATGCCTATTTAAAAATTTAGTGTGTAAAACACTTCATATGTATTAGTAATCCTTATGAAGATGTTATAAGAAAGGCTGGTCATATGATTATTATTCCTATATTGCAGGCACAGAGACAGTGCTGAAATGGAGAGAGATGAGCTCTTCTAAGGTCACATCCACACTATACATTAAAAGCACTCTTATGCCATTTTAACAGTCATGGATCTCACACACACATACAAGAATACTGGGAATTGTAGTTTGTGAAGAGTACTGACCTCACTGAGCTACAATTCCCAGCACCCTTAATAAACTAAAGTCTCCAGGATTCTCTATAGGTCGCATCTGCACTATACATCTAAAGCAGTGTTTTACCACTTTAAACAGTCATGGCTTCACCTAAAGAATCCTGGGAACTGTAGATTGTTATAGGTGCTGACAGTTATTAGACCCCTAATTCCCTTCGCAGAGCTACAATTCTGGAATGGCTTAACAATCAGTCCTTCTTCCCAGGGAGACTTTCAACAGAAGCAGAAGTGGAAATTGTCAGTGTTCACTTATTCAACCCATGTCTGGAACAGAAATCAATCCAGCGAATACAATCGATAGTCACTGTTGCTATTGCTGTTGCTGTTATTTTCAGTCTGCAAACAATGCATAATTAAATACTTTTGCATTCTGTTTCCTTTGCACCGAAATGAATGATGTGGAATAACGTAATAATAACGTAATTATGTAAAATTCTGCCAGAGCGGAAAGTGAGACAAATAATGTAGTTTTTGTTGGAAGCCAAACTGCAGCAAAACAGAAAAGGCACAGCATGCAACGAACACAGGTCGGAACAGAAATCAATGCCTCCTCATATCCCTGCCCTCAACCAAGCCAAGATGCCTTGCAATGAGAACATCCTTTGTGGATGATGGTCTGCTTGTTACTCCTAGAGATGGGATCATTCCCACTTTTCATCCGTGGAGGCCAAATTGTCTGTGATGACAGCTTCTTTTTGATTCAGAAATGCACCCAGCTTTTTAGGCAATATGCAGAAGGAATTTAGAGGATAGAATGCACACACAAAAAAAACCCCATCACTTTTTGATGACCGCTTTCCACCCTAAAAAGCATCAACGATGATGGCGCCTCATCTCCAAAGGCAAAGCATCTCTGCAAAAGGACAAAGAGGTCATCTTCTTTTTCTAGAGGGCTCAGAAAAACATGTCTAAGGCGTGCACAGGTTCCTCTCTCCTCCTGTCTAATTTCTTCCTTGTCTTAACCAGAGAGGTGTCATTTAGATTCTATTAAAACAAAGCCTTCCATTAAACGCCACAGCACATCCTCAGGGTCATGCAATCCAGCCAATCATAGGAGAGCCATTAGCGCAGCAGAAATGACAGGAGGAAAACGTTGCAGAATGTTAAGTGACAGGCGATACCCAAAGAACCATCAGCTGCCCCCATTATCTTGATGTCGTGTTGGCAGAGTGTATAATCATCACAATTGGTATTCTTGGAGGAAAATCGGATGTTCACTGTGGTGTTTGGGATGCACCAAAGTTGCTGGATCATCTGATGCTTTTGTCCAGAGCTGGGCTGGGCTGAGCGAATGTATGCCGCAATGTTAAAGAAGTGCAGAATAAAACTTTGGTTGCAGAATTCTGTGACCGGGGAATCTCCATTTTATGGCCGAGAAGTTATGCTTTAACAAGGGTGAACAATGCCTGATGAAATCGCTGAAGGTAAAGGGGGTTGAAGGATAAAGATTTGCATGTTCCGCGGGTGGGGCTTCAGAACCTATCACGCGACCTTCCCACCTTGCCCTCTCCCCACCCTTCAGTGACTTGAAGAACTTGCATTAATTCAGCAACATAACAAAAAGCATAGATAAACTGTGGAGTGAAAGGAAAATCCATGTACATTTGCTAACGGTCATAGAAATATAGCAAACTGCCTTCTGCCAGGTCAGACTTTTGTAAATCTCGGCCAGTACGGTTTACTCTGAATATTGGGGACTCTTTGGGGTCTCAAGCAAAGAATGACCTTTTCCATGTCATATTGAATTAACCTTTTAAAAAAAAACAGGAGAAGCCACAGACTGAACCAGAGGCCTTTTACATGCAAAGCACATGATCTACCACAGAGTTGCAGCCCCCCCCCTTTTACAATTGGTATAATCTGTCCTGTTTGCATAGTTCTGCCTTTTGTGGCACAGAATTTTTTTTTAAGTGGCCATACCCTGCTAAAGAGCTTGAGTGCCACAATACCTGGAAGGGTGAGCTGTGAAGTCCGGTGTTCAAATCTTGCCTCTGGTATGAACCCATTTGGAGGCCTTTGGCAAGCCACCCGTTCTCAGCCTCTGTTTCCCAATATGGAGATCATCTCATATTGGTCTACCTTGAAAGGGCTGCAACAGTACTGGGCCAAGTACTGGGCCATGTCATCCCACTGCTGAAAGAATTGCACTGGCTGCCCATTTGCTACCGGGCCAAGTTCAAGGTTCTAGTTTTGGTGTACAAAGCCCTATACAGCTCGGGACCAGGATACCTGAAAGACCGTCTTACCCCTTATATACACAGCCAATCACTGTGCTCTGCAGGTGAGGGCCTCCTGCAGATACCATCTTATCAGGAGGTTCATTCTGCACAACATAGGAAGAGGACCTTTAGTGTGGTGGCACCTAACCTGTGGAACTCCCTCCCCTTAAATATTAGACAGGCGCCATCTCTGCTATCTTTTCAGAGCCTATTGAAGACCTTCCTCTTTAACAAGCCTTTTTAAGCTGAGACCTTATCCCAGTCTGCGTCTGTGTTGGGATTGCTTTTTTAATATGTTTTTACACCTTCTTTTTAAAAATGTTTTTAATCTTATAAGATGTTTTGAAAGCTTTTTTTAAGAAACATTTTTGAAGATGTTTTGTTTTAATGTGTTTTAA
Source organism: Rhineura floridana (assembly GCF_030035675.1). Lineage (NCBI taxonomy): Eukaryota > Metazoa > Chordata > Lepidosauria > Squamata > Rhineuridae > Rhineura > Rhineura floridana. Next base: position 122,095,932 of record NC_084488.1, read on the forward strand.
AGTTTGTTTTTATGATAAGAACATAAGAACATAAGAAGAGCCTGCTGGATCAGGCCAGTGGCCCATCTAGTCCAGCATCCTGTTCTCACAGTGGCCAACCAGGTGCCTGGGGGAAGCCCGCAAGCAGGACCCGAGTGCAAGAACACTCTCCCCTCCTGAGGCTTCCGGCAACTGGTTTTCAGAAGCATGCTGCCTCTGACTAGGGTGGCAGAGCACAGCCATCATGGCTAGTAGCCATTGATAGCCCTGTCCTCCATGAATTGGTCTAATCTTCTTTTAAAGCCGTCCAAGCTGGTGGCCATTACTGCATCTTGTGGGAGCAAATTCCATAGTTTAACTATGCGCTGAGTAAAGAAGTACTTCCTTTTGTCTGTCCTGAATCGTCCAACATTCAGCTTCTTTGAATGTCCACGAGTTCTAGTGTTATGAGAGAGGGAGAAGAACTTTTCTCTATCCACTTTCTCAATGCCATGCATAATTTTATACACTTCTATCATGTCTCCTCTGACCCGCCTTTTCTCTAAACTAAAAAGCCCCAAATGCTGCAACCTTTCCTCGTAAGGGAGTCGCTCCATCCCCTTGATCATTCTGGTTGCCCTCTTCTGAACCTTTTCCAACTCTAGAATATCCTTTTTGAGATGAGGCGACCAGAACTGTACACAGTACTCCAAATGCGGCCGCACCATAGATTTATACAACGGCATTATGATATCGGCTGTTTTATTTTCAATACGTTTCCTAATTATTGCTAGCATGGAATTTGCCTTTTTCACAGCTGCCGCACACTGGGTCGACATTTTCATCGTGCTGTCCACTACAACCCCGAGGTCTCTCTCCTGGTCGGTCACCGCCAGTTCAGACCCCATGAGCGTATATGTGAAATTCAGATTTTTTGCTCCAATATGCATAATTTTACACTTGTTTATATTGAATTGCATTTGCCATTTTTCCGCCCATTCACTCAGTTTGGAGAGATCTTTTTGGAGCTCTTCGCAATCCCTTTTTGTTTTAACAACCCTGAACAATTTAGTGTCGTCAGCAAACTTGGCCACTTCACTGCTCACTCCTAATTCTAGGCCATTAATGAACAAGTTGAAAAGTACAGGTCCCAATACCGATCCTTGAGGGACTCCACTTTCTACAGCCCTCCATTGGGAGAACTGTCCGTTTATTCCTACTCTCTGCTTTCTGCTTCTTAACCAATTCCTTATCCACAAGGGGACCTCTCCTCTTATTCCATGACTGCTAAGCTTCCTCAGAAGTCTTTGGTGAGGTACCTTGTCAAACGCTTTTTGAAAGTCTAAGTACACTATGTCCACTGGATCACCTCTATCTATATGCTTGTTGACACTCTCAAAGAATTCTAATAGGTTACTGAGACAGGACTTTCCCTTGCAGAAGCCATGCTGGCTCTGCTTCAGCAAGGCTTGTTCTTCTATGTGCTTAGTTAATCTAGCTTTAATCATACTTTCCACCAGTTTTCCAGGGACAGAAGTTAAGCTAACTGGCCTGTAATTTCCGGGATCCCCTCTGGATCTCTTTTTGAAGATTGGCGTTACATTTGCCACTTTCCAGTCCTCAGGCACGGAGAAGGACCCGAGGGACAAGTTACATATTTTAGTTAGCAGATCAGCAATTTCACATTTGAGTTATTTGAGAACTCTCGGGTGGATGCCATCCGGGCCCGGTGATTTGTCAGTTTTTATATTGTCCATTAAGCCTAGAACTTCCTCTCTCGTTACCACTATTTGTCTCAGTTCCTCAGAATCCCTTCCTGCAAATGTTAGTTCAGGTTCAGGGATGTGCCCTATATCTTCCACTGTGAAGACAGATGCAAAGAATTCATTTAGCTTCTCTGCAATCACCTTATCGTTCTTTAGTACGCCTTTGACTCCCTTATCATCCAAGGGTCCAATCGCCTCCCTAGATGGTCTCCTGCTTTGAATGTATTTATAGAATTTTTTGTTGTTGGTTTTTATGTTCTTAGCAATGTGCTCCTCAAATTCTTTTTTAGCATCCCTTATTGTCTTCTTGCATTTCTTTTGCCAGAGTTTGTGTTCTTTTTTATTTTCTTCATTCGGACAAGACTTCCATTTTCTGAAGGAAGACTTTTTGCCTCTAAGAGCTTCCTTGACTTTGCTCGTTAACCATGCTGGCATCTTCTTGGCCCTGGCGGTACCTTTTCTGATCTGCGGTATGCACTCCAGTTGAGCTTCTAATATAGTGTTTTTAAACAACTTCCAAGCATTTTCGAGTGATGTGACCCTCTGGACTTTGTTTTTCAGCTTTCTTTTTACCAATCCCCTCATTTTTGTGAAGTTTCCTCTTTTGAAGTCAAATGTGACCGTGTTGGATTTTCGTGGCAATTGGCCAGTTACATATATGTTTAATTTAATAGCACTGTGGTCACTGCTCCCAATCGGTTCAACAACACTTACATCTCACACCAGGTCCCGGTCCCCACTGAGGATTAAGTCCAGGGTTGCCGTCCCTCTAGTCGGTTCCATGACCAACTGGTCTAGGCAATAGTCATTTAGAATATCTAGAAACCTTGCTTCTTTGTCATGACTGGAACACATATGCGGCCAGTCTATGTCCGGGTAGTTGAAGTCACCCATTACTACCACATTTCCTAGTTTGGATGCTTCCTCAATTTCATATCTCATCTCAAGGTCTCCCTGAGCATTTTGATCAGGGGGACGATAGATCGTTCCCAGTATTAAGTCCCTCCTGGGGCATGGTATCACCACCCACAACGATTCTGTGGAGGAGTCTGCCTCTTTTGGGGTTTCGAGCTTGCTGGATTCAATGCCTTCTTTCACGTATAGAGCGACTCCACCACCAATACGTCCTTCCCTGTCCTTCCGATATAGTTTATATCCAGGGATAACCGTATCCCACTGGTTTTCTCCATTCCACCAGGTCTCCGTTGTGCTCACTATATCAATGCTCTCCTCAAGCACTCCAGTTCTCCCATCTTGGTTCGGAGGCTCCTAGCATTAGCGTACAGGCACTTGTAAGCAGTGTCTCTCTTCAAAGCTTTAAAGTTTTTAGTGCTTTTGTTTGCTGCCCTGAGCTCTTGCTGGGAGGAAGGGCAGGATATAAATGAATGAATGAATGAATGAATGAATGAATGAATGAATGAATGAATGAATGAATGAATGAATGAATGAATGAATACCTACCTACCTACCTACCTACCTACAGTATTCCAGGAGCCCCCATCCATTTAGGGAGCACTGACTCATCACCACAGAGGTCCAAGCTTTCACGATGCCCAATCCCCAGGTTAGTAAACAGGCCATCTAACTGGGTAACCTCCTCCATCCACAGAAAGCAAAGCTTGACTTGGTTCTCCTTGCTCCTCCTGACACAGACTTCCACGTTTGGTCTTTGCTACCTGATCCACCCTCTGCGTAGTTCCCATGCCATTTATATAGCAGCTCGTAGGAACGTAGGAAAACCATGTACACCGAGTCAGGCCCAGTGGTCCATCTAGCTCAGGATTATCTGCACCGGCTAGCAACATCTCTCCATGGCTTCGAGCAGGAGTCTCTCCTAGCCCTACCTGGGGATGCCATTGGGGATTGGACCTTCTACGTGCATGGCAGGTGCTCTGCCACTCAACTACACCCCTTTGACAAAGGCTTGGGTGCCCGGCTTCTGTCCAATGTCTTGCCCACCTCAGTTTCTAGAATGCCAACATCATGTGTGGAGCCAGTGTGGTGTAGTGAGTTTTGGACCAAAGCCTGGGAGACCAGGGTTCAAATCCATGAAGCTCACGGGGTGGCCTTGGGCCAGTCACTGTCTCTCAGCCTAACCTATCTCACAGGGTTGTTGTGAGGATAAAATTGGGGGGGGACCATGTTTGAACACCACCTTGAGCTTCTTGGAGGAAAGGTGGGATATAAATGTAATAAATAAATAAAGTTCTGGTGGGATGACATCAGAACCAAGCCCAGCACAGTCCTCACTACTATACAGTCCCTCACCATCATTTTATTTTAACACGAGTGGTTCACACCTTCATCAAGCCCTGGTCCAGTGTTGGCTTCTGTGTGTACAAGTGGGTTATGGACCTTTCATATTTCCTCTCCGACAGAGTTTACCCCTCTTTTAAAGATACAGAAGACCTCTTGGAGGCCGGGCCTGGCAACCAAGAGGTCTTCTGTACCTTTAAAAGTTGTGCAGGGGGAAGGGAGAATTCCACCTTGTGCTTTTTTCCCATTCAGGGTTGCGAGAACACCTGCACTTGGCTGACTTTCTCTTCTCCCAAAGATACAGGATCAGTCTCAGGCCATGAACCTGGCAACCCTAGTCTGTGCGCTGGATTCAACCAAAGCCCAAATCCTGAAGGAAATCAGGCCAATTTGGGTGGATCCTGGTTTTGGCCAAACTGGGCTAAGATAGCCTTGAATCGCCCCTGGTCAGCCTACCAGGAGAAATCTGGGCTGTCAGAAAGTGTGGAGAAGGGGGGGAGAAGGAGAGCCAGGTGACATCCTCTGAAAAGAACAGTGTGGGGCTATTTGCAAGAGGGCCTTCAAACAGCCCTGTGTGGTACTTTGGCTGTGCGTGCCTGTTCCCAGCAGGAGAACAAGTGTGAGCAGCCAAAACTGAGCAGGACTGAATCCTCTGCTCACTAGCTGGTGAGGTTTCAATTGTGCTGGCTGCAACGGTCTGCTTTGCCACCACATTCCCCACTGGGAACATTCTGGGAAAGTAGCACCCAGCAGGATTGAACCCTCCACTCAGTGGAGGGTTCAATCCTGCTGAGTGCAGTGCAGTCAGGAGGGGAGGGACATTGCATCTCCTTCCCTGCTCCCCTCCCAATCATAGGTTTAGTTAGGATTTTAAAATCTAATTAGACAATTAAGGCTGGCCCCTGATTTGGGCTGGATTGGATGGGGGGCGTGCACAGCCCTAGATACAACACATGATCTCAGCTCAGCACATTCTGTCTCTCTCTTCTTTGGGCTGGTCGAAAACCCCAATATCTTAAGCAAGAAATTCAAATACTGACTCCAAAATCCCCTTATGCAAATCGATAACATTAAGGTACATGCCCTTACTTCCCAGAAATTCTTCAGTTTTTATTACTTAGATTTTTCAGCAAAGCAGATTACGTAGTTGAGGATTCAGAGGAGATTCCAAGTACAATTTAAAATGTCACCCATGCTCTTCCAAGTGGTATCAAGGCATCACCAAGGATGTCAATGGATTACAGTGTTATTCATTGACTAAATATTTGGCTTTTAACGGTTTAAATGGTCCCATCTAAACAAATGTACAAATCACAAAACCTTCACAAAGGGATATTTTTGAAGAGCTTGAATGAAGAAGACCTAAAGTTATGTCAAATGTAATCTATTTCTTTACAAATATTTTGATGCTGCATTTCATTTCAGAAATCACGAAGCAGCATGCAGCACAATGCAAGCATCTTTAGCTACCATTCATTATTGGAAGGAAAACGCACCTTGGTCTTTTTATCTTTCAACATGTGTGGCAATGTCTCCTATCACACTTTTGTGAACCGCAGTGACTTCAGGAAGCAAGCAAGTCCAAAGGCCATCAGTTTTTATGGAATATCCTGATTAAAATATATATATAGTTGACAAAGGCTTCAGGGGAGCTACAAATTACAGTTACAAATAAAACCTTTGATGTTTCAGTCGGAATAGTAAAAAAATTATATGTTGGACATGAAGAGTAGAAGACAAAGTATTTTTGTTAAATTCTGTGCAAAGGAGGAGCAGGCATACCTATGCAACTGGCAGGGCAGTGAGTTCCCCAAGAGGTCTGAGGCAGGGGAGGCTAGTCCATTAGGGCAAGTGGCCACTGCCCCATTAACCTCAGCCAGCCCCTGCCTGTCTGTCTGCCTGCCTTCCCACTTTTATTTATTTATTTATTTATTTATTTATTTGATTTATATCCCGTCCTTCCTCCCAGCAGGAGCCCAGGGCATTGTTATATGCCTTCAAGTCGATTACGACTGATGGCTACCCTATGCATCTGTTTTTGGTATATTCATAGAGTTTTCATGGTAAGAGGTATTCAGAGGTGGTTCACCATTGCCTTCCTCTAAGCCTACGGCACCCGGTATTCCCAGGCGGTCTCCCATCCAAGTACTAACCAGGCCTGGCCCTGCTTAGCTTCTGAGATCAGACAAAATCGGGCGTGCTCAGGGTAGTATGGCTGTAGCCTTCCCACTTACCACCAGTCTAAAGAGCAGAACTGCCTATCCACTTCCTTCTCCTTCCTAGTCCCAGTTTTGCCCCTGTAGAACTCAGCAGGGAGGAGGATGGGGGGATAAAACTAGAATGAGTTGGCTCCGCCTCTCATTGCCTCTGGCTCCACCTCCTGTTGAGCTCCCTGCCTTCCTCCCCGCCAGTTCCAATGGGCACCAGCCACCACTGGTCTGAGAGAGCTCGGTGGAAAACCACATGCCTTGCAATCAGAAGCCCCCCAGAATTCCCATGGGGAACTGGTAAAGGCTCCTGCCTGAGATCCTGAAGAGCTGCTGCTGGTGAGTGCAGACAGCAGATGGACCTAGCCATCAGACATAGCCGCCCACAGCTCAGTGGTTGAGCACATGCTTTGCATACAAAAATAAAAAGTCCTGGGTTCACTCCCCAGCATCTCCAGGTAGGGCTGGAGGCCCCATAAACCATCTGGGTAGCCCTGCAAAGCTGACCATGGCGGGAGGGGGCAAAGGCACTCCTCACCCAGGTCACTATTTATCCTGGGCAGAATCCTAAGGACCAGCTAGAGAGACCTGGAGGCATTTATTCTCCATCCCATGGGCCTGAGGTCATTACGCAACCCCTGCACCAATCCATGAATGTTAGCTGCCTTCAAAACTAGAATCAAGGTATGGTGCTTGTCCTTGCTGAAATAGCGACTCTACTATATTGCCTGGAGTAGAGAAGACTGAGGAGAGATAGGATAGCACTCTTCAAGTACATGAAAGGTGGCCACACAGAGAAGGGCAAGGATCGCTTCTCGATCGTCCCAGAGTGCAGGACACGGAATAATGGGCTCAAGTTGCAGGAAGCCAGATTTCGACTGGACATCAGGAAAAACTTCCTAACTGTTAGAGCCATACGACAATGGAACCAATTCCCTAGAGAGGTAGTGGGCTCTCTGACACTGGAGGCCTTCAAGAGGCAGCTGGACAGCCACCTGTCGGGAATGCTTTGATTTGGATTCCTGCATTAAGCAGGGGGTTGGACTTGATGGCCTTATAGGTCCCTTCCAACTCTACTATTCTATGTTTCTTCCTGTTAATGAAGAACACATTTTGAAAATTAATGAAGCAACAACCTCCAATTGCTTGTTTGCAGTGCTGGGCAGTGGTGCCAACAGCATGTCCAAACGTGTGAGCGGTTTCCCGATTACTGTACAGTTTTTGTCACGGCTACGATTTCATGGTGAGGCGTTCTTATCGTTAAGGTTTGCACAGTTACACCAAGTGAGATGTGGGTTGGGAGAGAGGGAGGGGGAATAGCAGGTTCCATACTGTGTCTTTAATCAGCACCTCTTCTGATTAAAGACCGCTTGGGACTCTCTTTTCTGCATCTTGTTTAACTTGATTTCTTTCTGCTTTATTGCAAGGGGAGAGAAAGACAGAAAATAAAACTCTTTTGGAGCAAACATCAAAGGTGGCCAAGACTTTCTGGTGCTTTCTTTTTTCATGTCCCTTGTTAAAATGAGAAAGCAGTAAGTGTGCCCACAGAGGGAAAAGAGAGCTCCGATAAAATAGCAAGCTCAATGGCTCTGTAGAGACCAGGCTGAGCTTTACCTGTATATCTGTAATAGTCCTATTTCCAACTGAGAAATCACACAGGGAGGTCAAGCCCGTTTGCATGCAAATTCTCCAGGGCCTCGGAGATGTGGGGTGAGGGAAAAATAGCTCAAGCACAACCTAGATCCTGAACAATAACTCAACTTTCATCTTCCATGTTAGCTTTCCTTTATTTTCCGGGGAAAGCAAAAATAGAAGCTGCTATTGCAACATTCATGCCCAGCGGAAAATGAGCCCATTTACCAAATTATCGTTCATTTTATATCCATTAAGCAAAACCCAGTGATGAAAACCCACAGATGTCCACATCTTTGTCGGAACCAAATTAAGGTTTCCGTTTTCATGCCAACAGCCATGCTCGCATTCTTCCCACAGAGGGAGTCAACCTGTGTCTAGGATGTGCCGGTTCAGGACCGGCAAGAACTCGCACAATCAAATGCTCCTCCAATCAAACAAACTCTATCCATACAGAAAGGGAGCACATCAAGGAGAAATCCAGAAATGTAGGGAATCCCAAGGGCGAGGGCGCTACCCTCTTCTGTTTATTTTTCCTTCCTTTTTTCCTAACCAATCTGGGGGAGATTGGTAGTGGGGAGGGCGTATGGCTCATGTTCCTGTGCAGGGTGAGAGCCTCTGCAGTGAACTGAATGATAGAAGAAAGTTGCCAGATACCTTCAAAGTGAGAGTCTGCAACTGGCAGGAGGTTAGCCCTCCCTGGGTGTGAGACAGAGGAGAAGTAGATGTGCCCTGTGTGAAGAATATTGAGTGGGTCTGACTGTTCCTAATTCTTGCAGAGGCCTACTGGGATAATTGTTGGTGGGCTCTTGTTGGGTCCATATCAGGTGTTTAGGAGGAGTCTTAGTAAGGAGGAACATGGGTGATGCCACCCCAATTTCAGTGATCATGGGTAGAGGGAAGTATAGCCATAGGGAGGTGGTGAATCACCATAGAAGACAAGGGGAGAGCTACCTGCACCTTGTTCCTTGCTGCCATTCCTCTCATGGATGGGTTCCTCATTGCTTATCTGCTGTGCCCACCAGCCTGTGTGTGTTGTTGTTCAACGCCAGATCAGTACACAATAAGACCAAACTCATCCATGATTTGATCATGGATGAAGGTGCCAATTTGGTGTGCATTACTGAGACCTGCGTGGGTGAGCTGGGAGGAGTTGATCTGACCCAGTTTTGCCCACCTGGATGTTCGATGCAACACCAGCACAGGCTGCAGGAACAGCAGGGAGGAGTTGCTATGGTCTACAAAACTTCCATCTCTGTCACCAGGAAACCACTCTGTCTTAGAGCTGGCTGTGAGGGCCTGCACCTGGTGTCAGGCCAAGGAGACAGTAAACTAGGGTTGCCGCTGGTATACTGTACACCCTGCTGCCCAGCAGCTTCTCTGACTGAGCTGGCAGAGGCCGTCTCGGCTGTGGTGTTGGAGGAGCCCAGAATGATAGTGCTGGATGATTTCAATGTCCATGCGGAGGCTGCCTCTAGTGTTCCGGTTCACAACTACATGACGACCATGGGGCTGTCTCAAGTTATCAGTGGCTTAACACAGGGCAGGACACACCCTCAACTTTGTTTTTGCTCCAGATGGAGGAAGGGGTGGTCTGGAGATGGAGGAGTGGGTGTCACCTTATTGTCATGCTCAGACCACTTCCTGATGAAGTTTAAACTTATGGCTCTGATCCTTCCCTGCAGGGGCGGTGGACAGATTAAGATGGTCCGCACCCAGAGACTAACGAAATCCACAGGATTCCTGATTGTCCTGGGGGAGTTCCCAGTAGATAGAGCAGGTGACCCTGTTGAAGACTTTGTCATGCTGTGTCACAGCGAGACTCATTGGGCTCTTGACACGGTGAGTGCCATCTCCGGCATTGTGCAGCCTGGTCTGCATCTTGGCACACCAGTTAGCTAAGGGCAATGAAACAGGCTGGAAGATGGCTAGAGCACAAGTTGTGAAAGACCTGCTGTGAGGCTGACCGGGCACAAGTAAAACATTATAACTGTGCCTACTGTGTGGCGGTGAGGGCAGTGAAGAAGGTCCACTTCTCTGCCGCCCATCACATCCTCAAGTAACCGTCCAGTGGAGCTTTTCCATATTGTCAAGGGTCTGTTAACATCAACTCCAGGAAATGGAGTTTTAGACCCTTCGGAGGCCCACTGTGAATTGTTTGCAAGGCACTTTGAGGGTAACGTTGCTTGCCTCTGCAGCAGTCTTGATGCCCCATCCACATCTACTATAGTCCCCAGTGAGGTGTCCAGTTGAACGTCTGCTGCAACTTCTTGAGAATGGTTTCAGTTGATGCGGCCTGATGACGTAGGCAAGGTGCTTGTGATGATGCGGCCAGCAACGTGTCCTCCCGACCCTTGCCCTTCTTGGCTTTCTTTTAAAGCTTGCCGAGGGGGTCTGACCGAGTGGATCCAGGGTGTGGTCAATGCATCATTGCGGGAGGGAGTGGTTCCAGCTGCCTTGAAAGAGACAGTGATCCCATCACTCCTGAAAAAGCCCACCCTGGGTCCATTGGTTTGTGACAACTACCGACAGGTTGCAAATACCCCCTTCTTAGGGAAGGTGATTGAGAGGGTTGTGGCACAGCAATTGAAAGTACTTTTGGATGAAACAGATTATCTTGACCCATTCCAGTCTGGGTTCAGGCCTTGTTATGGGACTGAATCGGCCTTGGTCACCCTGATGGATGACCTTTATCGGGAGAAGGACAGGGGGAGTGCGACCCTGTTACTATTACTTCATCTTTCAGCAGCTTTTGATACCATTGACCGTGGTATCCTTCTGGGCTGACTTGGTTCTGATCCTATCTCCAAGGTCATTTTCAGAGAATAGCATTGGGTGACTGTCTTTCGGCCCCCTGGCAGTTGTGCTGTGGGGTGCTGCAGGGTACCATCTTGTCCCCTATGCTGTTTAACTTCTATATGAAGCCTTTGGGAGTGGTCATCAGGAGATTTGGGGCAAGGTGTCAGCAGTATGCTGATGATACCCAGCTCTATTTCTCCGTAACATCTGAATTGGGAGAGGCCATGCAAGCCCTGGACCCATGCCTGGACTCGGTGGTGGGTGGATGAGGGCCAATAAACTGAGTCTGAATCCTAGCAAGATGGAGGCGCTGTGGGTTGGTGGTTCCCGAGTACAGATAATTGATCAGTTGCCTGCTTTGGATGGGGTCGTACTCCCTCTGAAAGAGCAGGTCCATAGTCTGGGGGTGCTCCTGGATCCATCTTTGTAGCTAGAGGCCCAGGTGACGTCAGTGGCTAGGAGTGCCTTTTACCAGCTTCAGCTGGCAAGACATTTGTGGCCATTTCTGGACCAGGATAGCCTGACCACTGTTGTCCATGCACTGGTAACCTCCAGGCTGGATTACTGTAATGCGCTCTATGTGGGGCTGCCCTTGAGGTTGGTCCGGAAGCTGCAGCTGGTGCAAAATGCAGTGGTGAGACTGCTCACTGGGACAGGGTATCGCCAACATGTCACCCTGCTGCTGAAAGAATTGCACCGGCTGCCCATTTGCTACTGGGCCAAGTTCAAGGTTTTAATTTTCAAGGTCTGAGTTTCCTATATTGGCTCTTCTCCCTCAAAACCCTTTCTCAGTTTTGATCTGCCTCATGTATCACTGGTGAAAAACATTTCAGGGGGAGTTTTTTTTCCCCATAACAAGGCAAACATGTTGCATAGCATAAACTGCAAGCTCTGGGAAATGTATTTTTTCCCTCATGGCTGAGGCAGTGGGAGTTATTTATATTTTCAGGGAAAGCTTTGACATTGTATCAGAGCAATGCCAAAGATGTATGAATGTATCAGAAATATTCACAGCATTCTGAAGATGACCTTTGCCCCCTCTACTCCATGCGTAGCCCTTTAAGGGAGATTCTAGGAACATAGAAAGCTGCCTTGTAGCACAGTCAGACCACTGGTCCATCTGGCACACTGAGTGGCAGCAGCTCTCCAGAGTTTCAGATAGGTAGGCTTTCACTACTTGGAGATGCTGGGGATTGAACCTGGGAACTTCTGCAGGCAAAGTAAGTGCTCTGCCACTGAGCTACGACCCTTCCCCATACACAAAACACATGTGCGCCCTTCTCTCTGAATGCAACAAAAGCAGTTTCTCTATACATATAATAAAAGTGTAAGCATGTCATCATGCTGCAGTTTGCTTGGCCACAGACAGGTGGTGCTGTAAACTACAGCATGGTGAGAAGCAGTCAATGGGCAGTCTAGGTGAGCCCCAGAGAAACAGCCAGAACAGGCTGCAGCAGCCACCCATCTCCAGCTTCACTGGCTCCTGGGGCCTCTGGCTCCAGGATCCAGATCCCAGGCTGACTGGTGCCACTACTGGCTAGCTTGGAGATCTGCTGCTACTGCCAACTCCTGGCCAAGAAGGCTAAAGAGTCAGTCCAGCAGGATGAGCAGTGTGGTAAGAAGGAAGGTGCCCTGAAGCAGCAGCCAGCCAGGCTGGCAATCCTCTGCTCCCCAGGCCAGTCAGTTACTACTTCTGGCCCCCTTCCTCCTTTCCACACTGCTCCTGTTGCTGAGCCCACTCTTCATCCTGCTTCGTGGTGGCAGCACCATGAGGTGAAAAGGAGGAGGTCTAAGCCTTTTATGATTCTCCACCCACTTCTTTTCACCTTTGACATTGGAGGGGGGGGACAGCTCAAAAGTCTTTGAAATCCTCCCTGCCTTTCTTTGCATCTCTGATATCAGGGATGCAAGCAACAAGCGGGAGGAGGAATGCAAAAGTTCAAAAGGATCAGTTGGGGACAGTCTTTGAAAACCTTCTCACGCTCCTCCTTTCAACCTCTGACATTGGCAATTTGACAGATGGGGACATCTCATCTGTCAATTATGAGACATCACAATAACATCATGTGATTGACAGGTGGGTTGCCTCACCCACCTGTAAAAGCTTGCCCACTGGGTGGGAGCCAAAAAGGTTCCCCTTCCCTAGTCTAAAGGGTTGGTGTGGGTGTGGGGGAGGGTTTGGTGAAGGCTAGGGAAGTTGGCAAGGTCTAGGGGGTTGGGGGACTTTGGCGAGGGGTGGGGTGGCTGGGGTTAGCAAGCAATGCAAACAGGGGTGCAGCCCCTAGTAAATATATTTATGGATGAGCATTATAGTTCCTTGTATTAGTCTTGTCCTAATATGTAGTGTTAATGTTTCTTGTTATTTCTTGTTCTCGCATTGTAAGCTGCTTTGAAACAGTTCTATGTAAAAAGTGACAATAGTGACAATGATGATGATGATAAAAGCTGAGATGATCCAGGGATTACATAGGGTGGGGTGCTCCTTTCATTGGACCTGTGCTTCACCTGACTCAGCAGGCCACTGCAGGCCACATTTTCCTGGATTTGAAGTCAAGGACCACCTTTCCAAGACCAGGTTTGTGGTCCCACAAGTTCCAAAGATCTCAGAAGCCCGCTCCACAATAATAATAATAATAATAATAATAAATTTTTATTTATGAGTCGCCTATCTGGCCAAATTAATGGCCACTCTAGGCGATGTACATTGATACAATAAAATACAATATAAAACCAGTAAAACCACAATCAATAATTAACCAAACACCACTCTACCAGTTAATCAATCAGTCAATCAACAGCATTAAAACTAACCCACCCCAGAGATCCCGTAGGCCTGTCTAAACAGCCAGGTCTTCAGAGCTCGGCAGAAACTTATCAGGGAGGGGGCATGACGAAGATTGAAAGGAAGGGAATTCCAGAGGGTGGGGGCCACAATCGAAAATGCCCTCTCTCTAGTCCGAACCAGTCTAGCTGTTTTAACTGGTGGGACTGAGAGAAGGTCTTGTGTGGCTGATCTTGTCAGGCGGCATAATTGGTGATGCTGGAGGCGCTCCTTCAGATAAGCTGGGCCGAAATCGTATAGGGCTTTAAAGGTCAACACTAGCACCTTGAATTGGGCCCAGTAAACAACTGGTAACCAGTGCAGATCTACTAACACCGGGGTGATATGATCACGGCGACGGCTGTTCTTAATCAAACGTGCCGCCGCATTCTGTATCAGCTGTAATTTCTGGACCGTTATCAAGGGCAACCCCACGTAGAGCACATTACAGTAGTCTAAGCGGGAGGAGACCAGGGCACGTATCACCCCTGGGAGCAGATGGACAGGAAGGTAGGGTCGCAACCTCTGTATCAGATATAATTGATACCATGCTGCCCGGCTCACTGCCGAAACCTGAGCCTCCATGGACAGCTGGGAGTCAAGAATGACCCCAAGGCTGCGGACTTAATCTAACCCCATTAAGCACCAGGTCTATATTGCCCAACCTTCTCCTGTCTCCCACGAGCAACACTTCGGTCTTGTCAGGGTTTAGTTTCAGCCTGTTCCTTCCCATCCATCCACTTACGGATTCCAGGCACTTAACTCGGAGTAGCGTTTTCTGTGTGACTGTCTCTGTTCTGTGGAATAGCATTCCCGCCGAGATACAGCAGGCGCCCACTATCTGCATTTTCTGGAAACAACTGAAGACACTTTTGTTCCAACGGGCTTTTGTACCTAGATGAATTGGTCTCTTGTCATGACGGTCTACTTGGTATTGTTTTTGTTTTGTTTTAAATATATCTGCTTTTTTGTGTTTTTTATTGTTTTTATTGTACAATTATGTAGAGGTCATTAACAAATTACTACTACTACTACTACTACTACTACTACTTATTTATTTATTTATTATTTGATTTATATCCCACCCTTCCTCCCAGCAGGAGCCCAGGGTGGCAACTACTACTACTACTACTACTACTACTACTACTACTACTACTACTACTACTACTGCTACTACTACTACTACTTATTTATTTATTTATTATTTGATTTATATCCCGCCCTTCCTCCCAGCAGGAGCCCAGGGTGGCAACTACTACTACTACTACTACTACTACTACTACTACTACTACTACTACTTATTTATTTATTTATTATTTGATTTATATCCCGCCCTTCCTCCCAGCAGGAGCCCAGGGTGGCAACTACTACTACTACTACTACTACTACTACTACTTATTTATTTATTTATTATTTGATTTATATCCCGCCCTTCCTCCCAGCAGGAGCCCAGGGTGGCAACTACTACTACTACTACTACTACTACTACTAATAATAATAATAATAATAATAATAATAATAATAATAAAAACAATAGCAATAATAAAAATGATGATGATGGTAATAGCAGCCCCATTGCAAATGTGGACCCCCAACGGAAGTAGCCACTAGCTTTGCAACTTGGGGGAAAAAAATACATTCCAGCTCTTAACATTGCAACAATCTTTGCGATCCTGATTAGCACAGATGGGTCTATCACTGTAGTTTTGCCTGACAGACTAATGGACAGCCAGGGACTTGACAAAGCAATATTAATGGTCCTTAATGATGAGGGATGTTTTCCTTAATGGCCTGGAAATCTCTCTCGCCTTCTGAATGTGACACCACTCGGCATTAGTGGGAGGGACCAAGGAGGAGTCTGAAGCAAGTCGGAAACTTTAGAGAAGAGTTTCTCAGACATTTTTTTTTAAAAAAAAATAACACTCTGGATGGGGTCTAACCCTATGCCAACTTCTGTCCTTCTCCCCAGCTAGGGCATCTTCTCTGCAGATGAATGCTACAGTCCACCTTGCACACAGTCATGTGTATTCAGATCGGTGCTACAGGTGTGTGGATTGGGGTAGAAATCACACACTGACGTTAGGGGAAGATTAAAGCAAGGTCTCTCTGACTACCTCTCAAAGCCATGCACAGGAAACGGTCGTCACATCATAAGAAGAGAACGTCACCTCTTTCATCCAAAATGATGGGGCAATGAAGGTAGAGTCATGGCCTCCACAAACCCAGCATGGATCAGTCCACTCCCAGAGGTGAATGCAATCCTCCCGTGTTTTAGGAAGGACTGTAGCTCAGTGGTAGAGCATCTTTGCATGCAGAAGGTCCCGGGTTCAACCCTGGCATCTCCAGGTAGGGCTGGGAGAGACACTCTGTCTGAAGCCCCTGGAGAGCCACTGCCAGTCAGTGCAGGCAATACGAAGCTAGATGTACTAACAGCCTGATTCAGTTTAATTATTTTATTTATTATTATTTAGTTGCATTTCTAAACCGCCCTATAGCTAGCAGCTCCCAGGGCGGTGTACAACATGATAAAACCACAATATTTAAAATACAGCAAGTGTGTATTGCGCAGACAATATAAACATTATATAAACAAAGTGAAAGAAAACTAAAAAAAAAATAAGGTTAAAAGCTTTAAGGCAGCTTCCTATGCTAGGAGCCACAGGAAACAACAACCCAAGGCCCCCTTGCAGGAAATGACACTCATACCTCCATGTCAAGACATTTTGGTGTCTGAGGTGGGAAATCTAGAATCGCAGACACGCACACCCTTTCCACTAATTGACATTGGCCACAATCCACCAGGACGCTCTCCTGCTCAAGCCTCCATTTAAATGCAAAAGTTCCTTTTGATGGAGCCTGCACAGAAAACATCCAAATCCATTTGTACAGATCTGTAGCTCAAAACAATCTCTAATGAACCCAGACAGGCTGTCTCTGAAATGGAGCAATTACAACACCATAAAGGAGAACACCAGGGTAGGGAGAGAGGGAAGAAGGCTAGAATGCCCATTTGGATGCCCCCCCCCCCGTGGAACCCATAAATCCAGTACCTGAAGGGAAGTCCATCTCACCTTGCTTCATGATGGGCCACCTAGAGGGATCCATACACACATGGTATCATTAAGAGGCCAAAGCACTCCAACTTGAGCTACAGGGATAAAATGTAGAATAACGCATCGCTTGCACAAATGCACACAAAATGAAGGTCCACACTATTTCCTAAAACAGGGATGGGGAATGCCTTTCAGCTCGAGGGCCACAATCCCTTCTGGTCAACCTTACAGGGGCCACATGCTAATAGCGGGCAAGGCCAGAAGCAACAGCAGGCAGAGTAAGCAATATGAGTCTGTACAGTAGGCGAGTTTCTACACACAACAACATGCTGTCCAGGCAAGCCACAATCAGAGTTCAAGGACACCTTGCAGCCAGGCAAAAACCCTCAAGGAGAGTGCAGAGCAAGTGAGGGATGGGGCCTGGGAAGAGTTCCAAGGGCCAGGCAGAGAGACCTGGAGTGCCACAATTGCCCCCCAAAACGGAGGTTCCCCATCACTGCCCTATAATGCCCCTCCCCATCCAGAGCTGGGGAAAGCAGGCAAAATTGTTTCACCAACCAAGCAAAGAGGTTTCCATTTTCAACACTTCTCTCTCTCTCTCTCTCTCTCACACACACACACACATATACACATTATATATCTATATATACACACATACACACATTTTATATATACATATAAACACACACATTATACACACACATACACACTCCCATCTCCCAAGTTAAAGATACAAGAGGCTTGAGGCAGCACATGGAGTGACAGCAGAGCTCCCAAGCCACACATTTGTAGAGATGTCATATATTTATGTATATACAAACACACAAACACACACACACACATATATATTGCATGTCCCTATGTCCCATATATTACTTGGAAGACGTGAATTAAAACCAACCTGCACTTTCCATTCTCTCCCCCGCCCCTTCTTCTTCTGTTAAAGGCACCCACTGTGGGTGCAGGAACACAGATCTCGCAGGCACCAAAAGCCTTTGAAAGAGGCCCAGAAAGCAGAAATTTTGTTGTTGTTTTTAAAAAAAGGACAAAAAGTGATGAATGAATGATACACTGTTTCCTGCAGCAAATCGTTTCTCCATTCCCCTTCCAAGCTGTCTGGACTCCTTTGTAAATTACTCTTTTCCCCCTCCCTGGATGGAAATAATAAGTAGGAATTGCAATAATTGTTGCAGTATAGAAGGCTTCTAACCACCCCTTTCATTCCTTATCCCTAGTTTTCCATTTCCCCCTGCAACAGTAATTCAGTGCACATGCCCCCTGAGCATTCTCAATCCTTGTTGGGTTGTTTTAGGGATTACCTCCTCTCCTCAAGATTTTTTTTTCATTTAAAGTTGAATCCCCCCCAATCCGATTTGTGGCTCCAATTTGTAAATAAAGTTCTGACCCAATCTGGTTTGGACAGATTCAGACACAATCTAACCCAATCCAGATCCGAATCTGGATCACAATCTGGATATTACAAATCTCCAGAAATCCCATTACATTGCAAAACTGAAATGGCCATAACTTTCTTGTTTTTTGACCTACAGACACATAATTTGGAGACATGGTAGCTACTATACAGGGGATTAAACCTGGAAAATAATACTAATAATACTGAATCCAGAATACTGTGGCTCAATATGCCTACAATGTTTAATACTTAGCAATGAGAATAAAATAAAATAAAATAAAAAACACAGATAAACATTTTTGAAAAACAAATGTAAATAAGGATGGGACTAGGATTGATTGGGAAAAAACAGAAAACATAGAAAAGTTGAACAAATGCCACCCAAATCTCACCAAACATTTCTAAGAGACAGAACTTACAAAAGATTTCTGCGTTTTAACACTTCACCCCTTCCAGCCACTGTGATTGGAGAGTGTTGGGTGGGGTGATAGCATTCTATAGAGATTTGTAGCGGCTTCAACCCAATCTGGACAGGATATGAATTGGCCCTATTTGGTTTGTGGTTTGTGATTTGTACAAACACAGCCCTAAAATGCACACTTTCCAAAACAATATAACCAAAACACAGGCATCCCTCAAAATTTGCACTTATGAAAATTTTGTGAAGCAGTTCCCCAACCAAGCAATGTTTATAACAATACATATAAAAGTGTTTATAAAAATGAATATATTACTGAAAGGAACACAAAAATGTATCATCTTAAGGGAAATTGCTGCAAAAATGTGTACATTAGTCAAAACTGTTACGATTATCTTGGTTTTATACTGCTATTTTTATATACAGAGTTTTGTACACCACTTAGCGATTCCCCCCCCTTTCCTATTAAGTGGATTATAAATGTATCTATCGCCAACTCACAAAATATCAAGGCATGCTGTCTTTTCTTAGCCTGTTATTGTGTATTTTTGTTTAACCTACACCATTTAAGAACATAAGAACATAAGAACATAAGAAGAGCCTGCTGGATCAGGCCAGTGGCCCATTTAGTCCAGCATCCTGTTCTCACAGTGGCCAACCAGATGCCTGGGGGAAGCCCGCAAGCAGGACCCGAGTGCAAGAACACTCTCCCCTCCTGAGGCTTCCGGCAACTGGTTTTCAGAAGCATGCTGCCTCTGACTAGGGTGGCAGAGCACAGCCATCATGGCTAGTAGCCATTGATAGCCCTGTCCTCCATGAATTGGTCTAATCTTCTTTTAAAGCCATCCAAGCTGGTGGCCATTACTGCATCTTGTGGGAGCAAATTCCATAGTTTAACTATGCGCTGAGTAAAGAAGTACTTCCTTTTGTCTGTCCTGAATCGTCCAACATTCAGCTTCTTTGAATGTCCACGAGTTCTAGTATTATGTGAGAGGGAGAAGAACTTTTCTCTATCCACTTTCTCCATGCCATGCATAATTTGATACACTTCTATCATGTCTCCTCTGACCCGCCTTTTCTCTAAACTAAAAAGCCCCAAATGCTGCAACCTTTCCTCGTAAGGGAGTCGCTCCATCCCCTTGATCATTCTGGTTGCCCTCTTCTGAACCTTTTCCAACTCTATAATATCCTTTTTGAGATGAGGCGACCAGAACTGTACACAGTATTCCAAATGCGGCCGCACCATAGATTTATACAACGGCATTATGATATCGGCTGTTTTATTTTCAATACCTTTCCTAATTATTGCTAGCATGGAATTTGCCTTTTTCACAGCTGCCGCATTTTGATCTGCATCCACATTTTCATCGTGCTGTCCACTACAACCCCGAGGTCTCTCTCCTGGTCGGTCACCGCCAGTTCAGACCCCATGAGCGTATATGTGAAATTCAGATTTTTTGCTCCAATATGCATAATTTTACACTTGTTTATATTGAATTGCATTTGCCATTTTTCCGCCCATTCACTCAGTTTGGAGAGATCTTTTTGGAGCTCTTCGCAATCCCTTTTTGTTTTAACAACCCTGAACAATTTAGTGTCGTCAGCAAACTTGGCCACCTCACTGCTCACTCCTAATTCTAGGTCATTAATGAACAAGTTGAAAAGTACAGGTCCCAATACCGATCCTTAAGGGACTCCACTTTCTACAGCCCTCCATTGGGAGAACTGTCTGTTTATTCCTACTCTCAGCTTTCTGCTTCTTAACCAATTCCTTATCCACAAGAGGACCTCTCCTCTTATTCCATGACTGCTAAGCTTCCTCAGAAGCCTTTGGTGAGGCACCTTGTCAAACGCTTTTTGAAAGTCTAAGTACACTACGTCCACTGGATCACCTCTATCTATATGCTTGTTGACACTCTCAAAGAATTTTAATAGGTTACTGAGACAGGACTTTCCCTTGCAGAAGCCATGCTGGCTCTGCTTCAGCAAGGCTTGTTCTTCTATGTGCTTAGTTAATCTAGCTTTAATCATACTTTCTACCAGTTTCCCAGGGACAGAAGTTAAGCTAACTGGCCTGTAATTTCTGGGATCCCCTCTGGATCCCTTTTTGAAGATTGGCGTTACATTTGCCACTTTCCAGTCCTCAGGCACGGAGAAGGACCCGAGGGACAAGTTACATATTTTAGTTAGCAGATCAGCAATTTCACCTTTGAGTTCTTTGAGAACTCTCGGGTGGATGCCATCCGGGCCCGGTGATTTGTCAGTTTTTATATTGTCCATTAAGCTTAGAACTTCCTCTCTCGTTACCACTATTTGTCTTAGTTCCTCAGAATCCCTTCCTGCAAATGTTAGTTCAGGTTCAGGGATCTGCCCTATATCTTCCACTGTGAAGACAGATGCAAAGAATTCATTTAGCTTCTCTGCAATCTCCTTATCGTTCTTTAGTACACCTTTGACTCCCTTATCATCCAAGGGTCCAATCGTCTCCCTAGATGGTCTCCTGCTTTGAATGTATTTATAGAATTTTTTGTTGTTGGTTTTTATGTTCTTAGCAATGTGCTCCTCAAATTCTTTTTTAGCATCCCTTATTGTCTTTTTGCATTTCTTTTGCCAGAGTTTGTGTTCTTTTTTATTTTCTTCATTCGGACAAGACTTCCATTTTTTGAAGGAAGACTTTTTGCCTCTAAGAGCTTCCTTGACTTTGCTCGTTAACCATGCTGGCATCTTCTTGGCCCTGGCGGTACCTTTTCTGATCTGCGGTATGCACTCCAGTTGAGCTTCTAATATAGTGTTTTTAAACAACTTCCAAGCATTTTCGAGTGATGTGACCTTCTGGACTTTGTTTTTCAGCTTTCTTTTTACCAATCCCCTCATTTTTGTGAAGTTTCCTCTTTTGAAGTCAAATGTGACCATGTTGGATTTTCGTGGCAATTGGCCAGTTACATGTATGTTTAATTTAATAGCACTGTGGTCACTGCTCCCAATCGGTTCAACAACACTTACATCGTGCACCAGGTCCCGGTCCCCACTGAGGATTAAGTCCAGGGTTGCCGTCCCTCTGGTCGGTTCCATGACCAACTGATCTAGGGAATAGTCATTTAGAATATCTAGAAACTTTGCTTCTTTGTCATGACTGGAACACATATGCAGCCAGTCTATGTCCATGTAGTTGAAGTCACCCATTACTACCACATTTCCTAGTTTGGATGCTTCCTCAATTTCATATCTCATCTCAAGGTCTCCCTGAGCATTTTGATCAGGGGGACGATAGATCGTTCCCAGTATTAAGTCCCTCCTGGGGCACGGTATCACCACCCACAACGATTCTGTGGAGGAGTCTGCCTCTTTTGGGGTTTAGAGCTTGCTGGATTCAATGCCTTCTTTCACGTATAGAGCGACTCCGCCACCAATACGTCCTTCCCTGTCCTTCCGATATAGTTTATATCCAGGGATAACCGTATCCCACTGGTTTTCTCCATTCCACCAGGTCTCCGTTATGCTCACTATATCAATGCTCTTCTCTAAGACCAAGCACTCCAGTTCTCCCATCTTGGTTCGGAGGCTCCTAGCATTAGTGTACAGGCACTTGTAAGCAGTGTCTCTCTTCAAGTGTCTTTGGCACTTGTGGTTAGGCCTGTGGTAATTTTGCTCTTCTGAATTTATATCCTGTGCCCCTGCTCTCACAATGCCTACTTCTAGGCCTACCCCTTTTAAAATTTCATCATTTCTTTGGTTTTTATCCCAGGGGGGAGGTTTATTCCGAACCGGACCTTTCTCAGCTCCTGTTGGGTTTCCCTCCTCAGTCAGTTTAAAAGCTGCTCTGCTACCTTTTTAATTTTAAGTGCCAGCAGTCTGGTTCCATTCTGGTTCAAGTGGAGCCCGTCCCTTTTGTACAGACCCGGCTTGTCCCAAAATGTTCCCCAGTGCCTAACAAATCCGAACCCTTCCACCCGACACCATCGTCTCATCCACGCATTGAGACTGCGAAGCTGGGCCTGTCTGGCTGGTCCTGCGCGTGGAACTGGTAGCATTTCAGAGAAAGCCACCTTGGAGGTCCTGGCTTTCAGCATCCTACCTAGCAACCTAAATTTTGCTTCCAGGACCTCACGGCTGCATTTCCCCATGTCGTTGGTGCCAACGTGCACCACGACCACTGACTCCTTCCCAGCACTGTCTACCAAACTATCTAAACGACGGGCGATATCCGCAACCTTCGCACCAGGCAGGCAAAACACCTTGCGGTCTACACGCCCATCACACACCCCACTGTCTATGTTCCTAATGATCGAATCACCCACTACAAGGATCCCTCCACCCCCTGGAGATACATCCTCGGCACGAGAGGATAGCTGCTCATCCCCCAAGGAATGGGTCCCTTCTAAGGGATCATTTCCCTCTTCCTCAGCTGGATGCTCTCCTTCCCCGAGACCATCGTTCTCCATGATAGCAGGAGAGCTATCATCGTTGGAGTGGGACACAGCTATAACGTCCCTGAAGACCGCCTCCACACACCTCTCTGCCTCTCTCAGCTTTTCCAGGTCCGCCACCTTGGCCTCAAGGAAATGAAGTCATTCCCGGAGAGCCAGGAGTTCATTGCACCGAGAGCACACCCACGACTTCTGTCCAACAGGCAGATAGTCGTACATGCTGCAGGCGGTGCAAAACACTGGAAAGCCCCCACACCCCTGCTGGCTTCTTACCTGCATAGTTTTGTTTAAGGTTTATTACGTCAATGGGTTGGAGACTGCGGTTTAGTTGAGGTCAGGGAACAGACGGGCAGAGTGGGGGGCCCTGGCCTCCTCGCCCTGCTGCCGAACTCGCTCTGCTGCTTAACTCGCCTTGACGCTTTGTCAGCTGGGGCTGCCTCTAGCTCGTGGAGCCAATAATAATACCTGTCTGTTTGTGTGGTCTATTGACTGTAAATAAAGACTTATCAAGGCAGTGTACAAATTATACAAGTCCCATAAAACACAAAACACCATAAAGACAATGCAAAATAATAATTAAAATTACTGGCTAATTAAGAAAGTTTAAACAGCTGCTCAATATAAAAAGGTTTTCAAGAGACTCCTGAAAGTCAAAAGCAAACACGCTTTTGCGTATTACAAACTACAAACTGTAGTTCATTAAGGGTGCTGAGAGTTGGTAGGAGACCCCTCACAGAGCTACAATGCACAGAATTCCCTGGGAAGAGGGACTGATTGTTAAACCATTCTGGAAATTGTAGCTCCGTGAGGGGAATAAGGATCTCCTAACAACTCTCAGCATTCTTAACAAACTACACTTCCCAGGATTCTTTGGGGGAAGCCATGATTGTTTGAAGAGGTATGACACTGCTTTAAATGTATAGTGCAGATGGAACCTAAATGCCCAACCTCTAATGGAGGCCGGCTGGATTTCTGAAACACAGGTGACAGTGGACAGCCCTCCTCTGGATGATTTCAGTGATCAGGCTGGGACAGAATGGCTCGGGTGGTCCTTAAGTTGTCCTAGAGCCACGTTGTTCAGGGCTTTGTATAATAACACAAGAACCTTGAACCTGGCCTGGTAGGGTATGGGCAGCCAGTGCAGCTGTTTTAGCAGAGATGTCACCAGCTGTTGGCCATCTGCCCCCATCAACAGTCTAGCCTCTGCATTCTGCACTTGCTGGAGCTTCTGGGCCAGGGCCAAGGGCAGCCCTGTTATTTAAATGTCCTTATCTACATAGGTAAATGATCAGGTACGGTTGCTGCAGCAGCTCAGCCGTGCCAAGAGGAATCTCCTCCAACAAGCCCTACAGCCCTCGCACAGGAATCTGTACCTCTCTGCCATTGATTCCCAAAGAATGGGATGCCAAGCAGCCATCGGGAAGAGAGAGTGGCATTTGCATCATGAGCCATAGAGCATGGTGGTGGCAATAGCAGCCTGTGTCTTAACACACACACACACACACGTCAGAGCTTGGAAAAGTTACTTTTTTGAACTACAACTCCCATCAGCCCCAGCCAGCATGGCCACTGGATTGGGCTGATGGGAGTTGTAGTTCAAAAAAGTAACTTTTCCAAGCTCTGCACGTTCTCCAAACACAGCCGGATCAATCCCTGCACCGTCTGTCTGCTCCTTGGCGTTTCATGCCGCTGCAGCTGAAGCGGACCTCTGGGAGGAGGCCAGAAGGCAAACAATTGAAAGGGGGTTTGGCAATAGCGCTTATGGTAATTACTTAATTACTTAAGCTCTAATTAATAAGCAAAACTTGCCTTTGCAGCAACATGCAAATCACCTTAAATGGGAAACTCGTGAGCAGGAGGCTCGCTTTCTAAAAAAAACCACAGGGATGTTGCTTATCAGGGAGCAAGATGTGACAAACCAAGGCGATAAAAGAGGGGCACCAGGGGATGCAAGAGACTGCCCTCTGCCAGATGGCATCATTGGCCTATTCTAGCCCACTGCAGTCCACAGTGGGGAACCTCCCGACTGCAGGCCTGATTAGATCCACCAGGCCTCCCCATTTGGACCACCAACTGGACCTTTTTGACCTGGGGAAAACAGAAGGGAGTAGAAAAAGAGGAAGGCCAAACAAGAGATGGATTGATTCCATAAAGGAAGCCACAGACCTGAACTTACAAGTTCTGAACAGGGCGGTTCATGACAGATGCTATTGGAGGTCACTGATTTATAGGGTCACCATAAGTCGTAATCAACTTGAAGGCACGTAACAACAAGACACCCACTTGCCAATCATCTGATGTTAGGTGTGGACAGTTAATAGGCTGCTAGGGGCTTCTGAAGTGCCACTGATCAGCTGATCATCAGGGCTTCAAAGCCCAGCACAGGACGTTTTTGCATAGGAGGTACTCTGCTTGGCGCTTTGAAGTCCCGACAATCAGCTGATTGTTGGGGCTTCAAAGCGTTGTATTGCCTGATGTCATTATGATAGGAGGGCATGGAGGTTAAGGGAGATAAGGATCCGGCCTACCAGCTTAGGCCAAAAGTGGGGCATTTGGTGCTCTCCAGACTCCTGGACTGAAACTCCTGTTGTTTGTAGTTGTTGTTATTACTTATTATGTAAATAGGGTGGGTCCTAAATATACACACCTCCCCTGACCATTGGCCGTGCTGGCTGGGGCCGATGGGCACTGGACCCCAACAGCTGAAGGGTAGCATGTTCCTCAGCCCTGCCTTATACGAAGCCAGACCATCCCACGGTGGGTTGCGACAGTTTAAAAGTCAGTGTCAAAAACAAAACAGATTTCAGTCATAAGAATAGGGTAGGGCTATCCAAACTAGAGGGCAACTGCTCTCTAGGCTCATGTGTCTTCATCAATCCGGCAATCTGAGGGCCTTTAATGATGGCCTAGCGGCCACTAAGATCTATGTTAGATCTGAAACTTTTTCTATATGAAATTGTTTTTTTATGTCAACATTGTTGTATTTGTGTTGTTATGGATGCAGGGCTGGCACCAGGCATGAGTGGACCCTTGGCAGGGGGTCGCAATGCTTCCAGGCAACACCCGCCGCTGCCGCCAATGTAGCTGGCATGGGCTTAAATAGGGCCAGCTGCTCCACATCCCACATTGCCATGCTAGTGTAACCCTTACCCCAGGCTACAAATCACACCCCACAACCCAATGCTGGCATGGATCGCAAGCTCCACCCTCCCAGCCCCAGCCTATACATTTAGGAGGAGCACTTCCAAGCCACAGGGGTCCTCAGGCCCATGCCCAATCTTGCCACCCACTGGCGCCGGGCCTCCATGTTTTTTTTAATCGTGAAATTAATTTGAGATGTTTCTTGTTTGTGTGTACTGCCTTCAAGTCGATTCCGACTTATGGTGACCCTATGAATAGGATTTTCACAAGGCTGAGAGGCAGTGACTGGCCCAAGGTCACCCAGTGCGCTTCATGCTTATGTGGGGATTCAATCCCTGGTCTCCCAGGTCATAGTCCAGCACCTTAACCACTACGCCACACTGGCTCTCAGATGTTTCTTAGCAAGCAATTTATTCATTAAAACAAACAAAACTATAGTAATAATAAATATTGTAGACTACGTACTGTTCATGCACGCCCATTTTATGCAACATCCACATGATGTCAACTTTATCAAAATGCCATCCCAACTTTCCCCCCATTTAATTCAGATTTACAGGATCCTTTTTTTAAAAAAAAACTTATCCAATTTTTTGCTCAAATGGTAAATCCTGATTAAATGGGGAATAATATCATGAGGACAGTGTTGGATTGATTCCATAAAAGAAGCCACAGACCTGAACTTACAAGATCTGAAGAGGGTGGTTCATGACAGATGCTCTTGGAGGTCACTGATTCATCTACCTGTGTGAGTTTCTGCAAGACCTGCTCCCTGCATTTCTGGCTAATTTCCACCTGGCCTGGAGGGGTGGGGCCCTGTTCCTCTCCAGCTACAAAAACAGCAACTGCTGAAGGGGCCAGAGACCATCTACCTGTGTGAGTTTCTGCAAGACCTGCTCCCTGCATTTCTGGCTAATTTCCACCTGGCCTGGAAGGGTGGGGCCCTGTCTCTCTCCAGCTACAAAAACAGCAACTGCTGAAGGGGCCAGAGACCATCTACCTGTGTGAGTTTCTGCAAGACCTGCTCCCTGCATTTCTGGCTAATTTCCACCTGGCCTGGAGGGGTGGGGCCCTGTTCCTCTCCAGCTACAAAACCAGCAACTGCTGAAGGAGCCAAAGGCCATCTACCTGTGTGAGTTTCTGCAAGACCTGCTCCCTGAATTTCTGGCTAATTTCCACCTGGCCTGGAGGGGTGGGGCCCTGTTCCTCTCCAGCTACAAAAGCAGCAACTGCTGAAGGGGCCAAAGACCATCTACCTGTGTGAGTTTCTGCAAGACCTGCTCCCTGCATTTCTGCTAATTTCCACCTGGCCTGGAAGGGTGGGGCCCTGTCTCTCTCCAGCTACAAAAACAGCAACTGCTGAAGGGGCCAGAGACCATCTACCTGTGTGAGTTTCTGCAAGACCTGCTCCCTGCATTTCTGGCTAATTTCCACCTGGCCTGGAAGGGTGGGGCCCTGTTCCTCTCCAGCTACAAAAACAGCAACTGCTGAAGGGGTCAGAGACCGTGTGTGTGTGTATGTGCGCGTGAACCTGCTGCTCGGGATGTCTATAGACTACTGGGGTTAGTTGTTTTTTAGTTGTTTTTGGGGTCAAGATTTAATTTTGGAGATTCATTTTTGCTGTTATTTGGACTACAGCATATTTTTGTTAGACACTGTTGTGAAGTGTGTGGGGATTGCTTAATTGTATATTTATTGAGATGTTTTCATTAGTTTGTTGCTTATTATTATTGTTTGGCTACTTATATACTGTGTATATTTATATTTCTTTGTTGTATTATTTCTCTGTTGCACACCGCCCAGAGAGCTATGCTAGTCGGGCGGTATAGAAATTTAACTAATAATAATAATTAATAATAATAATAAGTCACAGTCGACTTGGAGGCACATAACAACAACAAATGAGAGCCCTTAACCCTCTGTATAGGGTAGTTCTGATGGGTGACTCCTCCACCTGCCTTGGTACAGGGAGGGAAGTGAGAGCCCCTCTGGCACCTTTTCACTCTTGTTCCACCAAGGCATCACTGTCTCCCCGCAGGCTCTGAAGCAAGGAGAAAATTGACTCAAGAGATGGCTGCGGTCTCCGGCCCTCCCAGAGATGTTTGATTTGTTTCATGACAAAGACCGTCTAAATAGGATTTAGAGATGAGAAGGGTGGAAATCTGCACACAAAGGAAAAGAGCCCCTGAAGGAGGCTGGCAAACTCCCTGAGACCCAGGAACAGGTTTAACTGCTTATTTGAGATGGTGGACCTCTGCTGCCCTCTAGTGCCCATTGGGCATTAAGGCAGGCACATCACCTGGGTGTCCAACTATTTCCTCCTCCAGCACATTGGTCTTGGTGACATAGGAAGAGGCCTTATCCAAGTCAGACCATTGGTCCATCTAGCTCAAGAACCACCCATAACCATCCCCAACTTTTGCCGCAACAGCCTGCATCTGAGAAGGAAGATTCTATTCTGGCCTGGAGAGGTTGCCGTGTTCCAAAAAAGCTGAGTTGCAAGGACACCTACAAAATTCATGGTCTCCTTTAACTGTAAATATCTGCCATCCCTCCCTTCCCGTTGTATATAGAAAGAGCGTCAGATTCCTTCTGGAAATGTTCGGCCTAGATATGAGATCTCTGCTTCTCCTCTCCCCCACCCTTCAAACACAGTCAGAACCCTAAATGCAACAATACATCGACTAGTATGTAGGGACAAAGAGAACTATTACAATAGTTATTGTACAGAAATAGAAGAGGACAACAAAAAGGGTAGAACAAGAGCCCTACTCCAAAAGATTAGAGAAATGAAAGGGAAATTTAAACCACGAGTAGGGATGTTGAATAATCAACAGGGGAACACACTGACTGACCAAGATGAAATAAAAGGAAGATGGAAGCAATACACTGAAGAACTCTATGAAAGAGATACCAGGATGACAGATTCATTCACGGAGGAACCGTATGATGAAGAACCAGACATTTTAGAATGCGAGGTGAAAGCTGCTCTTAAAATACTTGGAAGAAACAAATCACCAGGAATAGATGGCATACCAATAGAGTTGCTACAAGCTACTGAGACTGAATCTGTCCAAATTTTGACAAAAATCAGTCAAGAAATATGGAAAACTAAACAATGGCCCACAGACTGGAAGCATTCCATATACATCCCAATTCCAAAGAAAGGGGATCCCAGGGAATGCAGTAATTATCAAACTATTGCCTTAATATCCAATGCAAGTAAAGTAATGCTCAAGATTCTACAACAAAGGCGCTTACCATATATGAAGTGAGAAATGCCAGACGTCCAAGTTGGATTTAGAAAGGGAAGAGGCACCAGAGATCATATCATCTGATTGTCCTGATGCGCAACCTATACAAGAGGCTACCGTAAGGACAGAATATGGAGAAACCAATTGGTTCCCCATCGGAAAGGGTGTGAGACAGGGGTGTATTTTATCACCCTATTTGTTTAATCTGTACACAGAACATATCATACGGAAAAATGGACCAAGATGAAGGAGGTATGAAAATTGGAGGGAGAAACATCAATAATTTAAGATATGCAGATGATACCATACTCTTAGCAGAAACCAGTAATGATTTGAAATGAATGCTGATGAAAGTTAAAGAGGAAAGCACAAAAGCAGGACTACAGCTGAACGTCAAGAAGACTAAAGTAATGACAACAGATTTATGTAACTTTACAGTTGACAATGAGGACATTGAACTTGTCAAGGATTATCAATACCTTGGCACAGTCATTAACCAAAATGGAGACAATAGTCAAGAAATCAGAAGGCTAGGACTGGGGAGGGCAGCTGTGAGAGAACTAGAAAAGGTCCTCAAATGCAAAGATATATCACTGAACACTAAAGTCAGGATCATTCAGACCATGGTATTCCCGATCTCTATGTATGGATGTGAAAGTTGGACAGTGAAAAAAGCAGATAAGAGAAAAATCAACTCATTTGAAACGTGGTGTTGGAGGAGCGCTTTGCGGATACCATGGACTGCGAAAAGGACAAATAATTGGGTGTTAGAACAAATTAAACCAGAACTGTCACAAGAAGCTAAAATAATGAAACCAAGATTATCATACTTTGGACACATAATGAGAAGACATTCATTAGAAAAGATAATGATGCAGGGAAAATCAGACGGGAGTAGAAAAAGAGGAAGGCCAAACAAGAGATGGATTGATTCCATAAAGGAAGCCACAGACCTGAACTTACAAGATCTGAACAGGGTGGCTCATGACAGGTGCTCTTGGATGTCGCTGATTCATAGGGTCGCCATAAGTTGTAGTCGACTTGGAGGCACATAACAACAACAAAGACTCTTGCAGGCAGAGCCCAAAAGATAGGTTAATCTCTTTTCCGCATCTCACCTGCATTTCTAGATGCCATTTTACATTTTAGACAAAGGGTTGTATTCAACTAAGTCCTACTCAGAGTAGACCCACTGAAATCAATAAAGCGGAGATAGGCCCATTCATAGTGTCATAGAATAGCAGAGTTGGAAGGGGCTTATAAGGCCATCAAGTCTAACCCCCTGCTCAACCCAGGAATCCAAATTAAAGCATCCCTGACAGGTGACTATCCAGCTGCCTCTTGAAGGCCTCCAGGGTCGGAGAGCCCACCAACTCCCTAAGTCATTACTTCCATTGTTGGAGCGCTCTAACAGGTAGGAGGTTTTTCCTACTGTTCAGTCGAAATCTGCCTTCCTGTAACTTGAACCCATTGTTCTGTGTCCTGCACTCTGGGATGATCAAGAAGCGATCCAAGCCCTCCTCTGTGTGGCAACCTTCCAAGTACTTGAAGAGTGCTATCCTATCTCCCCTCAGTCTTCTCTTCTCAAGGCTAAATATGCCCAGTTCTTTCAGTCTCTCCTTATAAAGCTTTGTTTCCAGTCCCCTGATCCTCGTTGCCCTTCTCTGAACCCGCTTGTTTGTCTGCATCCTTCTTAAGGTGCAGTGTCCGTAACTGGACATAGTACTCAAGAGGAGGCCTAACCAGTCCTGAATAGAGGGTAACTAGTATATCACACGATTTGGAAACTATATTTCTGTTAATACAGTCTAAAATAGCATTTGCCTTTTTTGCAGCCACATTGCACTGTTGGCTCATAC
This sequence comes from Rhineura floridana, assembly GCF_030035675.1. Classification (NCBI taxonomy): domain Eukaryota; kingdom Metazoa; phylum Chordata; class Lepidosauria; order Squamata; family Rhineuridae; genus Rhineura; species Rhineura floridana. Next base: position 122,126,937 of record NC_084488.1, read on the forward strand.
TCAGCTTGTGATCAACAATTCCAAGATCCTTCTCACTATCAGAAAGGCAGAATTTACCTTCTCTGATTTTATGTTCATGTTCAAGCCCAGCCCAAGCAAAAGAGCTGTGCTTTTCATCACAACAGTTAGGAGTGGCAGCAGCTCTCCAGGGTTTGGGGCAGAGGTCTTGCTGAGCCTTACCAAGAGGCACTGGGGAATAAACCTGTAGCTTGCAAAGCAGAGGCTCTACTACTGAGCTGTAGCCCCTCAACTGGTAGGTTGGATTGAGGGGCCCACTGGTACATCTTGCCCCAATCAAGATGCAAATAGAATTTTTCTTTCTTTAGGCCTGCATGTATGTGTACAGGGGGGGGCAATGTGGGGGGAGAGAAAAGGATCGTGATAGGCATAAAAAAGAGCCATCTCAACACAGGGGCAAATAACCCAAACCATTTTTGCCAACCTGGTGGCTTCCAGATGTTTTGGACCACAACTCCCATCCTCTCCAGGCAGCCAGATTGAGGGAAGCTGATTTAGGCAAAAGAAAAGGAAGCTCATTAACAGCTCTAGCCTCAAATCCAGAGGCTTACCTGACATTCTCCGATCACCAACCCTCCCCCCCCCCCCAAGCACGGGGAAAATCTTTTAAAAGCACAAGTCACAGATCTCACCCAGTGGCTTCACGTTTTTGCTTTCAGCACCTTGGAGAGTGCCTTGAAAGTTCAGACTGAAGCCTGGTGTGGATTCCACTGCCCCAATGACACAGAGCCACCAGCCACCACTGATTGAACATGACCATAGTTGTTTGGTGTGGAGTTTGGAGGCATTTGCATTCAGCTTGTCTTATCCTTCAGTACCCCAGCCTTTCTCATTTCATACTTGTGTTCCATCCTTTTTCAATTGGTTCTTGTCCCATCCTAACAAGAACAATATTTTTTTTGGTGGTGCATTTATGTGACACAAGAACGTTGTGTTGTTATTTTATAAAAGCAAACATTAAAGGTGGCTGGCACAAAAGCCCCTGGAGCTTTAGGAGCTACTTTCTGGCAGGATTCATCCCCTCATGAGGAGCTACCATGTTCATGCACCTATGTGGGGAAAACGGTTATTTTGGTTTCCCAATGCAAATGAATGGGAGTACTGAAGGTTCAGCTTTCCAAATCTTGATTTGGATCTGGGGCCCAAATCAATTTGACTGAATCAGGACCTGATTGAAATTATCAAAATGGGCTCTGAAATGGATCAGGGGATGAGGGGTGTCGGACAGCCCTATTATATGCTGAGTAATTGTGCATTTGCTTTAATGATGTTTAATATGTTTCTGTTTCAGTTTTTGTAACAAGAATCCTTTTAAGGACTAGAAAGGATATTTCACTTTAAATGAGTATTTCTAATAAGTATTTCCAATATATAATGGCTGGATTCAATGTATTTAAACTTGTAGTTATGTTTTTTTATGGTTGTATAATAATTATGTTTAAATAATGTTGTTGTTTTTAAAGAAGGACACTTATCAATCTATAAGAAAAAAAGCCCTTTATTTGTTATCCTTCAGAAGGGAAATGCGGGTTCTGAAATCTTTGCGTTGAAGGCACAAACATTGACAGAAAGGTGCATAGCAGGAAAATCACAGCTTCAGACCCGCATGAGCTCACTACACCTGGAGAGCATGGAATCATCACCATCTCAGAACCACAGAAAAAAAGGCAAGAGCCTGCTTGTCTGAACAAATGCAAAGCCAGCTGTGGCTACAGACCACCAACAGCGATGCAGCGGAGACTGGTCCACTGGGATACGAGGGGCACTGCTCCACCAACCTCAGTTGGCCATCAGCCAGCCCCCACCTGCCTGCTTTCTTACAACCAGTCCAGGGGATGGCCCTGGCTGCATCTACTGTTGGCCGCCCCAGTGGGCAGCAGCTACCACTGGCTGTGAGGCTGGGTAGAATCCTGGCAGCAAGGTTTAGAAGGGCTTGTTGCAGCATCCTAGAAGCCTACAGAAGGTAACCTCTTTGACCAGGGCAGTGTGACATGAGCACACAAAAAAATCAACATTCTGGGACCAGAATTTATGTCAGCTAAGCATCTTTGCAAAATTGGCATAGATCTTTTGCATTTCCATGATAAAATGTCAACGCCACCCCCCCCCAAAAAAAAACCTTGGGGTTTTCTGGTAAGGCCAGGAGAAAGAGCACCTGCAGGAGAGGAACCAGCTGCTGTGCAAGGTACAGAAGTTCCACTCCTGTGACCATTAGGAAGACCTTCCTTGACAGGATTCTTCATCAAATTAGGCTCAGCCCAAGACTCATTGCCTCAAGCAAGTTCACTGCACAATCTAAGATGCTTGCCTTAGGATTCCTAAAAGCAGGCAGAGGATGCTGGGATGCAACCCTCGGCTCATGGATTGGGGTGCACTTTTCAAACTGCACACTATTCCACTGGCAAAGCCCCCCCCCCAAAGAAATATTGCTGTCCTAAAGCAAATGAATGGGCTGCTTGTACCATTGGTCTTGAATGAATGGCCTGAGAATTTCCCATGACATTATAAGGGCTAGCAACTTCCATTAAAAAAACACACCTGAAACTGAGTTTTCTGAGTTCTACCCTTGTGCACTAGAAACAGATACATGGACTGTACAAAGCTCTTCTCTTGGCTTAGCAAGGTAAAACGTCAGGCTCGCACCAGATTGGCAGCCCATCTGCAAGGCCCAAGTAGGAATAATCTTTTAGCATCGCAGCCACAATTCCAAACACACACATTGCTTCACAGAAAGAGTGTCTGTCCCTGGAGTAAGCATGCAGCTCCCAAGAATTCACCAGTGCTTCAGAAAGGAGCGGTGAGTCTCACATTTGTCCAAAAAGTCACGTTCTCAGGCCCCGATGTTAGATGTTGGCTTGGTGATTGGCTGCCAAGGCAAGGCACTCATTGCCAACTCAGAGGGGCATCTTTCCTCTGTTGTTGCTAAACCTCAAAACTGTGTTCCAGGTCTGAAGCCAGGCTCCGGCGGAGTCCTGAAACTCCGGAGTCAGCGCATCCCTTCCGGATACGGAGGGGGCCCCAGGGAGACAGGACCACTTCACACACTTTGTGGAGGAAGTTGACTGGGATCAGCTGCTCAATCCACGTAGCACCAAAAACAAAATAACTTGTCCTGAACTTCTCTTGTTAATTGAAATGTGTGTTCCCCCACAAAAAAAATGATGTCTCCATCCAGGGAAACCGTTGTGAGAAGTGACGGTGAGTGGAAATAAATCCCCTCCTTGCTCTGGGGAGTGTGTTGAGCCCTCAAACTTTTCCTGAGCTGGAAGGAGAGGACTATCTCTTTCAGCATGATGCACACAGGATGATGCAGCGGCGTTTCCCTTCCCCTCCTCCTCCTGAACGTGGAGCAGGAGGGGCAGAGTGGAGAGGATCAACGTTGACAGTGTGCTGGGCTTTGGCGGTGGAGTGCAGCCAGATGGAGGGTGCCCTAACCCTTCTCCTGAGCTTGGAGATGGAATGTGAGGCAGGGCCACGTCCCTGACCTTGGGTTTGATTTGGAAGACCTTCCAACCAACGCTGAAGTATTGTGTGATGAAGGTGGTGTGTGTGTGTGTAAGGTTATGGCAACCACAAACGGTGCCAGCCAAAATTTGCAGACATGAATCATTTATTTGCTCCACTCCTTTCAGAATCCTGGCCAGCCTGGCTTCTTTTGGGGCCACTGTGAAAGGCTTACTCTAGCCCATCAGGTCTCCATAGGACAATGGAGGTTTCTTCAAAGTCCTCCCCTACAGGTGGGCTGTTCATCTCTTACAGGGAACAACACAGGGCCTACATCCATACCCCATTCTCTACAGCAGGGACAGGCAATGTGGGACCCTCAAGATGTCATCGTCCCTGAACGTTGGCCATGTTGCTGAGGAATGATGGGATTTGTAGCCCAACAACATCTGGAAGTCACCTTCTTGGCAACCTCTACTCCGCAGCCATTCCTGGGGTTCCTGGGAAGCGTTTTCCCTGCGTTCACCACCTGCCAGGTTTGCATTGTCTTGTCATGGCCATTCCCAGCTAGCAGCCAATCGTATAACATCCTTCCTCCCACCCTCCTCCTCCTGTAGCTGGTTGACCCTACTTTCTAACAGATGGGACACAGCACAGATCTGATGCTCAGTTTCCCAGGTGAAGGTATCTGTCTCACAGCAGGGCAGCTTGCCCAGGGAAGCCATGGGGGCCAAAAGGGAGAAAATGGAGACAGGGAGTGCACTGCAAGACCTGGAATAGATGGCCCACTTGCCATGTGGTTGTCTATCTAAGCTGAAGGCTTTAGTACTAAGATACAAAGGTCCTATATACAGCTCTGGACCAGGTTACTTGAGGGAGCACCATATCCCTTATACATCCAGTAGGGTCAATGCATTCTGCATGGGAGCTTGTCCTGCAAGGTCCAAAGATCTCAGAGGCCCACTCCACAGTCACTCGGAGCAGGGCTTGCCCTGTGGTGCCCACCAACTGCCCTTTCAGTTTGAAGACATTTCTCTTTCAACAAGCTTTTCCAGCTGGGCAAAAAGGTCTTGCCTTAGGTGTTCATTTGGGACTGTTTTCAAAACTTGCAGTTTTTAGCTGTTTTTCTGGTAGGTTTGCAAATCGCCTGGAGACATGTGAAAGGTGATTCATAAATTCATTAATAATATCACCAATTGGTTTGTTTTTAAAAGAAATAGCAGCCATGGAAGGCCCTGATCCTGATCAGAACAGTGGTCTGACCCGCCTGCACCATTTTCCTGCCAAAACCTGCCCCTCCCTATTAAATGCAGTGGCAACTTTAGGGGCAAATAGCAACTAGGGGCTGATTTCCACTGCAGGGGGAAGGATCAGACCCTGCTCCCCGAATTGCCATTGTCCCAGTTCAGATTTGGCAGCCTCTACTCAACCCGCATAGAAGTGATTTTGTTTTTTAAAAAGTCCAGGCTAGGCATTCACATGGCAAACCTATCATCTGCACCAGGTCTTAGCATTTGCATGCAGTGGCCTATGGAGGGTGACATTGCCCCTTTTGCAGTGGGAGACACACAATTCACCATCGCCATCAGTGTTAGTCAGTGACGGCTGGTGGCTCCATGTCAGTGGGGCAGTGGAATCCGCTCCAGGTTTTAGTCCAAACTTTCAAGGAGCTGTCCAAGGTGCTTTCACTTTGGGCAGTTCCTTGAAAGTTTGGGATTAAAACCCAGGGTGGATTCCACTGCCCCACTGACATGGAGCCTCCACTGGCTGGGGTCCGCCCCACTGCAAGGAACATCACAAGCAGCTTTATACCAGGTCAGACTATACGTCTGTCGAGCCCTTGATTGCTTGCTCTGACATGCAGCAGCTCTCCAGGGAAAGCCCTTTGCCATCACCTGTTTTCTAATCTTTTGTGAAAACTGGAGATACCTTGGGATTGAACTTGGGACCTTCTGCACGCAAAGCAGACATCCTGGCAGTGAGCGATGGAAGGAAACGGCACGAGCCAGCTGAGACCCAAACCCAGCTCACAAAACTGGACATGGTTTGCATGCTACCTCTTCACCAGCCTTCCCCAAGCTTGTGCCCTCCAGCTGTTTTGGACTACAAACTCCCATCAGCCCAGCTTTTGGGCGAAGGCTGCTTCCTCCAGTGGCCCTGTACACTTCAGACCCCTGTCCCTCAAAGACAATGCCACTCCATAACACCAGGTCCAGGGGGTCAAGGGCCAGCACTCCAGACTCCAGTGAAGGAGAGACTATCCCATGAGGTTGTGAAGAACACAGAGGTAGCTGATGGCGGCCCACAACTCGAAGGCAGTTGGCGTGGATCAGAAACTGGGCTCAGTGCAAAAACCTGCTTCCAGAGAAAGGGAGATGCAAGGCATGGATGGCTGAAGCTGTGGGCAGCGATCCATGAGCCCGTCAGAATGGAGCTTCTCCCCAAATTGCTGTCTAAAGACCCATTTTGTCCCCAAACCCAGCCACCTGTCATTCCTTGGAAGTACCGATTTCGCCGGCCTCAAATCCCCGCTCCCTTCTTCGTTATTTGTAAAAACAGTTCTTGTTTTATAAACAAAGAAAAAGTCATCGTCTTTGGTAGCAAAAATCCCCGTGTCGACCGGAGTAGTGCAAATGAGGGGGGGAGGGGCCCGCCGTGTGTCAGCCGGGACCCCGCTTCCACTGCTGTCATTTCTTAACGGAGGCCGACTGGACTTTCAAGCCTGGAACTGGTCTGAAGAAGAAGAAGAAGAAGGTGGTCAAGAAAAGCCAGCAGGACACCAGAAGAACAAAAAGCCCAAAGTCAATACACCATGTTAGGTAGGAGGCTATGGGGGGGAGGGGGGATGGATGTAGCAAGTCAGACCCATCAGTCAGCATCTCCCAGTCTTGAGCCAGCAGACGTTGCTGGACTACAACTCCCACCATCCTGGGCTGGATGGGGATAATGGGGTTTGTAGTCCAACAACATTGGAGTCCCTGCCCACTTTTCTGTCTGGCCCCACCCACCACTGGAAGGTTCTCGGCAAGGGAATTTGGCCCTCGGACTAAAACAGGTTCCCTAAAGCACAAACCCAGCATAAACAAATGGCAAGAGGATGGGAAATGAGGTCTTCCTGCAATAGTTGCAGGGACAAGGTCACACTCACCTCCGAGGCGGCAGCGGCCTGTGGGGAGAGAGAAAACCAAGAGACTGTTTCTTACTGGTTTGGAAACAGAGTTCGTTGCTGCTAAGCTCATATCTGTGCTAGATATTCTCCCAACTTTCCTGGCCTTCTGGCGACCTCAAGCATTTGGGGAGTTTGTGATTCCAGTCCCCCCAAAAGTCAGGATGTGACTTTCAAGATGGCGGCTAAGACTTCTTCGGTTGGGGGAGGGGATCGTGGCAAATGTGAAAGGAGGCCAATCTTTGTGATTGCCACAACCATCAGCAATGGGAGTTTCTCCCAATACTTTGCATTCATGCAAATCTGGAGACTTCACAAGTTCGGCTCCAGTTTTAGTGTAGACAATGCTCTGATCTCAAACCGAAAGTATTTATTCGGAATGGCCTTCAGTTTTGTTGTGTTTTGTTTTTATGTAGGAATCGCATTTATTGATAAGTAATACTCGGCGTCAGAATGGAGGGACAGTAGATTTATCCATGGACCTTTGGTGGGAAATTAGTTCCAGTTGTTCCAGTATAGAACTCTGCCATGACAGACTTCCAGTTAAGACCTCTACCTTTTTCATTCTTGATCTTCACAAAGATCCTCTTGGATCCAGCCAAAGGCCCATGCAGTCTAGAGTTCTGTTCCCAGGGTGGCCAAATTGATGTGATGACAAGAGCCCTATGCCACTGCTGTTCCCCAGAAACTGGTATTCAGAGGTGTACTACCTCTGATTTCTAGAGGCAGTGAATACTTGTCATTAGTAGCCAGATCCTTCGTGAAAAGATCCTTCCCCTTTTAAAGTCTTCTAAATTGGTGCAGAAAATGTGCAGGAAGGAAAAGTTCTTCTGCTCAAAATCCCAGCCCCCAGGAATGCTATCGCAGTTAAAAAACAACCACCAGAAATCAAAACCAAACCTCTGTAATATGCTCAGAAAGAAACAGAAATGCAGGTTCAATTTAAAAAGGGAGCATTTCCCCCAGAAAAATCAAACTAGAGAGATTCCCTCCCTGCCTTAAAACCAATCAGATGACACCAAAATGTGATGATTCTCCACCTGAGTCGCCCGTTTTAATTACAGCATTGTTTAAACGGGATTGTTTTATTGCATATTCTGATCGTGGATGTTTATATTTTAATCTTTTAAAGGGATTGTTTTATTGTTTATTTTAATTGTGGGTGTTTATATTTTTAATGCTAGTGTAATCAGTTTTCATACATAAACCAGTTAGAAGTCTATTTTGGTGTTAAGCATAACAACCACCACCACAACACATATACACAAGCCCCCAAGACAAAGCCTGCAAAATGCTTTCTTCCAGAATTCCTGTAACATGATATTAGAGCTCTTTAGCTTAGACACGATTCTGGAGGAAATATTTGGCCAGCACGCCAAGGTTGTTTGGCTTGATGCTGCAGTTTCTGCCCACTTACATGCCTGCAATAGCCCCTTCCTCTCCCCCCCCCAACCCCACCCCCCATCCCCAATAACTCCCACCCTACCTCATCGCCTGGCTTCATTGCCAACTTACTTCAGCGGTTTGGAGAGGTGGCTTGATGCATTGAGACCCGCCGGCTTGGAGTTGGTGGGGGGCACCATGACCAGCAAGGTTTGACCCTGGGCTGATGGCAACGCTTTAGCCAGAAGGGGGTTCCCCGGCAGCGGCCTGCGTGGCGGCCTGTGCTTTGGGTCGACCTAGCAGGGAGTGAAGCAAGGCAAGATCATGCCACAGAAAGAGGACTCTGAAGTTGGTTAGGGAATCCATGTAGCTCAGTACTATCTACTTTGACTGATGGCGGCTCCTCCAGGGTGTCAGACATGGGACATTCCCAGCCCTACCTGGTGAGGCTGGGGATTGAAGCCGGGATGTTCTCCATGCAAAGGTGCAAACAGCCCAAAGCCACCTTCGCCAGCCTGGTGCCCTCCAGATGTTTGGGAATACAACTCCCGTCCTAGGGCACCGGTTTGGCGGAGCTGAGTTGTTTTAAAAATATATCTAACTATAGGAAAACACACTTATGGGAGAGGCGGTGGCTCCCAGCTCTATGACTTCCTGGCACTGCAGAAAACTGAATGGGCCAATCCATGTTGGAAATCTTGGGCTGATGGATGGGGGGTGGGAACCATGAGGAGCCTTTTAAATGTTTAAGCTATTTGGGTTTTGTTTTAGGGGTTTTTTTGCAAAACATTCTCGTAAAAAAGAGAAAGAAATCCAAATATATAGAAACATAAAGAAATGTATTTCCTAGTAGTCCAAGATTAAAAATAGGGCTGGGCACTGTGCCTTATCTTTTTAACATGCCTGCTTCAATTGCTGCTCTTTCTTCGGAGGGTTCTCGCAACACTGTGCCTCTCAAATAAATGGAGTTGTAGGAGGAACTATCTACCCACTGCATAAAAGTGTGTGCAGAGGAATATCGACAACTGCTGCCCACTATAATCACAACCCCCACTAAGTGGCAAAGGAGGCAGCCATTTTATGTTAAAGACGGCAGACAATTTGATTTTCCCAACATGCAAAAAGCACCTCAGAGCAGGGTTTTCTGGGAACAAAATGGCAGCCCTTCTGATTCTCTTCTCGCCAAAAGAGTTTTGCCTCGCCCTTGAAATACAGCCTAAACAAAACAGCCAATTTCCAGGTAGGTGAAATGGCCCTTGTCAGTTCAGTACAGCCATGGGAGGCAAAGCCTTAAAGCATCCTTGGGGGTGTAGGGGTGCAATTTGCAGTGGGGGCTATCTCTCAAACTGGGGGTCCCAGCAGTCAGGACCTGCTGCCTTACACCCTGCACTGCCAGGATGCTGTTTCCCCAAGACTACCTTTTGTAGTTCAAGAGCGCCACCTAGGCTGCAGTACCTGCCCGCCTGAACATTCCGTCAGCTGACCTGGAGAGCCAATCCCTGCCCACCAGGCCTTATAAAGCCCTAGACTGAGGCTGCTTCACAGTCTGAGCAGGAAACCGCTGCAGTTTCTGGTGAGAGGAAACTGCCTCTCCTTTAGGTGCTTCCTTGGATCATGGCCTCTGCCCTAATGTCATGACACACTTCCCTTTAGTCCTGCCCAATCTCATAAGACTATTCCTTCCTGAGGCCTGACAGGGAGCACCCCCAAAAAAAATACCACCCCTCACCAATGGGGTCTTGGCAGGGCTGCTGGGAAGAGGCTTCTTTGGTGGAGGGAGTTTGGCTTGCGTGCCAAATTTCGCATTGTTGGGAACAGCGGGAGATTTGTTGAACGGCGGTGGCGGCGGCCTGGAGGGCTTGAGGTCTTTCTGAAGAGGCCCAGCCGGGCTGGGTGCCGGGCGGAGGGGCCGGACAATGTTGACAGGATGGGTGGGATTTTGATAAGGGTTTGGTTTAGGGGGGGAAATGCCCCTTGTTGCCTGAAGAGAGAAGAGAAGGAGAGGATAAAGGTGCACTTCCCACTCAAAAAAAGAGGAAAAACATAACAATACTTTCCAAACAGACTCTAAGCCAGACAGAAAAACGGTAATAGAGCGCTTCAGGTTGATCCTGCTCTTTAGAACTAGTTTCCTCATTTTCTCCTTTGACATCTGACAACTAGAGACAAACAAATCTGTCATTGTTGGTTTCTCTCCTTTCCCCCCCCATTTTTCCAGTCTTAAGTTCAGTTCATCACATTTCTATATTCGTTGGCTTAGCTTTTTTAATATATATATATATATATATAAAAAGTCCTCATAACATTTTTCAATATTTTGGTATATATTTCTCCTACTATACACATTTTTGCATACATTATTGGCTAAGATTCTCCTTTTTTCCCCAAGCAATTTTCCCTAACATAATGCATTTTTGTATAGTATTTTCACTAATATATGCAATTTCATGCACACTTTCCTCTAAAACATGCATTTTTTGTACACATTGGCTGGAGGGCTTCATCACAAAATTCAGATAAGCACAAATTGCAAATTCAGTTCATGCAGTACTTAAGAACGTAAGAAGAGCCTGCTGGATCAGGCCAGTGGCCCATCTAGTCCAGCATCCTGTTCTCACAGTGGCCAACCAGGTGCCTGGGGGAAGCCCGCAAGCAGGACCCGAGTGCAAGAACACTCTCCCCTCCTGAGGCTTCCGGCAACTGGTTTTCAGAAGCATGCTGCCTCTTACTAGGGTGGCAGAGCACAGCCATCACGGCTAGTAGCCATTGATAGCCCTGTCCTCCATGAATTTGTCTAATCTTTTAAAGCCATCCAAGCTGGTGGCCATTACTGCATCTTGTGGGAGCAAATTCCATAGTTTAACTATGCGCTGAGTAAAGAAGTACTTCCTTTTGTCTGTCCTGAATCTTCCAACATTCAGCTTCTTTGAATGTCCACGAGTTCTAGTATTATGAGAGAGGGAGAAGAACTTTTCTCTATCCACTTTCTCAATGCCATGCATAATTTTATACACTTCTATCATGTCTCCTCTGACCCGCCTTTTCTCTAAACTAAAAAGCCCCAAATGCTGCAACCTTTCCTCGTAAGGGAGTCGCTCCATCCCCTTGATCATTCTGGTTGGCCTCTTCTGAACCTTTTCCAACTCTATAATATCCTTTTTGAGATGAGGCGACCAGAACTGTACACAGTATTGCAAATGCGGCCGCACCATAGATTTATACAACGGCATTATGATATCGGCTGTTTTATTTTCAATACCTTTCCTAGTTATCGCTAGCATGGAATTTGCCTTTTTCACAGCTGCCGCACATTGGGTCGACATTTTCATTGTGCTGTCCACTACAGCCCTAAGGTCTCTCTCCTGGTCGGTCACCGCCAGTTCAGACCCCATGAGCGCATATGTGAAATGAAGATGTTTTGCTCCAATATGCATAATTTTACACTTGTTTATATTGAATTGCATTTGCCATTTTTCTGCCCATTCACTCAGTTTGGACAGGTCTTTTTGGAGCTCTTCACAATCCCATTTTGTTTTAACAACCCTGAACGATTTAGTGTCATCAGCAAACTTGGCCACTTCACTGCTCACTCCTAATTCTAGGTCATTAATGAAGAAGTCGAAAAGTACAGGTCCCAATACAGATCCTTGAGGGACTCCACTTTCTACAGCCCTCCATTGGGAGAACAGTCCGTTGATTCCTACTCTCTGCTTTCTGCTTCTTAACCAATTCCTTATTCACAAGAGGACCTCCCCTCTTATTCCATGACTGCTAAGCTTCCTCAGAAGTCCTCTACTTCAGGAAGTGCAAAATATGTCACATTAAAATGCAAACTGAACCATAATTTCCCTCCATTACTACTGACAATTGATTCACCCATGACAATATTTTACACAGTGACAGCTGCCAAAACTGAACTTTTCGGCAGATTCTGGCCTCTTCTGCTTCAGATATGTTCCTAGACTGGGATCAAGTCTCCTTTGGAAGCTTTTTTCAAAGATATGGCAAGTCATTGTTTAGATCAAGCGTTCCAAAAACTGTGGCCTGTGAGCTTCATTCAGGTGGTCCATGGCATGTCCACATTAAATAATCATATTGATTTTTAATTTGTATTTTCATTGCTTATTTTATTCCTCAGATCGTATTGGATTGTATTACAGTCTGAAGTCTTTGGAATGCAAATTGAAATACAATAAAGTCTGATACAAGAAAAAAAGTTGCAATAAAAAATAAAAATAAAATTTTATGACATCTGCCACAGCGCAATGAAATTGCTACAAGAGGCAGAAAAGCCATTAAATGGTCTGTCAAGATCCTCAGCAATTTTTAAGTGGTCTGTGGGAGAAAACGGTTTGGGAACCGCTGATTTAGATGCACGTCAGAGAACTCACAGGACTGATGTACAAGCACCATAACTCATGGTGTCATCCTACAGAAATGGCTGTGTGGATGGCTATTTGCATTAGCCTGAATCACAAAGTGCTTTCATATTTTAATCAATTACAGTGCTACCCCACCCCACAGTTTTCTTCCTATATATCAGAGTTTGCCTGCAGCAGAAGTCACGGTGGAAGACCACCCACCCAGGCACTATAAACATCTACTGCTTATCTACATGGTCACTCGTCTGAGATGATAATAACTTGCTTTACATCAGTCTCTCATTTTGTTTACTTGTTTTAGGGGTTAATCAAGAAGCTGCAGAAAGCTGAAGAGGGAAGACCCCCCTGATTAATCTGGGGCTTGACAATCACTCCCGCCATATCTCTGTTATTCCAAGGTGAGCATCTGCCAAAAGCATACAATGACCCAAAAACAACTTCAGGCTCCAAGGTGTTGTCTAAAGGCACAATATGTCACAGGGATTGCCAATGTGGTAGACTACAACTCCCATCAGCCACAGCCAGCATGGCTAATGGTCAGGGATCATGGGAGCTGTAGTTCAGGAACATCTGGAGGACACCACATTGACTAACCCTGTCATATAGCCACTTTGCTAAAGCTAAGTAAATTGGGGCCTGAGAAATGCATGGATGGGAGACCACCTTGGAGCCCTATTTGTGTTGCCTCGATTTCCACTGAAGAAAGGAGAGGCAGAAATATGATGAATGAAATGATGAATAACCAGTAAAGTGAATAAGAAGGTGGGGCTAAAGAACATTAGATTCTCTGCTGGTATAAACAAGCACTGTTCATTTAGGGCAACAGGATTATAATCTACACATATAAGGACTATGTGGATGAATGTGTACATACAGGGAGGATCCACAAATTCAGCATAACTTCTGAATTCTATATGAACAATCAGGGATCCTGCCTTTTCCAGGATTCCTGACTGCACATGCTGTTTGTACATGCATATACAGTATGCTTCTAGAGGTTATGCTGAATTCATGTAGGGGAAAGGGGTGAATGAGTGGATATGTTCCTGTCCCACCCCCCAAAAAATGCATTTGTAGTAAAAGCTGTGTTTTCCTTGTGTTCCTGTAACATCTAGGGTGACGATCACTAAGTGCAGATCATTTGGGATGCAAAAGAAGAGAAGAGCTTGAGTGTGACAACCAATCACTAATTTTTCTTTTAGTTTTGAATTTGCTTGCACCAAGAGCCTACTTACTTGGCTGGAACTCCTGCCCACAGCTTTACTGGATAAGGAGGAGGACAAAGAGGAGGAGGAGGAAGAGGAAATATCTTGCAAAGTGAAGGCTGAGTTAGAGTGTCCCTGATTTGCCTTCTGATTGACTGCTCCATTCCTGCCGGGAAATAAGGGGGGGGGGGAATCGCACAATGGAAGTTAAATGCTGGCAAATCTGGAGGCTTCCTAGGGGAAAAGATAAGGTATTGTATCGAGTTCTAACTCTTTTATGGCATAATATACTACCAACTTGGATTGGTTTTAATACCAGTTTCACTGCTGTGGCTTCTCTCAAAGAATCCTGGGGAATGAAGTTTGATGAGGATGCTGTCTGGGGGGAGGGGATGACTGTTAAATCAGCTGACGTGAGAAATGTCTAATACATGTCTTCCCCATCCTCTTCCTCCTTCCAGATGCATCCATTGCCCATCTAGCAACTCTTTATCTCCCCATCCGGACTTAGCACCGCAAGAGGTCAGACCACAAAATAAAAGACACGCAGCAATCCCACTGCATGGATATTTCACTGTATGGGTAACTTCACAGTCTATTTTCAGGGGTGGGCAATCTTTTCTTCCTGTTGGGCCTGATTCCCTTGGGCAATCTCTCCGGGGCTGCACACCAGCAGTGAGCCAAGGTCAAAAGTAGGCAGGGCTGAAACCAAGGGTGGGGCCACCCTTCTTCTCTCACACACCCTCTCTCTGCCACCCCCTATTTTCTCTTTCTGACGCATCCTTTCTTCTCTCTCTTTGCCAGCGACATGAAATTAGGACAAGGGCTGCACGAAATCGGGCTGCATGCAGCCCTGGAGCCACAAATTGCCCACCTGTGATCGGTTTGCAGTGGGACAATTTGCACTGGGCAGATGCGTCCAATTGCAGATTCCCAGAGCGCATACTCACAGTGAAATACCCAAGAGTGTGACACTCATGGGAACAGAGGAATCTGCCTTATACAGAGTCATTGGGCCATTTATTTATTTATGATCTGATTTCTATCCCGCCCTTCCTCCCAGCAGGAGCCCATCTCACTCAATATTGTCTACACGATGACTGGTAGTGGCTCTCTAGTTTCCCAGACAGGAGTCTTTCCCAGCCCTACCTGGAGATGCCAGGAATTGAACCTGGGGCCTCTCGCATGCAAAACAGCTGCTCTATCACTGAGCGATGTCTCTTCTCTTAAAAATAAAGCAGGATGCTAGTCCTCATGATTATAAATTGAAGGCTGATTTAAATAGGAAACGAGGACACTGCCTTGTATCGAGTCAGGCCATTGGTCCATCTGGCTCAGTACTGTGTACACCCTGACGGATAGCAGCTCTTGTGGGCCCCAGGCAGGAGTCTCTCCCTGTCCTACCTGGAGATACAGGGGACTGAACCCGAGACGTTCTGCATGCAAAGCAGATGTTAGACCACTGAGCCGCAGCCCTTCCCCAAATGTGTTGGTCTCTGTGCATTGACAGGTTTCTTTCTATTATGGAAGGGTTTTCCGTGTCGGAGAAAGACAGCCGAGAGGAGGAAATGGCATCTAGAGCAAGGGCTAGGAAACCCTGGAAAGAGGAGGTAGGAGAAGCACTCAGCAGGCACTGCAAGGGCACAGCCCCTCCTGGCTCCCTGCTCACCTGTACGTCTCGTGGCTGCTCCTTAAGCCTTTGACCCACTTGTTGAGGAAGGAGCTCTCCCTCCGATAGTACACATAGAGCCCGAGAGCTGAAGCCGGCAGGATCAGGAAGAAAACAAGCAGCACGGTTATCAGGATGGCTTCATGATCTGTGGGAAGATGGCACAGAAGAAGGAAAGGTTAGCTACTTAAACATGTGTAACTGCAGGACCAGGACCAGGGGAATCCAGATGTGGCTGCCCAGAGGAACACTGCCCCTCATGATGGAGGCTCTATTCAGCTATCACTTCACTTATTTCAACCTTCACCAACCTGGTGGCCTCCAACTGTTTGGGACAACAACTCCCACCAGCCCCAGCCGGAAACACACTTATGGGAGATGGAAGTGGCCCAAAGTCCCAGCCTTGTGACTTTCTGGCATTACAGAAAAATAAGCGAGTCGATGTTGGAAACACAAGACATATTTAAGCTGCTTCTATTCATGTTTATATGTAAGCCATAAATATGGGCCACGTGCTAGTGGTAGGTGGGGCCAGAGCCAAATGCAGGTGAACAAAATTAATTTAATTTTTACCTTTGTACAATAGGCTAGTGTCTACATATATGGACAGTGCCGGCTGGTGGCTCCATGTCAGTGAAATCCACTCCAGGTTTCAGTCCAAACTTTCAAGGAGCTGTCCAAGGTGCTTTCAGCTCCTTGAAAGTTCAGACTAAAACCCGGAGCGGATTCAACTGCCCCACTGATATCGGAGCCACCAGCCGCCCCTGCACACCCCTCCCTACCCTGTGTCCTGCATCTGGACAAGCAAGAGGCATTTTAAGAGTTCAAGGAGGCATTTCAACCAGGCAAAAACACTTAAGCAAGGCCACTGTAGGGTATGGCCTGTTGAGAGTGCTGAGGGCAAGACAGAAGGACCCGGACATCTCTGGGCCTGAGGCTTCTCACCTCTGAACTACCTCTGCCTATTTCTCCCATACCCATGGCACTATTAGGCTCCGCCCTCATCCTCACCAAGCCCCACCCTGATCTGTTAGGCCCCACCTTCTGAATCTCAGAGTTGGTATCTCGGAAGACCTGGCAAGTGGCAACTCTTCTCTCCTTCTCCCAGTTTGAAATAAAGCAGCACAGGCCCTGGGGATGGGAGGGGAAACGGTCGAAGCCTGGTGGGCCAGTTGGACAGACTTGGAGAGCCTGTTGTGGCCTCTTGAGCAACAGAGGCCTGTGCTTTAAGGAGAGAATCTGGGCTATCATCGTGGTCTTTTTCTGTCTTCCCTCCCTCCTTCCAGGACTGTACAAGTTGGACAGCGCTGTGAAAGTTCAGACTAAAGCCCAAAGCGGATTCCACTGCCCCACTGACATGGAACCACCAGGAGCTACTGATTTGGGGGCAATCAAGAACTCACTGTCATATTGCACGGGGCCGCTGTCCACGCTGCCTCCAAGTCCAGGTTTCTCACAGAACGGAGGAGCCCAGCCAGCCTCGCAGTGGCAGTTCTGGTTGCTGTTGCAAACCTAGAAGAGTCAGAGAAATCATTTGGGGGTGAGACCCGTGCTTTGTTACCCCAATGAAACACAGTTTGCAGACACCAGGGGAAAAACAAGCACTCAGGATGCAACACCTTCATGATCAAAGAGGGTGATTTCCTGGTCCAGCACACACACGCAAATGATGCCTTGAAGAGGTGATGCCTAATCCCTGTTGGTTTGTTTTCCTTTCCTCATATCCCCACATCTGCAAGCTTTGATTTGGATTCCTGCCTTGAGCAGGGGGTTGGACTCGATGGCCTTGTAGGCCCCTTCCAACTCTACTATTCTATGATTCCATGATTCTATGAACCCTGCCAGAGACTCACATAATTTAAACAGTTGGAAGGATCTCAGGGTTTCAGGCAAGGGACCTTCCCGGCCCTACCTGGACATGCAGGGATTGAACCTGGGACCTTCTGCATGCCAAGCAGATGCTCTTCCAGGGGGTCACAGCCCGTCTCCAATGCAGCAGTCTTCTAGGATCACAGGAAGCTGCCTTAGCATGAGTCAGACCGTTGGGTTATCTAGCTCAGTATTGCCTACATTGGCTGCCAACAGATCTCAATGGTTTTGGACAGGGGTCATTCCCAGCCCTACCCAGAGATGCCATTGGGGACTGGGGACCTTTTACATGCCAAGCAGATGCTCTGCTGCTGAGCTATGGCCCTTCCCCAGGAAAAAAAAAGTGAAGGCTGTAGCTGGTTACTCACCCCGTGCCCATGGCACTTGGAGACACACTTGTCCAGTTCGAAAAAAGAGGCGTTCAGGCAATGCTGGTCCTTGCATACCTGTAATCAGAATTGCCTCCAGGTCAGATAGGCTTGTAATGAGCCAGTTGTTGCCCATTCCCCTGCGTAATACGACCTAGGCACTTGTTCTCTCCCTCTGGCTCCCTCGGCACCCAGAAGAGGCATTTGGCACCAGCTAAAGCTTCCAGATCATCTTTAAAGGCAGCCATGCATAGACCTCGTTGCAATAATCCAGCAGAGTAAACCAGGACATGTATGCAGCCATAGTGGAAGACCCAGGCCACACTTCATCACCACTGGAAGCCTTGTTCATCCCTATACAGCGTGTGAGATCTCACCAGCTGCTAACCAATCAGTTTTGAGCTTGTCCTCTTTTGTGGCAATAAGGGCTAGAACCTTATTTTCAATCAAACAGAAGTCGAGATTCTCAGTGTTTACCCAGCAACAATGTGAGGTCAGGCAGGTATCTTTGTGATGGGTAGCTGAGAGGCAGACAGGCCGCACCAGATTGGCCCTTCAGTATCGCCTGACTTCCCAGGCCACGAGAACTGCGGGTGTTTTGCGAGTATTTCATTTGGACTTGCCTGCAGAGAAACCAGCTACTGCTCCGTACGGTTGCTGATTTGATCTAAGCAGCAGCTGATACTGGTGAGGACATTACTCGCTGCCCTTTTAATATTGCAGGATCCAATGTACACCCTGGATCTGGGTGCCTTTGCCTTTTCTCCTGAGTGGGCTTCAGAAGAGCACTCACCATTCCGTCTCCACACTTGGTCCCCGTCATCACCAGCCCCGGGTCAGACATGTCCCCCTCGCCATCCTTGGTTGCGTAAACCAGGGCCCCTCTGCACTTTATCTCCTGGCCATTAAACCGGATGGTGGTGTCCATGGAGACAGTGTTGGTCCCTTTGGGCTTTGCAGCTGAGCTCTGGCACTGAATCTTCCCACACTTGGCATCTCTGGAAGGAATGAGAACGTCCCAGCTGGGGGAGGACCGGAAGGCTATCTGGTTCAATCCTCTCCCCAAAAGGCAGCATCCTCCATGCACAGCCAGACTGACCAGCACAAGCTGGACCTCAGTGGGCCAGACGTCGGCCTAGAGAACAAATGAACTGGAGGGACTCATGGAAGGAAGCCCAGCCACAAGCTATGGAGGACCCCAGGCAGTGTCAGCAGAGGCAGTAGAATCCACTTCGGGTTTCAGTCCAAACTTTCAAGGAGCTGTCCCACCTATTGCGGGAATAGGTGTCAGCACCTTCGACAGCTCCTTCAAAGGTCAGATTAAAACCTGGAGTGGATTCTACTGCCCCACTGGCATGGAGCCAACAGCCAGCACCAACCCCAGGGGAACTGGCCAGTTTGATTTGTGTGAATGGCTTTCCCTGCCCCCCACTTTAATTAGAATTAATTAGAACTAGTAGCATCCTCTACAGCGACGGGGGGGGGGGCTAACCTGGTCCCAGGATGTGGTCTGAAGGCACATAAGGCCAGCTCCCTGCTGAAGTTAAGCAGGGTCAGCTCTGGATGGGAGGCCGCCTGGGAACCATATGTAAGCCACCTTGGGTTTCTATCATGAAAAAAAAGGCGGGGTACCAATGTAATAAATAAATAAATAATAAGCCTATGCCCCTCTGCATGTTGCTGGACTCCAGTTTCCATCATCTCTGATTATTGGCCATGCTAGCAGGGGGCTGATGGGAGTTTGGAGTCCGGCAACTCCTGGAAGGCCACAGACTAGCCACCCTTCTTTTACATCTCGGTCAAATCAACAAGCCCAGAGCCTCCACAGCAGCGCCCACCTCCTGGCACACTTCACGTAGTTGCCGTGACGGTCTTTGCCACAGTTGCCGTATGTGTCCCCAGCCCTGTTGACGTCCTGGAAGCAAACGTCGGGAGCCGGCCAGGCACCTGTGGGGTGAAAGGGCACCAAGTCAGAGCTGGAGTTGGAATGGACTCGCAGAGACGTGATTGCTCACAGGGACATTTCTCTCTTGGGTGCCTCCAGATGACCTGTTCATCAAGCACTCTTCCTACTTTGCTCGTACAAAACGCATGCCGTCGTAACTAAGCATTTGCTCTGATTGATCTGCAGGGCAGTTGTACGACAACACGTGTGCACCCCAGCGTGACTGTGGGTTGTTTGCTTATCTTTCCATCCACTCCTCCCACACTTTCCAGGGCCTTTTTCTGTCATGTTGTGAACCATAAAAAGGTGATTTGTTGTGCTAAGGCAATCTTAATCTAAGATGGTGCCCTCCCGATGGTTTGGACAACTTCCATCAGCCCCAGCCAGCATACGCTGGCTGGGGCTGATGGAGGTTGTCGTCCAAACCATCGGGAGGGCCCCAGCCTGATGAACACTGTGTTTAGGTGACAGAATGCTTTAATCCACTTTAACTGTGCATGCCTGAAGTTCTATGGTGGGCTTGAATCTTTCCACAAAACACTGAGTCTGGAGGCTTCTCTCTCTCATAGAATCATAGAATAGTAGAGTTGGAAGGGGCCTACAAGGCCATCGAGTCCAACCCCCTGCTCAATGCAGGAATCCAAATCAAAGCATTCCCGACAGATGGCTGTCCAGCTGCCTCTTGAATGCCTCCAGTGTCGGAGAGCATTCTCCGACTCTCTCTCTCTCTCTCAAATGGTTCCCAACATTCCATCCCCACCGTCTTTTCATTCTGTCACACTCTTGTGTGACCAAGAGATATAACTCTGGATTGGTGGCTATGTGGGTACGAGTCAGCTGGATTCTCAATGTTCTGGGGTAGCCAGGGTCAGAGAATGTGCACAGCCCTCAAGCCCAGACAGACTTTTTTGTATTTCTCTCAGATGCAAAGATTTGGCAGAAAATAAAGCTCTCCAGCTGGGGACACAGCAATGGGGACAACACTTGTGACCCAGGACCAGTTCTTTGCAGCAGGAATCCTCCAGGGGACGTTGTGTATCTGATCACTGGCAGGGATCTCACAGGGGATCTAATCCCCTTGGTCTTCTTGCCTTTTAAAGCTATCTAAGCAGCGATTAGTAATGCATTGTGCGAAGAAGCACTTTCTTTCAACTGTCCCTGGGGGTAGGGAACCCTTTTCAGGTCAAGGGCTGTGTTTCCCTTTTGGGCAACCTTCCAGGGGCCACATGCCAATGATGGGTGTGGCCAGAGGCAAGCAGTGGGTGGAGCAATTGATACGACTCTTACCTACATTTCAGCCATGCAAAAAGGAAAGGCTTCTGCACACGACTCCTTCCAGGCAAGTGACAGGCGTTATCACAGCAGAAGGACACATGCCAGCCAGGCAAAAGGGGGTGGGGCTATTGAGGGGCGTGGCCTGGGGAGGGGTGTGGCCCAGAGAGAGTCCCAAGGGCCAGACAGAGAGGCCTGAAGGGCCACATTTGGCCCTCAGGGCTGAAATTCACCACCCATGATCTATCCTGAATCTATTGTCTGTTAAATTTCACTGGGTGAGCTCAAGGTTTAGGGCAGCGAGAGGACAGAACATTGATCTCCATATATTTGGAGATCAAATGGAACCAATGACCTAGGGAGGTGGTGGGGTCTCCGACACTGGAGGCATCCAAGAGGCAGCTGGACAGCCACCTGTCAGGGATGCTTTAAGTTGGACTCCTGCATTGAGCAGGGGGTGGACTGGATGGCCTTATAGGCTCCTTCCAACTCTACGATTCTGTTTTTTCCACACCACTGACAATTTTATAACCCTCTAGCATCTTTTTTCTTAGTCAACTTTTACCAAGCCAAAATTACCCAAGTCCTTTTGTTTTTTTCTCGGAGGAGAGAAAACCCTCCGACATTTGGGTTTGCCTTTCCCAGATTCTTTTTGAGAGATGTTTCTGCTTTTGAACAAGGGACACAGTGCACAATATTTCATCAAGGGAGGATGTTAGGGCGCATGCAACGACCATCCATGTTCCAAACGCTGCCAACGTGCAGGTTGTGGAAATCTTAGTGAAAATGACAAAGCTGAGGGCTAATTCATTGCTCAGTTTTGGAAAACAAACTACACTTCTCTTACTCCAGCAGGTTTGGAAGGCAGTTTTTATATCTCTATATTTTATATACAGCTGCTGGGTAGGTGTCGATAGTTACATTTTATTCTGGTTTTAATTTATTGTGTTGGCTTTAATGACTGTTTTATTCCTGGGTTTGGAAGCTGCCTTGAGGGCTTTTGCAGCAGAAAGGTAGAATAAAAAATGGGAAGAAATGTCATCACATTTTAAAATTTATTTATTTCTAGGCTGCCTCATAGGGCAAAGTCCTCATCAACATATACCCCCACTTTGCAGAATTATAGTTGAGGAATGGTAATTTGTCGCACACATACATCCTGAGTTTGGCACACAGGCTAGATTTGAACCCAGGTTCCAGATCAAAACATTATTTGCACTTTGTCAGACGTGCCCCACCCGGCTGTTCCTGTGCTGCTCGGATGTGCCCAGATTCTGCCCAACTTAAAACCAAATGGCCCCAACCTCCCAAAAGTGCCACAGTTTGTGGTTACAATAACCCACTCTCCTCAGCAAGACTCTACGATGCAAGGTTAGCACATCTGAGCATTTTCAGCCAGCCCCAGAGGGGCTCTTGGCGCAAAGGCAACATTACACCACTCAAACTGCAGTACCCAAACTATCCAAAAGATGGTGAATGTTCCTTAACTAAAAAGAATGTAATGTGAGCCATGTGGAGATACAGTAAAATCCATTCACAGCAAAGAAGGCAGAACAAAATGACGAAGAAATGTTTGGCTAATGAATTCCACCTGACATACAAAATCCAGGTCCACCAATTATCGCCTTTACTCCCAGGTATGTATTTATTTTATTTATTGAAGGATTCCCCTCCCCTGCACTTCCAACTTGCAAACAAGCACTTCCTGCGGGCTTCCTCCTTCTGGCCCCACTTCCCTCTGGCCCCTCAGGTCCCTCTTTCCCGTCATCCTTATCTCTCCTCCACCTATTCATCCCTCGGGTCTCTGCTGTTCACCTGCGAATGGGTGAATCTGTATATTTCAGTCATTTCCCCAAACTTAAGTTCAGCTCCCCAACATTCCCACATCAGTTTATGAATTTTCTTTTTTAAAAAGTCGTCATGAAAATTCATTTGCATTTTAGTGCGAATTTCTCCTAATATATACATTTTTGTAAGCAATTTTTCCTAATACACGAACTTTTGCAGAGCAATCTCCCCTAATACAGTGCATTGTTGTATGTTATTTTCCCAAGCATGCATTTCTGCAAACTTTACCCTCGTCTATGAATTTTTGTACACATTACTTCGCTAGAAAACTGCATTGAGAAATTCAGAGAAGTGTCAATTTTGGAAGATTGCTATGTTTTGGTTCATGTATTGTTTTGGAAAGTGCAAATCAGGCAGATTCACCTTTAAATTTATTTATTTATTTATTTATTATTAAATTTATATCCCACCCTTTCTCCCAAAATGAGCCCAGGGTGGCAAAAAACACGTGATAAAACACTAAAATTGTCTTAAAACCATCCTAAAAACAAACCATCGGACAGGGGGAGCGCATCCCTGTTGGTGCTGCTGGACCTCTCGGTGGCCTTTGATACCATCAATCATGGTATCCTTCTGAGCTGACTTGCCGGGATGGGATTGGGAGGCCCTGTTCTACAGAGGCTCCATTCCTACCTAATGGACAGGACCCAGAAAGTGGTGCTGGGAGACTACTACTCAACCCCCTGGCCATTCGCCTACGGGGTACCTCAGGGTTCCATTCTGTCTCCCATGCTCTTTAACATTTATATGAAACCACTGGGAGAAGTCATCCGGAGATTTGGAGTGCAATGTCATCAATATGCTGATGACACTCAGCTCTATCTCTCCCTACCACCTGATTGCAGGGAGGGAGTGCTCATCCTAAACTGGTGTCTGGAGGCTGTGAAGGGCTGGATGTGGGCGAACAAACTGAAACTTAATCCAGACAAGACGGAAGTGTTGCTGGCCAAGGGGAAAACTGCCCCAGGGATAGGGTTGCAAACTGTTCTGGATGGGGTTGCACTCCCCTTGAAAGAGCAGGTCTGCAGTCTGGCAGTTCCTCTGGATCCTGCCCTGCTGCTGGAATATCAGGTGGCTGCGGTAGCCAGGGGTGCTTTTGGCCATCTCAAACTGGTCAACCATCTGCGTCCAATCCTGGAAGCAGCTTAGGCCACAGTGACACATGCATTGATGACATCGAGGCTCGATTACTGTAACACACTCTATGTGGGGCTGCCTTTGAAAATGATTTGGAAACTACAGTTGGTCCAAAATGCAGCAGCCAGAATGTTAACTGGAGCGCGGCGCAGGGAGCATATTACCCCTGTGCTTTATCGACTCCACTGGCTCCCAATTTGTTTCCAAGCCCAATTCAAAGTGCTGGTTTTGATCTTTAAAGCCTTAAATAGCCTTGGACCAGTGTACTTAAGGGACCGCTTACGCCCATATGTTCCTAGCCTGGATTTAAGATCATCTACCTCTGGTCTCCTCTGCGTGCCTGGAATGAAAGCTAAGTCAGATTGACAGGCACGCAGGAGAGAGCCTTTTCAATTGTGGCTCCCAGATTTTGCAATTCCCTGCCCCAAGAAGCCTGCTTTGCTCCCTCCCTGATGGTCTTCCGGAAACTTGTAAAAACCATTTTGTTCCGGAGAGCCTTTGGTTGGGACTGATGGTAATGTAAGGGTTTTTTTTGTATTTTTAGCAGAACTGGTAGAAAAAGAACTTCCTTCTTCTCGAGGGCAAAGAGCAAGTTCAGAATGAGGAAACAAATCTGTGTAGATGAGCTTAACAGAGAGATTTTCAGGAAATTCCATCCCTGTGTAGAGCATACTGGAGGAGAAAGTGCAGAACGCGAATCAGTGCTCACCTGGGCCCCACAGCTGCACGCATTGCTGCTGGTGGGTCATACACATGCCGTTGTTGCAGTAGGCTTCCCCAGAGGAACACATGGAGCCGTCCAGCAAGTAGACATTGGTGGGGCAGAAAGGGGAAGCTCCAGTGCAGTATTCGGGCAGGTCGCAGGACCCGGCTGGCTCTCTGCACATGGTCCCAGCTGTCTTTAGCTACAAATGCCACAGGAAAGAAAGACAAGAGATGGGTGCTGCCATCTGAGATGAAGTGCAAGATGAAATGGCATTTTTGGGGGGGGGTTAAACTTTGTTGAGTTGTGGCAACGGCTGGCCACTCCACATACTGTGCTGCTGCACATGAGTGGCTCGCCACATGGGGCCAGCCACCACATGGAGCCACGTGAGGACACCTTGGTGTGGGCAGCCATACCAGCACTAAGACTGACTACTAGCCATGTTGGCTCCATTCTGCCTCCGCTCTTGGAGGCAGTATGTCTCTGAATGCCAGTAGCTGGGAATCACAAGGGGGGAAAGCCCTGCTCTGACTCTCAGGTCCTGCTTGTGGGCTTCTCATAGGTATCCAGTTGGCCACTGTGAGAACAAGAAATTGGACTAGGTGGGCCTTTGGCCTGATCCAGCAGGGCTCTTCTTAACGTTCTTGTGTATGAAGGATAGGCGGATGAGGTTTCTTGAACGGGTGAGTCAAGCAGTAGAACCCAAGTGCTTTATTCTTTGTACAACTATATGGCAGATACAGGAGGAAGAAACAGCCACCCTGCTCTCTGGTGCTCTGCAGTGCCACCAATGGCCAGACGTGGCACTGCAGCTACCAACTCAGTGAGGATCAGGTGACTCATAGAGCCAATAGGATTCCACCTCATCCTATAAAGCTGCCTACTCTGGCCTGGCTCCTCAGTTAAAGTGTCTCTCTGTCACAGATGGCATTCTCTGCCCACACTTGCTTGCCTTCAGACAGGAAGAGGCTGAGATACCATCACTACATAGGACTGAGCACCCCCTTCTGCCTAACTCTCAAGAATATATGGAGAAGAACCAGTTGGCTTGTCTGTTTTCTAAGGTGAAGGTTTCTCTCACTTTTTCTGGATCCACTTATCTTTCACTTGTGAGCCCAGGAAGGAGCACAAGCCCATCTACTGATGTCCAGGGCCTGCACCAGGCATGCAGGGGCCCTTGGACACCAGCCTGCCCCAGGCCCTAGCACCTGCACGCACACCCCACCTACCTACCTACTTTTCCCTTGAAGTGAATGCTGTCTGTGCTGTGGCACATGTGTGCCATCAACCAAGATGGCAGCTGAGGCTTCCCTAAGGGGCTGATGCCTCCGCCGCCATCTTGGTAGATGGCACACATGCATGCTACATGCGCAAACACCTGCCATCAACCAAGATGGTGTCAGGGGCATCAGCCCCTTAGGGAAACCTCGGCCACCATCTTGGTTGATGGCAGGCTTGCACCCACAGCGCAGCCAGCATTTACTTCAAGGGAGAGGTAGGTGGGACATGTAGGTGGGCATCGCGGGCCTGCGTGGTAGTGAGGGGGTGCCTGGGAGCTCCCTCTCTGCAATCTGCAGCAGGGTCGGGAGCTGACGCTGCCACAGATCATGGAAGGGAGTGCTACCCACCCACCCTAAGGAGGGGCCCTTCAGGGCCCTCAGCCAGGGCCCGACCTGGCCACCCTCTGGCTCCGGCCCTACTGATGGTGGCAGAGCGGGCTACTAATCTACTAAAAGAAAAGGAGGGCAGAAGAGTCCCCTTGCCTGTCAGAAACGTTACTGGTTCTGTCCCAACCCCCCCCCCAAAAAAATCAGTTGCAGTCTCAAACAACATTCTGCGACTCTGAAGGAACATTTTTTTAAAAGGCGCTCAACAGGATGATTGTTTCTTCTTTTTTTGTGCAGAAATGTTTAGAAAGAATGAAATTGTGTGCTACGATTCAGACTCCGACAGCCCTTAAGTTGATTTGCTAACAATGGCTGGGGATGAGGCCATAGTTCAGTGGCAGGGCATAATCTTTGCATGCCGTAAGCCCTAGACAGAATTCCTGGCATCTCCAGCCAGAGGGTCTCAGGCAGCAGGATTAGGAAAGGCCCCACAGATTCTGCCAGAGTTAGAAGCTACTGGGACACACAGACCAATGGCTTGACTCACTATAAGGCATCTTAAAATGTGTATAGTTTTTCCCCATATGATTTATCCCACTTCAGAGCTCCCAGATGATCAAAAGTTTGGATGCTCCCCTCATAATGGGGGGAAAGGAAAGGTTATTGGGTGGCTAGACTGGATGGATGACCTTTGAGTGGCCCATGACTTGGGTATATTTATCCAACTCTGTATTTGCAGCATACATTTAAAGCAGCATCAGAACACTTTGAACAGTCATGGCTTCCCCCAAAGAATCCTGGGAACTGTAGTTTGTGAAGGGTGCTGAGAGTTGTTAGTAGGCTCCTATTTCCCTCCGAGAGCTACAACTCCCAGTGTGGTTTAACAATCAATCCCTCTTCCTAGGAAAGTCTGGGAAGTGTAGCTCCATGAGGGGAATAGGGGTCTCCTAACAACTCTTGGCACCCTTCACAAACTACAGTTCCCAGGATTCTTTGGGGGAAGCCAGGATTCTTTGAAGTGCTGTATTATCCTTCTTTAAAGGTGTAGCACAGATGGGCCCCCAGTCACATGCTAATAAAGCAATGAAAAGCTTTGGGTTTGTTCTACGGGCGTGTTCCTTTGAACTCTCTCTCCTGCCTCCCCAACACCTGAGATGATTCTGACTACCTTGCAGCTCTTACAGCAGTCCCCGTGGGCACATTCAGCCCCGGCTTTGAGCGTGCAGTTCTGTGGGTTGCAGCAAGGGTTCGTGCACTCCTGGAAAGAGAGGGGGAAGAGAAACAGAACATGATGGCCGGGCCCAGCTTCTCCTCTCAAAGCACAGGCCTCTGTTCCCCACCCGGTTTCTCCTGTGGCCTCGCTGGACTTTTGACCCCTTTCCTCCCCATCCCCAGGGCCTCTTCCTCTTTCCTCTGCTGCACTGGCTCAAACGGGGAAAAGGGTTGCTGTTTTGCCAGGTTTTCTGAGGAAACCAGCTCTGAGATTGGGGAGGTGGAGCCTAGGAGCTAAGGGGTGGGGCCAAGCAGATCTGGGCGGGGCTTGATGGGATGGGGTGGAGCCTACTAGTGCCTGGAGGGGCAGGAGTAGATAGCTCTAGCTCAGGAATGGGGAACCTCCCACCCAGGGAGCAAATGTGGCCCTTCAGGTTCTCCTGCCAAGGCACCATTGGACTCCTCCCTCTCCCCTGCCAATCCCCACCCCTGGGCTCCCAGGCTCCGCCTTCTGTCTCAGGGTCTCAACCTTGGCAGACCCGGCAACCCTCACCTTAAAACTTGCAGGGGCTCTTCAGCCCCAGCACGTCTTGCTTCAGACATTCAGCTGTTGGGAAACATACCTCTATCTCTCCACAGTCGCACTCCTCTCCATCCTCCAGGAATCCGTTCCCGCATTTCTTCCCCACCACCAGGTCCTTGGTGTCGGGCATGTTGAAAAGGCACATCCCGCCTCCTCTCTGGAAGTAGCTCTCCAGCTGCCTCCGGCTGCAGGAGCTGAAGACTTTGGGGAAAGGGTGGCTGAGGACAGAGACAAAGAGGAGGCAGTCAGATAGAGGCAAGCACTAGAGAGTGCTGGGAGCCCCAGACACAGGATTCGGCCAATTCAAATCCAGAATGCCAAATTTTGAAATTGCAGCCGCTCCCTGTTATCTTGGTACACTTTTATCCGGTGATGGCTCCATGTCAGTGGGGCAGCGGAATCCACTTCGGGTTTGAGTCTGAATTTTCAAGGAAAGCACGTTGGACAGCTCCTTGAAAGTTCGGACTCAAACCCAGAGCAGATTCTGCTGCCTCCCTGCCACAGAGCCGCCTGCTGCTGCCGCTTTTATCCAAATACATGGCTGCCCATGAGCTTTGCTCACCTGGATCAAGCATTCTCAGCCACCTGAAGGTCTCCTGCTCTCTGCCTGTCCTCCCTACCTGTCCTGGATGCCTGGAACTGCCTCCTAGTACACCTGTGTGCTATATCATCTCCCTCCCTCCTGAAGACCCCGCTGTTCTTTGAGACATTTATTGTTGTTGTAATTGTTATTATTCATAATAAGAATTAATTTATATACCACTTAATTGCCATGCTCACTTCTAAGCAGTTCACCAGTATAAAACCAATTACATAAAATACGGCCACACGTAATTAAAACATGCAATAAAACCAAATCACCAAAACCGGATCACCAAAGCATCAGAATAAACATCCACAATGAAACAGTTAACACAAGCCCACTAAAACAACACAACAATTACATGTGTTAAAACAGCAGTTAAAACAATTAAAGCAGGAGGTTCAAGTCAGGAGATCAGGAGGAACGCCTGTGTGAAGGGGGATGTTTTCAAGTTATAAGGTAACAACTCCATTTTGGATTTTGAACCCAACAGATAGATCATATTGGACACATATAAATGTCAATGCAGTGCTTTGCCTGTGAGCATCAGCGCTCCGCTGCTGTGAAGACTCTCCGGCTAGATGGCCCCAGCAATTTTAGGCAGCCTGACGATCAGGTCAGCTGGTGTAGCAAAATCCATTTCCAGCCCACAGACCCCTCTCTGGACAGGAAACTAATTGACCAGATACAGTAAGATTGCACTTCTCTTCTAGATTAGCTGTAGGCGCTTGCTGTTATCTTGCGTTTTGCATCTCCTCCGGCCATTGCAAAAACCTTGTTAGGTAGATAATAAAACTGAACTGGGAAAAATAATCCCTCCCCCCTTGGAAGAACACCGTTGCTGAACATTGTACAAACCAACAGCCCATACGCAGAGCATCTGCCCTGCGCACAGCAGGATGCCCCTGGTTAAATCCCTGCCATCTCCAGGTAGGTCTGCCTGAAACCCTGGAGAGCTGCTGCCTGTCAGTGTAGACAATATTGAGCTAGATCAGCTAATGGTCTGATACAGTATATGGCAACTTCCTATGTTCCACCCTCATTGTTCTATATTCTTGTTATCTTTTTGGCCTATCAGTGGATCTCCAAGGATTTAGGTGGAGAGGGGGCTGTTCCCAGCCCTGCTAATCCTTAGACATCCTTTTAAGTGGAGATCCTGAGGGCTGAACCTGGGATAGTTCCCCAACATAGACCTAGGGCTTCTTCCCAAGGACTGGCTGCATACAAAGTGGTCTTATGCCACTGCTCCTGTCTCCTAAATTGACTTCCTCGTCATGATTTGTTTCCATGCCCTGCATTTGGATCTTCTTGAAAGATGAACCTGTCTCCATGATATTTTACTTTCCTCTCCACAATGGCTGTTTTGTGTGCAGTGGATCCCGTTGCCGATGTCAACGGCAAGGACTCGGCTCTGGAGTTGCCAGCCCTCACTGTATGTACAGTATATAAACATCCTCATGCCTAAACTTTTGTAGCAAGGAGAAAGGTTCCTCCGTTCCTGCAGGCCCCTCTCAATGCATCCAACAGATGCAAAACACTGGCCTTGTTTTCCAGAGTGTGGTTTGCTTAAAGACCAGGCTGAAAATGGCACACTTTTGATTCAGTCCTCATTTAGTCCACCTCTCTCTCATTCTCCTTGCCGCTCTACAGCAGTCTCCATCTTGGCTTCCCTGCTGCTTCAAGAAAGCTCTTTTTAATTTGTGGCTGTTGGTGCTTTCCCCAAGGGCTCTGTGTCACATGCCCTTGAAAAGCAGGGGATCCTGTTGGGGGGGGGGAGGTGACGGAAGGAGAGGGAGAGAGGGAAGACGAATTCTCACCCTCCAAAAGAACAAACCAAGAGGCTTCCTGGTTGCCACCTGGTAGCATCAAGGACCAGGTTTCAAGACAAAAGGGATTTGACTCCTGTGCTCACTCTGTTCCGCAAGGGTGGCTAAACTTTCTTCATTCAAGGGCCTTGGCCAACCCTTGGGGGCTGCATATTATTGGTGGGTGTGGCCATCCCATTCTCTCTCACACACACACACACACAGGCACACAGCTCCCTTCCTCAACCAGTACAATACTGAATATTAGAGTCATACTATTGGTCCATCTCACTCAGTACTGTCTCAGCCTTCCTCAGCCTTGCAACCTCTAGAAGGTTTGGACTACAACTCTCATCAGCCCTGACCATTGGCCAGGCGCTAGTGGGAGTTTTAGTCTGAAACTCCTGGAGGGCGCAGGCTTGGGGGAGGCCAGGACAATACTGATCCTGACAAAGTGGCCTAGAGCCCATGTAAACTTAGGGCACAATAAATGCTTTAATCTTTCAGGTGGCAGAAGACACTTCCTTGTTCTGAATATACTGAGTCGTGTATAAAAACAGAGAGCGGGAGAGAGAAAACAAAAACTGGCCATGGTGGACAAATGCCTGTTTAATTCGAAAGGGGCCTGCCTGCCGGTGAAAGGCTGTCAACAAAGGGGGCTACGCAAGCCTCCCTTGGGAGGGAGTTCCAAAGTTTGGGTGTAGCGACTGAAAGGGCCCTTTCTGGAGTTTCCACCAAACACTGGCAGGACCTCTCCACAACTTCTTGATGCCTGGGCAGGCTCATATTAACACCTGAACAGGTGGGCAAAAGGCCTCTGGCTTAGGAGTTTGCTCTATGTTGTTTTTCAACCTAATTTTAAAAAAATTGTATTGCTGGTCAAGCTATTTTTAGGTGTTATGCAAATCTCCTTGCGTGGCGACTTCTAAACTAATGACATAAATAATATTAAAGAAATATCCTTCAGATAAACTAGGCGCAAGCCATTGGTTTTGCCCTATAAAGCCTTATGCGGCTCAGGACCCCAATACCTTAGGGCTCACCATGTGTCATCTCAGGCCCTTCTCCAGGTGCCCCCTTAAAGGGAGGTGTGGAGGGAGGCAAGAGGAGAAGAGGTCTTTTCAGTGGTGGCTCCTGAACTGCAGAATGTTTTCTTCAGACAGATGCACCTGGTGCCGACGTTCCTGTTCACCCAAGCATTTGGATCTTACTTTGGGTCATTTCGCATGATGATACGTTAGCCTGCATTGGTAGGGTGGGGTAGGATTTTCCTTTTTTATGTTATGGTAGGATGAGGTCTTTTCTTCAATGCTCATTTATCTTTTTATAGTTTTGTATCAGGTATGCTTTTATCATTATGAGTCTCTCTGAGAATTTTTTGTTGTAAGCAACAAATAAATGCATTAAATAACAGTAATGAACAACTGTAGCTGTTGTAATCCACGAATCCTGAAGTTTCTGAACGATCCTCAGGTCTCTGCCCCAAACCTGCACACCCCCCACACCTTCTTCTTACCCTGTTGCTGCGGCCATGACACAGCCACCTTGGGACGCCGTGGCCTCCACGCAGCAGCCCTCCACGTCGTGGCTCATCCCGAAGTTGTGGCCGATTTCGTGGGCCATGGTGGCCGCGGCTCCGATGGGCAGCTCCGAATGGTCCTGGGACAGGCAACGAGGAAGCAAGCAAAGAAAAGCTCATCAGGCTGAAGGAGAGGAGGGCGTCGGCCTCCAAAACACCAGGACCCACATTTCTGGGGCTCAGGTTTGGCCCCAGAACCTATGCTAAACAAATCAAAGGAATCTACCCTGTTCTAGTCGCTAAAAACCAAATATCAGTGTTGGTATCTGAGTTTTCCCGCAGATTGTGGATGGGACCCCACCATACTGAGATCAATGGCTAACTGATGGGGTAGTCATCAAACCCAGGTGCTCTCCACCAGCAGAACTGCCACTCACTGCCGTAAGAAGGGGGATTATGCTGCACCATCAAAGGAGAAGCTCCATATTGCAGGAGGTGGATCCAGGAGATCATAGGAGCAAAGGAAACTGCCTTCTACTGAATCAGACCATTGGTCTGTCCAGCTCAATATTGTCTACATTGACTGCCAGCAGCTCTTCTAGGCAGGAGTCTTTGCCAGCCCTGTCTCTGGAGAACCTGGGGATGGAACCTGAGACCTTCTGCATGCAAGGCAGACATTCTACCCCGGAGCCACAGCCCCTCCCAAAGAGAAGTGGTCTTCTCCTTACCATGCTCACACCACCAGAGTTTTCTGCACTGCACATGCCCTCCAGCGGGGCCATCCCAATGGTCGTCCCTATGAAGGTCACACCACTGTGGAGACATGCAAGGGGATGGGGTGGGGGAAGAGAAACAAAAAAGAGACCATTAGAGGGCCTCGACAGCTGGAGCAACATCCTGGCCAGATCCAAGCTGGCTTGGGAAAGTTAAAATAAGCAGAACTTGTGGAGTTGCCACTGGGGTCTCCTCCAGACAACCTGTTTATTCAGCATCCATCCTGATTTGCTTGCACAGTGGGTTAGGCAATGTCTAGTCTTTATTGAGCTCTCATTCCCGTTTGTTTATGGGGTGGTTACATGACAATGATCATTCCTCCAGATTTGGTTGCAGGGGTGTTCACACATCTTCGCATTAATCATTTGTTCACCCTATGCTTTTCAGTGCATTTCCATTACACTTTGAAAACAAACGAAAGTCCATTTAAGCAGAAAAAAAAGTGGATTTGTTGCACTAGGACAGCCCGGTGCTTTAATCCTCTTTAAATGTGCAAACCTAAAGTGCTGTCATGCACTTGAATCCCTCCTGCAAAACACTGACAGTCCGGAGGCACTGTGGATAATTACAAAAAAACCCCACAGAACCCACAAAGTAATACTTTATCAGCCTGTGTGAAGGCTTCAGTCTCTCCATCCCACCCGTTCGCTTTTTCTGCAATCCTCTACCCTCCGCTCCACCCCTCTCATGCATTCTATCCTGGGCGTCAGAAATAGGGAAAGGGCTGATTTAAGGTCAGCCACACAAATAGACAGTGGAACCTGGTCCATCAGGATGGATGCAGCCCTGCCCCACCAACTTCAGTCTGCCCTCTGCCAGCTCCCACTTGCCTACCTCCTTCCTTACAACCATTCCAGGGGGTGGCCCTGGCTGACAGCTGCCTCCTCCTTAGCCTCAGTGTTGTCCCTATACAACTCACTTGGGAGGAGGAGGGTGGGGACCAAACTAGAATTAGAATCATAGAATAGTAGAGTTGGAAGGGGCCTATAAGGCCATCAAGTCCAACCCCCTGCTCAGTGCAGGAATCCAACTTAAAGCATCCCTGACAGGTGGCTGTCCAGCTGCCTCTACAATGCCTCCAGTGTCGGAGAGCCCACCACCTCCCTAGGTCATTGGTTCCACTGTCATACTGCTCTAACAGGAAGTTTTTCCTGATGTTCAGTTGAAATCTGGCTTCCTGCAACTTGAGCCCATTATTCTGTGTCCTGCACTCTGGGATGATTGAGAAGAGATCCTGGCCCACCTCTGTGTGGCAACCTTTCAAGTCCTTGAAGAGTGCTATCATGTCTCCCCTCAGTCTTCTCCAGGCTGAACATGCCCAGTTCTTTCAGTCTCTCCTCATAGGGCTTTGTTTCCAGTCCCTTGATCATCCTCATTGCCCTCCTCTGAACCCTTTCCAGTTGTCTGCATCCTTCCTAAAGTGTGGTATCCAGAACTGGATGCAGTACTCAAGATAAGGCCTCACCAGTGCCGAATAGAGTGGAACCAGTACTTCACACGACTTGGAAACTATACTTTTGTGAATGCATCCTAATATAGCATTTGCCTTTTTTGCAGCCACATCACACTGTTGGCTCATATTCAGCTTGTGATCAACAACAGTCCCAATTGGTTGGCTCAGCCTGTCACTGGCTCTGGCTCCACCTACTGTTGGGCTCTCTGCCTTCCACCCCACCAGTGCCAACAGACACCAGACACCGCTGCTTAGAGATTTCTCTTTAGCACCAGTTCTCTGCTTGACAACTGCCATGAAAAATTCTGCATCAAGGAGAGAGGTCATACCTAAATACTCAGAACCCGTAACAAGAACAAAATGCCATATGAGTGTTTGAAGCCAGATTGCTGGTCCAGCTAATCCAATATTCTCTATGCCAGGAATGGGGAGCCTCAGGCCTAGAATCATAGAATAGTAGAGTTGGAAGGGGCCTATAAGGCCATCAAGTCCAACCCCCTGCTCAATGCAGGAATCCAAATCAAAGCATTCCCGACAGATGACTGTCAAATGTGGCCCTCTAGGCCTCCCTCACTGGTCCTTGGGGCTCTTCCCTAAGCCACACCCCCTTCCCAGCCACATCCCTTACTGCCCTTGCTTCACATCCTCCTTGAGTGTTTTTGCCAGGCTAGAAGGTGTCCTTGAATTCTGATCATGCCTCCAGCCTGGCTGGATAGAGGGACAGAGAGGAGTGTCTGAGTCTGTACAGGAACTCACCTACTGCGCAGAGGTAAACTTTACACTCATTGCTCTGCACGCTTTTGCATCAGCATTTGAGTGTGAGTTGCTCCTCATACACCTATTTTTATATGCAGTTTTGTCTAATGTACACGTTTCTGCAAAGTAATGCTCCCTAGTATGCTGCATTTATTTACACCTTCCCCTCATACAGGGCATTTCTGCACACATTCTCTGGTTGGAGAACCACATTGCAAAACGTTGAAGGATAGTTGTGTTTTTGATTTGCGTATTGCTTCAAAAAGTGCAAGTTAGGTAGTTTCTCGCTGCAAATGCAAACAAAGTCAAATGTCTCCGTTGCCCCTGGTATGAGCCACCTTAGCGGTGCCCCGGAAACAAAGACTCACGTCAGAAGCTGAGCATTGTCGTGCTTCTTCCGAGACTTCAAAGACTTCTTCCACTGCAGAAAGGACACGAGGGAGGCATGGGCATCATTGCTCACTGTACAGTGGTCCCGCTCAGTCCACACCTCGAGACCAATCAGGGCTACTTTGATGTTCAGGGACCTGTAAAACTAGGAAAGAAGAGGGTTTTTTTTAATAATAATAATAATTTTTGTTATGTGCCTTCAAGTTGATTACGACTTATGGCGACCCTATGAATCAGCAACCTCCAAGAGCCTCTGTCATGAACCACCCTGCTCAGATCTTGTAAGTTTAGGTCTGTGGCTTCCTTTACGGAATCAAACCATCTCTAGTTTGGCCTTCCTCTTTTTCTACTCCCTTCTGTTTTCCCCAGCATTATTGTCTTTTCTAGTGAATCAGGTCTTCTCATTATGTGTCCAAAGTAGGATAACCTCAGTTTCATCATTTTAGCTTCTAGTGATAGTTCTGGTTTAATTTGTTCTAAGACCTAATTATTTGTCTTTTTCATGGTCTTTCTTTTCTTATGAGCCATTCTGTTAAAAACAAGCAGCTGTGGAAAACGTGAGAAATCCCTCCTGATCCCAAGTCCCCAGGGGAGTACCTTGTCTACATAATTAGCGATCTCCAGGATCCGTTGCTTCGTGCGCCCCAAATTGTGCTTTTGAGTCATGAACTGGGATGAGAGGAGGGAAAAGGGGGAACAAAACAGGTAAATGTGGCATTTCTTAAGTGAAAACTAACACAGGATGCTCTCTGAAGAATGCCTTCATCCACAATGCACTGGACACGCGTACACACCACACACACACACTGAGGCATACACAATTCAGCAGGATTTGCCTGCATTCTAGACCAGCCTTCATTAGCCTGGTGCTTTCCACCTGTTCTGGACTACACCACCCTCAGCAGCCCCAGCCAGCTGTAGTCCAAACCATGTGGCACATAGGAGCACAGGAGGCTACATTATACAGAGTCAAACCATTGAGCCATTGAGCCCAGTAGTGTCTACACTGACCGGCAGCGGCTCTCCGGCCAAGATCCTCTCCTAGATCTACTTGGAGATGCCGGGGATTGAACCTGGGACTTCCTGCATGCCAAGCAGACACTCTGCCATTGAGCTACAGCCCTCCCCAAGAGCACCAGCCTGCCACAGGTCAGTCTAGAATGGAGCCAGATCCCCACAGCATGCCCTCTCCCCAGGCCACCCCCTTTGCTAGCCTACAGGTCAAAGGCAAAATTTACTTGTGTTGCTTTGCTCGCTTTTGGTGCTGGCCCCACCTACCACTGGCATGTGGACCCCAGAAGGTTGCCCAGAAGAGAGTGCGGCCCTCAGGCTGACAAAGGCTTCCCGCCCTTGGCCTAGACCAAAACCAAATCACAAAGCACACATTTCAGATCCTCCAAACCACCAGCAGCAGCCCGACTTAAATCCCTAGTCTCTGAACCTTTTTCAAGTTAGTAAAACCAAAGCCTAACCCCATGGGAGGTGACAGGCAGCCCAAGGGCCAAATCTGACTTGTGGGCAATGACCACCTGGGCTCGTGCTCCATTTCGCTGCCTTTGGGAGGGGTCATTCTGTAAAACACAGGGCTGCTCCCCACATTTCCAACAGCCTTGCTCTCTCTTTGGGGCCAGGAGGCATCTAAGCAACGGCCACACCGGCAGAAGCAAATGAGGAAGGCAAGTCTCTTAGCAACAGAACTCGGGGGGGGGTGGCATCCAACAAAACTGATTGGCAGAAGGTTTGGGGACAGCACGAGCAAGTCCATCACACAATGCATTGTTAATCTGTGGAATCCACAGCTGCTGCTAATGATGATGGCTATATGGAGGTTCCAGGTTCTGGGGAAGTATACCTTTGAATGCTAGTTGCTGTCGGGCAGCCTTCATCAACCTGGCACCCTCCAGATGTTTCAAACTACAACTCCCATCAGCCCCAGCCCAAAACATCTGGTGTGTACAAGTTTGATGAAAGCAATGCTAGGATACAAACA
This sequence comes from Rhineura floridana, assembly GCF_030035675.1. Classification (NCBI taxonomy): domain Eukaryota; kingdom Metazoa; phylum Chordata; class Lepidosauria; order Squamata; family Rhineuridae; genus Rhineura; species Rhineura floridana. The sequence continues at coordinate 122,164,021 of NC_084488.1, forward strand.
AGAGGGGATGCCTGTTGCCTTCCTGCCCTGCTTGTGGGTTTCATGTTGGCATCTGATTGCCCATGTAGGAAACAGGGAGTTGGACCTGTGGAACCTCCGCGCTGAGCCCCAGACACTCAGGAAGTATCAAGAAGCCCTCTGGCTCTCCAAGTGTCCCCAAGGTTCAAGTGAAGCATTCAGAAGTGCACACACCCAGTCTCCCCTGCCTGGAATTCTGATGCTTTTCTGGGTAGAGAAGAAACGAAAGGCCTCTCCTTGAAATTGCGCTCTCGCCAAGGGAAAAGACACACTCCCCAATGGCAAGCTGGCAAACCCATTTGTGGACCCTCGTACCTCCCCACTTATCCTTAAACATCCTGTGCGGCAAAGCAGAGCAGCTTTTAAACTGACTGAGGGGGGAAACCCGACAGGAGCTGAGAAAGGTCCGGTTCGGAATAAACCTCCCCCCTGGGATAAAAACCAAAGAAATGATGAAATTTTAAAAGGGGTAGGCCTAGAAGTAGGCATTGTGAGAGCAGGGGCACAGCATATAAATTCAGAAGAGCAAAATTACCACAGGCCAAACCACAAGTGCCAAAGACACTTGAAGAGAGACACTGCTTACAAGTGCCTGTACGCTAATGCTAGGAGCCTCCGAACCAAGATGGGAGAACTGGAGTGCTTGGTCTTAGAGGAGAGCATTGATATAGTGAGCATAACGGAGACCTGGTGGAATGGAGAAAACCAGTGGGATACGGTTATCCCTGGATATAAACTATATCGGAAGGACAGGGAAGGACGTATTGGTGGCGGAGTCGCTCTATACGTGAAAGAAGGCATTGAATCCAGCAAGCTGGAAACCCCAAAAGAGGCAGACTCCTCCACAGAATCGTTGTGGGTGGTGATACCATGCCCCAGGAGGGACTTAATACTGGGAACGATCTATCGTTCCCCTGATCAAAATGCTCAGGGAGACCTTGAGATGAGATATGAAATTGAGGAAGCATCCAAACTAGGAAATGTGGTAGTAATGGGTGACTTCAACTACCTGGACATAGACTGGCCGCATATGTGTTCCAGTCATGACAAAGAAGCAAAGTTTCTAGATATTCTAAATGACTATTCCCTAGACCAGTTGGTCATGGAACCGACCAGAGGGACGGCAACTCTGGACTTAATCCTCAGTGGGGACCGGGACCTGGTGCGAGATGTAAGTGTTGTTGAACCGATTGGGAGCAGTGACCACAGTGCTATTAAATTAAACATACATGTAAATGGCCAATTGCCTAGAAAATCCAACACGGTCACATTTGACTTCAAAAGAGGAAACTTCACAAAAATGGGGGATTGGTAAAAAGAAAGCTGAAAAACAAAGTCCAGAGGGTCACATCACTCGAAAATGCTTGGAAGTTGTTTAAAAACACTATATTAGAAGCTCAACTGGAGTGCATACCGCAGATCAGAAAAGGTACTGCCAGGGCCAAGAAGATGCCAGCATGGTTAACGAGCAAAGTCAAGGAAGCTCTTAGAGGCAAAAAGTCTTCCTTCAGAAAATGGAAATCTTGTCCAAATGAAGAAAATAAAAAAGAACACAAACTCTGGCAAAAGAAATGCAAGAAGACAATAAGGGATGCTAAAACAGAATTTGAGGAGCACATTGCTAAGAACATAAAAACCAACAACAAAAAATTCTATAAATACATTCAAAGCAGGAGACCATCTAGGGAGGCGATTGGACCCTTGGATGATAAGGGAGTCAAAGGTGTACTAAAGAACAATAAGGAGATTGCAGAGAAGCTAAATGAATTCTTTGCATCTGTCTTCACAGTGGAAGATATAGGGCAGATCCCTGAACCTGAACTAACATTTGCAGGAAGGGATTCTGAGGAACTGAGACAAATAGTGGTAACGAGAGAGGAAGTTCTAGGCTTAATGGACAATATAAAAACTGACAAATCACCGGGCCCGGATGGCATCCACCCGAGAGTTCTCAAAGAACTCAAAGGTGAAATTGCTGATCTGCTAACTAAAATATGTAACTTGTCCCTCGGGTCCTCCTCCGTGCCTGAGGACTGGAAAGTGGCAAATGTAACGCCAATCTTCAAAAAGGGATCCAGAGGGGATCCCGGAAATTACAGGCCAGTTAGCTTAACTTCTGTCCCTGGAAAACTGACAGAAAGTATTATTAAAGCTAGATTAACTAAGCACACAGAAGAACAAGCCTTGCTGAAGCAGAGCCAGTATGGCTTCTGCAAGGGAAAGTCCTGTCTCAGTAACCTATTAGAATTCTTTGAGAGTGTCAACAAGCATACAGATAGAGGTGATCCAGTGGACATAGTGTACTTAGACTTTCAAAAAGCGTTTGACAAGGTACCTCACCAAAGGCTTCTGAGGAAGCTTAGCAGTCATGGAATAAGAGGAGAGGTCCTCTTGTGGATAAGGAATTGGTTAAGAAGCAGAAAGCAGAGAGTAGGAATAAATGGACAGTTCTCCCAATGGAGGGCTGTAGAAAGTGGAGTCCCTCAAGGATCGGTATTGGGACCTGTACTTTTCAACTTGTTCATTAATGACCTAGAATTAGGAGTGAGCAGTGAAGTAGCCAAGTTTGCTGACGACACTAAATTGTTCAGGGTTGTTAAAACAAAAAGGGATTGCGAAGAGCTCCAAAAAGATCTCTCCAAACTGAGTGAATGGGCGGAAAAATGGCAAATGCAATTCAATATAAACAAGTGTAAAATTATGCATATTGGAGCAAAACATCTTCATTTCACATATACGCTCATGGGGTCTGAACTGGCGGTGACCGACCAGGAGAGAGACCTCGGGGTTGTAGTGGACAGCACGATGAAAATGTCGACCCAGTGTGCGGCAGCTGTGAAAAAGGCAAATTCCATGCTAGCGATAATTAGGAAAGGTATTGAAAATAAAACAGCCGATATCATAATGCCGTTGTATAAATCTATGGTGCGGCCGCATTTGCAATACTGTGTACAGTTCTGGTCACCTCATCTCAAAAAGGATATTATAGAGTTGGAAAAGGTTCAGAAGAGGGCAACCAGAATGATCAAGGGGATGGAGCGACTCCCTTACGAGGAAAGGTTGCAGCATTTGGGGCTTTTTAGTTTAGAGAAAAGGCAGGTCAGAGGAGACATGATAGAAGTGTATAAAATTATGCATGGCATTGAGAAAGTGGATAGAGAAAAGTTCTTCTCCCTCTCTCATAATACTAGAACTCGTGGACATTCAAAGAAGCTGAATGTTGGAAGATTCAGGACAGACAAAAGGAAGTACTTCTTTACTCAGCGCATAGTTAAACTATGGAATTTGCTCCCACAGGATGCAGTAATGGCCACCAGCTTGGACGGCTTTAAAAGAAGATTAGACAAATTCATGGAGGACAGGGCTATCAATGGCTACTAGCCATGATGGCTGTGCTCTGCCACCCTAGTCAGAGGCAGCATTCTTCTGAAAACCAGTTGCTGGAAGCGTCAGGAGGGGAGAGTGTTCTTGCACTCAGGTCCTGCTTGCGGGCTTCCCCCAGGCACCTGGTTGGCCACTGTGAGAACAGGATGCTGGACTAGATGGGCCACTGGCCTGATCCAGCAGGCTCTTCTTATTTTCTTATGTTCACTACTAGAGCTGAGGGCAAACAAGCTGGTAAGATGTGGGCTGCTGTGGAGCTGGGCTCTGGAGTCTTCTCTGGAAGACTTCATAGCTCAGTTCATGGAGGCATTGCATAAAACACTCTTTTCACTCATGCTGGCTTGCAGCGAAATTCTCACCAGGGTGTAGTCTGCAACAATGAAGAGCTCCATGTATTTCAGGGTCGTCCAGGCATTCCTCCTTTTCTGCAAGACAAATTTGCTCAGCATTGCCGTAAATGAAGAAAGGAGGGAAAGCGACAGAGAGATACTGTAAAGGTGGCCTAACTTCTCTGACCCCAGAAGTCAACAGTTGGGACCAAACTGCAGAAACAGAATCTAAGGCATATGGTGTGGGCACGTCCAATGATATATTCTTTTTGGTCTGAAGCTATTATTATTATTATTATTATTATTATAAAGCAGCTTACAAAGAAAAATAAACACAAGTATAAAAATACATCAATGAAAACAATACAATTTACAAAAATTAAGCTAAATAACAAATAACATTATTAAGAAAAAAAAATGTCCAGGAAAGAAACTCAGAATTGAAGACCTTGTCTTAAAAAGACATCCATCCTTTTCCTGCAGTTTTTTGCATCTCAATGTCACAATTCCCTGAAGACTGTTGTCTGCGTGAATTTTGTACTAGCAAAATCTTTCACATTTGCAGATGCTCATGCATTCTCCCTGTAGTATGGGGATTAATGGCAGGACAACAAAAGTGGCCTTGGAGAGCCCTTATGGTCGCTAAAGGATTTCTACTTTGAGCCCGGAAGGCTAAACACAATGATCTATTATGCAATGGTCTGAGGACCTCACTGCCCTGCGCAGATCTTCTATATATGCTAATCTTGTGTGGATACTTGTTTGGACATCATTCTACATTACATTTCAGATGGAGATACTGATGGTGATTATATTCTTAATGTGAGCTGACAGTGTTTTTTGTCATTGTGCCCTCATCCACCCTTTTTTTTAACTTACTTTCTTTTTCTCTTCTTTGTTAAATTTGGTATTAATTTTTTTTTTAAAAAGAAACAAAATCTAACCCCCTGGTAGGCAGCTAGTAGCTCAGGGCATGGATTCCTGCCACATTTCATCGTCAAACCCTTTGGGCTTCTTACATTTGGTAGAAAACCTTCTCTGGACCCAGATAATCTGAACAACTATAGACCGGTTGCGAACATCCCATTTTTTTTTTCTAGAGCGTGTGGTTGCCAACCAGCTCCAGGTACTCTTGGATGAAACCGATTATCTTGATCCATTTCAATCCGGTTTTAGACCCGGTTTCGGCACTGAAACAGCCTTGGTCGCCCTGTATGATGACCTATGTCGGGAGAGGGACGGGGGGAGTGTAACCCTGTTGATTCTGCTTGACCTCTCAGCTGCTTTTGATACCATCGACCATGGTATCCTTCTGGAGAGACTCATGGAACTGGGAGTTGGAGGTACCACTTGGCGGTGGTTCCGCTCCTATTTGGCGGATCGTCTCCAGAAGGTAGGGCTTGGGGAACATTATTCGATGCCCTGGACTCTCCATTGTGGAGTCCCGCAGGGATTGGTTCTGTCCCCTATGCTCTTTAACATCTATATGAAGCCGCTGGGAGCGGTCATCAGGAGCTTTGGAGTGCGTTGTCACCAGTATGCTGATGATACGCAACTCTATTTCTCCTTTTCATCTTCTTCAGGTGAGGCTGTTTATGTGCTGAACCGTTGCCTTGCCACGATAATGGACTGGATGAGAGCTAACAAACTGAAGCTCAATCCTGACAAGACTGAGACGCTGTTGGTGGGTGCCTTCTCGACCCAGGTGGTGGATGTTCAACCTGTTCTGGATGGGGTTACACTCCCCCTGAAGGAACAGGTTCGTAGCTTGGGGGTCCTTTTCGATCCATTCCTGTCGCTTGAGGCTCAGGTGGCCTCGGTGGCACGGAATGCGTTCTACCATCTTCGGTTGGTAGCCCAGCTACGCCCCTATCTGGATAGTGATGACCTCGCCTCAGCTGTCCATGCTCTGGTAACCTCGAGATTGGACTACTGCAATGCACTCTACGTGGGGCTGCCTTTGAAGACAATTCGGAAACTACAGCTAGTGCAAAACGCAGCAGCCAGACTGCTGACGAGGACCAGACGGTCCGCACATATAACACCTGTTCTGGCGCGTTTGCACTGGCTACCTATTTGTTTCCGGGCCAGATTCAAAGTGCTAGTTTTGACTTATAAAGCCTTACACGGTGCGGGACCACAATACCTTGCGGAACGCCTCTCCCGCTATGAACCTACCCGCTCACTACATTCAACATCTAAGGCCCTCCTCCGAGTCCCGTCCCATAGGGAAGCTCGGAGGGCTGTTACTAGATCTAGGGCCTTTTCAGTGGTGGCCCCCGAATTATGGAACAGTCTCCCCGATGAGGTGCGCCTGGCGCCTTCTCTTCTATCTTTTCGGCGCCAGGTTAAACCCTTTTTATTCTCCCAGGCATTTTAATGCTTATGTTTATTGTTAAGTTAATTTTATTCCAGTGGTTAAATGCTCAAGCTGTATGTTTTTAGTGATTTTATCTGATTTTTATTTTTACTGTATTGTATTTTATTCCTTACTGTGAACCGCCCAGAGAGCCATAGGCTAAGGGCGGTATAGAAATGGAATGAAATAAACAAATAAATAAAAAATCCCAGTCTGAGTCTATGTTGGAATTGCTTTTTGTTTTAAACCTTTTTTAAAAAAGATGTTTCGAAAGCTTTTTTAAAAAAATGTTTTTAAATATGTTTTGCTTTAATGTATTTTAAAGTCTGTTTTTATGATGTTTTAAAGTGTTTTAGTGCTTTCGTTTACCACCCTGGGTTCCTGCTGGGAGGAAGGGTGGGATATAGATAGATAGATAGATAGATAGATAGATAGATAGATAGATAGATAGATAGATAGATAGATAGATAGATAGATAGATGGTGTACAGAGAAGGAAGTAGACAGACAGACAGATAGACAAACAGATACGTTTGCTACCTCTCTCCTTCCCAGGGCTGGCAGCAGCTTGGCCTCAGATGACCTCTGAATACTTGACAGCAGGGGGGAGTACAGCAAAGGTATGGCCAGTGAAGGATGTAGTGGAGCAAAGGTGCGCATACCCCAAGAGTCCCTCCTACTTAGTGCAGGGCTCATTCAGGTGAGAGACTGTGTGCGTTGCCTCCAAGTGGGCTGGACTTCTGCACCAAATGGGACCCAAGATGGCGGCAGCAATGGCTCTTTGCCACAAGGCTCTTTAGGGTCCAGCAATTTCTAGCACCTACCGAAAGGTCTCCCACTGTTCTTCCTCTGTTCTCTCTTCTTTTAGCTGGGGAGCCTGTGGTCTTCCAGGTGTTGCTGGACTCCAGTCCCCTAACCACTGGACATGCTGGCTGGGGTGGATGGAGTCCAACATCTGGAGGGCCACAGACGTCCCCCTGCCCCATTTCAGCCCTTCCGTTCCCTCCATACCACGTCATCTTGCTTTCTATGCCCTCCACCCGTTCACCCCATCCACTAACGAACTCCACCTCTGGTTGAAGCACTCTGTGGCCTGAGTTGCATAGAGTGATCTGGAGTAGGTATCAGGAGATGAATGGCCCGATCCCAGTCCAAGCGGGTGGGCAAGATGGCCTTTAGGATCCAGTGAGGTGCTGAGGTCAGAGTGTCCAGCTGGGGGCTCCTCCAAATGACCTGTTTGGTGTGTGTTCATCCTGAGTTATTTGCAAAAAATTACACGGAGGTCAGACTACGGTCTGGTCTTCACTGAGCATTTGTTGGGATTTGCTTCTGGGGAGATCATACAATGATTCGCTTGCACCGTGTTTACAGGTCTTCTCATCAATCAACTGTTTATGCCGTAATAAAAAGCGCATTTCCCTGTCACTTCCCTAACCACAAAAAGTTTGGTGTGTGTGTGTGTCCGTGTGTGTGTTTTAAGTAGATTTGTTGCAAAAGAGCACTTTCATTGCACAAACCTAATTTTCTGGAATGTGATGGAATCCCTTCCACAAAACACTAACAGGGCAGAGGTGAGACCTAGGTTCAAATCCCTGCTTAGCCATGAAGATCTGTGGGTGGTGTTGGGCCAGCCACTGCTTTTCAGCCTAATGTACCTCACAGGGCTGTTGTGAGGATAAAGCGGGGAAAGGGAACCACGTGTGCCACCTTCAGCTCCTCGCCAGAAGGTGAGACGGGGGAAAAAAAACTCCTTCACCTCCAAATCTTAGATTCAATGATGTCCACGAGACGAGTCACACAAGGGCTTACCCGCTGACGTGCAGGTGGTTTGAAGAACCTAGCAAGGTCGGCGACGTTACTTTGAAGTTGGTCACCGTGCCCACAGGTCCCACCTTTGATTGGCAAATGTTCTGCCCGATAGACAACGTGAGGTTCAGATCCTGGGCTTGCTGGAGACTTCAGGTAGTAGCTGTCGTTATGGCTGAGCGTGATCAAGCCACTAGGGAAAGACCATAAAGTGTGTGATTACAACCACCGCACCGATGATGACAGGAACACAGGAATCTGCCTTATACCAAGTCAGACCTTTGGCTCAGCAGTGTCCACACTGGCTGGCAGCAGCTCACCAGGGTTTCAGGGAGGGAGTCTTTTCTGGCCCGACTGGACTGAGGGATGAGCCTGACACCTTCTGCCATGCAAAACAGATTTGCCACCACTGAGCTCTGGCCCCTCACCTATGATGATGATGATGGTAATTACTATTCAAATAGCCAGTGTGGTGTAGTGGTTAGAGTGTCAGACCAGGACCTGGAAAACCAGGGTTCAAACCCCTGTTTGGCCATGAAGCTCACTGGGGACCACCATACTAGTGTGTTAGCTACTGAGAAGAGTCTTCTTTCAGTCTGCCTCACCTCCTTTCACTCTGATTGGCTCAAATCAGCAGGAAAGGACGCTGAAGACATAGGGACCCAGCCGGGACCCTACTCCCAAAAAAGTAAGGTGTTTAAGACCCCCTGGATGACTACACCCCTAGACTGGGTCCTTGAGAGATCAGGGTTCAAATCTCTGCTCAGCCGTGAAGCTCACTGGGTGACCTTGGGCCAGTCACTGTCTCGCAGCCTAACCTACCTCACAGGGTTGTTGGGAGGATAAAACCAGGAAGGGGGAGAACCATGTTTGCATGCCACGTTGACCTCCTTGGAGGAAAGGTGGGATGTAATTGTAATAAATAAAAGAAAAGAAATAACAGTTTTCATACATTATTTCAGTTATCTTTACAACAACCATGTAAGATAGGTCAGTATTATCCCCAGATTGCAGATATTGGAGCCTAAGGTGCTACCTTATACCAGGTCATTATACTTGTGTCCATTTGTCTGCTCTGACTGTCAGCACCTCTCTAGGATCTCAGTCAGACAGAGCTCTTTCCCATCTCCTGTTCCTTTTGACTGGCGTTTCCAGGGCTTGAACCTGGGACTGTCTGCATGCAAAGCCTGCATTCTGCCCCTGAGCTAAGATCCCTCAGTAGTTGTCAGAAGCTGACAATCAAGGCTGGAGAGACTTGCTAGTATTGGTGCTATCTGGAGATCGATTAAAGTGGTATGAAAGAGGTATTGCTGTCTGCGCTCTTCACAATCACCCCACACCTGTAGGGCTGGGTGAATTTGGCTTGTTTCCTTGCCCATGATGATGATCATGATGGTAATTACTATTCAAATAGCCAGTGTGGTGTAGTGGTTAGAGTGTCAGACCAGGACCTGGAGAACCAGGGTTCAAACTCCTGCTGTTGAGGAATCAGGCTCTTCCAGACAACCTGTTTGTTGAGCATTCATTCTGATTTGTTTCTGGGAGGTTATATAAGGTTGTGCTAAGCAAGTGTTGCTATCCCACACTTTCAAATGCATTTTCTCATCACTTTCATTATCGCAAAAACGTTGAAAAGAAATTGTTGGAAGTGGGTGCGTTGCACAACAGTGACCAGTCCACTTTAACGCAACCTAAAGTTGCCAGTGTGTGACTGAATCCTATCCGCAGAATATCAACAGCCTGGAAGCGCCTCAAATATAATTTAATCCAGGCTATAAACTCCTGACACTGACTCTGTTGCAAGGAAGAAAAAAAATGCTGTCTTGTTGATGTTGTTGATTTTAATTAGTATACGTTGCACTTCTTAATACTGTCTTGTTTGGAAGCTGTCCAGGGAATGTTTTTTGATGACCAGCAATATAAATATAAAATTAATTCTTAATAATAATGATAACAATTTTACTGGTAGCAGCCTTCTCAAGCGACGGAATATCCCAGCTCTACTATTTTTTTATCTGGAGATACCAGCAATCGTGGAGCCTTCTGAACATCAAGCAAATCTGCTCGGCTCGAAATTTTGGTGGTCTAGAGGGCAAGGGCGAGACCTAACCCTAGGACTTGGACTGGGGAGACTCAGTTTCAAATGCTCCACTCAGCCATGAAGCTCACCTGGCGATGCTGGGCCAGTAACCATCTCTCAGACTAACCCGCCTCACAAGATTGTTGTGAACCACACAGGCCAGCTGGAGCTCCTTGGAGGTGGCATCAAGGCAAAATAAACAATAAGTAAACCAGCCTTATCTGCCCGTTCCAACAATGTGCCCTTAAAACTTTTTAAACCACATTGTCTTCGCTTTTGACATTACATAGAAGGAATGGGACGTCTGTGCTTCTTTTGTGGCTGGCCTGAGCTCACCACCCTTTGCTAGCCAGGGAGGGGGAGGGGAGAGGGACCAAGTTTGCCTAAGACACCTCAGAGGTTTGGACCACCCCAGAACTCCCTCTTCCCATGCAAACACTCCAGCATTGGAGGCTGGTCCATTGGGGTGAATGGGGCACTGCCCCGCCAAACTGAGCCTGCCCTCAGGCAGACCCTACCTGCCCCCCTTCACTTATAACCAATCAGGGGGTGGCTCTGCCTGCCATTGGCTCTGGCTCCGCCTACCGCAGGTCTCCCTGCCTTCCGCCCGCCCGCCCCCCCCAATGGGCACCAGCCACCATCACACTCCAGGACCGTGTAGGGGGAATTCTGCTCCAAGCCTCGATGGCCTTGAGAGCCATTGTGACCGGGCACAGGGCTGATCGGTAGTTACTAGCCCTGAGGGCTACGTTCCACCTCCACTGTCCAGTTTCTGGAATCCGCAGGAAGGTAAGAGTTCTGTTGCGTTCATGCCCTGCTTGTGGGATTCCCATTGAGGCATCTGTGAGAAGAGGATGCTGGACTGGGTGGGCCCCCTTGGCCTGATCCAGCAGGTCCTTCTTATGTTCTTGTGATAGCCCATCCTCTCCATCTCAATTGGTCCACCCTTTCCTCCAGCGATGTGACCAGTTTCCTAAGCTCTAAAGGAAATGGGTTGTGGCTTGCCTAGCAACAGAGGCTCTCTCCCTAGCCCCACCTTTTGGTTGCTAAGGAGCCACGCTTGCTCTCCTGTCCCCCACCACCCAAAAAGAGGTTTGGTAGGGGGGATAATGTGATACCAGAGCAAGAAAGAGACAAACGAGAGGAAGCAGACGACATCACCCCAGTGTTAAGAGATAGCAAATGGAGTTTAGGTGTTATATTTTGGTGCAGGAACAAGTTCCTAGCTCTCATGGATTAAGGTGAAGAGGGAAACATTCAGGCAACGTCTGCTGAAGACTCAGAAACTGAAGGAGGTTCACAGACGAGGCTTCCTTTCAGGGAAAGGGCAGGACTCCTTTGCCACATCTATTTTTTTGCCCTTTCCCATGGTTCTTAGTTCCTGGTTCTACTTGCCTCAACCTGCCTATTTCCCCTCTTCCCCATCCTCTCCTAAAGATTGGGGGGGCTGTAGCTTCCCCACTGAGGCAGATGCATCTACTTGCACCTTTCCTGATCACAGGATCAGACGGCAAGGAAAGGTGAGTCTCGTCGGGGTCCCGTGTCTTCTCAAAAAGCAGCTGCCAGGGGGTGGGGGGTGGGGCTATTTGGATCAGGGCTACTTGATGTGGGAAAGGGTTGTGACCTTTTGTCCCACTGCTGAAGCACCAATCCAAACTCCACCCCCCAAAAAAGTAAGCTGTTGTAGAAACAAGCTAACCCCCTCCCTCCATGACCCAGACCTGACCTAAATCCAGAGCTTGGAAAAGTTACTTTTTTGAACTACAACTCCCATCAGCCCAATCCAGTAGCCATGCTGGCTGGGGCTGATGGGAGTTGTAGTTTTAAAAAAGTAACTTTTCCAAGCTCTGCCTAAATCACCTCCCTCTCCTCCGTGAGCGTTCGCTGAGAAATAAATATACACAGGGAACGCCATACACGGAGCTCCCACTCCGCAGCTCATTTAGAAACATACCGCATTGAAAACGGCGTTATATCAAGTCAGCTCCAACTAGCTCAGTATCGCCTGCACTGATCGGCAGTGGCTCTCCGGGGTTTTAGGCGGTGGGGCCTTCGGCATGCACAGCAGGTGCTCTACCCCTGAGCTTCGGCTCTTTGTCTGGTTTGACGTCTGCAGACTGAGAGTAGACACCCTTGGCAAACACTGCTCCTTGAAATGAAATGGACGTGGACTGCCTTCAAGTCAATCCTGACTTATGGCGACCCTACGAATAGGGTTTTCATGGCAAGCGGTATTCAGAGGGGGTTCACCATTGCCTTTCTCTGAGGCTGAGAGGCAGCGACTGGCCCAAGGTCACCCAGGGAGCTTCATGGCTGTGTGGGGACTCGAACCTTGGTCTCCCGGGTCGTAGTCCAACACTCTAACCACTACACCACACTGGCTGAAACACAATATAAAAGTTTTGCTATTGGGATGGGGAAATGAAAGAACATTCCCCAGCTTGCTCTTTTTTTGGGGGGGGGTAGGAGATTAAAGAAAATAATCTCAGATTCTGATCATTAAAAAGAGGGGGGAAAGAGCAACTATCAGGAAGGATTGCAACCGTTTGCAATGCAATCAGAAAACAAGCCAATGAACTGATCGAAGAAAGACAGAGGAGGGAGGGAGAGAGAGAAAGATTTTCCATACAGGATTCAAGAAGCATAATCTACAAGAGACTCCACTGACCTCTCAATTCAGTTGCAGCCCTGAGCAAGGTTCCCCCCCCCCCTGGCACCCTGGCAGCTCCACCCTGGAAGGAGGGCACGAAGCAGTTTTCCAGTTGTACAAGCCATTGGAGTGTCTGTTAATGTCTTGGCTCAATAATTAGTTTTGTATACATGTGTGTGCATGCGTGTGTGCACGCGCATAGCTGAGAGATGACCTCACTCGCCAGCGTTCCTAAAGATGCCACTCACCCAGATGACAGCTGCCAGAGTTTACTTCGAGTCCTGCAATGACAAGCTACGGGGCTGGGCCTGAGAGACGGGAGGACAGAAAAGTGCATGGCAGTTGCTAAGTAACCCCCTTCCCTTCCTCTCCCTTGTTGCAGCATGAATGTCCAAAGGAGACGCAGCTGCAGGGCCTTCATGAAGGAATCAGAAGGGGGGCCGGTTGGGGAAGGATTATGGGGGCCCTGCAAGGGAGCGTATGCCAGCTGCGATAGGGAACAGTTTAGGGCACCATGCGTCTGCTGGTGGGGGGAAATGTGGCCTCTTTCTATCAGGTCCTCGGATCTTGCTCCGGGACACACACCCGTCCAGGCTATACCCTTCACAGGCTCTGATCCATGCCTTTCTCAAGTGCTCTGACCAGGCTGGCATGTGCCCTTGCACTCCGCTGGTGCCTCACACTTGCTTGGATGGAGAGATGCGTGTAGCTATGTGTGTGTCTGTGACTTTTGCATGGTTGGAATACAACCTCCTGGATAAAGGTGTGAGTCATACCTATTGCTCACCACTGGAATGCAGCCCCAGGGCTGAAAACAGTTCCCTACCCCCTGGAGTGGAAAGACTCTATTCAATTGTTCAGTTGGCTTTCATGAGGTAAGACTTAACAATCCAACTGCCTTGGGTCGAATCCCATTCCTCTTTAAATAACATTCCAAAGACTTCTGTCAAAACCACTCAGGGTCAGTTGGCTTCTCCACACCAAGGTTCAAGGGATGGGGGGGGCGGCGGGAGAAGGCCAGTCCCAGTGGGATTTTCCCAGAACCAGCTATGTGCTCTCTCGTTCTGTCCAGATTTTTTTCCCCTCTCTGGGGCCGACCTTTGTCAGTTTTTAGAGGGAAACCAGTTTATCTATTTATCTTACGAATTGGTCCCCATAAAACATCCCGAAGTGAGTTGACAATAAAATGTGAACTAATCAAAACATATATTAAAAACATCTTCACCCAACGCAGATACAGACTAGAATAAAAATCTCCACCGAAAAGACTTGGTGGAAAAAGAAGAAAGGTTTTCAACAGGCACCAAAAGGGCAACGGAGATGTCTGTTGTGTAACAGGAGGGAGTTCCAGAGCAGAGGTGACACCACACTCCAGGCCGGTTGGCTACGTCATATGAAACGGACCTCTGGATCCCTGGAGCACAGGGATCAGTTGGGTATTTGAGGGGTGAGTTTAGCCACCCTACAATGAGTGTTTCATGGACTAAGTCCCTGCATCCAATTATATAGCAGCCATTATAAAAGTAAGAGGGGAATTGGCCCTCATATTTTAAGGCAAACCCCCTAAAATTATTTAACACCCCACCCCAAATTAATACAATCTTCAGGGGGCATTTTCACACACCCCCAACAAACAAAATTCATCCAAGCTGAATATTTCCGCCAAACACTAGAATCCCCTGTCAGTCAATTACTTAAAGTCCAATTTTTACAGAAGGTAGATGAAATTTAGGTAGATCACCAACATACATAAGTAAGAAGGTGCTGTATTGAAAAGATGACAATCCTCACAGGAAGTGCCTGTGGCTATGAACACCGCCTCCCAATCACCTTTCTTACCTGATTCCAGAGCACGTACTTAGGACTACCCAGGAGCCCTCGTACCCTCGGACATGGCCGTGGTAGCAACAGTGTTCCTGGAATCAGAAGTAACAGATGCGAGCTACTGATTAGGCTGCCTGTTTTCTGAGGGGCAAATTGTGTGAATTTTGAAGGCACATTTTAGAGTCGGATTATTTGAAATTCATCCACGGGCCACATTTAATTTTTTAAACAAAACACAGGAAAATTCCATCACTGATTCTTGGTTTATTCCAAATTTAACCCAACGCATCCTTTAATGTAGTACGCACTTTAGTATATACATTTTTGTACTAAAGAAAAGGTACAAATCTTGAAGAATAGAACAGATATATTAAATCTGGAATTAGAAAAAAATTTGGACTACATGGCTGTGATTGAATTAAGAAATAAAGAACATTGTTTGAGATTCCGTGCAATCCCTGAGGAAACAGGTGAAGACATCAGAGATAAAATTGTTAAGGCTTTAGTAAAATTTCTGGATTTGAATGAAGATCAGATGAAATTTGAAATAGATAAAGTTTATAGAATTAATTCCAGATATGCAACAATGAAAAAAATTCCAAGAGATGTGCTTGTTCACTTTATAAAGAAGACGACCAGAGATATGGTATTACAACAACATTTTAACAATACCTTTAAAATTGATGGTAAGGAAATACTGGTGTTGAAAGAAATTCCTATTAGACTTTTACGAAAGAGAAAAGAATATGCTTTCCTTACAGAAAAACTTAAGCAATGCAAAATTCAATTTAGATGGGATGTTCCAGAAGGAGTGATTTTTACATTCAGACAACAGAAATATCGATTGAATACTGTTCAAAAAGCAAGGGACTTCTTGAGAAAAGCTTCAAAAGACATGGAAGAAGATAAACTCAAAGATATGGATATAATTCCTGGGAAACAAAGTCAACAAGAACATGCAGAGGAGAGGAAGGAAGATGATGGATTAAAGGGAGCATCAGGCGCATTTTAAAATACACGCTTAAAGATGGATTACAAATATCTAACTTGGAATATAAATGGAGCCAACACGGCGCAGAAGAGAAAGAAAGTGTTTCATTATTTGAAAAAATTAAAATTGGATATAATTTGTTTACAAGAAACTCATATTAAGAAGAAAGATTCCAAATATTTGATTTGTAAAAATTTGGGTGAAGAATTTATTTCGGCTGGACCAAAAAAAAAAAAATGGAGTTGTTCTTTACATTAACCCACAATTGCTTCCTAAATTGGTATTACTGGATGATAGTGGTAGATTTGTGGGGGTTGAAATTACTTTACAGGGCACAAACATTTTGATAGTGGGTATTTATGCCCCCAATGAAGATAAAACAAGGTTTTACACAGGACTTATGGAAAAATTGTCAGAGTTTTCATATGATCATTGGTGCGTCATGGGTGATTGGAATGGGGTAATCTCACCAAAAATTGATAGACTTTCTGAAAAAAATATTAAAGAGACACAGGGTAAATTACCGAAGATTTGCTTTGAACTGATGGAAAATTTAGAATTGGTGAATATCTGGAGATATATAAATGATAACGCAAAGGAATTTACTTATTTTTCAGAAAGACATAAAACATTCTCGAGGATTGATATGATTTGGATGTCTAAAATTCTAGTGAAGGATATTTTTAAAATGGATATATTACCAAAAACTTTTTCGGACCACAATCCTGTGATATTAACTTTAAAAAAAAAAATCTTGGATTTAGATGGAGACTAAATGAATCTTTATTACAGAATGACAAAGTAGTACAAGAATGTAAGAAGAAATTAAAAGAGTTTTTTGAACATAATTTACATAAAGGAACAAATGAAAATATTGTTTGGGATACAAGTAAGGCATTTATGAGGGGATATTTTATTAAATGTAACTCTGAATTAAAAAAAAGAAACAGAAAATGCAATTAATTTTGGAAGAAATAAAACAAAAAGAGGAAGAATTGAAAAAGAATCCAACTAAAGTTTCTATTGTAAATCAAATTAAAATGTTACAGAATCAAGTATCAATGCTGACAGTTAGAGAAATTGAAAGGAAACTAAATTTTGCTAAACAAAGGACTTTTGAATTTGCAAATAAACCAGGGAAATGGTTAGCATATAAATTAAGAAAAGAACGTCAAAAAAATCTTATATTAAAGATACAAGAAGGAGATGAGATGCTGACAGATAATGTAAAAATCAAAAAGATTTTTCATCAATATTATTCAACATTGTACAAGTGTCAGGAAATCCCATCTGAAAAAACGGAAGAGTATATATCTAAACAGAATTTGCCTAAAATTACAGGCTTTCAGAGACAAGCTATTAATGGCCCTATCATGTCAAGAGAGATATCTGAAGCTATAAACAAAATTAAATTAGGAAAGGCACCAGGACCAGATGGGTTATCTGCAATGTACTATAAATGTTTGGAGGAAGAACTCTTGCTACCTTTACAGTATACAATGAATTCTATTCTGCAAGAGGGAAAGATACCGGATAGTTGGAAAAATGCTAACATAACATTAATACCTAAAGAGGAGCAAGATTTAACTAAAACAAAAAATTATCGGCCAATATCTCTATTGAATAATGACTATAAATTTTTTACAATGATCTTGGCAGAAAGAATGAAAATAATATTGCAACAACTTATCCAGGAAGATCAATCAGGGTTTTTACCTAAAAGACAATTACGTGACAACGTCAGGAATGTCTTGAATGTGTTGGAATATTTAGAACAACGAAATGATAAACAAGCAGCTTTGATTTTTGTTAGATCCTGAAAAAGCATTTGATAATTTGAATTGGAAATTTATGTTTCAGGTTTTGGAGGAAATGGATTTTGGAGACAATTTTATAAAATGAATTAGATCGATTTATACATCTCAGAAGGCTCAGATAATTGTTAATGGAGATTTAACGGATTCATGTGAAATACAAAAGGGTACAAGACAGGGATGTCCATTATCTCCCCTTTTATTTATTCTGGTCTTAGAAGTGCTGCTTAGAGATATAAGGCAAGACAAAAGGATTTCAGGATTAAAGATAAAAAAAGAAGAATATAAATTGAGAGCATTTGCTGATGATTTGATAATTGTATTAGAAAACCCTTTGGAAGGAATTAATGTATTGATGGACAAATTAAAAGAATTTGGACCGTTAGCAGGATTTAAGATCAACAATCAAAAAACAAAGATGTTGGTGAAAAATTTAACTTTAAGGGAACAGCAAGAGTTAATGGACAAGACAGATTTTACAATAGAGAAAAAGTTGAAATATTTAGGTATCATTATAACAAATAAAAATTCAAAGTTGTTTCATAATAATTATGAAAAATTATGGACAGAGATTAAGAAAGATCTGCTAAAATGGGATAAACTACAATTGTCATTAATGGGTAGAATATCTGTGATAAAAATGAATGTATTACCGAGAATGATGTTTTTGTTTCAAACAATACCTGTCATATCCTCTGATTTACCTTTTAAACAATGGCAAAAAGATATCTCTAAATTTGTATGGCAAGGGAAAAAACCAAGAGTCAAATTTAAACTACTACAAGACGCCAAAGAAAGAGGAGGACTGGGATTACCAAATCTGAGACTTTATTTTGCTGCCTGCTGTCTAGTCTGGATAAAGGAATGGATTTTATTGAGGAATAAAAGACTACTGGATTTGGAGGGCCATAATCTGAAGTGGGGATGGCATGGATATCTATGGTATGACAAAGTAAAAGTAAATGTAGACTTTAATAATCATTTTATAAGACGTCCTCTGTTGAAAATATGGAATAGATATAAACCAAGGTTTTATTCGAAAATACCATTATGTGTCTCAAGTCAAGAAGCGTTCTACAGAAGAGAAATGGCTGGAAAAGAGAAATGGTTAACTTATCAAGAACTATTAGAAAATGTACATGGAGAATATATAATGAAAGAGAGAGAACAACTGACAAAGGAAGGATACAGTTCTCAATGGTTTGCCTATTTACAATTGTTAGAAAGATATAAAATGGACAAGAAAATGTATGGGTTTGAAATAAGTAAATCTGATTTTGAAATAGGTTTGTGTACAAATGATGAAAATATAATTGCGAAAATGTATAAACTCTTACTGAAAATGGAGATGGAGGAAGAACAAGTAAAAGAGTGTATGGTAAAGTGGGCAAAAAATGTTGGTTATAACATACAAATGGATCAATGGGAAAATATGTGGAAAAAAGGCTTGAGATTTACACTATGCTATAATCTTAAAGAAAATTTCTATAAAATGATGTACCGTTGGTACATGACTCCAGAAAAGTTGTCAAAAATGTATAGTAATGTTTCTAATGTTTGTTGGAAATGTAAACAACAAGAAGGATCATTTTATCATATGTGGTGGCTGTGTAAAATGGCAAAATCATTTTGGGCACAGATAGGTAGGATGATGCAAAAAATTCTAAAGATAAATATTCAGTCAAAACCAGATTTTTTTTAATTGGGTTTTATGGATAAACAAATAGAAAAGAAATATGGAAGAATAATATTATATATAATTACGGCAGCAAGATTATTATATGCACAAAAGTGGAAAATGGAATCTACACCAACAACGGAAGAATGGCTATTGAAATTAATGGACTTAGTAGAGATGGATAAATTAACATGTTTACTTAGAGAAAAATCGACAGATACATTTCTTAAGGAATGGAAGCCTCTCTTAGACTTTTTGTTGAAAGATCAAAATAAAATGATGATATTGGGATTTGACGATTAACTAAGACAGCCTATGGAGAAAAGTGATTCTGTATGTATACATTAAGGGACAGGTTTGATGTATATTATATACTTATAGCTGATCTGCGACAAATCGGAAGTCAACTATTTTACTTTTATTTTTTGTTGTTGTATTGTTATGTTTTTTGACTTTGTTTTGTTTGTCTTTTGAAAAAAATTGAATAAAAAAATTATTAAAAAAAGAAAAAAGTATATACATTTTTGTACTCATTACTTGGCTAGAGAACTGCACTGCAAAATTCAGAGAAGTGCAAACTTCGAAGGACAGCCAAGTTTTGGTTCGTGCATAGTTTTGGAAAATGCAAATTAGGTAGTTTCACCTGTAAATGTGAACTGAATCAGATTTCTCCCGCATTCCTAGCTACTTGGACCACCGGTGTTAGAACTGGGTCTAATAAGGCCCTTAGACTACAAACCTAGTCCTTTGTGAAGTGGGGGGGGGGAGACACGCAAAATAGGGCAAACACTCAGCACCTCCCAATAGCATCTCTCTCTTGCCATCAACTTGAAAATATGTGCCCATGCATATATAATATTACAAAGCCAATAATATTACAAAGGGAAAGGGTCCAGTGTTAAAACTGCTACATCTGGTTTTACCCTTCTTTTTAAATAAACTAAAATGTTGGCTCAACAGCTCAGACTGCCGAATTGTGCAGCACATGAGCAATTCACCACACACAGTGTTTACAAAAGCAGATGATCTGTGTTAGAGATCATCCTTAGATGATTTTCTCTGGGTGTCTCCACCAAATGGGGAGGCTCATTTGGCTACTAGGGAAAGGGCCTTTTCAGTGGGAGCACCCACATGGAATGCCCTCCCCAGAGAGGCTCACTTGTTGCCTGTTGCCTTCCTGGCGGTCTTATCAGCACCAGGCAAAAACCTATTCATTTTTCCAAGCCTTTTAAACTTTGAACTGTTCAGTCACTGAATTTTAGATCTGCTGCATACTTTTAGTGACACCAGGTCTGTCTTGGCTGCTGAAACTTTTATGCTGGAATCTTTTTGTTGTGTTTTAATATTCTGTGGTTACTATTGTTGTGCATGTTTTGTTATGTAAGCCACTCAGAAAATACTGTTATTTGGCCATGTATAAATGTGGTTAAATAAAGGAATAAATACTATTTTAATGCTGCAAAATCCACCATCACTACCTTCACAGTCTTACACATCTTACTTACAGTGTGGTTGAGTGACACAGTTACTGCCTGCCCATCTGCCGTATAATGCGTCTCCGTGTAATCTGGTGACAGCAGCCTGCTGGAAAATGAATCGAGGGAGAGAGAGAGAGAGAGCGCACAGGTTTGGAAGAAATATGCATTATTATGCTCCTCTTTTTAAAATTATTTATTTCATTTATGCATCGGTACCGATGAAGCATCTTGAAGCCATTTCACAATACAATAAAATCCATATGCACAACAATTACACACATAAAAACAATTTCAAAGAAATTCAGATACTGATATATCAAAGAAATTCAGATTCCTTTTTTAAAAATCTCTGTTGCACTGAATTGACATGGACTTCCCTAGGAAAAGGGACTGATTATAAAATCACTCTGGGGATTGCAGCTCTGTGGAGGGAATTAGGGGGGTCTCCTAACAACTCTCAGCACCCTTAACAAACTTTAGCTCCTAGGATTCTTTGGGAGAAGCCATGACTGTTTAAAGGGGCATGATACTGCTGTAAATGTATAGTTCAGATGTAGTCCGAAAAAGAAACAACCTTTTGGCCGTTAGGAAAGTTATTGATTTATTTTGTTATTGTCATTAGAAATGCAATGAAATTATGAACGTTTTTCAAAAAAGGGAAAGTGACATGGAAATGTATTGAAAAGTGCAGAATGAACTAATGATTAACAGGAAGACATAGAAACACCCTACCAGGACGGATGCTCACTGTCATATAACTTCCCTGCATACAACTCAGAATTTGAATACCGCTTACCAAGAAAACTCTGTTCATAGGGTTGCCATAAGTCGGAATCGACTGGAAGGCAGTCCATGCCATTCCAAAGGCCAGATATAATCTAACCTCCATGTTAGCTTTATGCAAGCAAATCAGGATGAATGCTCAGTAAATAGGCCCTTTGGAGGAGTGTGCTTTGAAACAACCACCATTTCCCCCAAATTCTGCAGCCACTTGAACCGACGCCACCTCAGAATGATGCCTTGGACTCGAGTGACCAGGAACTCCCCCCTCCCAGCTATCTCCAGAACACAAAACACTGCCAAAAGGGTCAGTTGAAGAACTGCCTTAAATGGCGCGGAGTGGCAGTGCTATCACAAGACAGGCACCAGAGCAGCCGGCAAAGATCTTCTCTCTGCTGATCTAGCCATCTCCAGGCTGCCTTTCCACGGGTCAGGCTTCGAAGGCATGCATTTGGCATGAATCACAGTTTCCCCCCCCTCCAAAATACCACTTAGATTAACTCCTCGTGCCCTTCCGCTGGGTTCCTGTCTGAGGGCTCTCTGTCTGGAGACAGAAACTGCAAGCCACAGGATGATTTCAGAAGAAAAAAACCCTTCATATCCAGGTTGATTCTTAGTCACCACTGTACTGGGTACTATTTTTTTTTCTAAAAAAAATAGTCACAATTTCTACAACCAGGAAAGCCAGCTTATGTGGCTGTGCCAATTAAGGAAATGTGAGTACCAACCCTGTAGCCAGGAGTTCTTGCTAGATGGAACACCCACATTTCAAGGTGGGGCATTTTGGGGGGAGGGGGGAGAATGTGAGGGCCAAGCCAGAGGAAGGGAAAGGCAGTGACCTCCCCCTTCAATCCTCTTCCATGGAGAGAGTGCATTCACTCACATAATGAGCTATGTAAAGGTCAAGAACACATGGAATTAAATGACTAGCATAAAAAGAAAGTTAAGGATACAGTGAATACCCAAACTCCTTGAAGATTCCTTCTTCTAGTCTTGTTCCTGACCTTTAGATTGCCCTTTCTGTTGGACAATCAAGGGAAAACCTTTTTTAAGTGGTTACTATATACAGGATTAACTAAGCAATCATGGAAAGCAAATGGATTTTTTAAACTGGTTGTTGGGTTGATTTTTCTGCCCAGAAACCTGAAGAGGCCTTATGCTGAGCTGTACACTTTGGGAAAACCAGAAATTAGGCCTGTTACACCCTAGGTGACCAGCCAGCCAGATAACTGTAGCGTGCACAGCAGTGTTTATATTCTTCTAGGGCTGTTTTCATCCTTTGCCATCAACTATGCATGAAAAAGAAGAAAACAATAGCCACTTTAATTGATAGTGAGTGCTTGAAAAGGTTAAAGGGTAACAAGATATTTTTCCAGATCACTTTAAGTTATTTGCAATATGCATCCAATCCTGCACTACTCATAATAACTGCAAAATAAACAAATTCTTACTACTTACTGCAAGGAAACAAACATGCTTCTTTATTGCTGGCTGGGTAGAAAACACAATTGAAACTGAAACTGAAAAACACAGCAAAGGAAAATCCAAGGGGTGGCATCTACCTCCAGCCCGTAATATAAAGTTCTAATATTTAACGCTTCAGGGATCATGTTACTATGCTGACTGTATTTTTTTGTGGGGTGGGGGGTTTCCAGGATCATTTAATTATGGGGTGATTGTGGTCATGAACAATCCACCCTCAGTCAGGAAAAGTCTTGAGTGAGCAAATTGTTGGGGCTCTTCCAGATGAGGCTTTTGTTGTGCACTCACCTTGTCTTATTCACTGATTTTTTCAGAGAGCCTTATTCTTAAATTGGTCCTGTTCTTAAAACAAGCTGTCATTCTTTAAATGGAGGCTGCTATGTTCTGTCATGCCACAAATTAAAAATACAATTCCCCCCCCCAAAAAAAAAATCCAGAGGGGAGATGCACTCATTTGTCATACCTTGACTACAGGGCTGTTGAATATATTGGCTGATTTGCATAATTCTGGACACCAAAGCATCAGGACTTGGAGAGCCAAGATAACAAAATCGATTTGACTACACTTGGCAATTGATCACATAATTCATGTTCAATTGTTCATCTAATCCAGCATCCTGTTTCCCACAGTGTCCAATAAGGTTCCTTCAGGGAGCCCACAAGCAAGGAATGAAAGTAACAGCCCTCGCCTGCTGTTTGCTCTCCTAACTGGCATAGCAAGATACATTGCCTTAGCATGTGGAGGCTCCATTTTAGCTATCATGACTAACAACAATTGGTAGATGTCTCTTCTTCTATGAATCCCATCATCACCATCATCATCACCACCAACAACAACATCATCATCATCCCTGTCCATTAAGCCATGCTGGCTGTGACTGATGAGAGCAACAACTGCAGGGGGTTGGACTTGATGGCCTTCTAGGCCCCTTTCAACTCTACTATTATATGATTCTATGAATTTGTCTCATCTCTTTTTAAAGCCATCCAAGCCAACGGCTGACACCAGCAGTTCTGAGAAAGAGCAGCCCTTGCTGTTATCTACTGAGCCTACCCAACCCAACCCAAGGCAGCAGCCCCCCCTAAAAAAAACCAGTTGCACTGAATCACATTGCAGCCTTTTTTTCCCCACAGCTGCCTGCTGTCTCTCAGCAGCCTTCCTGGGAGGCTCAAGGTCTGACATGCAACTCAGCTTTGCCACTGACAAATCACTTCCTGATGTTGGAATGGACAATAAAAACCCAGGAATGGAGACAAGAACATGAACCAAAAGCAGAATCTGAGATGAACACGGAGCCTTCCCCCCTCCCCTTTCAGATCATCAACGGGGGAGAAAACAGGCCCTTCAGAGGGGGGGAGTTGGTGCGATCTGCCCTGTAACTTTGAGAAGGGAGATGCTGGAATGCGAGGTTTCTGTAGGACTGGCCCCAGGCATTCAGGTGATGGAAGTGAAAATCCAAGAGGTGCCCGCCATTCATTTCAGTTAAGATAGGGGCAGAACTCAGGGGAGAGTTTTTCTGAGCAAGCCTCACTGAAAGGAACAAGAGCTGTGTGTGAATGGGAACCAGGTAGGACTTTGGGGGGCAAAGGAGCAAGAGGGCCCCCAAAGACATAGGGATGTCCCACCAGGTCTAAGTCCCACCAGGCATCTCTCTCTGCCCCTCGGTACTCTCTCTAGCCCATACTAGTCCTACTTTTGCATCCTCCTCAAGGGTTTTTGCCTGGCCAGAATATGTCTTGAACTCAGATGATGCCTCATGTTTGTCTGGAAGGAGGATGAGGGGGATGACTCTCTGTAGAAACTAGCCTGCTGGACAAAGGTAAAATTTATATTCATTGCTCCGCCCACTTTTGCCTCCAGCCCCACCCACCAGTTGCATGAGGCCCCCAGGAGGTTGCCCAGAAGGGAATGTGGCCCTTGGACTTAAAAAAGTTCCCCAGCCCTGGCTTATTTTATTTATTTATTTATTACATTTATATACCGCCCCATAGCTGAAGCTCTCTGGGCGGTTTACAGCAATTAAAAACAATAGAAACAAATATACAGATTTGAAAACACAAAAAACAATTTAAAAACACAATTTAAAAACACGCATTTTGTAGTAAGTGAGGTATGAGTGAAAACTGCTTGCAAAAACGTAGACATGAAATTGCATAAGGGCATGTATATAAGAAGAAATTTGCAGTAAAATGCAGAAATGTGGAGAACGGAACTTCAGAAAGAAAAACTGAAACTGACAAATTCACCCATCCCTAGCAGGAACTGATGGTAGTTTGTAGTCCAGAATATATGGAGGGTCACAAGTTGGCGAAGGCTGACCTAATGCTGTGTTTCCAAACCATGTCCCACAAAAAAGAAATTAAATACTTCAAAGACTCCCATGAGCTCAACTCTTGCCAAAGGAGGATCCATAGCAGAATTACCCATGCCTAGGAGAGACTCCCAGTTGTGCCTCTTTGTGAGTCCCTGCATGGGGTTTGTCTCCTCCCAGTCAGAAAGTATGCCCAGAGCAGTTAATTGAGAAGAAACAGGAGTGGAAATTGTATCCTTTCAGCGATGGGTCATATGGAACCTCACATAGCCCTAACAGTAAACCCTGTTCAGGTTTTAGAGTGCAGCAGTGTTTGGGGGTTACATTTTTAAAGGAACATACATGCCTCAGTTATAAGGATGGGCAAATCAGTCAATTTCAACAAGCCTTTTAAGTAGAGACCGTTTCCCAGTCTGGGTCTGTACTGGAATTGCTTTTTGATGTGTTTTTAAAGCTTTTTTTGTAATGTTTTGAAAGATGTGTTGTTTCAAAATATTTTAAAATCTGTTTTAAAGATGTTTTAGAGTATTTTTAGTGTTTGCCGCCCTGGGCTCCTACTGGGAGAAAGGGAGAGATATAAATTTAATTAATCGATTAATTAAGTTTTGTTTCTCTCCATTTCCCATTTTTCCAATCTTCAGTTCTCCGGAGTTCCACATCAATTTGCAATTTTTAAAAAAGACCTGATGAAAATTCTTCAGCACTTTAATGCAAATTCCTCCTAACAGAACACATTTTAAATGCCATTTTGCAAAGCAATTTTTCTTTACAAATATGAGGATTTTTATGTACACTTTACCCTCATATACCTATTTTTATGCACATTCCTTGGCTGGAAAACAGCATTGCAAAAGTCAGAGAAGTGAATTTTCAAAGGATGACTCTGTTTTGGTTTGCATATTGTTTCAGAAAGTGTGCATTAGGCAGGTTTGTCTTTAAATGTGAACTGAATCAAATTTCTCCTTAATCCTTAACTCAGTTACCAGTAGTTTGTGAAATGTGGGCCTTGGCGTCATAGAATCACAGAATAGTAGAGTTGGAAGGGGCCTATATCAAGTCCATACCGACTATCACTTTCCCAACTTTAAAACTGCTCATTTCTATAAACTTGCTGAGATTGTGTTCAGCATCAAATCAGAATTTGTTGGCAGGCGAGACTACATCCATTCTGTCTAGATTTAAAGGTCCCCACCCTGAAAACGCAGGATATGGTTTGGTGGTTCATTGCAGTATCCAGAAAATATCAGCGTTATGCTACTAAGACAAGCAAGCTCGTAGCCCTTAAGGTTCCCCTACACTGAGCAGCGGCTTGGGAATAGGAAAGACCATGTATCCCACCTTCAGCTCCTTGGTGGAAAGGTGGGATATAAATTAAATAATAAAATAGATCATCTTCTAGAACATCTCCTGCTCTATGAAGTGTGTATAGGTACCCTGCACACATGCACAAACCCTCCTCTGTTAACTGTAGACCAATTTCCAGCATCTGAAGGTTCATAAAGAGATGAACGAACATGTCAGGAGCAGTTGTTTCTCTGACTCTATATTTACTGGGCAACTTTGGCAACTTCCTAGAGGAAGCCATGCACATCACAGCAGGAAACTTTCTCTACCCCCCTGGTTGTTTTATTTTGTTCTACAGTCATCCCAAGAATATCGTAATGCTTGTGGTGTTCCACCTTGTGCAGACCGCATCGCAGACTGGGCCAATCACCTTGCTGAGCTGGCACACACTCTCTCATCTGCACCTCCAGCGCCATAGACTTCTCAGCAAGCAGATAAAATCAGCCTGTTCCAGATCTCACTGTCCATGTTTAGGGAGAGAGAACAAAGCATATCCACATTTTGGCAACATAAACGATCAGGTTTTAAAATTAAGACAGAATCCTGGAACCACAGGACAACTCGCTTGTAAAAAACAAACAAATGCTGGACACATTCATGGAGGGCAGAACTATGAATGACACTTAGGAGAGCTAGCTAAATGGAACCTCCTTGACCAGATGCAGTTTACCGAGTACCAAATGCTGGGGGTAAATGACAGGAGGTGACTGGTTCTTTCATGCCGATCACTCCTCCTATCCAGCTCTACTGCTCTCACAGTGCGTTCCTATCTATGTCTGTGCAGCACTGAGTATCAGGGGGGCTCACCCCTTATATACCCAGTTGATCACTGCACTCTGCAGGTGAGGGCCTCCTGCAGATACCTTCTTATCAGAAGGTCAGTTCCACACAACATAGGAAGCAGACCTTTCATGTTGCGGCACCGACACTTTGGAATTCCCTCCCTTTAAATATTAGACAGCTGCCTTCTCTGTTATCCTTTCGGCACTTATTGAAGACCTTCTTTCAACAAGCCCTTTAAGTAGAGACCTTATCCCAGTATGCGCCTGTGCCGGAACTGCTTTTTCAGATGTTTTGCTTTTAAGATGTTTTTAAAGCTGTATTGTTTTAAAGATGCCTTTAGTATTTTATCACTTGTTTGCCACCCTAAGCTCCTTCTGGGAGGAAGGGTAGGACATGAATTAAATAAATAAATAATAAACTGGACAGCAGCCTCGGCCACCCTAAAGTTTCCTGCATTCATAAAAATACTCTGCACATTCTCTTTGCTGCCCTTGGGACTGAAGTCTCTGCCACCGCACCCATCCCATGCGATGCTTCATTCCTCCCCTTCTCTTTTTCCCAATATGTCCACAAACCCCACCTTTTCTGTGAAAGCTTTGGCTTGCCCAATTTTCATTTTAATTTATTAGGGTTCACTTATAGACAACTTGTGGTCCCCAGAACCAGAGCTTGGAAAAGTTACTTTTTTGAACTACAACTCCCATCAGCCCCAGCCAGCATGGCCACTGGATTGGGCTGATGGGAGTTGTAGTTCAAAAACGTAACTTTTCCAAGCTCTGCCCAGAACACAGCTTCCCGACATTGTCACCAGAGTTCCCTAGGAAGAGGAACTGGTTGTTAAATCACTCTGACAACTGTAGCTTTGTGGAGGGGAATAGGGATCTCCTAAAACCTCTCAGCACTTGTAGTAACAGACTACAGCTCCCAGGATGCTTTGGGGTAAGCCATGACTGTTAAAGAGGTAAGTTAGTACTTGAAATGTACGGTGGCTTGCTTTAGTTAGGATTGAGGCTATCATTTGTCTGCTGCGCCTTCAACACAAATTTTTGTCACCAGGACGGCTAGCAAAGTGACAAAGTGGTACAAAAGGAAAGGAAATTTAAGAACAGGAAGATGCAGCCGCCGCATGCAAACTGATAAGAGCAAATCAAAAAGAAGAAACAGCCCAGACAGTTAAGACTCACTGCTCTGTGTTAAAGAATGCTTACATTTGCAGTTCTTAAAAGCCTGGGAAAATAGGAATGTTTTTGTCTGGACCCCTAAATTATCATAACAAGAACTCCAGGCAGGCCTCATTCCAGAGGAAATTCCAACCTGTGGTTTTTTAAAAAATAAATAGATAGATAAATAATATGCCTAGTCAGGGGTGGAGGCAGGTAAGGGGCGGGGCCTAGCAAGGTTCTTTGTCACATCAGGGGGTAATGCCTGGTGGATTTTTTTTTTGGGGGGGGGAACAAATAGGACCTTCTCAGCTGAAAATGCCCGCTTTCGATTAAAATGCATAAGGCAGCTTACGGATTGAATAAAACTAAGACCTATGTTGTATGAAACCGTATGTTCAAAGAAGATCCAGATGGTGGGACTTATTCCTCAAGATTTTTTGGGGGAAAGGCTGGTTTAAACTTTAAATAGTGGAGAGTGGTGTGAGACTAGACCCGAATGTGGGTTTTATTCTGCAAAATACAGCTGCCAAACCTACAGTGAAAATACCTTGTGAGCAGATAAAACATCTCTGTTGGCAACCCTGGTGCAGGCTAGTGGTGCCTGATGCCCACTGGGACTGGCAAGGCAGAAGGCAGGGAGGCCAACACTAGATGAGCCAGAGTCAAGGACAGGCAGAGTTGCCACCAACCCGCCCATTGGCTGTACGTAAGAATGCAGGCCGGTGGGGGCTGGCTGAGGGCAGACTAAAGTTAGAAGGGCAGTTCCCCCTTTGCCCTAATAGACTGGTCTCCACTAGCTGATCCCCACACAGCCATGAAGCTCACGGGTGACCTTGGGCCAGTCCCTGCCTCTCAGCCTCAGAAGAAGGCAATGGTAAACCCCCTCTGAATACCGCTTACCATGAAAACCCTATTCAGAGGGTCACCATAAGTCAGGATCAACTTGAAGGCAGTCTTTTCTACTGAGACCGACAAACTTGGCTTTGTTGTTAAGTTACTCCCTTCTGTTTTTCCCAGCGTTATTGTCTTTTCTAGTGAATCATGTCTTCTCATTATGTGTCCAAAGGATGATAACCTCAGTTTCATCATTTTAGCTTCTAGTGACAGTTCTGGTTTAATTTGTTCTAACCCCCACTGGTATAGCACAGTGGGGAGGAGAGCCTGGCTGGGAGTCTGGAGTCTGTGAGTTCAAATCCCGCTCATGTCTCCTGGGTGTTAAAGGCCAGCTAAAGATCACTCCCACAGGGAGTGGCTCAGGGGTGACGTGCCCTGCCACCTGTGCAGCTGTGGGCAAGCTGCATAGTCCCAAGGAGCCCAGTTGCCGCCCAGCTGGCAGTTGTGGACAAAGAAGGGGCTCGCTTGTACAGCTGTGGCAAGCTGAGCAGGCCCTAGACAGCTGGGGAGGACTGGCCTCAGAGGGAGGCAATGATAAACCCCCTCTGAATACCGCTTACCATGAAATCCCTGTTCATAGGGTAGCCATAAGTCGGGATCGACTTGAAGGCAGTGCATTTACCTTTCCACTGGCTCAGGCCAAGGAGGGTGCTGTCCATGGAACAAGATCAGAAACAGGTACCCCCCTCCCCACGCCATCCCTGTACTAAGCCAAACATCTCTCTCCTCTCTGTCTTTTCTTAGTTACTTTGGAGAGAACAAGGGAGAGGTCCTGCACGCTCTTCAACCTTAGCAATCCTTTCCAAGATCAAGTCTATCTCCCAAACACTTCCTACCTCGGCTGGGCTCCAAGTTCAGCGAGGTTTTTCTGCAGGGGTGCTGGCAACAGTAATGTGCACGAACAGAGTCTCGACTCTTAATTTGTTTTCCTCTTCTTCCCTCCTCGCCTCTCCCCACCTCCACCCCTGTCGAAAAATCCATGGGTGTATAAAAGACATGAAATAACATTCCAGAATCCCCAGCAAGTGGAGGGTTATGGAGCCAAAGGAAACGTGGTTCAGGAGACAGCAGTGTTGCTGGCAGCAGGGCAAGATCCAAAAGAACTCCGGAAATTGTTTCCGAGAGACAGAAGTAACCACAAACTCGAAAACTGTGCAACGTTATCCCTCATGTTGTGAGAGAAGATGCTAGGTTTGAAAACTAGTGTTTTCATTTTGCCTTCCCGATAATGTCTCCTCAGCACTGTTATGGATGGGTAAAGTAAACTGGTCTAGGCAAGCTCAGCTAGGCAAGAAGCAGAAACGAAACACATTGAGATCAACTTCTCTGCGAGTTCTGCAGCTCCTTGTCAGATAGCTGAGATCTAAGGTCTTGCAAGGTGGATGGGAATAGGGAAATCAGTTCATCTAGTATTGTTATTATTATATATGTATGTATGTGTTTATTATTACATTTCTATCTCCCCTCCCCTCGCAGTTTTATCCTCACAACAACCCTGTGAGGTAGGTTACACTGAGAGGCAGTGACTGGCACAAGGTCACCCAGCGAGCTTCATGGCTGAGTGGGGATTTGAACCGTGGTCTCCCAGGCCCTAGTCTGACACTTTGACCACTACATGAAAAGGGCATAATGATGTTGTGATTGTAGGGCTATGTCTTGAGCTGCAAATTATAAGGTCACATCTACAGCATGCACTTAAAGCACATGGATCCCCCCTCCAATTTTTTTGGGGAACTATAGTTTGCCCCTCCCAGAGCTACAATTCCCAGGATTCTTTGGAGGAACCCACACACTTTAATGTGATTTAATGTATGACATGGATGTGATGTGGCTAAGTTTGCCATTTGCTGTGATTGTCTTTTGTCTTTGCAAAACTGTTCAAACAAGCAACTCTGAAGTATCCACCACCTCAGTGGATGTAAGAAAAGTTTGGACCAGCTGACTATAAAGCTTACAAACAAAGACTGCAACACTTGTGCTCTCAGCTCTTTGTAGGCAGTTGCTGTATTGTTCCGAGTAATTATGATTCCAGCTAAAGAAATGCTTTCAATTTAACAATGCACATTTTATTCCACTTCAACCCCACAGGAGAGGTTTTGCAAGCAGCCCTTACACTTGAGCCAATAATTCCCATCACCCCCTCCAGAATGGAAGTAGGAACCAAAGCGCTCCATGAGAGGGTGCACGGCAGGAAGCCATTCAAGGAGACACAGAAAGAACTGGCACCCCGGAGCAGCAGCCATTTTGAAACCAGTTCTCGCAAGAGCTGCCCCGTGCCAAGGAAAAAATGTTTTGCTCCACCCTTCATCCTCCCAGGTTTTTGTTTTTGCAAAATGTTTGCAGCAGTCACTAGATTACACCCTGCCCCTAATCCCAAACCAGTTCTTGGAACAGAAAAACCACTTTATGGGGTATTTCAAAGCCAAAAAGCCAATCACATAGTCAGAGAGAGCTCAAATCTAAAGCAGTGGGGAATCAGGCTGGAACATCAACTGTACGCTTAGGCTCAAATCCTATACGTGTCTGGGAGTGAGACCCATTGAACTCAGTGGGGCTTACTTCCAAGTAGACACGAACAGGAACACACTGTTATTTATCAGGAGAGAAAACCTAGTTCTAGTTCCTATGAAAATGATTTACAGATTTTTATAACTTTCATGTCTGATGACCCATTTTTGCAAGTTTGTATTTCTGTTTCTTTAATGTATTCTCCTTGATTTTTTGTGTTACGTTGTTCTTTGTTTTAACTGGGCACCACACGAGTCTCGGGGATAGGAATGAATTAATAATAATAATAGTCATAGTTACACTTACATACGGCTGTCCCAAACCAAACAGCTGGATTTGGGAAGTTCCCATGATCAGGATGGGTGTCACTTCCCCTGGAGGGCAAAAAGTCTAGGGAGGGCCCAGGAATGGAAACAAACTCCATTGTAATGTTGTTAGTCATATTCTCTCTGTCTCTCTACACATTTTTAACACAACTGTTTTATAATTTCTGGTCAGGCTGTTGTCCACGCACTGGTAACCTCCAGGCTGGATTACTGTATTGAGCTCTATGTGGGGCTGGGGCTGTCCTTGAGATTGGTCCAGAAGCTGCAGCTGGTGCAAAATGGGGTGGTGAGACTGCTCACTGGAGCAGGGTATTGCCAACATGTCACCCCGCTGCTGAAAGAATTGCACTGGCTGCCCATTTGCTACCAGGCCAAGTTCAAGGTTCCAGTTTTGGTGTACAAAGCCCTATACAGCTCGGGACCAGGATACCTGAAAAACCGTCTTACCCCTTATATACCCAGCCGATCACTGTGCTCTGCAGCTGAGGCCTCCTGCAGATACCATCTTATCAGGAGGTTCATTCTGCACAACATAGGAAGAGGACCTTTAGTGTGGCGGCACCTACCCTGTAGAATTCTCTCCCCTTAAATATTAGGCAGGCGCCGTCTCTGCTATCTTTTTGGCGCCTTTGGAAGACTTTCCTCTTTCAACAAACCTTTTCAGTTGAGACCTATCCCAGTCTGCATCTGTGTTAGAATTGCTTTTAATATGTTTTCTTTAATAATAGGTTTTTAACCTTTTTTTTTTAAAAAAAAAGATGTTTTTAAAGCTTTTTTAAAATGTTTTTAACGTTGTTTTGTTTTAATGTATTTTAAGGCCTTTTTATGATGTTTTAAAGTGTTTTTAGCGTTTCTGTTTGCCACCCTGGGCTCCTGCTGGAAGGGCGGGATATAAATTCAAATAATAAATAAATAAATAATTTGGCCCATCCATTTTTATCTGTTTTGCTCTTGCCACCCACACCTCTCTGTGAATTATCCCCATTTCACAGAAGGGCTATCCAAACAGACCCAGAAGAAAATTTTTGCACAAACTGTAAAAATCAGATGGTGGATGTTTTCAAAACGAACTGGAGGATGAGGGTTGTCTACCCCCATCCTTCTTCGCTTAGAAGTCCACATTCTGATGCTCTCCGGATGTTGTGGGCTACAACTTCCATCAGCCCCAGCCAGGGTGAGGACAGCATTTTCTCTAAACCACGCCCACTTCATCATATGTGGTGTCAAATTTGCAGCAGTGTCTTTACCTGCCACGCAAGGAGAATTATGCACCTTAAAGTGTATTCCCAATTGTTCCTTGAGTGCCCTTTACATTTATTTATTTAATTTATATCCTGCTCTTCCTCCTAGAAGGAATCCAGGGCGGCAAACAAAAACACTAAAAGCACTCTAAAACATCTTAAAAGGAAACGGACCTTTAGTGTAGTGGCACCGACCCTGTGGAATTCCCTCCCCTTAAATATTAGGCAGGCGCCATCTCTGCTATCTTTTCGGCGCCTTTTGAAGACTTTCCTCTTTCAACAAGCCTTTTAAGTTGAGACCTTATCCCAGTCTGTGTCTGTGTTAGAATTGTTTAATATTTTTAATAATGTTTTTAACTCTTTTTAAGGTTGTTTTTTTAAATGTTGTTAATGCTGTTTTGTGTTAACGTATTTTAAGATCTGTTTTCATGATGTTTTAAAGTTTTTTGGTGCTTTGTTTGCCGCCCGGAGGAAGGGCGGGATACAAATTAAATAAATAAATAAATAAATAAATAAATAAAAAGAAAATACTTATGTTATTTATTTATTATTTGATTTATATCCTGCCCTTCCTCCCAGCAGGAGCCCAGATTTACTTTAAAACATATTAAAACAAAACATCTTTTAAAACATCATTTTTTTAAAAAAAAACAGCTTTAAAAGCATCTTCAAAACAATTCTAACACAGATGCAGACTGGGATAAGGTCTACTTAAAAGGCTTGTTGAAAGAGGCGCCGAAAAGGTAACAGAGATGGCGCCTGTCTAATATTTAAGGGGAGGGAGTTCCACAGAGTAGGTGCCACCACACTAAAGGTCCATTTCCTATGTTGTGCGGAACGGACCTCCTGATAAGATAGTACCTGCAGGAGGCCCTCACCTGCAGAGCGCAGTGATCAACTGGGGATATAAGAGGTAAGACGATCTTTCAGGTATCCTGGTCCCAAGCTTCATAGGGCTTTGTACACCAAAACCTTGAACTTGGCCTGGTACCATTTGTCACCATAGACCAGTCCCACTGCGATTGGTTCCTCTCAGGAGCTCCAATCCCTTCTGAAAGCAGGGGTTGCAATCAGCAGCACCAATCAGATACACTCCAGAGTTCTGGATCAGGAGCCGGAGGGTTCAGCCAATCCTTGCCGAAAGCTGTGATCAGCACTGACTGCAACGCCCATTAGGACCAGCTTCAAGCTCATTCTTTAGGCAGCTTGAGTTCAAGCCAGTCTGCAAGAGGAACATTTTTCCTTTGCCTGCATGGTTTAAAATCGAATCATGCAGGCAAAAGGAAATCCTTCACCTGGCATCCCTTATCTGGGGGGGGGGGGGTACAAGGTTGGCATAGGCTGTTCTAGGCTGCACCACGTCAGATTACAGGTGGAACTCATATATTAAGCACTCAGCCCCAAGCATGACTGAGCATAACAACAAATGCCAGAGGGAAGGAGAGGCTAGAACTCTTCTTCCATATATAGGAATTAATTTCTTTATTGGAGCAGAGAAGACCGTCCTGAAAGCCCTCCCCGCCTCCTCGCTATGGTTGTCTGCAATGGTACAGTTCCAACACAGGATGAGCACTTGAGTGAGAATTACATCTCAAAGTTTTGTCAATAAACAGAAGGCAATAAAGTAGCCCAGTGGCAGAGGATCTGCCTTGCATGCAGATGATGCCAGGTTCAATCCCCAACAGCATCTCCAGGGGTGGGAGAGAACACAGTCTGGAAACCCTGGAGAACCTCTGCCTCTCAGTGCAGACATTACTGAGCAAGCTGCACCAATGGTTGTCAGACTCAATGTAAGGCAGTGTCCTATGTTCCTAACTATTATCCAAATGAGAAAATCGTATTTTAATGTAATATTTCGTAACTTGTTTTTCTAAACATGATATGGGCATAAGGAATTCCGCAAAAAGGCCTGGCATTAATGAGAATACACAGTTAAATCTGTTTACTTGTGTGGAAGTTAAATCAAGCTAGGCAGATCTGACTGCAGATTTCTCCCCCCCCCAAAAAAAAAAATCAGCTTGAGGACTAAGGACAAGAGAAATAATAGCTTGGCCAAGATCACCCAGTAAAATCTCTCCCTGTAGAGTTGGGACATGAGCTCAGCTTTCCCTGGAATATGTCTAATTTATTTATTTACGTAGACTTAAGGGAATGCTACCGCATAACACAAAGTTCCCCAAGAAGCTTACAATATGAGTAACAAATAAGTAAAAAAACAATGGTTACATTACAGGTTCCTCCAGACTGACACTGTTTTGAGGGAGGGATTCAAGCACATACCATACATGTAAGTTTGCACAATGAAAGCGGGTTATAGCACTTAAACAAAAGAAGACTTTCTGCAGTGAAGAACGTGACCGTGTAATGCATTGAAAAGTGTGGGATAAAACCACTAGAAAAGTGAATTTTAAAAAAAAACACCAGCAAGCAAATTAGGATGAATGCTCATTGCCATATACGGGCCTCACAAACAAACGGAAGAGATGCTCAATAAAGACCAGACACAGTCTAATCTCTGTGTAAGCTTTGTGCAAATAAATCAAAACGACTGCTTAATAAGGACCGGACGTAGTCTCACCACAAATAGGCAGAAACAAAGAGATCCCAACACAAGCAGAAGACTTTCCTCCTTGTCTTCCTCAGAGTGGAAGATGGAGCTTTAAAGTCCAAGTTCTTTTCCTGCGCACATGCGGTCATTTCTCTTTTAAGCTCCACCTGGTCCTGGTTGCCCTGAGGCACACCAACAGAGCCCCCTTCCCTTGCGTGAATTCCCAGAGATTTGCAGGACCCGGCCAAGCCTGGCTGCAGAAACGCAAACAAACCTGACAGACTCTCTCCCCTGCTGCGCGCAGCTTTCCCCAAAATCAAAAACAGCTCCATTTTTTATGATCGTGCATTTTGACAGGACTGAAGTTAACAGCCAAAAGGGAAGGTGAGCTAGGGGATAAGGAGGGACTTGGGGAGAGTCCAGCTCAGACTGTTAATATCGCAAA
The DNA here is from genome assembly GCF_030035675.1 of Rhineura floridana. Taxonomy (NCBI): domain Eukaryota; kingdom Metazoa; phylum Chordata; class Lepidosauria; order Squamata; family Rhineuridae; genus Rhineura; species Rhineura floridana. Next base: position 122,200,257 of record NC_084488.1, read on the forward strand.
TCAGCCTTCGCCAAGTTGGTGCCCTCCAGATGCTTTGGACTACAACTCCCATCAGCCCCAGCCATCACCCCCTGCCTCCCAGGAAGAACATCATGGCAAGCGAGTGGCCAACTTGGCCCCAAATAACTGATGGGAGTTTCCTTCTCCCGTTCCTTTCAGAAATACGTTCTTAGGAACTTTGTAGCTAAGAATTTCTGTCTGAGTTTGCTTTCTTCCTCCTTCCTCCCAAACCCCTTTCATTGTACGTAGTGTCTTTTTTATTTATTATTTATTGGTTGGTTGGTTGTTTAAAGTTTTTAGACTGTAAGACTCTGAGAGCACAGATTATCGTAAGCTACTCTGGGAGCCTTTTTCAGCTGACAAGCAGAGTTTAAAAAACACTTTAAATAGACAGAAAGATAGATTGTATTTAGAAGAATACATGCTTCTATCCATGGAAGTTCCATTTAGAGCAAGGGTAGGGAACCCTCAAATTCAGAGCTCAAATGCGGCCCTCCAGGCCTCTCTATCTAGCCCTCGGGAGTTTCCCCAGATCACACCTCAAGGCTACACTCCCTATGCCCACGCCAGAGCTTGGAAAAGTTACTTTTTTAAACTACAATTCCCATCAGCCCCAGCCAGCATGGCCACTGGATTGGGCTGATGGGAGTTGTAGTTCAAAAAAGTAACTTTTCCAAGCTCTGCACCTTCACCAGCCCCTCTCCATAACCTCCTCAAGGGCTTTTGCTGGCTAGTATGTGTCCTTAGACTATGATAATGCCTCTTGCTTGCCTAGGTGGAGGAGAGAGATCTATGTGCACGCAAAGAAACCTCTGACTTTTGCTGTACAATAGGGCCCCGTTTTACAGCGCTTCGCTTTACGGCACTTCGCTAGTGCAGCGGTCTCAATTAGACGCCATTAGACTAAAGCCCCACTCATACGGCACTTGTTAAGCTTTTACGGCGGTTTTCACTTTTCAGCAGGGGTCCGGAACATAACCCGCCGTATGAGTGGGGCCCTACTGTACAAAGACATGAGTCAGATCCATTGTTCCATCCACTTTTCCCTCTGTCCCAGCCCAACACTGGCATGCAGTCTCTGGAAGGCTGGCCGAAAGGAATGTAGCCCTTGGGCTGAAAAGGTTTCCCCTTCGTGATTCACAGAATGGATAGGATGACCTGCCACGAATCTGTCCAATCCTTTCCAAAAGCCATATATGCAAGTCTGGCAAAGCTCCCCAAGTGGTCAGTCCAGATTCAGTGGGAGTCTGTCCCTGCCCTGCCACTTGGAGCACAGCCAAGGACTGTACCTGGAGGCTTCAACATGCAAGGCATGCACTCATACTTGAATCGAAGTGAGCAAATGTTTTTGCAAGAGGATATTATTTATTTTTTATTTATTTTTATTTTATTTTATTAGATTTCTAAACCGCCCTATAGCTTTCTAGCTCTCAGGGCGGTGTACAAAAGGTAAAAACAGATTAAAATACAATAAACATGATAACAATACACTGTAAAATATAGAAACAAAATCAAGACAAAGACAAATTAAAATAAAATTAAATTAAATTAAAATGCCTGAGCAAAGAGGTAGGTCTTTACCTGGCGCCGAAAGGATAACAAAGAAGGCGCCAGGCGTATCTCATCAGGCAGGGCGTTCCATAGCTCGGGGGCCACCACTGAGAAGGCCCTAGTTCTGGTTATTACTCTCCGGGCCCCCATATGCGTTGGAACCCAGAGAAGGGCCTTCGATGTCAAGCTATGTCAAATGAGCCAGACGTTTCCAGAAGATCTGGTATCACGCCCTGTCCCAGAACACTTAAAAAAACTAACCTTTTAAATATACCGTATATTCCGGCGTATAAGACGACTGGGCATATAAGACGACCCCCAACTTTTCCAGTTAAAATATAGAGTTTGGGATATACTCGCCGTATAAGACTACCCCTGCTTATGACATGCAGGTACTTAGCAGGAAAACTGTCACTTATAAACTTATAAATATTAATATTTGGATTGTCCAGTTGTTTTGTTTTTGTTCCTAGGAATTACCACCAAAAACTGGGGAAAGATGTGAGAAATCTTTTTTTTAAAAGCAACATTAAATGCCTAGACTCTAGTTTCCAACACTATGGAGTATTTATTGATTGATTAAGAGAATTTATATCCTGCCCTTTTGCTGTTAAAAACAGAGCTCAGCACAGCTTACAAATATAGTAAAAACAATAAAAATACACAATCAGAGAAAAACAAGCCAAAATGTTAGGAAAAGGAGTCTTTCACACCACATGCTCAGTTCTAAATACCGTTGCAGCAAGTTTTACAAGTTCCTCCAGTATTCCACTGGTGCAGGCACTCAGACATTCAAAGTACTGTATGTTTCTTAGGTTTTATAAAAGCAGAGCTTTGCTTAACTCAAAATTTCTTCTCCCTTTGATAACCACATCTACACAGGTTCCACCTCCATACTCAAAATGAAACTGAGCCTGGAAGTGTACAACAACCCCACACATACCTTGCTAATTCGATTATCAATGCCAGGATGTCTGTCTTATCGACTACTCTCCTGCTCCCCCACCACACACACACACACACCGGGCATCATGAAAGACCCAGTCCTGGGCTCAGAAAGAAAATAAATATCTGGTCCTCTTCAAAGTATTGATAAGCCTCTTGTTTTAATTGAAATAATAATTATAAATTCTTGTTCTTATCACTAATGGGAGTTAATTATCTTGCATATGCTGCTGTTGCTTCTATGGCTGTAACGGAGTGAGGTTAAAGATAAGTGAAATGCAAATAGGAAAAAAAAATACAGAAGGCAGTAACACTTTCCTAAATGTAATACCATACCAACCACAACAAGATTCCTATAAGGCAAAAAACTAAGCATCTCACAACCAGTCAGGATTCCTAACCAAAAACCAAAAATAGGATAAATGAAGAAATATGTATATAAGCATAACTATCAAATATATTTATTATTTACACAAACTGTAAAGATATTTATAGTGCAATCCTAAATTTATTTATTCAGAAGCAAGTCCCAGCGTATTCAATGGGGCTTACTCAAACAGGGACAGAAATGCAACCTCAAGTGATAAGCAACTTCATTCACACAACCCAAAATTCCGAATCATGCCACTTTACACTGTTTTGCAACTGTTTATACTTGTTTTTATGGTTATTGGATTTTAAATGGCTTTATTTCTTGTTGTGAGCTGCCTTGGTTTCCAACCCTACCTCACAGGGGTGTTGGAAAGACTCCATACACACACGCACACACTGCAGATGTATAAATACATACAGCCCATATAATAGTTTATTGTCAAACCAATTGGTCATTGCAGAAAAATCAGTATTAGTTTTTTAAAAATCAGTATTAGTTTTTTAAAAATCAGTATTAGTTTCCTACAGAATAAAAACTGCAATACCTAAGTAAGCCCTGCCTACTTACTTTAAAATAGGACTGGGGGGGGGGGGTAGAAAGAGAACACAAACACAATTCTTTTTTACATTCACTCTAAAGTCCCATTGATTTTCAGCACATTCATAATCATGTCTACTCAAAAGTAATTCCTACTGAATTCAATAGGATTTACTCTGGACATATGGGATTAGCACTGTTTTTACCCCCAAAAGCAACTATTGGGAAGGTTTTCAAAACACTGCCCAGGATCTGACTCCTACACACAACAGGGGGGAAAACTGAAATGTATATACCTACCCAATTTATGAGATTTTCAGATAAACAGGAGCGGAAACCACCATTTTCTGGCCTCGCAATGAGGTTTTGCAGACACTGCCACCAAACAAACACTTCACTGATTGGCTGAAATCCTGAACGGGCGGGGTTAAAGCTACGAAGTGCTATACAGTAGTTTAAAAAAAGATTTAACCGGGGGGGGGGGTGCCTGACGTTTTTATATATATCTTGAGAACCGCACCACCTAGAAACTTAATTTTTTTTTTAAATGAAAGCTGAGAATCCGGGCCACCTAAGGGGCTAGCCGGGCGCCGGGTGGCATGCTTAGAATCCGGGTAAAACCCAGCTATCCGGGCAATATGGCAACCCTAATAAGACGACACCCGGCGTATAAGACGACCCCTGACTTTGGAGAAGATTTTCCAGGGTTAAAAAGTCATCTTATACGCCGGAATATACGGTATATATAAATATATATATACATACACACACACACATTCCCCTATACACACCCGTGACACCACATTTTTGCAATACGATGTCATACATTTCTGTGCCATGACACCTCTCTCTCTCTCTTTCTCTCTCCTCTCTCTCTCTTCCAAAATCACAGATTCTTCAGCAGACCAATCATCCCTACAACTCCCATTGTCCCTGACCATGGGCTCTGCTGAGTGGGGCTGGTGAGAGTCCAGGAATATCTGGAGAGCCACAAGCCATCCATTCCTCTGCCCCGTTCATCACTGGCAGCAGCAGAACGGACTCTGCAAAATAAGCAAGTTTATACAAACATCCTTAATCGGCACGGCATATTTGCATTATAAGATTCAGCATCTCTGGATGCAGAATTTTGACCTTCTTTGAGTTCTTGATGAGCCTGGTCTTGACATAACATACTTACTGGTTTTTTTCTAGCACCAGAAGAAGCTTCCTGCCCTCCACAGTCACCTCCAGTTCTCCACGAGCAGGGTGTGCAGTCTGCAGAAGAGTGGGGGCAGGGAGAGAGAGAGAGAGGAATTAGTTCACCATTCAACACCTATTTATTTATTTTTGCATTTATATCCTGTCTTTTCTCCAAAGAACTCAAGGTGGCGCACATGGTCATCCTACCTCTCCATCTTATCCCTCACAACAATGCTGTGAAGTAGGTTGGACTGAGAGATGGTGACTGGGCCAAGGTCATGCAGCTAGCTTCATGGCTAGGTGGGGATTTGAACCCTGGTCACACAGGTCCTAGCCCAACACTCTAACCACTGCACCACACTGGCTCTCTTTTTGGTGCTGGCTTCCAGTGATTTCCCCATTCTAGGCAAAGTGCTAAAATCTGGTGCCAGACAGGTACCCCACTGATGCCTGCCCCCACACCTGGGACAGAAGGAAAGGAGGAACAGAGCTGGGTATCAGCAGCTCAGTAGGAACCCTAGGGATTACACAAGAGGTGAAATGTCACAGGAGGTAAGGCTGAATCTTGTGGGAGAGGTCCAATTAATATCCATACCTGCCATGGTTATGCACTTAACCATAGTCAAAAATCAGAGGACAAGGGGGCTGGACTCGATGGCCTCATAGGCCCCTTCCAACTCTAATATTCTATGAAAACAGGGAACCAGTTTGCATATACATCGGCATATGTAGTTGGAGCAACTCCTCTATGCAGAAAGGTCACAACATTTGGGGGCTTTTTAAAGTTAACAGGTGAGTCAGAGGGGCATGATACAGGTATATACAATTATGCACAGGGTGGAGAAAGTGCATAGAGAAAAATTTCTCTCCCTCTCATATAATACTAGAACTTGGGGCCATCCAATCAAAAACAAAATGTTGGAAGATTCAGGACAAACTTATTCATGCTGCACAGAGTTGAACAGCTGAACTCACGTAATGACGGTCACCCACTTGGATGACTTTACAAATTACAGAGGGCCAGGCTCCTAGCCAGTGGCTCCTAGCCATGTTGCTTATGTTATACTTCCACGGTCAGAGGCAGTATGCTTTTGAATACCAGTTGCTGGGAATCACAGGCTCCTAATGGGGCCCCGTACAAACCATGCAGTAGGGTGGGGGACAGATTATGCAACCCTGCTTTTGACTAAAGGGCACCAAACATTACCAGCCCAAGGTCACACAAGGTCAGTTGTTGGGGGGCGAAAGCAAGTCTATCCCTCTCTCTCTCTCTCTCTCCACACACACACACACACACACACACACACGCACAGAGAGAGAGAGAGAATAATAATAATAATAATAATAATAAAATTAATAATAAAATTTTATTTATCAGACGCCCATCTGTCCGACTGAACGGACACTCTGGGCGACGTACAATATAAAATACAATATAAAATACAATCTGCTCATATACATAATCATCACATTATTAATATCATAACATCTCATCTGAAGACCATCTTACATTAATACAGTGTAAAACCTAACCCACCCCAGAGATCCCATAGGCCTGCCTGAAGAGCCAGGTCTTCAAGGCTCGGCAAAAAGTCAACAGGGAGGGGGCATGCCGGAGGTCAAAGGGAAGTAAGTTCCAGAGGGTGGGGGCCACGATCGAAAAAGCCCTCTCCCTGGTCCGCACCAACCTAGTTGTCTTCGTCGGTGGGACCGAGAGAAGGTCCTGTGAGGCTGATCTCGTTTGGCGGCATATTTGGTGATACTGGAGGCGCTCCTTCAGATACACTGGGCCGGAACCGTATAGGGTTTTAAAGGTTAATACCAACACCTTGAATTGGGCCCAGTATACAAGAGAGAGAGTGTGTGTAGTGTAGTGTAGTGGCATATTCAGAAGTGCAGGGTCTTTTTATGATAGTCACAGCTCCGTCCTTCATTCTCTGGCTTGCTCTCCATTGTCATCTCCACACTCCTCAGTCCTTCCCACACGCACTTTCTTCCACAATAGCAGATGTCCCTAGAAGCCAATCAGCATGAAAGGGAAGGTGTGTGTTAGCTACTGAGAAGAGTCTTCTCCCCAGCTGGCTCATCTCATTTCACTCTGGCTCCAATCGCCAGGACAGGACAAGGAAACACATTTTAAGGTTCTTATCAATGGCTAACACACTCCTCTTTCATTCTGCTTGGCCTATAGGACGCGAGAGACATAGTGACCTGGCCAGGACTTTGCTCCCAAAAAAGCAAGGGGTCTAAGACCCCATGAGACCCCAGATGACTACAACTTTGTGCGTTCTCTCTGTGCATTTTGTCTCCCGCTGGCTCCTCCTCTACCTCCGGGTGACTACAAGATGCATCATCATAGCAGAGACTAAAAACAGGCGCCTCAGCTTCCAGGCACCAGATGACAAACAGGTGTTTAAAAATAAAAAATAACCGCGAGAGCTGAAGAGATGGGGAAAGCACTGAGTCAGCCTCCCAGGCGCGCCAAGAGTCTGGCAGCTCTTGCTGGGTTGTGGAGGAGTTTTTGCAGGAGAGAGAGAGAGAGAGAGAGAGAGAGAGAGAGAGAGAGAGAGAGAGAGAGAGAGAGAGAGAGAGAGAGAGAGAGAAAAGACTCAGGAGCGAGGTTTTCACACTGCGGAGAGAGAGAGAGCCAGACCTGGGAAAGGGGTTTTGGCTGAACGTCTCTGGAGCAACAGATGCTGGAGAAAGATGGTTGGGGACAGGGCCATCGCCGTCATGGCTTCCTCACCAATTTTCTAGAAGGTTCTCTATGGCTGGCCACTGTCAGAAACAGAATACAGGGCGAAATGGATCCACTTTGGTATCTGACCTAGGAGGGCTCTGCTTCTGTGCTCCCCTCTCTGGTCAAGGGGATGGGGAACCCGTGGCCCTCTGGATGTGATCGGGACTGCAGTCCTCACCACCCCTGGCCATTGATCACGCTGGCTGGGGAGCATCTGGAATGTCACGGGTTAGGGCAGGCTGACCTAGCTTGATCATATTCTCATTGTCAGGAAACAAAAACCACCCACACTTGAACAAAGAGACTTGTGGCACATTAAAGACTAACACGTTTGTTGTGCTCTAAAGCCAGGGGTAGTGAGCCTCAGGCCTGGGGATTTAATGCGGCCCTCCAGCCCTTTTTGTCTGGCCCTTGGTGTTCTTCCAGATCATGTCCCCTTTCCAAGCCATGTCCATCACCGGCCTTGCTGAAATGTGGTCCTTGAACGCTTGAGAGGTTTTCTACAATCAAGCAGTATATACATTTTGTTAAATAAATAAATGAATTAATGCCTCTTGTCCCCCTGGATGGAGAAGCCGCTGCGTGTAGAAGCCTCTGAATTGTGGTGCATGGCCTGTTGCTCTGCCCACTTCTGCCTCTGGCTAGGGATGGGCGAGAATTTCAATTCAGTTCGCATTTCATGCCAAATCTACCAAATCTGCACTTTCCAAAACGATATGAGAACCAAAACACAGCCATCCTTCGAAATTCGCACTTATCTGAATTTTGCAATGCAGTTCGCCAACCAACCAATTTTTACAAAAATGCATAGATTTGGGGAAAATGTACATAAACAGGAAGGCTCGAGTGAAAACAACATAGAAAATGAATTCTGTAATGAGAAACGGTTTGCAAAAATGTGTACATTAGTCAAGAGTGCCTACAAAAAGGTGTTTATTAGGAGAAATTCGTACTAAAATGCCAGAGAATTTTCATGAGCTTTTTTTAAAAAAAAAAAAATGCAAATTGCTGCAAAAATGTGCAGAACTAAATTTAAGATTGGAAAGATGAGAAACTGAGAGAAGTGAAAAGGACAGATCTTTCCATCCCTACCTCTGGCTCCACCCAGTTTTGCCTCTTGTTCTGCCCAACACTGGCAAACGCCCCCCACCAGACTACCATGTGCTGAAAAAAATGATTCCCCATCTTGGTAGAAGCTTTTGTGGTTTGGATTGTGGTTTGCTTCATCATCAGAGCTGTGCTGGCATCGGATGAAGTCGACTCTGGTTCACAAAAGGGGTGTGTGTCATTTTGCTGCTGCTGCTATTGATCAACAGTTGGGAGTCTGAAGTCCTTGCTGATCTTCTGCAAAACAGCCAGGGGTCTTCCGGAGCTACCACCTAGATAACACTCCACTCGATCAGGAGCGGGGAACCATTTTCATTCCCAGGGCTACATTCCTTCCTGGGCAAACCTCTGGCGGTTGCACACCATGGGTGCTGCAAGACATGGAGCTCCTCCTACATTCCAGTCATGCAAAATTCAGAGGCTTTTAATTCTATACACAAACATTTCCATCCAGGGATATAAGAGGCATTATCACAGTGCAAGGACACGTTCCTGCCAGGCAAAAGCACTCATGGTGAGGTGGAGCAGGACCCTGAGGGGTGTGGCCTGAAGAAGGGTGTGGCCTAGAAAGAGTCCCAAGGGCCTGACAGAGAGAGGCCTGGAGGGCCGCATTTGGACTCTGGGCCTTACATTCCCCACCCTTTGGCTAGGTGGACAAACAGCATGCAATTCCATCCACATCGTACATTTAAAGCACACGGCTTTCCCCAAAGAATCCTGGGAACTGTGTTTCGTCAAGGGCGCTAGCAACTGTAGCTCTGTGAGGGGCAAACTACAGTTCCCAGGATTTTTAAGGGGAAGCCATGCACATTAAACGTGTGGTGTGGATGCAACCTGAGGCAGCTTCCCTTGTTCCTCGACTTCCATGCATTCAACATCCAAGCCACATTCTTCCAAAGAGAAAAATACCAGCCACTCAAGAACTCATGGACACAGCAAGGCGGGAATCTCTTTTCTCTCTCTCACTCACACACACACACACACACACAGAGTGCCTGAGCCCTATGGGAACCTTCATTGGAACCAGATGTGCCTCAGAAGGCCTTCCCAGAAAACAACACTTTGAGCAAAGTCTGAAATTGCTCTCGCCACCCTGCTCCTGACACAACATTGGCCTCCATTTCACCCTTGGCAGGTCGCCCAGTTGGTACCGTCTCATTCCCATGACCATCCCTCTTGCAACAAGCTCTAGTCCCACATTGCCGAGGACGGAAATATAATATCCCCTCTCAATTTCCCTCTTCTCCCCCCACCACCACTGGGGATTCTTCAAGGCTCTTTGACTCCAAGAGCTTCCTCCGTCCCCAGTGGAGGGCTGGCGTGTCACTTCCCATTGTTTTTGAGCATCCCTTCCTTTCTCCCCACAGGGGCTAAGCCAAGGCCAAAAAAAAAGGGGGGGGACAATTGTCACTCACTTATCTAAGCCCCTCAAAATGTGAGGGATCCATCCTAAGCTCAAGAAAATATTGCCAAACTGACAGTGCTAAAGGCAAACTCCAAGCTGGCCTTGAGATTTGAGGCAAGGGGAGGCATGTGTTCATCTCTCTCTCTCACACACACACACACACACGTTCCAGAATCCTCATGGTTCATGCTCGGAGACATGAACTGCCAAAAGCATTGGGAAACAGGGATGAAAAATAATGTCCCAAAGGCAAAGTATTTCAGTTTGTTTACTATCTATATGCTTGGAAAACTGCCGAAACAATGCGGAATCTTTATTGTTACGGTCAATGACCAACATAGCAGAATACACTTCTTCTTGTGGGACAGGACAAATAAGAACTGCGAACACATAATATAATACAATACTATTAAATGCATTATTATGTAATGAGATTAGGGTTAGATTAAACATGTGGGGGGCATGCAGGATTCCAGTCCTCTGCTTTTTAACGCTGGATGATGGGATTCTGCAGGAAAATGAGACTGCTAAAATGGTCAAAAGCAGTTTCTTTATTATCAGCCCTAGGCCAGGTCTGTAAGTATCTGCTTTGTTATGTAAGCTTAGGCCAAAGTGTTGCTATAGAAACTAGATAGCTAGAGATACTTCTGGGTGGCGGTATGTCTTTTTCTCGGGCCTCACACACACACACACACAGACCTGCCCTAGCTGGAGCTGATCAAGGTACATGTGTGTGAGAGAAAGAGAGCAAAGAAACTGGCAGTTTTGGGACTGAGCTGGAACACAGAGGCCTGGCTTGCTCTCTGGGGGAGCAGGATCCGTTCATGCTGTAAGCCTTCCCTCTCATGTTCAGCCATTGTATGTGTGAAAAGGAACCTTACATCACACAAAACGCTATCAGTCTCCAGTGAACGTCATTCGAAAGATACCAAACCCAAAGAATGTTTGGAACGGTGAGCCCTGGGATTTCTCAGCACTCAAGAGACTGGGGTGTACGTAACAATATTTTAAAAGCGAATCTTAAAATGTGAAAGGAGAAGGATTTTTTAAAAAGTTTCTAACACACACATGCTAAGAAAAATGCAAAAATCCATTGAATTAAAATATAATCAAAACAGAACTTTAAGAGCTCAAACATACTTTTGAACGGAGACCTGCAACTATAGACTCAAATCCTTTAAACTCTACACAGGTGTGATGTCCATGAACTTTAGTGACTAACCCTGCAACTCTGTTGCTCAGAATTAAATCTCACTCTCTCCCTCATTGTAGACAGGCCATTGAGCTCATTTGGTTACTGAGCTCACAAGAAAACCACAGGAAACATGGCCTCTCTGTTCTGCTCCAAGACCTTCATAGATGTGTTTCTCACCCAAGCTGTTGCCTCTGACTTCTTGTCCTCTGCAAATCTCACAGCCCAGAGGCCTTTTGACCCTAACTTGAAAGCAGTTCGGTTCAGCGTCTCTGGTTAAACCACAAAGTGCACCCACATCAGAGCGTGTGCCAGGGGAATATTTGACTTGTCCATTTTTTTTTCAATTGGGAATGCTAACTGCCAAGATTACACCAACCTCTCCCAACCTGGTGCTCTTCAGATATTTTGGACAACAACCCCCATTCAGCCCCAGCTGGCACAGTTATGCTGGTTGGGGGCCTGGGGCTGATGAGAATTGTAGCCAGAAGCATCAGGAAGGCTGAACTACACCTTTAACACTTTGTAGTTGTGTACAGACATACATATCTTGGATGGCTTTAAAAGGGGATTACACAAACGACGCTTTTCTTAATGGCTGAGAACGGCATCGAAAAATTTGAAGAAGTGCAAAATTCTGATCCACGCATCAGTCCTGGAGATTTTGCATCAGAAATGAAATCCCTTCAGCCTCCTGCTCCGTATATAACCTTCCTTTGGCACTAGCAGTTTAAATTAGGATTCGCCACCATCAAATTCTTGCTGGCTGCTGAATGGTTTGCAATTCCCTGCTGAGTTAGCTCTGGAAGATCCAGCAGATCTTGGACAATATGTTCTGGTACAAAGTAGCTGCTTCTGTCTCTCTGGGCCAAAATGGTTGGATAGAGGCAAGTCCTTCCCTGCTCCCTTACTTATTTCTTCTCTGCACCAGGCCATCCTAATCGTGTAAACTTATTACTCTGGAACAGCTTACCTGAGGAGATATGCCTGGCGCCTACGGTACTTTCTTTTAGGCGCCAGGTTAAGACCTGGCTATACTCCCAGGCATTTTAATGTTTTTACGTTTAATTCTGTTAGTTAATTTGCTGCTATGTGTTACTGATTTTATTATATTATTGTATTTTAATCCAGTTTTGTACACCGCCCAGAGAGCTACTAGCTATGGGCGGTCTAGAAATGAAACGAAATAAATAAATAAAATAAATAAATAAATTCAGATGAAGGACCAACAAGGTCGTAAAAATAATCAAGCCCCTTGCCGATCCAACAGGCTCTGTCCTCCTCAAGCCCAGCATCCACCACACATAACCCTTTAAATCAGTTTACCTAGAACCATTTCACTCTAGCCATGATTTCTGCAAGTAACTGGGTTTTTTCCCCTGCTTCTGATCCCAGTAATGATGGCTTCATAAACAGCCTCATTAGGTGGCACTGGATCAAAAAACTGGCATATCTGCATGAATGTTGCTGGGTTGCAACAAGCCCTGACAATAGCCCCCACCTAAGAGGGTCATCATAGGGCTATCGGCTAGCTTAAGCCATTTGGAGGCACCTGCTATTCTGCAGGTTGTGCATGGATACATGTTTTGGTCTCACTCAGCAAAGAAACTCCCGCCCTGCTCAGGGCTCAGATTTTTCTCTCTTATTTTAACCGTTTGAGAAACCACAGCTAAGAAGCCGTCACATCTTCCAATGAAAAATGGCAAGAAGTGTGTGTCGGTTGAGCCACCTCTCTGGCTACTGTGAAAATGAGGCAGCTGTTTCCTTCACAGCCTTTCTCGTGTGGTGTGTGAGCAAACAGAAGAAAGAAAAGAGAGGAAGACTCCGTTCTTGGACACACCCATGCTAAGGGGCTAACCTAGCTCTTGCTAAGCTGTAGAACTAATGCCAAGGGCCACTGCCACAGGTGGGCCAGTCCATTCCCTTGGCCTTGCCAGGATGCTTGCTGTCATGGAAATGCAGGTCTGTGCTAGAGGTGGGGGAGAAATTTGTTCCGCTTGCATTTTAATGTGAACGTCATTTGCACTTCCGAAACCAAATATGGGGACTGAAACACAGCTGCCTTTCAAAATCGGCACTTCTCTGAAGTTTGTGATGAAGTTCTCCAGCTGAAAAGTGTGGACCCCCCACGTATATATATATATGAAGGGAAAGTGTGCGGGTAACCATAAAAGCAATGCACAAAAACGCATTGAACTATGGGAAATTGCTTGCTAAAATGCAGACAAAAACGCACGCACCAATGTTAATGTGGACTTTTGAAAAGGAGATTGCAAACTGATGTGGACCTGAGGTGGACTGAATGGAAGGCTGGAAAAATGAGACATTGACATTTTTCCCCATTTATTGTTACTGAATTGATATCCCACCCTTCCTCTCAAAGGGAAATGGTCAGATTCTTCCTTCTGTAGCTGGGCCTGACCTGTGGCAGTAATCGGCAGGCCTGGATCTTGCATGTGGAGTGACTCAATGGCAAATTATGCCACTTGCTTAAGGCTCCGCCTCAGCTTCTCCCCAGAGGGACAGGGCAGAGAGTTTGGCAATTGGGCTACCTGTTCTGTTTGCCGCCCTGGGCTCCTGCCGGGAGGAAGGGTGGGATATCCAATCAATCAATCAATCAATCAATCAATGAAAGAAAGAAAGAAAGAAAGAAAGAAAGAAAGAAAGAAGGAAGGAAGGAAGGAAGGAAGGAAGGAAGGAAGGAAGGAAGGAAGGAAGGAAGGAAGGAAGGAAGGAAGGAAGGAAGGAAGGAAGGAAGGAAGGAAGGAGAGACAGGCAGGGAATGCAGCACCACAGAAAGCCTGCAGGAACGAAGCTCTTTTTTTTAGCATCTGGAAGAGAAATCAAGGACTGTTTAGTCCTGGCCTCCGCTCTCATCCTGTTCATCCCAGTTTGGCTCAGGGGCTGAATTTTCAGCCCCACAGATGACTACTATACAGTGGTCTACTGATACCCTCAACCCTTTGGTGTGCCAAAATATTCAGGGCATGCAATTTTACCTATAGCTGCGAGGATACTGGAGTAACTTTTGACAAAACAGGTGAGAGCGGCCTTTTGCTGACCTGGCGCCCTCCAGATACTTTGGGCTACAGCTCGCATCAGTCCCCAGCCAGCACAGGCAGGTCAGCAAAAGGCTGCCCTTGGCAGCTTGAGGCGGATCAGATTCCTGGAAAGACACCAGGGGGCTGCCCCTCCTTCCTTGAGGGATTTGCAGCAGGCCTTTGGCAGTGATGGAGGTGGTGGAGGGCAATGCAGGAAAAGAAACTCAAAACAGGACCAGAAAACAGTGGTGGGAGAAGCCTCATTGCCTCCCCAAAATTATACCCTCTCTGTTGCCTTCCCAAAGAATGCTAACCACTGGGAGATGAGGGGAAAGTTAAAATGAACTCTGGAGCCGCCTGCCCCACATTCCCCTTTGGCAACTCCTTTTGGCCCTATATATAGATTTTGGAACGGACAACCTCTCTCTCTCTCTCTGTTATTACTGAAATTCACAATGAACAGAGCAATCCAATCTCGCAAACCCTAACTGAACACGTTGCTGGTTTCTATCTCCCTCTCTCCGTTTCAGTCACAGAAAACAAACAAAATTTAAAGGGACTAAAACCACCCGTGTCGAAATAGCTTCATCGAGGATGTTGGCAGCTTAGGCAGGATTTAAAGAGGGTTAGAGAAATTCACAGAGAAAGTCTGTTGACAACTATTCACCCTAATTGAAGCCTCCATGTTCAGAGGAAGTCTACCCCTGAGTATCAGATGTTACAAGGCAGTGCTCTCCCACTGATCTATTGTCATAAACAACAACCAACCAACACCCTCCAGGATGACTCTGTGTAAAGGGGGTTTATATTTGTGAAGGCTATTGTGGGTGAAATTTGTGTCTCCCTGCACAGAGAAGTCCTCCACTGCCCTCAGGATATATGCCAGCCTAGGGAGATGCAGGGAGGGTACTTTTTGAGGGTACGAGTGCAGACCTGGAGGAAACAATTTATTGGCTGAGTCTACCTCACAGGGTTGTTGCGAGGAAAAATGGTGGGCAAGCATGAAGCTTTAGCAGAGTTCAAGGGCACACTGCAGCCATGCAAAAGACACTGAAAAGGAGTGGGAAACAAGGCCTGTAGATGGTGTGGCTGAGAAGGGGGTGTGGCCTGGGAAGATTGCCAAGGGCCACATAGAGAGACCTGGAGGGCCACATTTGACTCCCCTCCCCAAGCCCGAGGTTCCTCATCCCTGCCCCAGGGATTCCAGAAGACCCCACCCCCGCCAATCACAGGGCCCAGGACAGTTGATACAGGAAAGGGTGCTTGGGTAAAACACCTGAGTTGCAGGCTCTGTACTGATTTAAATGTCAATAGGTCTGCCTAGTAAACATTGCAAGACATCACCCTAAGAGTCCGAAACGACTCGCACTACAAGTGTGGGGACACCTTTACCTTTGAGTAATTCCAAAATGCAACACGAGATAGTGCTGGAAGATGAGACCCCCAAGTCAGAAGACACTCACCCAGGGGCATCACTACCAGGGTGCGGAGGGTGCAGACCGCACCCAGGTGACACCCTGAGGGGGTGACACCCAGAGCCGCCCCGCCCCACGCCGTTGCCCGGCAAAGGAGCCGAGAAGCGCTCCGGGTCGGCGCAGCCAACTCCTCCTCGGAGGCAGGCGGGCGAGACTGAAAGCAGGCGCCCGCTCGCTGGCGGTGAAGCCGGGACGGGCCTTCCACCGCCAGCCTGCAGCATGTGGTGAGTGCGTGCGCACACGCGTGCGCGCACACGCAAAACCAGCCACCCCCATCCATGCACCTGGGAGGGCGCGCGCCAGAGGTCCTCACCCCCCCCCCACACTCCCGCTAGTGACACCGCTGCACTCACTGAGCTTCTGGGGAAGAACAAAGGACAAGTACGAGTAGCGCTGTGAGTAATGACGCAGCTGGGTCAAAGCCGAAAGGAAGCCCAGAGGCTGATGCGCACAGATGCGAAAGGAGAGTCCGGAGTTGTACGACGCACACAATAGGAACATGGAATGTGAGAAGCATGAACAAGGGAAAGTTAGAAATTGTCAAGCAAGAAATGGAACGCATCCACATTACAATACTTTGTGTGAGCGAACTAAAATGGACGGGAATGGGACATTTCCAATCAGGCAACTACAAAATATTTTATGCAGGAAATGAGAAATTAAGAAGAAATGGGGTTGCTTTAATAGTGAGAAGTGATGTAGCAAGAGCAATTAGGAGCTACAACGCAAGGTCTGAGAGAGTGATATCAATGAGATTAAATGGGAAACCTATCAACACAACCATCATCCAAGTCTATGCTCTGATGGCAAACGCAGAAGAAGAGGAATTGGAGAGATTTTACGCAGAAGTACAGGAAGAAATTGATCACACACCAAAACAAGATGTGCTGATAATCATGGGGGATTGGAATGCAAAAGCAGGGAACAGAGAAGAATTAGGAATTGTGGGGAAAGGGGGCCTAGGAGACAGAAACAAAGCAGGAGAAAGACATTGAATTCTGTGAAGCCAATAATTTGTTTCTTGTGAACACATTTTTTGAGCACCTGAAAAGACGACTATACACGTGGACATCACCAAATGGTCAATATAGGAATCAAATTGATTACATAATTGGTAGCAGAAGATGGAGAAGTACCATACTTTCTGCAAATACAAGACCAGGAGCAGACTGCGGTACAGATCATGAACTGGTCATATCGAAAATCAGAGTAAAGCTAAAGAAGACCAACAAAGCAATCATAATGCCAAAATACAATTTAAATAACATCCCAGAAGCATATAAAGATCAAATAAGGAACAGGTTTGAGGCTTTAAACTTAGTTGACAGAGAACCAGAAGAACTATGGATTGAAGTCAGAGACATTATCAGGGAAGAATGCAAAAAGACAATACCTCTTGCTAAAAAGAGAGAAAGACCTCAATGGATGACTGAAGAAACTCTTAAAATGGTTAAAGAGAGAAGGAAAGCAAAAGCAAAAGGAGATAGAAACATGGTTAGAACCCTAAATGCAACAATACAGTGACTAGTACGTAGGGACAAAGAAAACTATTACAATAGTTACTGTATAGAAATAAAAGAGGACAACAAAAAGGGAAGAACAAGAGACCTGTTCCAAGAGATTAGAGAAATGAAAGGGAAATTTAAACCAAGAGTAGGGAAGTTGAATAATCAACAGGGGAACACACTGACTGACCGAGATGAAATAAATGGAAGATGGAAGCAATACACTGAAGAATTACATAAAAGAGATGCCAGGATGACAGATCATTTGCGGAGGAACCATATGATGAAGAACCAGAAATTTTAGGTGAAAGCTGTTCTTAAAATACTTGGAAGAAACAAATCACCAGGAACACATGGCATACCAATAGAGTTGCTACAAGCTACTGAGACTGAATCAGTCCAAATTTGACTAAAATCTGTCAAGAAATACGGAAAACTAAACAATGGCCCACAGACTGGAAGCGTTCCATATACATCCCAATTCCAAAGAAAGGGGATCCCAGGGAATGCAGTAATTATCCAACTATTGCCTTAATATCCCATGCAAGTAAAGTAATGCTCAAGATTCTACAACAAAGGATCTTACCATATATGGAGCGAGAAATGCCAGACGTTCAAGCTGGATTTAGAAAGGGAAGAGGCACCAGAGATCATATTGCAAACATACATTGGATAATGGAACGGAGCAAGGAATTTCAGAAGAAAATCACCCTGTGCTTTATAGATTACAGCAAAGCCTTTGACTGTGTAGATCATGAAAAACTATGGAATGCTTTAAAAGAAATG
The DNA here is from genome assembly GCF_030035675.1 of Rhineura floridana. Taxonomy (NCBI): domain Eukaryota; kingdom Metazoa; phylum Chordata; class Lepidosauria; order Squamata; family Rhineuridae; genus Rhineura; species Rhineura floridana. Next base: position 122,218,096 of record NC_084488.1, read on the forward strand.
GGGGTGCCACAGCATCTGATTGTCCTGATGCGCAACCTATACTCTGGACAAGAGGCTACTGTAAGGACAGAATATGGAGAAACTGATTGGTTCCCCATCGGAAAGGGTGTGAGACAGGGTTGTATTTTATCACCCTATTTATTTAATCTATACGCAGAACATATCATATGGAAAACAGGATTGGACCAAGAAGAAGGAGGTGTGAAAATTGGAGGGAGAAATATCAATAATTTAAGATATGCAGATGGTACCATACTACTAGCAGAAACCAGTAATGATTTGAAACGAATGCTGATGAAAGTTAAAGAGGAAAGCACAAAAGCAGGACTACAGCTGAACGTCAAAAGGACTAAAGTAATGACAACAGAAGATTTATGCAACTTTACAGAGGACAATGAGGACACTGACCTTGTCAAGGATTATCAATACCTCGGCACAGTCATAAACTGAAATGGAGACAATAGTCAAGAAATCAGAAGAAGGCTAGGACTGGGGAGGGCAGCTGTGAGAGAACTAGAAAAGGTCCTCAAATGCAAAGATGTGTCACTGAACACCAAAGTCAGGATCATTCAGACCATGGTATTCCCGATCTCTATGTATGGATGGGAAAGTTGAACAGTGAAAAAAGTGGATAAGAGAAAAATCAACTCATTTGAAATGTGGTGTTGGAGGAGAGCTTTGCGGGTACCATGGACTGCAAAAAAGACAAATAACTGGGTGTTAGAACAAATTAAACCAGAACTGTCACTAGAAGCTAAAATGATGAAACTGAGGTTATCATACTTTGGACACATAATGAGAAGACATGATTCACTAGAAAAGACAATAATGCTTGGAAAAACAGCAGGGAGTAAAAAAAGAGGAAGGCCAAAGAAGAGATGGATTGATTCCGTCAAGGAAGCCACAGACCTGAACTTACAAGATCTGTACAGGGTGGTTCATGACAGGTGCTCTTGGAGGTCGCTGATTCATAGGGTCACCATAAGTCGTAGTCGACTTGGAGGCACATAACAAGAAGTAATTCCTTAAATTGAGCCTGGTAACAAATAGGCAGCCAGTGCAGATCCCACAAGACGGGTGATATATGTCTATGAGTGGATGCAGTTGCACTAGCTGCAGTTGCCAGACTGTCTTCAAGGGCAGCCCCACATAGAGTGCATTACAGTAGTCTACATGTGAGATTATAAAAGCACGTCATTGTGCAATAAACAAACATATTTCTCCATATTCTCCTTCCTAGGTTTTGCGGTTTGTCTGCTTCTTTGTTGCTTTTGTCAACCCCTCTAATTCCCCATCCACCTCTATTTTATGCTTTGTGCTTTTAGTCTTAACGCTCCTCGTTAATGAAATCCTTTGCCAGCCACTTTCTTCCTCCTGATTCTCTTCCTTTCTCTCTCAAAAAAAAAGCTTTGAGACCCATTTATGTCTAATTGCTTTTGCCCTTCCCCGCCCCCTTCCACAGATGAGGTCTCTTTTATTTATTTATTATTTGTCTCAATTAGGTTGCAAGCCCCATTGGGCAGGGTTTGCCTTGTTACGAGTTTTGTGCAAGTGGCAAATGTTTTTCAGCGCCAGACAAATCATCGTAATTCTGATTATTAATATTTTACAGGGCAGAAAATTGCTGTTGTCTGGCAGCTGCAAAGCTACTGCCTTTTGAGGCACCACACTCCTTGGCCGCAGGCAAAATCCCAATGAAACAAAAAGACCTACATGATCAGGGGGCAATAAAGCAAGTCACAGACTGCCAAAATCTTCCACCCTCCCGCCCAGGGCCAGTCCCGGCATGCCCCCAGCCCCGGCACATGCCCGCCCACATGCACACCTACCTCTCCCTGAAGGACCCTATCTATCTATCTATCTATCTATCTATCTATCTATCTATCTATCTATCTATCTATCTCCATCCTGAGCATATCTATCTATCTATCTATCTCCATCCTGAGCATATCTATCTATCTATCTATCTCCATCCTGAGCATATCTATCTATCTATCTATCTATCTATCTATCTATCTATCTATCTATCTATCTATCTATCTATCTATCTATCTATCTATCTATCTGCCTGCCTGCCTGCCTGCCTGCCTGCCTGCCTGCCTGCCTGCCTGCCTGCCTGCCTGCCTGCCTGCCTGCCTGCCTGCCTGCCTGTCTCCTTCCTTCTCTGTGACCCCATCTATCTGTCTATCTATCTGTCTATCTATCTGTCTATCTATCTGTCTATCTATCTGTCTGTCTCCTTCCTTCTCTGTGACCCCATCTTTCTATCTATCTTTCTATCTTTCTATCTTTCTGTCTTTCTGTCTTTCTATCTTTCTGTCTTTCTGTCTGTCTGTCTGTCTGTCTGTCTCCTTCCTTCTCTGTGACCCCATCTATCTATTTATCTGTCTATCTATCCATCTATCCATCTATCCATCTATCCATCCATCCATCTATTTATACCCTGCCCTATTTCCATTGACCAGACCCTTCTTATTGATCCTAGACAATTACCTAAGGAAGCACTTTGCAAGGGGACAAACGTTTACTGCAAAATAATTTCCCACCCTCATCACTCTCTCAGTGACTGTTTCGCTACGGTTTGCAGGCTGAAGACCCCTGCACATGTCCATCTCAGGAGAAACGATTTGCACATAAGAGACTGTCCTCAGACATTATAATTAACGTGCAGTGGTTGGGAAGAGCCAGTGTCTGCCATCGCAACACCATTACCCTGGTGCCACCCTGGGCTCCTACTGAGAGGATGGGTGGGATATAAATCAAATCAAATAAATAAATAGTACCCCCAAGTATATTCATTTCTTCCAGGAGGAATATCAGAAAAGTCTGTAGCACATGCTTCTCCAGCCTGGTGCGCTGCAGATGTGGCTGGACTACATGCCACATCCCTGGCCATGAGCCATTGTTGGCTCTGGAGCTGATCGGTTTTGTAGTCTAAAACATCTGGAGGGCACCAGGTTGGCAGGAGCTGGACTACTGCAAAGTTCCACAAGCTGTGTGCAGGAACACACTCGTCCTGCATACGAGGGTCGGAAGGGTGCCTCAAAAATCCCTACACGGTCTCGGCCCAGTTTATCTAAAGGAGCGCCTACAACGCCACCAATCATGCCGCCTGACAAGATCGGCCACACAAGGCCTTCTCTCAGTCCCGCCAACCAAAGCAGCTAGGTTGGCGGGCACTAGAGAGAAGGCCTTTTCAGTGGCGGCCCCCACCCTCTGGAACTCCCTCCCACAAGATCTTCGGCACATCTCTTCCCTGAATATGTTCCGCAAGGCCTTAAAGACCTGGCTTTTTCAGCAGGCTTTCGGGACTTCTGGGGAGGCTTAATATTCTTCTGTTTTAACTGCCTCCTATTATGTATTGTTTGCTCTTATAATTTATATATTTCACTGTATTTTTATATTGTATTCTGCCATATTTATTGTATGTATGTCGCCTAGAGTGGCCACTGGCCAGATAGGCGACACATAAATTAAATTTATTATTATTATTATTATTAAAAATGGGAGCCGGCGTGTCAGACTGCTTTGTGCCCCACAGCACAGGGAGGTACAAGGCAGAAGTGATCCCCCACTCAGCCAATATGTGCCTGTGATGTCACGCTGGAGAACAGAGTAAAGATGCACTGAGATCTCCTTTTGAGGCCCCCTTTACAGTTTTCCGGTGGAGAGAAGCATCACCGTTGCCCAGAATACAGAATCTGATCCTTGTGAGCTTTGATAAAGTGAGGAAAGGGGAGGACAGGATACTGTGAGCAAATGTGAGCTGGGCTACCCTGCAACTCAGGGGTCACCCACCTGTGGCCCTTCAGATGTGACTGGACTACATTTGAACGGGTTGGCTGGGGCTGGAATCCATAGCAACACTTGGAGGGCACCAGATTGGACAAGGCTGCTCTATGCCCTTTCCAGATGCTCTTACTATCGTCTGTAGCCAAAAAGGTCATGTGCTGCTGCAGAATCTTGCAAAATCTGTTTGGCCGGAGGTGATAGGGAAATAACGGGAAAGAGCTGGCCACCACAGGCCACAATAATCTCCTTGCAATATTCTAGAGCTCCAGCCTGTCTCCAGCCAGAGTTAACCACAACCAAATTTACCACTTCAGTTGGAAGAGTCCTGTTGTTCAGTACCTTATTCCATTTCTCCCATAATTCTGAGCTGGAAAACCCTTTTTATTTTTTATTTTTTTGTGGGGGTGAGGGGAAGAGGAGAAAAAAGACATTTTTTAAAAACCAAGTTAAGTGCAAGCTTTAATCCTGCCTGCAGTTTAGGGCTGTCAGGTGCCTCAGGGGCTGAGCTGACATTTCTGAGTCTCTAGGAAAAGGAGTAAAATCTTCCAGCAAGAGGTGAGAGCCACAAAGAATGGCTGTTTTCCGATTGGCTTTAGGGTGGGTCAAGCATCCAGCTTCACAGAGAACAGTCCTTTATTTGAAGGACTGCCCAGTCCAAATGCAACTGAAAGATGAAGCACCCTAAGAAAGGGGGGCTTTCAAGTGGCCCCTCAACAGTCAGCACCCGGGGAAAAGTAGCTCAGGGATGGATTTGCATGCAGAAAGTCCCAGCTTCAATCACTAGCAACTCCAGGAAGAGCTGGCAGAGAAAATAAGACCCACTTGAAACCCTGAAGAGCTGCTGCCAGTCAGTGTACACACTCCTGAGCTAGATGGCCCCGTGGTCTGAATCAGTATAAGGCTGCTTTCTTTCCTGTCCCAAGAGGTTTCTCTGTTCCAGACAGAGAAGGCATCTTGTGATGAGATATATTGCCTTTCTATACAAATTATTTCCAAATCGAGACCTTGCAGCCTTAATGAGATCCACCCATAACAGTCTTCTTCAATGGAAGTGGGCAGCACTACTACTCCGGCGAAGTCATAGAATGGTAGAGTTGGGGCCTATAAGGCCATCCAGTCCAACCCCCTGCTCCATGCAGGAATCCAACTTAAAAGCATACACGACAGGAGCCTGTCCAGCTGCCTCTTGAATGGCTCCAGTGTTGGACAGCCCACCACCTCCCTAGGTCATTCGTTCCATTGTCATACAGCTCTAACAGGAAGTTTTTCCTGATGTTCAGTTCAAATCTGGCTTCCTCAAACTTGAGCCCATTATTCTGAGTCCTGCACTCTAGGATGATTGAGAAGAGATCCCGGACCTCCTCTGTGTGGCAACCTTTCATGTACTAGAAGAGTGCTATCATATCTCCCCTCAGTCTTCTCCTCTCAAGGCTAAGCAAGCCCAGTTCTTTCAGTCTCTCCACAGAGGGCTTTGTTTCCAGTCCCCTGATCAGCCTCGTTGCCCTCCTCTGAACCTGTTCCCAAGGATTTTAATTTATTTATTTATTTTGAAGTTTTCCAAAGTGCCCTTCATCTGGATCGATCCCGGGGAAAGTGTGTCATAATAGCAACAGTCATAAAAATGCAAGGACAGCACACAACCCCCCATAAAACCACAAATATAAGCAATTATTAAAACAATAAAACACCTATTAGCATCCATTTAGACCATAGAAGAAAAGAAATGGGAAACGGTCAGGAATGTAAGCAAATCAAGACAAGACCCGCCCTAACTTCCCAAGAGCCACACCCACCTTTTCCCCCACGCCAACAGCTCCCGTGCTTCGCCCTCCTGAAATCCAATGAGGTGTAACGGACTGTCCCTGAGACGACATCCCTGTAAGCAGAGGGGGAAGAAAGGACACTCAGTTAACCCAAATAAGTGAAACAAATGCTTCTCTCTCAATCCCTTGCCAGGATCATTCAGACCTCAGCACCTATATGGAAAGAATTACACCCATTTTAGATATGGCAAAACCGAGTCATAGAAAACCAACGAGAAGGCTGCCACAGGCAGTCGTTCAGGGAAGCAAAGCACGAACTGAGATTCAGCTTTAAACGGAAGCGAAGCAAAGCCCCAAGCTTCTCCTTTGTGGTTTATGTTTCTGCTAAATTTCTGAAGAAAAAGGATCAAAGCCTATAAGAAAAGCAGAGTAGGGGAGAGGGGAGAAAGAGCAGCAAGAAAATAAGCTGTGCTTGGAGTACAGAGAGGAGAGGAGACAGAATCTCGATTTGTTGCTCAGACAGCATGAACCAACGCACACGCAGCGCGCCCAGGAAGAGGGCATCAGCCACTGACTTGAAACATGTCCAAAACATTTAGAAAACAACTTGAATTACTCACTCCAGGGGGTGAGGCAGGGTGCTTTTAGATATGACAACATCAGCTCTTGTTAGACATTTGATGGACCTGTGCACACTGGGGGGGGAGGAACAGGATTGCACCCACTCTCCCTATTCCTGGTCCCCATAAATTCATTCGATTGTCTGTACCAGGCAGAGAAGGCTAGCAGCTCCATGTCAGTGGGGCAGTGGAATTCACTTCGGGTTTTAGTATGAACTTTCAAGGAGCTGTCCACGATGCACCTGGGACAGCTCCTTGAGAGTTCATATTGAAAACCCAGAGTGGATTCCACTGCCCCACTGACATGAAGCCACCAACCACCACTGGTACCAGGGGTGCTTCTCTTCTATACCTCTTCTTCCCTTTTGTACCTCTACCTTTCAGTGGAGCCGATCGAGAGAGGCCCTGCAGCCCCATTTCTCCCCCTGCACTTCCCTTCCACAGACCCACAAGTTGCAATCCATCTTGAGGATCAAGTCTGCTGGGTTGCCCCGGGCCAAAGTAAACAGGAGGTGTAATTATGGTCCTGTGAAGTAGAAGTTTTGATTCACCCTTAACCCGATCCCCAGGGAAGGGGCGTTGTTAGATTCATTCCATGCCTCAAAGTGGTAAAAAAAAAAAAAAATCACAGATTTAAGACAGAGCTAGAGAGTGAGAAACTCAGTCCTGAATGTCTGGTACTGAATAGAATGGACTGCCTTCAAGTCAATCCCAATTTATGGCGACCCTATGAATAGGGTTTTCATGGCAAGCGGTATTCAGAGGGGGTTTACCATTGCCTCCCTCTGAGGCTGAGAGGCAGTGACTGGCCCAAGGTCACCCAGTGAGCTTCATGGCTGTGTGGGGATTCGAACCCTGATCTCCCAGGTCGTAGTCCAACACCTTAACCACTACACCACACTGGCTCTCACTGAACAGAAAAGCAGCCAAAATCTGCAAACCCCCTGATGCAAGCATCCATTTACCTTGCACAGGCGAGCAACCTACTGGCTGCATTCAGCTGGAAGCAGGAAGTAGCAATGAAATTGCTCTGAGATTGGTACCCGTTGTCCTCCGCCCCCCCCACCTCCTGTGGCTAGGAGGACAGAAAGTCATTTCGATTTCTGTGAAGTTCAGCAAGATATATTGCTGAAGGGTTTTTATTACTATTATTTGTTTGAGAAATGTATCCGCCCTTTGTCCCAGGGTCCACAAGCTTCATTCAGGTGGTCCACGGTGTGCCTGTGGATTTGTGGCTGATGGTGGGAGACAGTGCATCCAATGCACTTAATATTCATGTTGATTTTTAATTGTATTCTTATCATTTCTTTCATTTGTTATATTGCATTTTACTATATTCCTATTTAAATTCTACGGAATTATAATTGCTGCGACAGGCAGAAAAATAATTAAGTGGTCCACCAAGACCTTCAACAATTTTCAAGCGGTCCATGGGGGGAAAAGTTTGTGAACCACTCATCTAGGCAGCTTAAAAAGATAATGAAGAATGAGCAGATCTCAAAGGATCATAAGCACCAAGCTACATTTTTATTGGTTCATTATTTCATGTGTGGCTTCTTTTTATGTACACTGCTCAGAAATGTAAATGACTAAACAGTGTATAAATGCCTTAAATACAACACACAGGATCAGCTCAAAAGGCAACGCTATACATTGTGCAGAATCCCTTGGGAGGCATTTTCCCCAGCAAGCCCTATTAAAATCAGTAAGAGTTGCAAGAGCTCATGCACTGGTTAATTTAAAGAGAAAAAGGCGGGCGGAGGGGGGGGAGAGAAGTGCCTGGGTGTCTGTCAGCACACAGTGACTCATCTTTTGTGCAATGGGTTTCCACAAAACCAGGACAATTTTTGCCTCATCCCACCACCCTTTCTAAAAGCTGTTGAGGGTGGCATGGAGAAGAGACTGAGTGATCCACCAATTCTTGCCTCCTCTAGAAGACCAGTTTATTGGGCATACATCCAGAGTAGCTTGTACAGGACTTGAACATAAGAACATAAGAAGAGCCTGCTGGATCCGGCCAGTGGCCCATCTAGTCCAGCATCCTGTTCTCACAGTGGCCAACCAGGTGCCTGGGGGAAGCCCACAAGCAGGACCCGAGTGCAAGAACACTCTCCCCTCCTGAGGCTTCTGGCAACTGGTTTTCAGAAGCATGCTGCCTCTGACTAGGGTGGCAGAGCACAGCCATCATGGCTAGTAGCCATTGATAGCCCTGTCCTCCATGAATTTATCTAATCTTCTTTTAAAGCCATCCAAGCTGGTGGCCATCACTGCGTCTTGTGTGAGCAAATTCCATAGTTTAACTATGCGCTGAGTAAAGAAGTACTTCCTTTTGTCTGTTCTGAATCTTCCAACATTCAGCTTCTTTGAATGTCCACGAGTTCTAGTATTATGAGAGAGGGAGAAGAACTTTTCTCTATCCACTTTCTCAATGCCATGCATAATTTTATACACGTCCATCATGTCTCCTCTGACCCGCCTTTCCTCTAAACTAAAAAGCTTGCACAGAGGTTAGACTCTGTCCGGTCTCTATTGAGCATTCATCCTGGTTGCTTGCTGGATGTTTACATGTCTTCCTGTTAGTCATTCGTTCATCTAACACTTTTCAGTGTGTTTCCCCATCTCTTTCCTAACCACAAAAAGTCCAATTCTTCTTAACTGGATTTGCTGCACTGGGAGACAGGGCCCTTTAATGCACTTTAATTCCTCTAAACTTGAGGTGCTGGACTACGACCTGGGAGACCAGGGTTTGAATCCCCACATAGCCATGAAGCTGGGTGACCTTGGGCCAGTCACTGCCTCTCAGCCTCATGAAAACCCTCAGGGCAGCTCACAACAATGTAAAATACAACATTAAAACAGTTTTTACAGTCGCAACTAGAACACACACACACACACAGAGAGAGAGAGAGAGAGAGAGAGAGAATGTGCTTCAATCCCTCCTGCAAAATACTGGTGTACTAAGGAACATTGGATGCTGCTTTATATGGAGTCAGACTCTTAGTCCATCTAGCTCAGTATTGTCTACACTGACTGGCAGCGGCTCTCTGGGGTTTCAGACAGGAGTCTCTCCCAGCCCTACCAGGGGATTGACCCCGGGGTCTTCTGCATGCAAGGCAGGAGCTCTGCCCCTGAGCTGCAGCCCCTCGTCAGAGGCTTTTCCCAATAGACAAACAACAGCACTGGTGGGTGCTTTAAACTGGGGAAATGGGAAAGGGGGGATAAGAGAGGAAACAAACTCCCCCACACTGGAGGGGGGAAGTGAGGGATATTGCATCGTTTAACTAAGCGCTGCTGTGTGAATCTGAATGTGGGTCCTGAATCTCCCAACACTCAGCTTCATTGGATGTCCGTGAGTTCTTAGTGTTATGAGAGGGAGAAAAACTTTTCCCTGTCCACTTTCTCCGTGCCATGCACAATCTTATATACTTCTGCCATGTTGCTCTGACTCGCCTTCTCTCTAAACTAAAGAGCCCCAGTTGTTGCAACCAGTAGTGTACTGGCAAATTCAGAAGTGGCAGGTCCCTTCATGATAGTCACAGCCACGCCTCCTTTCCACTTTCCTTCACCTCCTTTGCTCTCCTTGCCATCTCCGAGTCCACATTCCACTACAACAGGTGTCCCTAAGGGCCAATTGGCATGAAAGGGAAAGCTAGTGTTAGCTGCTGAGAAGAGTCTTCTCAGCGGCTGACTCGCGTCCTTTCACTCTGATTGGCTCCAATCAGCACTAAAGGACAAGGATTCTCAGTGGCTAACATGCTCCCCTTTCATGATGATTGCTTCTACATAGGGACCCTGCTGAGACTGTGTTCCCCAAAAAGTAACCCCCCGTGACCCCCCACAACTACACCCCTAGTTGTAACCTTTCCTCAGAGAAGTGGTTGTTCCAACCCCTGGGTCATTTTGGTGGGCCTTTTCTCAGCCTTTCCCATCTCTACAACAATATCATTTTTGAGGCGACCAGAACTATACCCAGTATTCCAAGTGCAGTTGCACCGCAGATTTGTACAATAGCATTGTGATAATGGCAGTTTTCTTTTCAGTCCTTTTTCCAATGATCCCCGGCATGGAACGGGCCTTTTTCATAGCTGCACTCTGCGTGCACTCAGAAAATTTCTTTATGAATGCTACATCATGAATCCTGGGACTGAATCCAGGCACACAAAACATGGGCTGTAGTTGTTGTGATAAGCCCCGAGCTCAAATTAAACATAGGAGAGAGAGAGTGAGAGAAACAGCACAGATATGGGGTGGGGGTAGAGTTCCATGGCTTTACTGAGCTGGCAAGAGCTTGATTCGTCAGTTATACGGAGAAAGGCAATGAAAGAAACTTGCTCTCTAGTAAAGTCAGCTGCCCAATGAACTTTCCTGCCCCACATCACAAGGTTAGAGAGAGAGGCTGGGCTTGGGCAGACGCTTCTGCATCCATCCCAAAACTAGTCCATATATAGAGTCATGATGCAGCATAGCTAAATTCTGGCAGTCAAAAAGCGATGTGGAGCAAGAAGAAAGGAATTTCCCCCAGGAACACATCTACCGAAAGCTGAAACATCAGCAACTGCCCTAGATTGCAGCCTCTATGAAATTCTCACAGCAAACACCCAATGCCCATCATATAATAACTGACCCAGTGCTTCTCCTCTGTTTCTCATCCCAAAAGGCTCTCTGAATACCACTTGCTGGGAATCAGAAGTGGAGAGAGTGCTGTTGCCTGTGGGCTTCCCATCAGCACACCCGGTGGGCCCCTTTAAGAAGAGAAGGCTGGACCAGAGATGGGCCTTTTAGTCTGATCCAGCAGCCAGGTTCTTCTAATGTTCTTATGCACCCCCTTTCTCCATCATCGGAGCCACCAAAAGGTCTCAATCGGCCAATGCGCACATCACATTTGGGGAAGGGCCATAGCTCAGTGGGTAGAGCATCCACCGTGCATGTGGAAGATTCCAGGTTCAATCCCCACTGGCATCTCCAAGTAGGGCCAGGAGAGACTCGCTGTCTGAAACCCTGGACAGCTGCTGCCAGTCAGTGTAGGCAATACTGAGCTAGATAGACCAACGGTCTGACTCAGTGTAAGGCAGTTTCCTCTTCAGCCCGGAGGTAAAGGTGAGGGGCAACAAATTCTCCATTTGCAGGGGATCTCCAGCCAAACAAAAGACTGCACCCCTCCCTCACCCACGATCATAGAATAGTAGAGTTGGAAGGGTCCTGTAAGGCCATCAAGTCCAACCCCCTGCTCAATGCAGGCATTGCCTGGCAATGCCGTGAGGGTTTGGTCTGAACTCCTACAAACATTCTACCCAAACTAGGTGTATGGTGATGAACGGGATTGAAATCCCACCTCAGTAAATTGGAACATTTTGCTGATCTTTGTTCCTCATCCTCATCCAGATACGGCGAAATTAGTAGCCGCGGGTCATCCTTTGAGCCACCTGTCCTTTCACGTGCCAGGTATCAAAAGGACCCCCCCCACCTCAGGAACGCGCCCCCAGACAGGAGCCAGAGGTCCCTGCCAACAGTCCCCCCCCCCAATCAAGCAAGCATGTGAAGCCTTTCTCCCATGCTCAGATGCCAGGGTGAGGGACGCCCACTCACCTCAAGTCCCTCACTTCTCCCCCAAACATGAGCAAACCTGCGAAGACTTTTTCCCATGCCCGGATATCAGAGAGGCAGGGAGATTCACTTCACAGCCAACAATTGCCCCCCCCCAATTAAACCTCCACAGTCACAAATTATGTCCCGATATGACTGAATCCCCACCCCCAACAGCAGCAAGGAAGCGCATTCTTCCACCCACGCCCAGATGCCAGGGTGAGAGGCGCCCACGGCTCCACAGTCAGCCGCCTCTCCCCAGCCTCGGCTCCCCACCGCCCGCTTCAATAGCCAGCGCCTGCTGAACTGCCCCCTCTCTAAGCAAGCTGGGGGGGGAGGGCAGACTCTCCCTCTCCCCCCCTCTCCCCCCCCCCCATAAAACTGACCCAAACGCGCCCCCTCCCTTCCTTACCTTGCGCTTTGGAGGCGTCCCCATGGTTGGAGAGCAGCAGCAGCAGCAGCAGCAAACTGCGAGCAAAGGGCAGCGGCTGTCCTCGAAAAAGCCCCCGGACCTCCCCACCAGCCCAGCTCTGGCGCCGGGCTCTCCTCTCCATGCCCGTCCGGTCCCCAGTCCGTCTCCTTCGAGCCCCTCCTGCCCTCTTCACGCTCTTCCCCTCCTCTCCCCGCCCCCTCTCTCCGCCTTCCCCTCTGCACGACTCGCTCCGGCTCCTTTGCTCGCTGTAGCTCTATGTTCCTCGGCCGCCGACTCTAATGAGAACCACATGGCTCGCCAAGAAGCCCCCCGCACTGGGGAGCCCTCCTCCTCGGGAGCTTGCCGGGGCCCAAACCCCACCCTGCCGCCCTGCTGCCCCGCGCGCCTCCGGAGCAATGTCCAACCAAGCAGGCGCCCCGAATTGGAGGCTCGTGTGCACATCACTGACACCCCCCCCAGGCCCCCGCATGACACACGCGGATGATGTTGGCAGGACGACAGTTCAAAACAAAGGTGGCCAAAGAGCTTGGAGAGGCAGCTGCTGCAGAGGTGGTCCTCCGCGAGGCCTGGCGCAGCTCCGGCCAGGCCTCGGAAGCAGCTGCGAATAACATCGGGCTTCTTGCACAAATCCCCCAAAAGCATGACAAACAATTTCAGCAACCTCTACTCTACTCAAGAGCCTACTGTAAGGGCAGAATATGGAGAAACCGATTGGTTCTCCATCGGAAAGGGTGTGAAAAGGGTGTATTTTATCACCCTATTTGTTTAATCTATATGCCGAACATATAATACGGAAAGCAGGATTGGACCAAGATGGAGGTGCGAAAATTGAAGGGAGAAATATCAATAATTTAAGATATGCAGACGATACCATACTACCAGCAGAAACCAGGAATGATTTGAAACAACGGTGATGAACGTTAGAGAGGAATGCACAGAAGCAGTACTACAGCTGAATGTCAAGCAGACTAAAGTAATGACAACAGAAGATTTATGCAACTTTAAAGTTGACAATGAGGACATTGAACTTGGCAGGGATTTTCAATTCCTTGGCACAGTCATTAACCAAAATGGAGACAATGGTCAAGAAACCAGAAGAAGGCTAGGACTGGGGAGGGCAGCTATGAGAGAGCTGGAAAAGGTCTTCAAATGCAAAGACGTATCACTGAACACTAAAGTCAGGATAATTCAGACCATGGTATTTCCGATCTCTATGTATGGTTGTGAAAGTTGGAGAGTGAAAAAAGCAGATAAGAGAAAAATCAACGCATTTGAAATGTGGTCTTGGAGGAGCTTCGCAGATACCATGGATTGTGAAAAAGACCAATAATTGGGTGTTAGAACAAATCAAACCAGAACAATCACTAGAAGCTAAAATGATGAAACTGAGGTTATCATATTTGGACACATCATGAGAAGACATGATTCACTAGAAAAGACAATAATGCTGGGAAAAACAGAAGGGAGTAGAAAAAGAGGAAGGCCAAGCAAGAGATGGATTGGTTCCATCAAGGAAGCCACAGACCTGAACTTACAAGATCTGAACAGCGTGGTTCATGACAGATGCTCTTGGAGGTCGCCGATCCATAGGGTCGCCATAAGTCATAATCGACTTGAAAAGCACATAGCAACAACAGGTATTATTATTATTAGGTTCCTTTTCTCACCAGATAACCCAAAGATACTTACTGTACATAACCATTTAAAAACAACAAAATCCATAAAGCCTAAAAACACCTCTGACCATTCAAAACCAAATTAAAACAAACACAATGCAAATAAAGGGTAGGTGTACAAGTCCTGCCCCACTAAAAGAGATCATCAAGGGCTGTGGAGGAAGGTCTTGGCCTGGCACCTAAAAAAGGATAAAGATGGCACCAGGCATGCCTCTTTGGGGAGAGAGTTCCAGAGTCAGGGAGCCGCTACTGTTTATTTATTTATTTGATTTATTTATTATTTGATTTATATCCCTCCCTTCCTCCCTGCAGAAGTCCAGGGCAGCAAACAGAAGCGCTAAAAACACTTTAAAACATCATAAAAACAGACCTTAAAATACATTAAAACAAAACAACATCAAAAACATTTTTTTTTAAAAAAAAGCTTTAAAAACATCTTTTAAAAAAGGGTTAAAAAACATTATTAAAAAACATTAACAAGCAATTCTAACACAGACGCAGACTGGGATAGGTCTCAACTGAAAAGGCTTGTTGAAAAAGAAAAGTCTTCAAAAGGCACAGAAAAGATAGCAGAGATGGCACCTGCCTAATATTCAAGGGGAGGGAATTCCACAGGGTAGGTGCTGCCACACTAAAGGTCCGTTTCCTATATTTATGTAACCTTATAACTACAAAGCCCATGATGCAGGGCGATTGTGATTGAAACTCATTTGCAAAACAAACAAAACACCTCTGAGCTTGCACCGAGTGCTTTTGTCTCTTTCACAACCAGCACAAGAGCACCATCTGGGATGAAGTGAAGCCAGCATTTGAGGTTTCATTGGTAACCTCCATCACAGCACATTCCTAAACATTTGCATTTTGGCCTCAGTTCAGTACAAAGCAAGCTACATCCAAAGTCTCTTGGGATGTTGAGTGTGATGAATAATTTACTGAAAAGGTTTCCTATTTTAAAGTTTGTACTTCACATAATTTGGTATTACTGAATGGGTGTTTTTTGTCACCTTCAAGAACTGAGAAAGGAAGAAAAATCAAACTGACACATTTTTTTCCTTCAAGTTATATCCTGCATTTCATCAGGGTCATATCCACACACCATACATTTGAAACATACCTCTTTAAACAGTCATTATTTTCCCCCATAGAATAGTGGAAACTATAGTTTCTTAAGGGTCCTGAGATTTGTTAGAAGATCCCTGTGCACCTCACAGAGCTACAATTGCGAGAGTTCCCTGGGAGAAGGGTCTGATTGTTAAAGCACTCTGGCATTGTAGCTCTGTGGGGGAGTCTCCTGTCAGCACCCTTAATAAACTACAATTCCCAGGATTCTATGGGGAGCCATGACTGTTTAAAGTGGTATGACACTGCTTTAAATGAATAGTGCAGATGGGGCCTTACAGGCACCCATCTATGATATGTTTTCTCAGCCATCTCTCCCCGTGTCTTAGGTGCAGCCTTTCCCAAGTTTGAGTACCCAGATGTTGTTGGACGACAACTCCAATCAGCCTCAGCCAGCATGGCCAATGGTCAGGAATTACAGGAACTGTAGCCAGCAACATCTAGGGACCCGAAGGCTGGGAAAGGCTGGGAGGGGAATCCCTCCTTTGTTTTCAAAAGTCTCTTTGTTCCTTTCTCTCTCTCTCTGTTGTGAGGAAATACATAAGGCACATGAAGCTTGAAACTCGCCATCGGTCTGCCACCCAAAAGATTCAGAGCAGAACTTAGATTGCATCTTGGTGTTCCAAATCCTCAGTCTGCTGAATATTCTGGAAATATGCCACAGTTCCAAAGTGTCTGCTGATAAAGTCATGATTTCATGAATAAGCATAATGTATTTTCACAAGGTCTGTATTCTCGAACTAGACTTCCAACCTCTTCATATCAAGCCACTGCTTTCCCACGACAGTTTAACCTTTGCAAGCCAAGCTGTCTTTGGTTCTCAGACTGTTTTAATCCTCGCTCCACTGCAGCCCTGAACTGATCACATAAGCATGACATTGACTGTTTATGCAGCCTAAGCTTGGTCCATGGGACAGTGCCCACCAACTTCAACCTGCCCTCCGCCAGCCCCTGCCAGCCTGCCTTCTTACTTACAACCTGTCAGGGTGTGGCTCTGTCCACCATTGGCTCTGGCTCCACCCACTGTTGGTCTTTCTGCTTTCAGCCCTACCAGTCTCGATAGGCACCAGCCACCACTGGGAAGACTACAAATCCCATGATGCTGTGTGATTGTACTCCAAACGTGCCTGCCCCCCACACAGATAAAATTGAGGCCTTTATTTAAAGTGAAAAATGGATGATCCATCACACAACAATCTCACACTCTGAATTTGGAAATGAAATTAACAATTGAATTCCTCCAGCAGGGTTTCATGCAGACCCAGTTTAGGGCCTTAGCTGCGCTTTAGGCAGAAAAAGGACTGAGGCTGTTGGAACATAGGGATCTGCTTTTTACCAAGTAAGACCATTGGCCTATTTAGCTCAGTACTGCCTACGCTGGCTGACAGCAGCTATCCAGCATTTCAGACAGGAGTCACTCCATGCGTATCTGCTGCTGCCAATTTATTGAACCTGTGGCCATCTGCATGCAAAACAGAAGCGCTGCACTGAGCTGTGGCCAGCCAGAAGAGGAAGCACTATTGCAAGAGAGAAGGCACAACGACCAGTCGCAGCAAACTTTCC
Organism: Rhineura floridana; assembly: GCF_030035675.1. Taxonomy (NCBI): domain Eukaryota; kingdom Metazoa; phylum Chordata; class Lepidosauria; order Squamata; family Rhineuridae; genus Rhineura; species Rhineura floridana. The sequence goes on from NC_084488.1 coordinate 122,234,645, forward strand.
ATTTCCCTGGTGGGCATTTTCACAAACCCACATGAAACACTGGAACAGGGTGGCGGGAAAGGGAAGAGTAATCTCAGTTCTAGTATTTGTATTTCATCTTTCCTGGGAGCTCACACCCCAACCATGCATGACTGAGAAGGCTGAGGGGTGACATGATTGCACTCTTTAAGTACCTGAAGGGCTGTCACATAGAGGAGGGTACAGATTTGTTCTCTGCTGCCCCAGAGGGTAGGACTAGGTCTAATGGTTTTAAGTTGCAAGAGCATAGATTCAGACTGGACATTAGAAGGGACTTCTTGACAGTAAGGGCAGTTCGGCAATGGAACCGACTGCCTAGAGAGGTGGTGGGATCCCCTTCACTGGATGTCTTCAAGCAGAGGCTGGACAGCTATCTGCAGGAGATGCTCTAGCTGTGGATTTCCTGCTGTGAGCAGGGGGTTGGACTCGATGGCCTACAAGGCCCCTTCCAACTCTAGGATTCTATGATTCTATGACACCCAATTCCCTGCATTCCCCCTCCTTCAACTATATTTCTTTTGTAACACAAACAACTGCTGAGGTTGCAATGTTAAAAACAGTGGAACCAGTAGGAGCTTCTTCCCCTTTCCTCTCTGACTCGCTTTCCATTCAGAATCCCCCCTCCATCCAATTTGCTTTTCATCCTTCTGGGGACAAGATGCAAGCACCCAAAACTCCCCTCCCCCCAGGTAAAAAACAACTGGGGAACCGTTTTCAACAGTGACATGGCCAGAAATGAAAGGGTTACTTAAGCAGTAATACCCATCCTCTATCGATAATTTTGCTTAGCACCATTTGGTAATTTCAACCTGTGAAGGAATTGGACTTTACTGTCCTGGACTTTGTTGTTATATACCTTCAAGTTGATTAAGACTTATGGCAACCCTATGAATCAGTGACCTCCGCATCTGTCATGAACCACCCTGTTCAGATCTTGTAAGTTCAGGTCTGTGGCTTCCTTTATGGAATCAATCCATCTCTTGTTTGGCCTTCCTCTTTTTCTGCTTCCTTATGTTTTTCCCAGCATTATTGTCTTTAGTAAATCATGTCTTCTCATGATGTGTCCAAAGTGTGATAACCTCAGTTTCATCATTTTAGCTTCTAGTGATAGTTCTGGTTTAATTTGTTCTAACACCCAATTATTTGTCATCGTCCCCCCCCCCCAGTCCATGGTATGTGCAAAGCTCTTCTCCAACACCACATTTCAAATGGGTTGATTTTTCTCTTGTGTGTTTTTACTTATTTTTTCATTGAGGGTTATAGCATTAACCTGCCCAAATTACTTGGTCAGCCTGCTCATCTGACCTGACCTACAGGCATAAATATCAAAGACTGGGAAACCAGAACATTGTGTATGTAACATCACATCTCAGTCTGTGGGATTCAGAACTTCCTGTGACCTCCTGGGGTGAGATACATGATTGACAAGGAGTCTTTATCAAGGAGTAGCCATCCTGGAAGCAAGCAGTTCAAGGTGGGACTTCTAAGATAACAAAGCCTTGAGACCAAGATGGATCTCAGCGTGATAAGGAGAAGCCTGGTAAGTGGGGTGGGGGTGGGAGTGGGGAGGATGACGAGGAGGCAAAAACCAAAAGAAAAGGCTATTGCTCAAGAGTAGATTCTCCCGTTTCAGCTAAGAGAAGTAGATGGCGATTTAGTCTACCCCATTTTGTTATTTTGCTCCAAAGAGGAATATACTGATTTTCTCTAATTTTGGGGCATTGCATTTATTTCTCTAAAACATGTGCATGTCTTAAACTCCACAGTTTTTCTGTCTTAGTAACAGTAGCGTAGTTGCGAATTCAGAAGTGAAGGGTCCCTTCATGATAGTCACAGCTATGCCCCTTCTAAGATTATACAACCTTCTACTATTTTAATCTGGCCAGGTTTGCATAGTGCTTTCTGCTTCTGTCTCTCCAGGCTAATGCCTTCTCCCACAACAACAGATGTCCCTAGGACCTAATCAGCATGAAAGGGGAGTGTGTTACCTACTGAGAAGAGTCTTCTCAGTGGCTGACTCACTTCCGTTCACACTGACTGGCTCCAATCAGCAGGAAAGGACAAGGAAGCATGTTAGAAGATTCTTTTCAGTGGCCAACACATTCCCCGTTCATGCTGATTGGTTCAAAGGATGCTGGAGATATAGGGACCCTGCAGGGACCTGGCTCCCCAAAAAGTGTTCTAAAATCCCCCGAGACCCTGGACAACTACATCTCTGCTTAATAAATTCTTCACTTGTCCATAAACCTGGTGTGGTCTCTCTATTTCTACCATCCACATTTACAGTCATAATACTGAACTACGTGGAGAAGCTTCAGAGAGACTGCAGGGAAATGTGGAGGCTGTTGATAAGGGGCGGCCTTGTGGAAAATATTTAAATCCTTATCTGGTGGCAGCAAGCTCTTTAAGAGATAAGAGTGGGCTGAGCAGAGGAGTATGCTTTGCTGTGGCCAGATTTCCCTTCCTCAGGAGCCACGGAACCCATCACAGGGCCTTAGACAGAGAAAGGTTTGAGTCTGGCAGCCGCATGAACATCCGAATGCCCCACGAGACCCATTCCTAGAGTCTCCTTTACATGTTGTCATTGTGACTCTCCAGCTTAGATGACTTGAACCTCCTGCTTTAAATGTTTTAATTGCTGTTTTAGCTCTTGTAATTGCCGGGCTGTTATAATGGGCTTGTTATATTGCACATTTTAATTGTGGACATTTCCTAGGTTTTGATGGAACTGTTGTATTGTTATTTTAATTCTGTACATGTGTGTATTGTAACTGGTTTTAAATGTAAACCACTTAAAAGCCACCTTGGCAATTATGTGTTATATAAATTAAACAACAATGCTGCTCTGTGACTGTAATAACTGGCATAACATCACCACCACCGTCACAATGGTTAATAACAGTGCTGGGTGTTGTTTTTTTTAAAAAGTAGATGTGCTAGTTTGAGGGGGGGAAATTACTGGCCCCAAATTAGCCACAGAGACTTCAGATTTTGGTTTTCCAGTCTCCACATCTAGGATGCCAGCCGCTTCCATTTGTTCCACCCCATCCCCAAATCTGTAGCACAGGCACTCCAAGTCTGCACACGGATGCAAAGTCCTGCTTCGTGCCTCTGACGAGCTCCTAGCTGGTGCAAGGATGTGTGGGTGGTGTGGAATGGGGTGAAACCACTTTCAGGAAGCATTTAAACCAGTTCCCCTTTCCAAGTGTGTCACTCAAAAACCACATGCCAGCTCTCAGTTTCCTTTGTTGCTACGAGCAAAGCGTTCAGGACTATAAATATTGTAAGGTTTTGTTTTGAAAGGAGCTTATGGGAAGCAGCAGAATGGCAGGGGAGTATTTTCAATTAACATTGCAGAATGCAAAAAATCCATGCTGGCTAGTATACAGCCACTCTTGTGGCTGTATACTTTTAAAAATTGCACTCTGGCAAACTGTGCCCCTTAAGGGGCCCAAATCATTTTGCAGTGGTTCAGAGCTCCTGAGAAGTACACAGAGTTCTGCCTCATGCACAAATGGACGGGGAAATTTCCCCAGCATGCATTGCTACCTCATATGCTAGGTACTATATACCATTACAGAGCTGATGGATTGAACTCTGGAGAGACTATTCCCATGGGGAATAAAACAATGTTTTACACAATAAAACAATGTTTGCATTACCAATGAGAACCAATGGGAACCCTATAAAGTAGATTAGGCAGAAAGTTTACCACCTTTAACTAAGAGCTGGAAATACAGAGATTCAAGGATCACACGTGTGCATTCCCAGCCAATTTAATTAATTTGTTTGACTTGTATTCACAGGCTCATTTTTCTCCTTCATTTATTTTTCTCAGGCAGAGGTCGAACAAATACTCACAAATGCTCAAGGGTTGCCCAAATGTCAGATTTTTCTGTTCAACATTTTGACAGTGATATTTCACACTCCTGATGTGCATTTCAAATGTGAACATTCTGCTTCAACATCCAAGTGCCTCCCTAGGTGCATCTGCCTGGGAGTAAGCCGCATTTGCAAGATTCACAAATATACACAGGATTGGGCTATTATATTTCTGGGTGTCTCCACGGTTTTGATTTTCACAGACAGTAAAATAAGTACCCTCACTGGAGCTCTTCTGAATCGGACCTAAAGTCTTCCCAGGCTAGAAATGTTTATTTTTATTTATTTTCAGAGCTTGGAAGAATCCTTTGAAAAAGGAATAAATTAGCATTACTGTTACATGGCCTCAAAAAGGAATAAATTACCATTACAGTTACAACTGTTCTGAAAGAAATTGATTACCTTACCGTTATTTAAAAGTAATCATTACAATTACAGTTAAGTTACTTTAAAAAAATAACCTAGAGTGCCTACAAGGTACTGGCCTTGGCTGCTGCACACCTGAGCAGTCTAAAACATTAAAAATAAACACACACACAGGTAGTAGAATAATTCTTTTTATCCATAAGACAGTAATGATGGTCGCTGGTAAGGGAGGTGGGGAGGGAGGCAGAGGCCACTACTCAGATCTTTGCACGTCAAACAAAGTGCAACTGCCCTCCCAGCCAGCAAGCATAATCTGTCTCACTCAACCACCTCCCAGACCCTGCCCTGCCACCAACTAAGGCACACATACCCACACAAACATTTTCCCCAGGATGCAAAAATGTTAAAACACTGCAAATGCAGCAAAGTAGTCAGCAAGAGTGGTGGAGGCTGCTTCACGTGCCAAGTGAAAACACAGTATTAACACACACACATACGTTGTCGTCTCTCACCTCCACAGTTCTTTATCTCCATTCTGTTGCTGCCACCTCCTCCTCCATCCCCATCCTTGCCCTCCGGCTCCTTTCTCCCTTCAGTCTGCTCTTCATCACCAACATCGATTTTTTAAACAATTGTTTCCTCCGCTCCATCTATCTTGCTCTCCACTTCTCTCCTCATCACCCCCTCAACACCCACAGAGCACGAGGGAAGAGCGATGCTGCACAGAAGCCCAGTTTGAGGCACATGGTTTTAATCCACGAATCAGAGGAGCAGAAGGCATCCCCGGCTCTCCCCCTAGAAATGCCCAAAAGTAATGCTGGAAACATTACAATTACTCTTAGAAGCAATAAAATTACTCCTATTACAATCAAAATGTAAATTACCCTCAAAAAAGTAATGAATTACCAGTAATTCATTTTTTTGGGAACTAATTACTTTCAAACTCTGTTTATTCGTCAGACAGCCTAGCTCTCTGGAGAGTTTGCAAACCCATTAAAAGTACAAAAACAAAATAATTCCAACAGTTAAAATGAGAACAAACCAATTATATATAATAGAGACAGGAAGGAACCATCTAAAAACTCAAGCACAGCAGTTAAAAAAAATTAAAACCAACAAGGAAATAATTTGGTGCGCAAATCTAAAAGGACCAGATAAAGTATGTCCTCTGTAATTCAAAGACCTTCAGAATTTGCAGTGCAGACTCACTTCCTAATAGGAATGCTCCTATACAAGGTTGCAGGCAGCCGTACCTTCCACCAGCAGCCTATCCCTTCCCAACATATTCCCTCTCTTGTTTTTCTATTCCCTCCCCTGCAATTATACTCAATCTTCCATGGTTGCTAAGCATGTCCACCCCTCACTGGGTTGCTTTTTTGAGGAAGAGGGTGTTGCACCCTTGGTTTCTTCGTGTTATTCTTCTGCAAACCTTGGATCCCCCATCTCTACATACACCGATAACTCTCTTATTGCTCAGTGCAGAGCCTGGAAAAGTTACTTTTATAAACTACAACTCCCATCAGCTCCAGCCAGCATGGCCACTGGAATGGGCTGATGGGAGTTGTAGTTCAAAAAAGTAACTTTTTCAAGCTCTGGTGCCCCGTTTCCATCAGCACTCACAACCTGAGTTGCTATTAGAAGGAGCAATGTTGAAAGAATGCTAAGTGTTCAACCTATTGTAGGAAGGAAGGAATCCATCCCAGAGATGTTACTTCTACCAAGAATTTCAGCAATGGTGGTTCAGTTCTGAAAGTCACCAACAAACATTTTTTGAGAGCAAATATCTTGTTGTTGGTCACAGACTAGACTGGCGATTCTAGAACAGGTGACATCAACTTTTTTTGGGGGGGCAGTGGGCATATTTGGATTCTTGGGAAAGTGTCGTGGGCACCAGTCACAAAATGGCTGCCATGGGGTCGTGGCATAACACAAAACATCCAAGTGTTCACTGCAGAAGAGGCTGAGCCCAGTGCAAATAGGAACCGAGCAGGAAATGCAAATACAGCATCTCGTACATTGTGGGTTTTTGAGGGGAAGTTTACCGAGACCTTTTGTAGCCGCTGCCATGAGAGGTAGTGCCAAGCACATCGATGCTGCATTGCCAACCCCTGTTCTACAGCCTTTTCCAACCTTTGGGTCCCCAGACTACAATTCCCACCATTGGCCATGGTGGCTAGGACTGATGGGAGTTGTAGTCCAACAACATCTGGGGACACAAAGATGGGGAAAGGCTGTATCTGGAAATTAATTCAGCATGTACGAGCCAACCCACCTTCACTTGGCAGTGTGACAACTGGCATTCTTCTGGCCCATTGCACAGTGATTACTTCCTCCACCCATCATGTTTCGGATGTTTATGGTTCCAGATGTACCTGAGGATCACATAGTCACTTAGCAGTATGGCAACACCACCACCAGTGTTTCCTTTCATATCAGTGTGATTCTCCTTGGTAACGTCTAGCAATCTCTAGAGGAAGGGCTGCAGCTCAATGGCAGACCATCTGCTTTGCATGAAGAAGGCCCCAGGCTCAATCCCTGGTGTCTCCAGGTAGAGATCCCTGAAACTCTGCATAGCTGCTGCAAGTCAGTATAGACAATATTGAGCTAGGTGAACCAACGGTCTGATTCTGTATACAGCAGCTTCCTACATTCTTACGTTTCTGTTAGAGTGCAATGTGGCCAACATTATCATTACTACATATTATTTTTCCTCTGTTAAACCTGACACTTATGATTATAAATATATATTATTACATTTCTATCCCCACTTTCCTTCAAGCTCAAGGTGGCATACGCAGTTCTTGCAGCAGGGGCTTCAGGGTCACTGATAGATATACACAAATCCCATGCCCTCCCCCTTAAAAGAAGTAATGGGAAGCTGTGCCTGAGGTCTGCCCTGCGTTATTTTTAACGGATTAACTTCTGCAGTGTAATCACCGCCCACTTTAACAGGACAACAAAGTGGGTTTGGTGACCCTTATGGTCGTGAAGAGACTTCTGCTTTGAGCCTGGATGAATGCCATGGTGTGAGGATCTCACTGCCCTGGCTGCATTTGACCCCATTTCTTCTAGATGTCAATCTCATGTGGATACCTATTTTGACACCTGGAGGGCTTATATTAACTTACATGTTTAATTTGAGACTGAGGTACTGGTAGTTATTGTATCCATAATGTGAGCTGATGCAGGGGGGAGGTATTATTTATATGTATATTTCTTTTTCTTTCATTCGGATTTTTTCTGATTCTTTTTCTTCTTGGTTAATTTTGCTACTAAAAATTAATAATAAAGAAAGCTACGTGTGGCATAGTGGTTAAGGTGTTGGACTACTACTTGGGAGACCCGGGTTCAAATCCCCACACAGCCATGAAGCTCACTGGGTGACCTTGGGCCAGTCACTGCCTCTCAGCCTCATGAAAACCCCAGTCATAGGGTCGCCATAAGTCCGAATCGACTTGAAGGCAGTACATAAAACAAAACGTATCATAGGTGAATAAGCTGAACAAGTTAGGCAAGGCAAGCACACATCCCCGTTTGCAAATTATGCCTGTTTGCCCTGCAGAAGTGGCAAACACCTTGCAGAGCACTGAAGCCCCACCCACTGGTCTCTAGGCAGCCTCTTCAGTCCCCAAAATCTCTCCAGATATTGCCCACCTGCTCCCAGCCATAAGGGCTGAAAAGCTAAGGTTCCATAGGTGCTAAACTCTGCTGAAGCCAAACTCCATGCACATGCAGTGTAGTGGCTATAGAACTGCAGATAAGCACATGTAATCTCCCAAGTGATCAACTGAAGGCCACAGATCTGCTTGATGGAAAATGCAATATATTGTTGCTTTTAGGGCAGCAGTGACACCTTTTGCTCTCTCCCTATCCCCACCCTAGCAACAGCTAGATAATGGGATGATGTAGCTGATACAGAGAAATATTGCTAATGTTATTTCCAGAACACTGGTGAGTCAGCAGCCTATCACCAGGAAGGGAGCGGTCACCTCAAGAAGAGAGGTTAATTTCTACTTGCTGAGTTTTTAAATAGCTGCATAAGTCTTATTCTATAGGTGGAATACCTCCATGCTGCTGTGTAGGCCCAGTGCCAGTACGAATTAAGCACAGATACATGATGCAAAAAGCATCAAAGGCCATCTAGTCCAGCCCATCAGTCTGTGAACTCCAGACCTCAGGGTATCACAAGCAGGGAGGCATCCCACCGAATAGTCCAAGTGAAGGACACAACTCCGGGTAACTCATACCTGCAAGCTAAGCTAATACAAGGAAAGGCAGAAGACCTCCAATTTTCCTCCATGATCCCATTCTCCCCCAGAACCTGGGTGGATCTCCAGGTTGTCTACAGAGTAGCGTGCTCCAGTGGTGGCCCCTTACTGGGGCCAGAATTAAGCTGCTTTGCCCATTATGTTTTGGATGTGCAGTCAAAGCAGTTCACCCACATCCTTAAAAATGTAGCGCAAGTAAGGCACACACTTGCATCATGCAGGTTTGAGGAAGCTGAGATTGGATGAGGCACCCCAGTGAGTTTATTGTGGCAAGCCCATGTTGGCAGCCATATAACCCACGACAGGGGTCTCAGCTTCTTCACCACCTGGAAACAAGGTGTGCAAAGAGAGAGGCAAATATCCCTAAGCACGCTTGCTCTCTGTCTCTCCCCCGGAACTTATTTTCAGCACAGATTAGGAGCTTCGCCCACCTTCTTTTCTCCATTTTTATTATTGCCAATGGCCAATGTGAAATAAACTATCACACAGCCTGCTAGGAACATAGAAAAGTGCTTTGCATCGGGTCAGACTGGATCCAGTATTGCCTACCTTGACTGACAGTAGGGCTTTCCCAGTCCTGCCTAGAGATGCCAGGGATTGAATCTGGAATGGACTGCAGGCAAAGCAGGTGCTCTGCCACTGAGCTACAGCCCTCCCCAAACTTGTGGTAGTTCCTGTAGCCAATATGATGATCCAGCAGATTGAGCAACTGTGTGCCAGGCTCCACTCAGTTTATCCGTGCACCAGCCAAACTACATAGGACCTCACATCCAGACTCAGTGAAGGGTCAGCATAGCTCTTATTGGATCATGAAGTAGTGTAGGCTCCAGCATCACTTTTCACCTTGCAACTCCACCTAGCTGCATTCTGGGATAGTACAAGAGCTTCCAACCATCACTCCATACGACACACCATGCACATCCTCAGTGATGCAGCTGGATGGGGACACACATACCACGCTGCCTTAAAAGGGACTTGCCCTGCCACACGTAGAGATTTTACGGAAAAGGTGCAAATCTCTCCTGAGATCCTGAGGATGCTTTGAACAGGGCAGGGACCCTGTGGCCCTCCACGTGCTGTTGGAGTACCATTCTCATCTGCTCCAGCCAGGCTGGGTCAGGGACAGTTGGCATTGTAGTCCAACATCTGGAGGGCCACGGATTCCCCATCACTACTTTAGAACAAGCCAGCTACTTGAAAGAGAACTGTGGATTTGAATAGCACCACAAGCCCACTTTTACAAAACATACAGTCCATATTTTATGTGAGGGCCTGCTTCCTTCACTTCTGGTTTAGAACTAAACCACCACAAACTATGGCGTACAAAGATCCTACACGGATATCACCAGATAAGGAAGGATTTCATCATTCAGAGCTGGTATTCTAGACTAATACTAAAAGAGCTCTATTGCGCCACCATCTCTGAAGATCAGGCAGGCATCAGGCTTCATGGCTCGTGCTACTGAACCCTGCTTGTGAACTCTAATTGTCCTTTCATGGGATACAAGAGATCAGGGGTTTCAGTTTGAGAGATGAAATATAAAAGATAACTCACAAGCACAACTTTGTAACTCAAGAGTTAAGGCCAGCGGTATCTGGCAGACTAAAAAGCTCATGGGTTGCATGTGCTAATTTAGCTGTCATGGTTTCATGTTTTTCCTGTTTACGAATTCAGGCTGCATTCTCTGTGGGTAAGCAAGCATTCCAACTTGATAGGAGTGTAAAGAGAGCATTATTGTGGCTTCTCTCTCCTCCTCCCTTTTTTCAAGATTTTTTTTGATAAAAGGCAGATATCTCACTTAATGCATCTGATTGCAGGAAGATCAGTGGAGACAATCAGAGATACCTCTCAGTTTAAGATGCATGCCTGCAGTTTTTCAAGTATCTTGTTTCCATTTGACTTTTTTCATTTTTAATCAGGTCAGCAGTCCTCACTTACTGTGAAAGAGCAGACTTGTTAAGGAGACAGAGTAGATCCCTTAAAATAGATGATTACAAATGGTAAACATTTGGAAACATTACCGCATGCGTAATTACAATTAAACATGTTTTAGGTGCACACACTAAGATATATATTCAGTTATGCATATTATCTGCAGGAATATGAAAAGTTCTTGTGTGAAAGTTAGTACCACATTAAGCATGTATTTCTGTTTTGCACGATTCGTCTTATTAATATAGACATAAGAACATAAGAAGAGCCTGCTGGATCAGGCCAGTGGCCCATCTAGTCCAGCATCCTGTTCTCACAGTGGCCAACCAGGTGCCTGGGGGAAGCCCGCAAGCAGGACCCGAGTGCAAGAACACTCTCCCCTCCTGAGGCTTCTGGCAACTGCTTTTCAGAAGCATGCTGCCTCTGACTAGGGTGGCAGAGCACAGCCATCATGGCTAGTAGCCATTGATAGCCCTGTCCTCCATGAATTTGTCTAATCTTCTTTTAAAGCCATCCAAGCTGGTGGCCATTACTGCGTCTTGTGGGAGCAAATTCCATAGTTTAACTATGCACGGAATTGGGAGTTGGAGGTACCGCTTGGCGGTGGCTCCGCTCCTACTTCGCGGATCGTCTCCAGAAGGTAGGGCTTGGGGAACATTACTTGATGCCCTGGACTCTCCATTGTGGAGTCCCGCAGGGATCGGTCCTGTCCCCTATGCTCTTTAACATCTATATGAAGCCGCTGGGAGCGGTCATCAGGAGCTTTGGAGTGCGTTGTCACCAGTATGCTGATGACACGCAACTCTATTTCTCCTTTTCATCTTCTTCAGGTGAGTCTGTTAACGTGCTGAACCGTTGCCTAGCCGCGATAATGGACTGGATGAGAGCTAACAAACTGAAGCTCAATCCTGACAAGACTGAGACGCTGTTGGTGGGTGCCTTCTCGGCCCAGGTGGTGGATGTTCAACCTGTTCTGGATGGGGTTACACTCCCCCTGAAGGAACAGGTTCGTAGCTTGGGGGTCCTTTTCGATCCATTCCTGTCTCTTGAGGCTCAGGTGGCCTCGGTGGCACGGAATGCGTTCTACCATCTTCGGTTGGTAGCCCAGCTGCGCCCCTATCTGGATAATGTTGACCTCGCCTCAGTCGTCCATGTTCTGGTAACCTCGAGATTGGACTACTGCAATGCACTCTACGTGGGGCTGCCTTTGAAGACAATTCGGAAACTACAGCTAGTGCAAAACGCAGCAGCCAGACTGCTGACGAGGACCAGACGGTCCGCACATATAACACCTGTTCTGGCGCGTTTGCACTGGCTACCTATTTGTTTCCGGGCCAGATTCAAAGTGCTAGTTTTGACTTATAAAGCCTTACACGGTGCGGGACCACAATACCTTGCGGAACGCCTCTCCCGCTATGAACCTACCCGCTCACTACGTTCAACATCTAAGGCCCTCCTCCGAGTCCCGTCCCATAGGGAAGCTTGGAGGGCTGTTACTAGATCTAGGGACTTTTCAGTAGTGGCCCCCGAATTGTGGAACAGTCTCCCCAATGAGGTGCGCCTGGCGCCTACTCTTCTATCTTTTCGGCGCCAGGTTAAAACCTTTTTATTCTCCCAGGCATTTTAATTGCTTAATGTTAAGTTAATTTTATATCAAGTTGTTAAATGCTTAAGCTGTCTGTTTTAGGGATTTTATCTGATTTCTTTTTTACTGTATTGTATTTTATTCCTTGCTGTGAACCGCCCAGAGAGCCATAGGCTAGGGGCGGTATAGAAATGGAATGAAATAAATAAATAAATAAAGAAGTACTTCCTTTTGTCTGTCCTGAATCTTCCAACATTCAGCTTCTTTGAATGTCCACGAGTTCTAGTATTATGAGAGAGGGAGAAGGACTTTTCTCTATCCGCTTTCTCAATGCCATGCATAATTTTATACACTTCTATCATGTCTCCTCTGACCCGCCTTTTCTCTAAACTAAGAAGCCCCAAATGCTGCAACCTTTCCTTGTAAGGGAGTCGCTCCATCCCCTTGATCATTCTGGTTGCCCTCTTCTGAACCTTTTCCAACTCTATCATATCCTTTTTGAGATGAGGCACAGTATTCCAAATGCGGCCGCACCATAGATTTATACGACGGCATTATGATACCGGCTGTTTTATTTTCAATACCTTTCCTAATTATCCCTAGCATGGAATTTGCCTTTTTCACAGCTGCCGCACACTGGGTCGACATTTTCATTGTGCCGTCCACTACAGCCCCAAGGTCTCTCTCCTGGTCGGTCACCGCCAGTTCAGACCCCATGAGCGTATATGTAAAATTAAGATGTTTTGCTCCAATATGCATAATTTTACACTTGTTTATATTGAATTGCATTTGCCATTTTTCCGCCCATTCACTCAGTTTGGAGAGGTCTTTTTGGAGCTCTTCACAATCCCTTTTTGTTTTAACAACCCTGAACAATTTAGTGTCGTCAGCAAACTTGGCCACTTCACTGCTCACTCCTAATTCTAGATCATTAATGAACAAGTTGAAAAGTACAGGTCCCAATACCGATCCTTGAGGGACTCCACTTTCTACAGCCCTCCAGTAGGAGAACTGTCCGTTTATTCCTACTCTCTGCTACCTCTCCTCTTATTCCATGACTGCTAAGCTTCCTCAGAAGCCTTTGGTGAGGTACCTTGTCAAACGCTTTTTGAAAGTCTAAGTACACTATGTCCACTGGATCACCTCTATCTATATGCTTGTTGACACTCTCAAAGAATTCTAATAGGTTACTGAGACAGGACTTTCCCTTGCAGAAGCCATGCTGGCTCTGCTTCAGCAAGGCTTGTTTTTCTATGTGCTTAGTTAATCTAGCTTTAATAATACTTTCTATCTCTTGCAGTGGCCCGTTCTTCCTCTGCCATGGGAGTTTTTGTCTTCCTCGTTCAAGCTAATGCCAAAGCTGCAGATGCCCTGCCCTTTCAGCCCTCATGGGGGGTGGGGGAAGGGAAGGGGTCACTTCTTTGTCGACACTGCATAGCTCCAGCTACTTCTAATTCCCATGAAGCTAAACCTCATCCTACTTTTAGTGGTTTCCTTGGCGTGTACCTGCAAGCATGTAAGGATGCATGGCTGCCTTTGGCCATAATTCAATGCCATAAAAAGAAGGAATATTTGACCCAAAGAAGAGTCCATACCGTTCAGAGAGAAGGGAGCAACCAAAGAGGAAAGAGAAAGCAACTCGGCAGAAGTACATCAGAGAGGAGATGTGAGCTGGCCTAGGCCTTACCGGGAACCAAGGAAACCGAACAAGGTTCAGCATGACCTTGCATGACAAATGTGACAGAATTAAAACACCAACCTTAGCTGTAGAGAACCTGGTAACCAGAAATCTATTCCCCCTGCCTCCCATAACAAGCAACACCAAAAGAAAATGAGTAGAAGCACTGGCAGTAACAGTCTTAAGATATTTATTTTTTTTCTGCAGTAGAAAAAGATACAGGTTAGCAATTCAACTATAAAAAAGTGCAAAAACCCTTAAATTCAAGTATCAAATAAATAAACAAAAAAGCTACACACACACACAAAAACAATGATTGAAATGTTCTTATAAATTATTTCTAAGCTACTATGATCTGGAAGAGTAAAGGCACGCTACTAAAAACCAATTATTTATCAGAAACCTTTTTTAATCTTCATGAGATCACTGGCATTTCAGATATATAGAAACAGTCATATGTTAGCTAGGAAGGACATCTAGAGATGCTAATTGAAACTCATGAAGCATATTTTGCTTAATTGCAAAACTGCCTGAGTAATCTATTCACACAATTTCTAACTTAAACAGGGAAGGTGGTGAAATATTCACTATGTATGATAGTTTTTTATTGAAACAGAAGGTTGCTTGTTTGTTTTCAACATCATTCCCAAGGTACTTTTCTTCCTAAAATGCGGTTGGTGATTTTCTGCAGAGAAAGAAAATAATCTGTTAGTCTTATGATCACTACAATGCCATGACGATACCCATACCTAGAGGGCAAAGCTCCTATTGCCACCAAGCATCCATCCTCTGCCCCACTCCTAGCAGGGGGAGGAGGAGAGGGTAGGGCTACAAATGGGAAATGAGAAAGCTCAATGTGTACCACAGAAATAGAAGATGAGGGAGGCTGGGAGAAGGCCGAAAGCAAGTATAGCACAAAACATTATGAACATGAGAAGACCCTGACTCCTGGACCGGACCAGTGGCCCCTCCGGTCCAGCATCCTATTCTCACAGTGGCCAACCAGATGCCTGCGCAGGACCTGAGCGCAGTGGCAGCACTCTTTCAACTTGTGGTTCCCAGCAACTGCCATTCAGATGCTTCTTGCCTCCCAACAGTATGGACAGACAGTTGCTCATTTTAATATTTAAGTGGTGCTTTTTGATAAAAAATACTGAAGAGGCACCTCTGTACCCTGGCCTTTGATACCTAAGATTTATATGTTTATGACCCACCCTATTTCTGTAAGTGGTTTCAAATTGTTTTGAAAGAAGTACTTGCAACCCACCCTGGGTCAAGGGTGGGTAATAAAATGAAACAAACAACGTTTTCCATGTGGCACGATGGGGGTGCTATTCAAGAGAAGCAAGTCCAATACAAGCCCTCAAGACTCGGGAAGCTAGTTTCACAGGTTTTGGATTCCGGCCTGTTATAAACCCATCCTGATCGAAAAATCAAAGTTCCTCAGTCAGGGTGCCATCACAGAAAAGGCCCTCCCCATACAGCCTCTGTGGGCAAGGACCCAGAAGAAGAGCTTTCCAGAAAGATCTCAAACAAATCAGGCAGCTTAACGTGGGAGGAGGAGGAAGTCCTTAAAATAATCTTGTCGTAAGCTACTTACAGCTTTAATAATAGATAGAGGAACCTTGAATTGGACTCAAGAGTTGGACTAGGAGCGAGTATATTCCTCTTTCAACAAGCCTTAAGCAGAGACTTATCCCAGTCTGCGTCTGTGTTGGGATTGCTTTTTAAGATCTTTTTAAAGATGTTTTGTTTTAATATATTTTGAAGTATGTTTTTAAGATGTTATAAAGTGTTTTTAGTGTTTTGTTTACTGTCCTAGCCTCCTTCTGGGAGGAAGGGATGGATATAAATTTAATTACTATTGTTATTGTTAATAATAATAATATCATTTTTTTAGTATTATTGCAACAGAAAAGCATGATATAAATATTAAACCCAATCTAATGTATATCTATTTTACCACTGGGGATATGCATTCCATATACCCATTCCCGGCTAGTAACCTTATTGTTACCTTTTGAACTACAATTTCAAACAGTCTTTAAGAGCAGCCCCAGATACAATGCAATATGATATATGACCAGCTGGCTCTCCAGGAGGTTAGAGCAGCCACATGGGAAGTTTTAAGTGATCATGTGATTCTACTGCCAGTAATGCAAGAATAGCAAGGCAAGAGAGTCGCATCCAGCTGGCCTTGGAGTTGGCCTGAAATTAGATTTGCACATGTCAGACATTGTTCACACACCATCATATCCAGATGGCATCAGGCATTTATACCTTCTTCCCTAGCCTCATCTGAAGGATGCAAATAGCGAAGCATCAAATTGGCCCTAAAATTGTGGTGATTCCCAAGATCGCCACGGTCAATGGGGAAATCCCTGATGAAAGACCAGAATGACTCTGCATCAATATAGCATATGGGAATCACTAGGAAAGTGGGGGGAAATGTGCATTTGCAGGCTCAAGGCAGCTGCCAGCCACTGTAGACAGCTGGATCTCAAGGCTCCACATGTGGAAGCAGCAGAAGAGGGAGACAGACCAGGAAGGCCACAAGGTGGGAGCCTGGAGGCTGAGGATCCCACCATGCAGCTTTACAAAGTGTAGCTGGCCATTTCATTATGTTTACTGCAGTGCCACCTAGTGGCTGAAGTCCAATTCACAACTATTACTTCCCCCTTTTCCAACAGGTGGTTCACTGCGGCTGGGCAGGTGAATGCGAGCAGCCTTTCCTTGCTCTCCCCTTTAATGCTTCCTTTGCTCAAGCTTCAGCTTCCATATTGGTCAGACGAACTGGTCTGGTGGAAGGTGATGGTGGGAAGAGCCTCTTCCCCCACTTTTTTAAAAGCCACCTAATTCAAATGGCCAGCCAACGACTACTGTCCTCAGCTCCTTCTCACCCTCAACTGCCAGCACCCTGCAGAAGCTCTCAGATGCCACTGGTCATTCCGAGAAGCTTGGTGAGTAAGTGAAGATGGGGAGATGACAACAAAGCCAGCATAGTGTAGTGGTTAAGAGTCCTGGGCTAGGATTGGGGAGACCCAGGTTCAAATTCCCATTCAACCATGAAACACACTGGGTGACCTCGGAACAGTCATCAGCTCTCAGTCTAACCTACTTCACAGCGGATGCAAGAGAGCTGTAATGGTATGCTGCACTGGCCCGTCATGATATCCAGATTGTGATTCTTGTACCTGTACCAAAGTCCATCAGCTTCAGGAAGCTATGAATATTCTCACTCACTACATCCTGTTATAAGACTACTTCAAGAGCAAGGCAAGATCCTCTGGGGGGAGAAGGAGAGGAGGAGGAGAGAGATTGACCTCATCACTCCCGTTACCATAGGCTCTTTTTAAAAATCACTGCATGGCCTTTAACGGGTCAGTTCTCATCACAGGATGCAGCAGTAAAAGGAGCTAAATTTTAGTTTTACTGGGCATTTCAAAGAGCTATTCACTACACTTATCTAACAAGCTCAGTTCGCCAACACACACACACACACACACACACACACAGAGAGAGAGAGAGAGAGAGAGACAGAGAGAGAGAGAGGAAAGTCCAATCGGTTCTGCGCTGACATTCGTCCCATCCAGTGCCTGTGCCAGCAGGAGGGGTTAGAAGGTCAACAATGCAGTTTTATTTTGTTTTATAAATCATGGTGCAAAGTTTGGATTTATGGATGCTCATACCCTGATTTCATAAAAGTGAAAGACTGTTAGCTCCTGAGATGTTTATGGCAAGGATTTATGGACCTTTTCTGTGTTGCAAATTTCATTTTATGTAATAATCTGAGACACAGTTAACTTGCAGCCACTTTGCTACATGCGTCATTAAATCCCAAGCCACAGGGAAAGCTTCTTCCAGGAACACTGTCCCTATAAGGCCTGTTATGGCTTCTTGCCCTCCAGGAATCTACTTGGGCAGAACAAGTGGGGTATAAAATGCAATCAATGCGAGCATATAGAGCAGGGATGGGGAACCTGTGACCCTACAGATGTTGTTGGACCCCATTTCCCATCAGCCCAAGCCATTATGGTCAATGGTCAGGGATGAAAGGAGCTGTAGTCCCAACAACCTCTGGCAGGCCACAGCTTCCCCATCCCTGATAGAGGAGTTCCCAACCCTTTTGGCCAAGTTCCTCTTTAAAGTCTGGAAGAGAATACAGCCTTGACTTGCTGAAGGTCCCAGGTTCAAATCCCTCAAATCTCCAGTTAAAAGGATATCAGGCAGTAGAGATGGTGGGGGGACTCTGCCCAGGACCTTAGAAGAGCCACTGCTACTCAAGGTGGACTAGATGGATCCATGGCCAGATCCAGTATACTGCAGCTTTACATGGTGGATAGGAAGGATGTAGGTCAGCAGAAGAACATACGCTGTGCATGTCAGAAGAGAGCCAGGTTCAATCCCAGCATCTCCAGGGTGAAAGGACTGCAGGTGTCAGAGCAGGGAAAAGCCTTCGTTTGGGAGCATAGGAGAGCTTTTGCTGGGCAGATTAGATAGCACTGAGCTAGACAGACTAACAGTACTAGTCAGCAGATGGCAACTTCACCTGTTCATATGCAGAATTCCCGATTCCACTTGCACATGGCATCAACTATTTCAGCAGCGCCCCTCACTCTGTCTCACCCAGGCATGGCTGCCGTTTAAAACTATCGTACATATTTTGTTGGCCTGAGATATGGAGGCTTGGAAAGAGAACACATGCAGAGGATGGATCCTGGCATGTAAAAACAAAAGCGTCTCCAGAATTTAAAAGCCCAAAGGCTTTAAACTGATGGGGAAACCCCCCCGAGTCATTTTGGTCAAAGCACAGGTTGGATAAAAAAAAGGCATTTGGCGAGAGCCTCTTTTCAGCCAAAATCCCATATCTCCACTGAAATCAGATGAAATTTGCCATCTACTCCTATTTCCAACGATTTGCTGTAACTGCTTTCAGCATCTTTACCCAGTTTAGGGATATTGGGGGGGGTATTTTATGCTTGTGGCTAATCTGGCAGCAATTCAAGGTCTGTAGATGGAAACCGCAGGAAATATTTCATTGCCACTAACAATCCAATGTATGTGCTTAACACTCTCCCCCTGCCCTGCCCCACAGGTCACCCATGGAAGGCTGGCTGGTTGGGAAAGAAAGAGGGGTAGAGAGATAAACCACTTACCGTTTTATAAAGCTGAGCCTTTAAACGATTCGTAGAATAGTCAGATTTTCTCTTCTCTTCTTCTTTTCTTTTTCGAACTTCAGGCAGCTGCTCATAGATACTAACAGAATAACGATAAAATGAAGAAATGTGAAGAAACTGCTCCCCAGTGAACCCTTGCTTAGCATCCCTACAGTCAGTCCTGCACTGCTGAGTCAGTGGGGGTGATCTCTTCGGTACTCAGGGCCAAAACACGGACCTGGAGGCTCTCATGAAATCTGCTGCGTCCTAAAGTTGGTCAAGAGACTAAAGTGTGGGTAGTGCTCTTGCAGTTATTCACTTTGGCCAATGCCAGGATGAAACCCTTCCAGACAAATCCCAAATTCAGGATCTGCTGTGGGCTCAAATTTCAACAACGGATCCCTCTTTCAGGAAGCAACCTGTCCCAGTGGTGGTCTTCCAACTAACCGGATTTGCTAGCCTCATGGAAACAAGGCACCAAACATAAATGAAGAAGAGAAGTGGCAATGATTACCCGGCTCTAAGAAGTAGCGTCAATCCCTTCTACAGAAGGATGGGCAAGGTCCCTAAGTCCAATGGCCTCATAAAGCTATCTGGCAGCAACAACTGCTTTAGGGGGCTCCAGCAACACCCAGGATTCCCGCTGTCAGTGCTGGGCTACAGGCACCTGTCCAGTGGGAGCCAGAAACCAGGAATCAAGTCAGAGGGCAGACCTGGAAGGTCAAGCCAAGGGGTCAAAGCCAGGAAATGCTTACTGCGGCCCAAGCAATTTCCCAGCCTCAACAGGGAGTTTTTATAGCTCCTCCTGGTGAGGAGAATGGCCAGCCTTGGTAGGTGGAACCACTTCCATACTCAGGTTTCCATTTACTTTCTAGGAAGAAGCTGCAAGCCACAGTCCTGGCGGTTCCCCACACAGGGCAGATATGCACAGGGCTGTGCTTCTAGCTGCACTGTCTCCCAAAGCCTCCCTGCCAAGAGGAAGGAGAAGAAGTAAAGAACCTGGCACATGTTGGAGGAAAAAGAAAGTATTGTTGAAATGCTGCAGAAATGAAATAAAGAGCAATTAGTCTTACACAGGAGAATGGCTGTGGATCACTCCCAGTTCTTTCCTTAAAATACACCCTAGATTCCCAGATCCAGACATGAAATATCTATCAAGTCCCTTTTACAACTCTAGCAGTTAAAAGGAATGAATTTGTTAAAAAGAAAGAAAGAAAATTAGCTGGTTCAATATTAAGTATTGCAGAAAAGAGTAAAACAGCTCATTTAGAATAGATACAGGATGTTTCCCTCGGCGAGTACATTCTTACCACATCATCTGTAACTAGTCCTCCCTGTCCAGTACCTTGGTTCTCTGCCTGTTCTCTCCTTCTATGCAAAATACTTATTTGGAAAATTGCCAGAAATAAACAAATGAAGTCAGTTTGAATGGGCAATCGGCCTTTACAACATACCATAAACAAACCTCCATCCGACATTTAAAATACCGAGGCTAAAATATATCCAGAGCTATAAAGATTTGTGTTCTTGAAGCACGTTCGCATAGGAAATTGCAATTTAAAAGGAGCTGCACATTCTCGGAAGGGATAAAAAAACCTAAGTTACCCATTTATGCATTAAACATCTCCCGCTGGGTCTTAAAGAGCTGCTCCAACGACAGCACAAGGCAAGGGCCTCAAATAAATAACTGAGGATGCTATTAAAGCATAGAAAATGCATGGGACACAATCCAGTAGGAAGCCGTTATGCACATTCATTTCAATGGAGTTTGTGAGGAGAACATAACAGACCAAAGGCCCGCCTAGTCCAATGGCCAACCAGGTGTCTCTAGGAAGCTTGCAAACAGGACCTGAGTGCAACAGTGTTCTCACCACTTGCGACTTCCGGCAAATGGTATTCAGAGGCATATTGCCTCCCAACAGTGGAAGTAGAAGATAGACTTTTCCTCCAGGAATTTGCCTAAGCCTCTTTTAAAGTCATCCACATTGGTGGCCATCACTACCTCCTGTGGGAGTGAATTCCAGAGTTTAAGTATGTACTGTGCAAAGTACTTTTGTCTCTCCTGAATCTTCCAACGTTCGGCTTCACTGGATGGCCCAGAGTTCTAGTATTACGGGAAAGGGAGGAAAGCATCTCTCCTTGCACTTTGTCTCTGCCATGCATAATTTTGTATTTATTTATTTTATTATTTATTCAATTTCTATCCTACCCTTCCTCCCAGTAGGAGCCCAGGGAGGCATCTCTATCATGTCTCTTACTTGCCTTTTCTCCCCAAATGCTACAACCTTTCCTCATAAGGAAAGTTGCTCCATCCCTTTGATCATTCTGGTTGCCCTTTTCTGAACCTTTTCCAGCTCTATAGCGTCCTTTGTCAGGGGAGGGAAGTGAACTGTACACAGTATTCCAAGGGTGGTCACACCATGGATTTGCATAACAGCATTATAATATTGGCAGTTTTACGTTCAATCCTTTCCCTAATATGGAATTCACCTTTTTCACAGTGGCAACACACTGGGCTAACATCTTCATCGAGCTATCAATCCCAGGGTCAGTCACTGCCAGGTCAGTTTCATTAGTGCAGGTGTGAGGAACATGAACCCATGTTGCTGAACTACAACTCCCATCAGCCCCAGCAAGCATGGCCAATGGCCAGAGATGATGGGAGTTGAAATTCAGCAACATTTGGAGAGTCAAAGATTTCCCACACCTGCTTTAGCGTATATGCAAAATTAGGGGTTTTTTTGCCCAAATGTTCATCCTTTTACATTTGCTTACATTGAATTGCCTTTGCCATTTTACTGCCCAGTTCACTGAGTTAGGATAGGATAGATTCTTTTTGAGCTCCTCACCATCCATTTTTGTTTTCACAACCCTGAA
Organism: Rhineura floridana; assembly: GCF_030035675.1. Classification (NCBI taxonomy): domain Eukaryota; kingdom Metazoa; phylum Chordata; class Lepidosauria; order Squamata; family Rhineuridae; genus Rhineura; species Rhineura floridana. Next base: position 122,256,408 of record NC_084488.1, read on the forward strand.
CAATTTGGTAGCAAACTTGTCTACCCCTAACTAAGGGGTCATACCCCTCTTCTTCAGACACCTCATCCACCAATCTCTCTGCCTCTTTCAGCTTCTCCAAGTCAGTCAACTTGGCCTTAAGGAAATTAACTGCCTGCTAGATTGTATCACATATAAATTAAGGGTAGAGAAATTATGCCTTTTGGATTTTCAGGCACCAAAATATATGGGACCTACCATGTGCCTTGTTAATTTTCTAACTTGTACAGATTAAATGGAATATGGAAGAACTCCTGCATCATTTATAATATTTATTCATATTTGTCCATACACAAAAATACAACAGAGCTGTCCTCTGAGAAGGACAATCAAAAACTAGCCTTACCGTTTGGATCTCTGAACCATTTCATTCTTGGAAATTGCTCTTTTCCTCTGTAGAGCCCTGTAGTCTAAACAGAGGGGGGAAACTGTTGAATAGAGCACAATTCAAAACTTTAATGTGCCAGACAACTGATGTTCTCCTCCCACAAGCTGCTGTGCCAAGACAGTAGCTCGTAAGACCTGATGGTGTTAAGAGAGTGGACCATGGTGAGGACATCAGTCCTCAGCACTGAGGTCTTGTGCTTCCTTTCATCCTCTGATGCAGAGGGCATTGTGCCAATCTGACAGAGAGTGGGCTCCTTCCTCCTGTCCCTTTTTGGACCATAGGAACCACAGAGGCCAACACAAAGCTTAACAGTCACAGCTAAAAGTAAGGGAGAGGGTGGGGACAGAGCTAACAAGCTTCTCGAAGGAAGGGCCACAGGTCAGCTACAGCAGTATTTTGCATACAGACTATAACATGGGAACTGTTCTTGTGCAACACTATTCTTTTTTTAAAAAGAAAAGAAAGGGAAGACTCAGGATTCACTGCCCCACTAATCCTAAGAACAATCCTGTAAAGTAGCCAGTGTTGTTATCCCCATAGTACCTGGGGCTGAGAGATACTACTTTGCTTAAGGCCACCCAGACAAACACATAGTACAGATAAAATGTTGGACAGAGAACTTCCTGGCTCCCACCTCACACTTTTAGCCACTACACTAGACCACTCCATAGCCTTACCTACATTTGTTCCTAGTCCCAAATGGCAATGTGGCCTATGGACTAGAGGGTGATGGGAAGACGGGGGAGGCCTGGGTGCTTTGAGCTTGCACACACCTTGTATTTTACTCTGCAACTACTGCCTTCACTTTTCCATAGCTGCCAGCCTCTTCGTTTGTCAATGGCTAGAACTATTCACAGAAAAGTAGAGAAGATTCCTGCATTGAGCAGGGGGTTGGACTTGATGGCCTTATAGGCCCCTTCCAACTCTACTATTCTATGATTCTAAGACTCTATAGGGTAAAATGCAGCCAAACTCTCTACCTTCAGGGAAACTTTACTACACTGACTTCTCTGCCAAGGATACTCATTTCCTACACAATGAAAAGGATTTAAAGGCATGTTTTACGGCACACTCTTAGTTCATGTAGTAACATCCAGCACACTGGGGCTAGCTGTTGCTTCAAAGCCGATTATGGTTGCTTTAGAATGTATCCAAAACAGTCCCCCAAGCTGCACACTGAAGATTTGATTGTCTGGTAAAGAGCAGGCAATCTCTCAGGGACATCTCTTAGTCACAGGTGGAGGCCTTTTTTATTTGGGGTTAAAATGGGACAGCTCTCCAAGACCGCAGTACACTTTCCAATAATTTTCATTAGCCTTTTCTGAATGTAATCTACATATATTTACCTGATGCTAAGTCCTACAGAGAGAAACAAGATGTGTCTATCAAATAGTGGTACAGAAACATATCATGTCCATGACCCAAATAAGCAATATAAATATGCAGGAGAGAGCAGCACACACAGCCAGTTTTGCTTGCTATTAATGCTATGGTAGTTTCCACTGCCAAACTTAAGGACATATAACAAGCCCTGCTGGATCACGCCCAAGGCCCATCTAGTCCAGCACCCTGCTCTCACAATGGCTAACCAGATGCCCTGATGGGGAGCCCATGGGCAGGACACGACCACAGCAGTGCTCTCCCCACTTGTGATTCCCAGGAACTGGTCTACAGAGGGGGTGTTACAGAAACAAGCTGCTTCTTTAACGCAGTAGTTTGCCTCTCCAACAGTAGAAACTTTGTCCAACCACTTCTTTGGCCCGGAGCCCACATATATAATTTGGAGGTACCTCTGTTAGGAAGATGGTAGCTTCTTCTCTCTTCATGAGGATTAAATAATTCTTCTCTTGCACCCTGGAGCATGCTCTGTAGTTTCCTTTCTTCCATGATTAGCTTGAGGCGTTTCACACGTTCCCCAGAGCTGGAAATGAAATCAGGGCGGTGCAGTGCAAGAGACTCCTAAGTTGGAAAATTAAATGATTTAGTTGGTTCAGAACCTCCAACTCAAGTCTGCAGAAATGTCAAAAATAGCTAACCCAATAACAAAGCACTGAGAACATGCCACAGAAAATGAATTACCTTGCAATGTACAGAATACTGCATTATAAAGCCAGAGATCTTTCTGTGAGTCTTGTTAACAAATGCTTTGCTCTTGGACAGACAGAAAGATAATAGACTGGGAATAAGTGCAGCTACATATTTGTAAAAGGGATAAATAATTAAGCTTAAACACGCTGGAGAGAGCAGGCACAAGGAACAAAAAAGCCTCTATGCAATAGCGGAGGCCACTCAGTGATTGTAAATGAAATGGATAGATGAGAAAATTAACACAGTTCAATATTAGTCTTGCAGAATGGGGTTCACAGGAGCCTGCTGGTTGCAAGATCTGCCAAAAGGGCAATGGGAGCACAGCTGAGAATATTTTTCCCATCCTTACTACCCTCGTGCTCAATTTCAGCCTTTTGCCATCAGAAGAGTGATGACAAGGGCAGGAAGCTCGAGAACCATTTCATTTGGACTGAGGACAGGGAAAATAAGTCTGAGTCTTATTTTCTCTATTGTGGCATTTGAACTGCATGGGTTTGTGCAACCCTGACTTTCTTCCTTGCTGCCCAGCATAAGCATGCAGCACACTGGCAGCAAAAGGGCGTTGCTAGCACCAGCCTTTTCCTACCGACGCACACCATGCTTATGCTGGGTGCTAAAGGAGTGGCCCCTCCTCAGCACCCAGCACAAGAGCTGGCCCTTGGGGCCATTTGTGTTGTGCACCCCTACCTGAGAACCAGAGTGGAAGAGAAACCAAAACAGGTTCTATTCTATTCCTGCCTAGCACCTACAGTGTCTCTCTCTCATATTTTAAAGAGGGAAGGGAAAAGACACACACACACAGCACCACACATGCTGCTTCTCTTAAGCTAGTAAGTGGTTGAATTCATCTGACATCTAAAGCACTCACAAAATGGACAGCCAAAGCCAGACAAGCAGTCCAAAAGCAGAGCCTGGATTTTACCTGCAGGGTCATTTTCACAAAAGGTGGGGGTGGCTTATTCTCAACGTCTCTCGCTGGAGCCATCAGACACACCTGGAGACCACTGTGATCCTCAAGCCAGTTTTTCTCTCGGAGGGGCTCTCGCCAAGGCTTTGGGTTGGGCAGAGCTTCAAACCATGAGAGACCAGAATCAGGAATAAAGCTGGATCCATTTCCTTTGTTGGAGTCAGATTTTAAATCCTCTGCTGGAACAAACCAAGAGACTCCTGGGGCAGGGAGAAGAAAGGAATGTAGCTTGAAATGTTCATTCTTTGCAGAGTTTACTTACAAAGGACAGGAATGCACAAGCATGGAGGAATGTACCTTTTGTTTCGGCCTGTCGCCTGCAACTGGAAAAGGTCCAAGACAACATTCAAAGTAGGCATACGCACAGCACAGTCGCATATACACACGTGTTACTCTGCATAATGTGTTCTGATTCCCAAAGTGTTTTTGCAAGGATAAATATGGCAAAGAACAAAGAGTGAAGGAAGAGAGTGGAAAGAACACACAACCAAGTACAACATTTTAGTGCTTTGCAATCTTATCTGGTCTTTGCAAAGATTTTGGCCAATAACAAAGTGGTCTTCCAGAGACAGAACACTATTACTGAATCAGTATTTATTATGCATTATTACCACTGTGTCTTAATTTTGTTTGCTTGGGTTTCAGTATTTGTTCTTTGTTCAAAGGATCCTTCAAAAAGAACATCGCTTGAAACAGGTGCATCAAGAGCAGCCAGCAAGGAGAGGCAGACATCTAGCCTCCTGGAACTGGCATCACCGTGGCTCACTGGGAGAGAGAAGGGGAAGAGGTCGTTGCTGTGGGGACACACTGGTGGAGCCATCCTAGCACTCCTAGCAGCATGTCTGCAGAGTGGTGGCCTCCCTGCCACCTCTTCCTCTCAGGAAGCTGCAGTGACACAGGCTGGGACGCCTATCCCCGCCAGCCACTATTGATGTGGTTCTTGAAGTACAATATATTCATTCTTCTGTCTTGTATCTGAGAATCCCTCCCCTGATCCCCCCTTTTTTTAACCACTTAAAGCAGGGACTGGACTATGATGAGCTGCATTCTCTAAAACAAGAAGTGAGAAGGAATAAAAACCAATGTAGAATAGAAAAGTAAATGCAGAGGATATTGGATCTACTGGCAAAGTACGGTCAAAGCTAAGGAACAAATGTTTTCCTCTCATGCAGTGTTTATTTAAAACATCTTGCTCAATATAGTTTTAATCAATGTGGTATTTCGTAGCTTTAGGAGACAGGCAGCAGAAAAATTCCCAGATCTTCACATGATTAAGCTAAACCTATTTGCTTCTGGGCTCGATTCAGACTGCTGATTATCATCTTTAAAATCTTCCATTGTTTGGGTTACCAGAAGGACTTTCTTCCACGCCTGCATGCTGCAGCCACCAAGGGAGGACCACATACATGCCATGCCTTTGAAGAAGTGGAGGACATAAGACCAGGCAGAGACTAGGCCGTGGAATTCACTGGCCCAGAAGATGTGGAAGGGCCCCTCACAGGGGGTATTTTGGCAGCAGTTGAAAGATCCTTTGATGAGTTGCACTGTCTCCCTCTAATATTGTTTTTGTTGGTTAGAAACATAGGAAGCTGCCTTATATTTTATTATTTATTAAATTTATATCCTGCCCTTCCTCCCAGAAGGAACCCAGGTAGCAAACAAAAATACTAAAAGCACTTTAAAACATCTTAAAAACAAAAGATCTTTAAAACAAACAACTTTAAAAAATCTTAAAAAGCAGTTCCAATACAGATGCAGACTGGGATAAGGTCTCTGCTTAAAAGGCTTGTTGAAAGAAGGTCTTCAATAGGTGCCGAAAGGATAACGGAGATGGCGCCTGGCTAATATTTAAGGGGAGGGAATGCCAGCACTCAGGTGCCACAGCATGAAAGGCCCACTTCCAGTGTTGTGCAGAACGGACCTCCTGTTAAGATGGTACCTGCAGGAGGCCCTCACCTGCAGAGCACAGTGATCGACTGGGTGTATAAGGGGTTACACTGAGTCAGACCACTGGTCCATCTAGTTTAGCACTGTCTACACTGACTGGCAGCAGCTCTCCAGGATCTCAGAAACGGTTCTCTCCCAGCCCTACCCAGAGATGCCAGGGACTGAACCTGGGAGCTTCTGCATGAAAAGCAGGTGCTCTGTCACTAAGCTACAGCCCAGCCAATGGTTAAAGGGGTTTTGCTGCTGCTCAGTTATTATTTTATTCTTCGTTTATTGTTTTAGCATGATTTTATGCTTTGTAGGTTTTGTTTGCTGGTCTGACATCCCTTTTGAGGGCCAAAGATGTGGAATATAAATAATTATTATATAAATTAAATAAAGTAAAATGAGGCCGCCTGCGGTGGTGTAATTTTGAGCTCTTTTTCTTTCTGGCCTGAACTTAGCATGCTGCTGCGCTAAAGTTTAAGACAGCAGTAGCATCAATATCTACAGAGCTAGTGTGACTCCACAAGAAACCCAAGCAGCAAAGTTGAGGGCGGTGACGGTGGGGAATCAACCCAAGAGATGCCACTGGAGGAATGAGCCTCAGGGTGTCTTGCAATCAGATGCTGACCTGCACTTCCTGGATTAAACCAGGGATGAGGCCCTCCAATTCCCATCAGCCCCTTCCATTACAACCAATGGTAAGGGGTTATGGGAGTTGTAGTTAAACATCATCTGGAAGGCTGCAGTTTCCTCACCCTTGGATTAAGCAATGCAGCCTACCTGCCTTTGGTCAGTCTAGAGAGAAGAGAATGTGGCGATGAGGAGGAACATGAAATAGGAGTGCTTCCCCCCCTCCAATTTATTCATTTATTTATTTTGTAAAAGGTCAACTGGAATTTTCATCTGCATTATGCCTATCCCCAACTGCTAGAGATAGGCTAGATTCACAGAATTGTAGTTGGAAGGGGCCTATAAGGCCATCGAGTCCAACCCCCTGCTCAGGTTAGATGTGCTTTCAACACACCCTCATCTGTCTTGTCTTGCCCCAAGCCCTCTGCCAGCATTGTTTGCCTCCCCAGTGGAACTAAGGACTCACTCAGTAGATAGCCAAGAACATGCCTACCAATAGGGGCAGGAACTGTAGCACAGGTGGCTCTTCCCTACAGATCCCTGTATCAGGTGGCGGAGGGCCCTGGTTTTTTTATCCACCCTTGACTCCTTATGATGTGTGCACTCTCCCCGATTTTGTGTTCCTGACTGTCAGGTCTTATAGCAACACAGCAGTAACAGATAGAAGTACAGAGTGCCCTGCAAGTGCTTCCCCGTATCCAAAAGATGCAGCATTTGTCAGAGACCTTGCAGCCACTGCGGCTTGTTCCTTCTTGGCCTTTTTTCTGCAAGAAACCTGCTCGGCTGCCTCTTCTGTTTGCCCTTGCTTTCTGGAATGAGTCCATCTGACTGGGCAAATTCATACTCTGTTCCACTCTGTAGGTCTTGCCGCAGCCTTGCTTGGCTGGATGTTGGGGTGGGGAAAGTCAGGCCGACATCTCGAGTGTGCTTCTTCGTTGCACTGTTCACAATCTCAAAGTCTCCTGGGGTTCAAAAGAAAAGGATTTGACATCTTGATGCAGCATCAAGCAAGTTAGCTAAGATTACTTTGGGAGGACCCTTCCAGTATATGGCAGATATAGGCAGTGTCAAGCTTAAAAGACAACCACCACTCACCCTGTATAGCATCTCACCCAAGAGGAAGTCTTGCCCAAGCCACACCCACTGCCTACCCTTGAATAAGGAAGCAGGCCACGCCTGCTCCACAACAGAGGCAGATTCTAACCTGCTCCAACATCACCTGTAACAGTCTCACCCCCCCCCAATGTCATCCCTGGGCTCCTAAGCCAGCCCAACAGACAGCAACAAATAATGCTAATAAATACTTACAATAAAGCTAATAGACAAATGAGCTTCAGAGCCATTTGTTTCATTTTTCCTTCATCATACAGCATTTTAAAAATAGAGTAAAACTGTTTAATTTGGAGAGGGGGTAAACAGGCATCTAAACCTACAGCTTGTACATTTATTTCATGTTCTGAAAAAAAGCCTGCAGCTCATCCAAGTTAGCATGAAGCCTGCACAAACTATTATTACAGTGCAGAAGAATGAAGTTCAGAGGAACAGGCCTGTCAGTCTAATTTTGAACTTTATCTGGATGCAGTGGCTTTGACAACAGTTCATTAACTCCAGAACTTAAAAATAAAAAAGCCATCTTGCAATGAATGGGTGGATGCCAAGTCACAGCTGGAAGACATCCTGCATTTAATTCTGTGGCATTTTTATTATTTTTCTGGAATAGTTAGCACCCCATGTGAAACCTGCTCAAAGTTATTAAACAGAAACAAGATCTGAAAAGCTTCTCTTTCAATTTTATCTCAGTTTCTGAGTTTGAAGGAACTGGGCTTTGCTGTCCTGGACTGTGACTTTTTATGCGAATGCCTGTTTTTACCTGTTTGTTCACTGGGGATTGTAGAGTTAACCTGCCCAAATTACCTGGCCAGGCTGATCGCATGACCTGGCCTGGCAGCACAAATATCAAGACTGGGAAGCTGTCATTACATATGTGAGTAAAGTTACATCTCAGTCTGGGGGATCCATAACTTCCTGTGATCTCCTGGGATGGGGCATATGATCGACAAGAAGAATCTTTATGGCCACCCTGGAGTTTTTTAGTTCAAGGCCGGACTCCAGAGATAGCAAGCCTTTAGATCAAGATGGATCTCAGCATGATAAAGAAAAACTTGGTAAGCCCAGAGATAGTAAGGTTCTTCTGAGAGCCTGATGAGTTTAGGCACTGTTTAGAATAGAGCAAGTGGCTTGTGCTTAACCAGTTTTAATTTCCTTTTGCTCCAAAAGGATATTCTGGGTTTCTGTAATTTTGGGGCATTGCATTTCTTTCCCTATAACTTTTGCTTGGCTTAAACTCCATATCATTTCCATATTAGTAAACTCTTTGTTCATAAACCTGGTGTGGTCTCTCCTTATTTTCACTACCTACGCCTGAAGCCATAACGCCACGCCACCTCAAGAGTCTGTTTGATAAGGTGTGGCCTTGTGAAAGTATTTAAATCCTTATCTGGTGGCAGTAAGAACCTCAATCTCAGACTGAGCAGAGGGATACACTCTGTGTTGTGGGTGTATCTTCCTTCCCCAGGCATCCAGGAACCCAGAGTGGCTGGCTGTGGCCACCGCACCGAGCCTTTAGAAAACAGAACACTGGCTGACAAATTTGTACTGATAACCATAAACAGCAAAAATATATTTTTGTATAGAAACTAGAACCTCAGGACTTGCTGGCTATAAATCTGTAGAGCAAAGGAAGAGAGAGACTGCAGACTCCCCTTTCTTGAAGATTCTGAAGCATCATTACACAGTGACAAGGACTATGCATAATGAAGCATTGCATGTACACATACCAAAATTGTCAGAAGCAGTAGTCTACATACAGGATTTATGACTTCTGTGTATTAATTTTGTCATATGTGAAGCAGCTTTCATGTCAATTTTCTGAATATATGTATTTCCTTTTTCATATACGTTAGTCTGTTGAACAAGAAACCCTTGTATGGAGCCTGGCTCTCATCACTGAACATCTTGACAAAACCTGACTCTGGGATTTCAGCAGACACTTCTAGTTCATTTTTCAACCTCTAGAAGTTTATGAGTGAGAACAGGATGCTAGACTAGATAGGCCTCTCATCTGACCCAGCAGGACTCTCCATTATACAGCCACAAGAGTATATTATTGCCAGCATGTTAAATTGAAAATACCCCCATGCCATTCTGCTGCTTTCCATAAGCTCATTTCAAAACAAAAGCTTATAAAACTTAGTCTTGAACTCAGAAATGTTTGCTTAACAACCCTCTAGGTTTTTATGACGATACATAAAACACGCAGAGAATCTTGAGTTCAAAGTGTAAAACAAGAAGGAAAAAATCCAGACCCCTGTTGGGCTTTTTTCGGTCAGTGGTCTCATAATCTGTTGAAATTAATCAAAAATCAGCAATGTTCACAGAGTACATGTAATCCTATTACTGACCTTGCCCCATAATCCGACCTTCATCTTCTGCAGTTTAAAAGTTAAAAAAATGCATAGCTGATTTTTAATTAATTTAAGAAATTTAACATTGGACTACAGTGCAGTAATGCTCAGTAAGAACCAACTGTCAGTGTTCTAAAGCCAGACTCACAGATGATTGTCTTGGCTACTCAGGGGGCCACACCCACACCAGACCTTTATTCCACTTTAAACAGTCATGGCTTCTCCCAAACAATTCTGGGAAGTATAGTTTGTGAAGGGAGACTTGTTAGGAGATTCCTATTCCCCTGACAGCTCCAGTGACACCTCTTCTGGGGATTGTAGCTCTGTGAGGGGAATAGGGCATCTACTAGCAACTCTCAGCACCCTACACAAACTACACTTCCCGGGATTCTTTGGGGGAAGCCATGATTGTCTAAAGTGGAATAAAGGTTTGAAGTGGATGTGGTCAGGGACAGCTTTGGTTTAAATTTGGGCAGGAGACTACATATGTCTGCTGTAAAATAAAAAGGTGGGGAAAACCCTGAAAAGCAATGATACTGTTAACAAGGTTTTCCTTTTGGAAAGGGAAGGGGCTTTCACTCTGCCGAGTACCCATCCACCCAATCTCCTCCCCTCCCTCCCCCTACTCCTACTCCTCCCCCAGGTCAGTTTCACCTGTCCTATGCATGATTGTACAGGACTAAATCCCACTGAACTCAAAACACATGCAAATGATCAAATTTGCCCTCCCCTCCTCCTCCCTCCTATTCCCTCTCCTCTCCGCTCCCCTCCCCCTTCTATCTTCTCTCTTCTCCCTCCTTCTCCTCCTTTCTAATGGTCATTTTTACCTATCCTAACCATGATTGCACAGGAGAAAATCCCACTGAACTCATTAAGTATGCAAATGATCAGACCTGCCTTTCCCCTCCCCTCTCCTTTCCCCTCCCCTCTCCTTTCCCCTCTCTCCTTCTTCCTCCCCTTCCCTGCCCATTCCAGCCCTCCCCCCTTTTCTCCTCCTCCCCCATGGTCAGTTTCACCTATCTTAAGTATGATTGCACAGGGTAAATCCCACTGAACTCAATAAGCATACAAATGATCAAACCTGCCCTCCCTCTCCCCTCCTCCATCCCCCCACCCATGCCCTCCCCCACTGAACTCATTAAGCATGCAAATGATCAATCCATTCTCAGTAAACTTGCACAGGATCTCATTTCCTACCTCTCAGATTAAAAAGCAGAGAAATTCACTAATAGGCAAAAAACCCTTGCGGTTTAAGAATGTACCTATAGCCCACAGATATTTCTATCAAACTTTTAAAAGCAGGGAAATTGGGCAGCTATAGTGAATGCACCAGGGGAGCAGGAGACCTGACCTCCTCTCTATTGGACTGTACTACAAATTTGTCAAAATACAAACACAATTTGGGTTGGTCTTTAATAGCACAATCCACTTCCTGTGTAGCTTGGAATAATTTGATAATATGTGTCTGAGCATATGGTGAGTGGTGGCAACACTTGCAATCAGCCCAAATAACAGGAACAAGATATGTGCTGTGCTGGTCTTATTTTAGCAAGGAGGAAGCAACAATATTAAGACTCTTGATATAGTTCAGATGATAGCCAGTGTGGCACAGTGGTTAGAGTGTTGGACTACGACCTGGGAGACCAGGGTTCGAATCCTTACACAGCCATGAAGCACACTCGGTGACCTTGGGCCAGTCACTGTCTCTCAGCCTCAGAGGAAGGCAATGGTAAACCCCCTCTGAATACCGCTTACCATGAAAACCCTATTCATAGGGTTGCCATAATTCGGAATCGAACGCAGTCCATTTCATTTTATAGTTCAGATAGTCACTTTAAATATGTTTGATTTACTTTGCAATTTTAGTGAAGCTTCCTATGGTAAATCATTTTCTTTTGCTTCTGTTTCGTTTCTGTGAACATGTGAAGTACAGCAACACTTTGCAAAATTTACACTTAAAAACATCAAAAAACAATTGTGGAATAATGGCACAGACTATTCTTCAGAATAGTCTTCAATGGACATGAGGAGTGTCTCAGTTTACACAAGATAAAACAGTGGGAGGTGAAATATATTCTAGTAAATTTCTAGGTGTGCTCTATATTTTTAATTGACCATGCCCACCTTTCCTTAAGTGGAGTGGTTTAAGCATAGCAGGCTGAAAACATGCATCCTGGGAAGGCCGAGTATGTTTTTTCCAACAGTTATAGTCATTGCTGAAGTAGCAACATACTGTAATCAGTCTGATCTTACATCAAACTGCAGTTTCAGATTCAGCTGTTAATGAGCCCAAACTAGAAATAGAACATAACCTCCAGTTTGACACACAAAAGGCTGTCTTCACCATCCTATGACATTGACCAATAAAAAGAATTTGAAATGAATAAAAATAAATTTGACACAGATTTCTAGGATAATGAGAGAAATATCATTTTCTAGGTTAGATTCTCTGTAGAAGCAGTAGTTAATGCAGGAAAGAAGCAAAGTAAGAAGAACACCAACAAACTTACAAAAAATGTAATTCTCCATCTTTGGAGATGCAGGCCTGATTGCAGGTGTTATCACCACACACCATATGCTCAGAAGCACATATTACCAAAGATACACAGGAAGTGGATTGGACTGTGAAAGACCAATCCAAATTATGTTTGCATTTTGACAAATTTGTAGGGCAGTACAGTATCTCAGAGAGGAGGTCAGGTCTCCTGCTCCCCTGGTGGATTCACTATAGCTGCCCAATTTCCCTGCTTTTTAAAGTTTGATAGAAATATCTGTGGGCTATAGATACGTTCTTAAACTGCAAGTTTTTTTTAAACTATTAGCGAATGTTCTTAAAAGTGAGAAACTTGCTTAAAAAAGCACAAACTCCAGCGATGCTGTATCCTATAAGCCAAACTCCATGCTTGTTTTATGCAATGTGGAAATACTTACATCCCTCATTCTACCTCAGAGCAGGAGACTGAAGTACATGCCCTCTTAGATACTGGTGACTGTGCCTGGCTCCAGTTTCAGTAAGGGGTGTGTGTGAAAGTACTGCACAACTGTATAACGTGCCTCTGTTGTTGTACAAGCCTTGTTCCAGAACAGACATTACAGAACAGACATGGAGGAAAACTCACCTCATCAAATAAAGATCCAATGGAACGAGTCGGCTCTCTGATCCAAGGTTTATTACGAGGCCAGCGTTTAGAAAGCCCACAGTACGAAGAAAGGAACTGCCTGCTGATACTGAAGACGCCAGTACAGAGAAGGGGAGTGCTATTTCATGTGTTTAGTTTGTTATCCATGTTTGAAAGGATCTGAGCTGCAAAGATGTACAGAGAAAACTCTGCAAGCACACCTTGCTGACTGAAGTACCCACTAGACTCTGAAGAATATCTCAACAAAAAGACAAGAGCAGCTACGTAAAGGTGGATTCTGAATCTGAGCTACTCACCTGCTTGAACAGCCTTGTTTAACATCCGCCTGCTCCGCTTGTTACTGAGAGCAGGGCTTGGTCCGTGGGAGCTGCTGATGGTAGAAACTGAATCTGATGAAATGAAAGAGTCTGTTGCCTAAAGGAAAGAATCAGGCAGAAGCGCAAGGACTTCAGAGGATTGTAAGTTAATTTCTCATTGTTCAGAATCAGATCAGACAGTCTCCCTCTCCCTCCCCCCACATACGCCATCACATTGGTTCTGAAAAACCACCTAGGTAGTCTTTAGAACACTATGCCCACTAGACATTCCCTTGGAAACTGGCACTTCAGTGGCCACCACAAGGGTGAAGGAATTATCCCCCAATATTTATTTATTTATTTATTTATTTAATTACATTTCTAGACCGCCGTATAGCAGAAAGCTCTCAGGGCGGTGTACAACAAATAAAATCACAATTAAAATATGAGCAAGTGTGAAAAATATAATACAATTATAAAAACATTAAACATAATAAAAATCCAAAATAGAATTGCCATTGAGTTTATAAATTAAAATCCATATTAGGTTTAAAATTAAATTTAAAATGTTTAAAAAGCCTGGGCGAAAAGGTAGGTTTTTACCTGGCGCCGAAAAGATAACAAAGAAGGCGCCAGGCGTATCTCGTCTGGGAGGGCATTCCATAGTTCGGGGGCCACCACCGAGAAGGCCCTAGATCTAGTTGTTGATCTCCGGGCCTCTTTATGAGTTGGGACCCGGAGAAGGGCCTTCGACGTCGAGCGTAGTGAACGGGTAGGTACATAGCGAGAGAGGCGTTCCACCAGGTATTGCGGTCCGATGCCGTTTAGGGCTTTATAGGTAAGAACCAACACTTTGAATCTGGCCCGGAAACATATCGGTAGCCAGTGCAGCTGCGCCAGGACAGGTGTTATATGGTCAAATTTCTTTGTCCCAGTGAGAACTCTGGCCGCAGCATTTTGCACTAGCTGAAGTTTCCGAACCGTCTTCACAGGTAGCCCCACGTAGAGTGCATTACAGTAGTCCAATCTAGAGGTTACCATAGCATGGATAACTGAGGCGAGATTCTCCCTGTCCAGATAGGGTCGTAGTTGGGCTACCAGCCGAAGCTGGTAGAATGCATTCCGTGCCACCGAGGCTACCTGAGCCTCAAGTGACAGGAGAGGATCTAATAAGACCCCCAAACTACGTACCTGCTCCTTTAGGGGGAGTGTAACCCCATCTAGGGCAGGTCGAACGTCAACCATCTGGGCAGAGGGCCCTCCCACCAACAGCATCTCAGTCTTGTTAGGATTGAGTTTCAGTTTATTAGCTCTCATCCAGCCCATTATCGCGGCCAGGCAGCGGTCTAGTACATCAACAGCCTCACCTGACGAAGATGAAAAGGAGTAGTAGAGCTGCGTATCATCAGCATATTGCTGGAAACGCACTCCAAAACTCCTGATGACCTCACCCAGCGGCTTCATATAGATATTGAAAAGCATGGGGGACAGAACTGAACCCTGCGGGACCCCATATTGGAGTACCCAGGGACTCGAGTAATGTTCCCCCAGCATCACCTTCTGGAGACGATTCCCGAGATAGGAGCAGAGCCACCGCCAAGCAGTGCCTCCCACTCCTAAATCCGTAAGTCGCTCCAGAAGGATACCATGGTCGATGGTATCAAACGCCGCTGAGAGATCAAGGAGAACCAACAGAGTTACACTCCCTCTGTCTTTCTCCCGACAGAGGTCATCATACAGGGCGACCAAGGCCGTTTCTGTACCAAACCCCGGCCGAAAGCCCGATTGAAATGGGTCCAGATAATCAGTTTCATCCAAGAGAGCCTGGAGTTGGCGAGCGACCACACGCTCTAGGACCTTGCCCAGGAATGGAACATTTGCTACCGGCCTATAGTTGTCCAAATTATCAGGGTCCAAGGAGGGTTTTTTTAGGAGCGGTCTCACCACCGCCTGTTTCAGGCAGGGTGGGACCACTCCCTCTCGTAAAGAGGCATTAATCACCTCCTTGGCCCAGCCGGCTGTTCCATTCCTGCTAGCTTTTATTAGCCATGAGGGGCAAGGATCCAGAGCAGAAGTGGTCGCCCGCACCTGTCCGAGCACCTTGTCCACATCCTCGAGCTGTACCAACTGAAACTCATCCAGTAAAACAGGACAAGACTGTGCTCTGGACACCTCATTAGGATCAACTGCTACAATAATGGAGTCAAGGTCCCGGCGGATGGTCATGATCTTATCACGAAAGTGTCGCGCAAACTCATTACAGCGGGCAATTGATGGTGTTATTGCGTCCTGGGGACCAGAGTGTAAAAGTCCCCGGACAACTTTATAAAGTTCCGCTGGGCGGTTAAGAGATGACTGAATAGAGACAGCAAAGTATTGCTTCTTTGCTGCTCTCACTGCCTTCACATAGAGTTTGGTAGAGACCCTCACAAGTGCATGATTACAGCCGTCGGGAGTTCGCCTCCATTTGCACTCAAGCCGTCTCCTTTCTTGCTTCATCACTCTTAGCTCCGGGGTAAACCAGGGAGCCAATTGAGCTCTGCAACGGAGAGGGCGCACCGGGGCGATCGTGTCAACTGCCCGGGCCATTTCTGTATTCCACAGCGTGGCCAGGGTTTCGACAGGACCGTCAATTCTATCAGCCGGAAAATTCCCTAGAGCCATCAGAAAACCCTCAGGATTCATTAGTCTCCGGGGACGGACCATCTTAATTGGTCCTCCACCCTTGCAGAGGGGAGAAGACAATGTGAGTCTAAACCTTAATAGGCAGTGATCTGACCATGACAAAGGAATAGATGTAAAATTCCTCACTCTCAGATCACCATCCCCTAATCCAGAGGCAAAAATCAAGTCCAGAGTGTGCCCCAACACATGCGTAGGGCCAGTAGCAAATTGAGACAGCCCCATGGCTGTCATGGAGGTCATGAAGTCCTGAGCTGCTCCAGATAAAGCGGCCTCAGCATGAATGTTGAGATCCCCCAATACCAAAAGTTTGGGGGAACGCAACAATAGATCCGAGACCACCTCTGTCAGCTCAGTTAGGGAGGCTGTTGGGCAGCAGGGTGGACGGTACACCAACAGTATTCCCAGTCTGTCTCGCTGACCCAACGTTATGTGTAGACACTCTAGACCATTAGCCACCTGGATAGGGTGCCTAACAAGAGGGATGGAACTTCTATAGACCACAGCGATTCCCCCTCCCCGACCCTCGGATCTACCCAGATGCTGAACCGAATACCCAGGTGGGCACAACTGGGAGAGATTAATACCTCCCAGATCGCTCACCCAGGTCTCGGTAATACATGCCAGATCAGCCGCCTCATCCACAATTAGGTCATGGACGAGGGAGGTTTTATTATTTACTGATCTGGCATTGAAAAGTAGCAACTGGAGATCCGAGGGTTGGCTGATAGAACTACCAGCAATCCTGCGGGTGTGGGGAGGACCGGAACACGTCACAGCCACCAGTTGTCTGGGGCGAGTTCCCCTTAACTGGCATGTCCTACTCACAGCGCCATACCTCCTATTACCCGTCACTACACTAATAGGGGCCCCCTTTGGTCCTCCCTCCCACAACACTGTCCTCTTGCCCAGGCACATAATAAAAATAAAATAAATAATAAAACTCATGGCATATACACACAATCACACACTCACTCATACAACCCACTCATACATTCAGACAGCACATCTTGTTGATGGCTTCCAACCTGGATAAATGTATGTTGCTTAGTGGCAAAATAGGAAAGAAAAGTGATTGGCTGCCATTTGGGGTGAAACCCTACTATAACGGTGTGCACAATGCCCCTCTTCATCATGCTGTCCTTATGCATAGTCTGAAGTAGTACAGCTACTGCAAAAGAACTAAAGGACAATGTGGCTGATATATCCATATTCTCACAGCGGCCTTAACTCAGCACCTCCAGTGCAGATGTGGGGTCTCAATGCATTCACAGAGCACAGAAAGAACAAAGGCTGCCCATTTGCTTCAGTGCCGGGAAAGTCCCGTGTCTGCATGGTGGGAAGAGGCTTTGTAAACAGCAGCAGCAGAGGGATCAGAGAGGAAGACAGAGCATGTGCATGCACGTGTGCAGTGGAGGAAGGGAATGATGGAAAAGTAGATGGAGATTCTCATGAGGTGTGGGAGAGGCTTAGGAATGAGATCTAGAAGCTGATGCAGAGAGTGACAGAAAGCCAAAGTAAGAACGAGATAAGAGACACAATGGGTAGCGATGGGTGAGGAACAGCCACACCTTGAAGCTAAAAGAAAGTATCTGTATCTTCCACCTCAAGGAGAAATTAATGCATCCATTGCACAAACATTCTACAAAGTTTGAAGAGTTTTATGAAGTCTGTCTAGTTTATTCTCATCCTTCCCTCAGTAGCCCTTTTCAAGCCATGGCTATCTTCCTCTGGGGCAATCTTTCAAATCCAAGATCTGCTATTGCACATCCAACTCTGTCATCCTTCTTCCCACAGGGAGAAATATGTCCTTTTTCCTCGAGCCCTTGCTTGAACTCTAAATCATTCATCTCTTTTTCATCCCTTCTCTGAATCCTCTCCACATTTTTGCTACTCCTCTTAAATTGCTGAGCTGGCAATTCAGACACCAATCCGGATATTGTGATCCATCTGACACCTAATCAGCAAGGAGAGCAATCACCTGAAAAAACTAACATGGATACTTCTGCTTATACATGCTCATAATGCTGACTGGTTCACATTTAGGGCACCATCCACCCATGACTCTGAGGTCAATGCTACTCAGATTATGGGATGACCCAGACCATCCTTCAATTTGCCACTGCAGGGCCATCAACGGACCTATGCTGTTTGACGTTCCTGGTGTCCCTGATGCAACATCTTTTTACGATGCTGGACAGATACAAGCACGGAAATGTGTGCCTTGCCAACAGGCTATCCTAGAGGATGGAGAGCACACGAATGCCATGTGTTGCCCACATACCCCTCCTGCGCTCTGCCCAAACTCATTGCTGACCTAGAATAAAAAAATAAGTAAGATCAAAAAGACACAGTAGCCCAGACTGGGATACTAGCAACTGACAGAAGCAGGAGACAATGATGGGGTGGGGTGGGGGAGAAAGAGAAAGAGAGGATCTGAAGAGAAAAAGAAAAGGCCCTGCACAGCCACGGTCCATCAAAAGAGCAGCAAGCCCCTCACTAATAGTCTCTGAGCGCAGTCAGTCCCTACAACACATTTTGTAGCTATTCAGTCCCTTTTAACATTGAAACGGAGACAAATTGGGAAGGGAATTAAGAGACAGCCAATCACTAAGGTGGGGACTTTGACAGAAAATAAATTCCAAAAAGGTAGCCGTGTTTGCTGGTTTTGCTTTAACTGATCAAAGGCCCTGTGAGGCCAAAAAGGCTCACAAGCTTATCATGGTGTGAGTTTGCACAGGCAAAAACTGACTTCGTGCATCTGATACTGGTTTTCACTACAATAAATGGATCAATCACAAGGCTCTGTTGTTTTTGATAGCCAACAGTAGTGCATCCTTATCTTTTATAGAGAGGCTCTCTGCACTGCTCAAAGGGGCAGTATCTTTTCCCAAGGCTAAAATGAACTTAATTACATACGCATAAATGTACATAAATATGTAAACATAGGTTACCGTTGGTTAAATATAATGGCAATTATTCCTTTCTCATAATGCAGCAAGCAGCTATTACAACAACATTTGCCACATTCAATTTTACTAATTAGGAAACAGTACAGATTTTTATTCCTCTTACAGTAGTTCACATTCCTTTAAGTAATCTTTCATGCTAAAATCAAAATTGTAGAATGCGGAACAAAATGTGTGCTTATGCACACTCATTAGTCTCTGCAAATCAATCGAACGTTGAAATTTCCATTTCCACAGTCAAGCACCTTAATTCAACATGGATACACTCAGGCATGCAGCTATACTGGCTTGGGGTGTGTGGAGTAAGAGATTACTGTTATAAAAAGTTCGACAAGAAATTCATGGTGGATACAGTCACCTATATGGAAGCAAAGAGATACAATCTCAATGTATAATCCTGAAAATCCATGCATGGCAGTGTTATGTGAATGGCAGGGTAGGCCAGCCCATTTCATGGTTTGCCATCCTGGGGCAACTCTCGTCCTCGGTACCTGTAGCCAGCTACTACTGGTGATTACTAGTGACCGAGTAAGATTGTCTTCCAAAATAAGGTTGGTTGGAAGACGCCTGTGCATGAATTTGTTTTATGTGGGAAGATCGGCGCAGAACGATCAACACACAATCTTGACAGAAAAAGGCTTTGATCCAATGGCATGGGTACCAGATATCTGCTGCAGCCTTCATCTGCCTTCACAGCCGTTGTGACATACACATTGTTATCCTCCACCTGTTCTGCCGTTGAGGACATTCTTGGGTCGTTCTTTGTCTGGTTCCTCTCCCTTGACCTTACCGCCATGGGTGACCCTGCTGGGAGTACATGACTCCCGACAGCATCACTCACGGGGTTCATTGGAACACGCAAGCCCACTCACCACTACAAGGTGATGATCCAGCGAGGGGCAGCCAGCATGACTCCTTTTTTAAAAAAAAAAAAAGCAAGCTGCCTCATACCAAGTCAGACTATTCAGCTCAGCGCTGCCTAAACTGACTGGCACCAGCTCTCCAGCGCTGCAGGCAGGAGTCATTCCCAACTCTACCTGACAATGCCAGGGACAGAATGTGGGACCTTTTTTACAGGCAAACCATGTGCTCCCCACCAGTGAGCTGCAACCATAGTTGCAACCAAGAAAGAAGAAGAGGCCCTGACAAAAAGCAGAAAGGAGGGGAAGAGGCCAAGTCTTGATGGACTTCTTGGAATAGCTGAGCAGGCTGGAAATAGGCTGACCTCCCCACTCAGAAATGGGGCTTCATATAGTTTAGAGCCTCTCAAATAGCTGCAGACCAGACCCAAGAGGATGTGCATGGTTTGGTTTGGTTTAAATGTAATTAGAACTGTTCAGTCTCACTTACATCCATTAAATAGATGAAAAGAACTTGAGGTGGGGGGGGAAGGTGGGGGAGAGAGACCCTGATAAACTCAGAACATTGATAAATAAGATATGGCAAGTGACCCTAATGAGAAAAGGAGTCCAAGATGGGCAAGAGCTTCTAAAAAAGGAAATTCTAAAGGCACAATTGCAAACAATTCCAACAAGGAAAAAAGGGGGAAACCAGCAGAAAAAGCCAGTGTGGCTTCATAAAAAGCTTAAAGATGACTGGGAAACAAAAAAGGACACATACAGGAACTGGAAGGAAGGCCAGGCCACAAAGGAAGAGTACGGACAGGTAGCACGGAATTGCAGGGATGGTGTTAGGAAGGCTGAAGCTGAGAATGAACTGAGGTTAGCGAGGAATGCCAGATGCAACAAAAAAGCTTTCTGTAGGTGGATCCATTGTAAAAGCCAGAGAAAAGAAATGGTGGTACAGCTACTATGAGAACGGGAATGCTTATCAAATTTGCAGATACAAAATTGGGAGGGACAGCTAATACCCTGGAAGACAGAAACAAAATTCAAAGGGATCTTGATAGGTTGGAGCATTGGGCTGAAAACAACAGAAGAAAATTTAATAGGGGTAAATGCAAAGTTCCACACCTAGGGGAAAAAAACCAAGTACAGACTTATAAGATGGGGAATACTTGGCTCAGCAATATGACATGCGAGGAGGATCTTGGGATTGTTGTTGATCACAAGCTGAATATGAGCCAACAGTGTGATGTGGCTGCAGAAAAGGCAAATGCTATTTTAGGCTGCGTTAACAGAAATGCAGTTTCCAAATTGTGTGAAGTACTAGTTCCCCTCTATTTGGCACTGGTTAGGCCTCAACTTGAGTACTGTGCCCAGTTCCAGACACCGCACTTTAAGGAGGATGCAGACAAACTGGAATAGGTTCAGAGGAAGGCAACAAAGATGAGCAGGGAGGTGGAAACAAAGCCCTTTGAGAAGAGACTGAAAGAACCTGGCATGTTTAGCCTTGGGAAGAGAAGACTGAGGGGAGATATGACAGTGCTCTTCAAGTACTTGAAAGGATGCCAAACAGAACTCTTCTCCATCGTCCCAAACTGCAGGACACGGAATAATGGGCTCATGTAACAGGAAGCCAGATTTTGACTAAACATCAGGGAAAACTTCCTAACTGTGAGAGCAGTACAATAATGGAGCCAATGACCTAGGGAGGTGGTGGGCTCTCCAACACTGGAGGCATTCAAGAGGTAGCTGGACAGCCATCTGTCGGGGATGCTTTAATTTGGATTCCTGCATTGAGCAGGGGGTTGGACTCGATGGCCTTGTAGGCCCCTTCCAACTCTACTTTTCTGTGATTCTATGAAGATTAGCCTCCCTTCCCACAAGTAGTTTCAGCTGATCTTCAATTTGAAGCAGCTAGTAATCATTCTTTTCTTTTCACTCCTTTATGCAGATCATAGATTACTGTGAAAAGATTAGTATGGATTAGTACATCACACACATACCTGAGCATCTTTTCTTTTCTGTTCAGCAAGAGCTGTTTTGGGGTAGTCTGCTGCCCTGCCTTTCCTGCTTGCCTTGGCCCACTTCTCAGAGCGAGTCTTCTGTAGGCTGATGGTGCTGTACAGCTGGGACAGTCTAGGAGATACCTGCACTCTGTCATGCCCAAAAGCCCTGATCAGTCTGTCTGTGTCGATGGTGGAAATGGAACCACTTGCCCCTGTCTGAGAGGCAATCTCCAGCTGAGTTATTTCTGAATCGGAGGTGATGTCAGTTAACACACTGGAGTCTTTAACAGGCCTCATTTCTGAAGAGGTGTCACTCAAAATCTCTGAATTCTGATGCTGCTCCAAGTTTCTATCCTTGCGGTCAATAGCTGCAGTACCACCAATTTTATGATGCCTAGATTTTGACAGCCGCGTATCACTGGTGGCATCTGGCCTCTCTTCCACCTTTCTTATGCTGCTGTGTGTTGCCAGGTTGCCTTTGCATGCCATATTGCCTTGGGAAATAATCTTCTTTGTCTCTTTTCCTTTTGGTTCCTCTTGGACATTGCTCTGTTCATCGCTGGCAGGCACCAGTGAGTGCCTAATAGGGTTTTGCAGGAGTCTAGCTAAGCGATCTAGTCGCTGCACTAGAGACAGCTCATTTCTGCTGTTGCCGCTACCAGGATTATGTTGCTGATGCTGCTTTTGACGCTCTAAGTATTTAGCCCAGAGTTCATCCAAACTGCTGGTGAAATGAGCACTTTGCATCACTGGGAGATCAGCTACTTGCTTCTCTTTGAAGCTGCTCCGTTGGCTGCTTGGAAGAAGCTGCTCGTTGGACATTTTGTAGCCAGATTTCTTCACATCAGGTGGTTTTAGTTCCTCTCTTGGAGAGTCTCCCTCCAAAGTTTTATTGGATCTTGATTCCTCTGCCAAACTGTAATCTAGTTCAGCCTTTAGTGCGGAAAACCTTTCCTCTCCTGTTGGCTGATGCAGAGAGAAAGAGGCCTGGCTTCTTTCCGATATCCCATTGTACTGGAAGATGTCTTTGGAAGAAAAAGCTTGATGCTCTTGTAGTGCATATTGCCCCAAGGCCTGGCTCCCAGCAAGGAAGTCAATTTCATGTTGCAGAGGCACTGGATGGTGCAGGTAAAACTGAGCAGATCTGAACACAGAATGAGTAGTCTGCACAGATTCTGAGGAATTCCTAATTTTCACACTTTCTAAAAGGTGCAGGGAAGAGAGGAGAACATGAGATATTTTAGTCATTATGTTCAGCTGGGAAGAAAGAGTTATATTACATGACCACGACCATTCTAAATTCACAGCACTCCTCATCAACTCTAGGACGTCTCCTACATTTTTAGCTTATTTTCTATTTATCCACTTATTTAAGAATGTGTATGCTACTTTTCAAAACAGGGTTCTCCCAATGTGGCATTCAAACAATATAAGAACATGTAAAGCCATGTAAAAATAACTTAAACAGGATCATACAACAATTTCCAATCAGACAAGTAAAAAGCCATATTGTAATTTAAAAGAGAATGGAAAAAACTGTTTAAAATCCAATTGGTAATTTTAATGAAAGCAGACTGAACTAAGAATCATAGAAGAGTAGAGTTGGAAGGGGCCTATAAGGCTATCAAGTCCAACCCCCTGCTCAGTGCATGAATCCAAGATCTTTAAAGCTGCTGAAACACAAACGAAGAGTCGGCGCCAAGTGCACCTCCTTCAGGGGGGACTTCCATGAGTGCGAGCACACCGCTGAGAAAGGACCCCACCCCTTGTGCCAGTCGACCTAGCTCACCTTAAATGATAAATCTGCAAGCAGGACTTCTGTTGCCTTTCCGTGAGGTCCTGTTCATATGGGTGAAGATGGTCTTTCACATAACCTCATCCAAACCAGTTAGGGCTTTAGAACAGGTATGGCTTTAGACCATATTACATCTATGTGTATGAAGTGCACTGCATACCTGCTTACTTCTGGGTTCAATAAAAAATGCAGGTATTGACCCTTTAAAGCAGGTGTGGCAAACCTGTGGCCCTCCAGATGTTACTGAACTACAACTCCCATCAGTCCCAGCAAGCATGGACAATGGCCAGGGATGATGGGAATTGTAGTCCAGCATAATCTGGAGGGGCCACAGGTTCCCCATGCCTGTTTTAAAGGGTTCATACCTGCACTTTATATTGAGCTCAGAACTGAACAGATACCCAATGCAGTTCGTACAAAATAGATGTAATATGGTCTGAATGCTTGGCTCCCACAAGCATCTAGGCTGCTGCATTCTATACTGAAACTTCTGCACCATTTTTAAAAGCAGTTCCACATAGAACACATGACAGAAGCCTAGTCTGGTGTAACCAGGGCACGAACAACTGAGGCAAGGTCTACTGCTGGCATACCAGCCAAAGCTGATAAAAAGGCACTAATAGGCCCCGACACCCCTTCTGCTTCCATTAAGGTCCAGGAAAAAACTCCAAGATGTGAAGTTGGTCTTTCAGAAAGAGAGGGCTAACCCATCCAGAAGCACTTGCACACTTTCATCAGATCAGCCAATTCTAAGATCAATCCAGGTCCAACAATGGCTATTAATGACAGAAAATGTAGCCTCTGGGATATCTCTAAACCTGCTGCTGGGAACAATCCAGGAACAGCCTGCCTGCAAGCTTTCCACAGAGACATAGAATGCAGACAATCTTTTGGCCTGATCCAGCAAGGCAATTTACTCATTCATTTGTTAAATTTGTATCCCACCTTTACATCAAATGGTGTTTAAGGTAGACAACAAAAACACTGATTATAATAAAATATGAGAAACATAATAAAACAGTAATGACACATTTTTTTTAAAAAAAAGAGATGAATTAATAAAGATACTTCTCAGAATAAACTTCAGTATACTTCCAAGTCAGCTTACATGCCAGAGCAACAAAAATAATGAATGGAGTTTCAGAAATCAACTCAGAAAAGATCAGTTTTTCTGTGTGACTGGTTGCTATGGGGTAATCTGTGAAAGGACAGATCCACCTATGCTTTAAAAATCTTTTTGCTAAAGTAAGAACAAAATTGAATGGCGATGTTGGCCTAGGCCTTTGGAATCTTCTGTCAGTGGGAAAATTAAAGCCAGCAAAAATTCTCTCCTCAGGCTGCAAATAAGACTGTGCAAATAAGAAACCTGCATTCATTTATTCAGGCTACAGAATTTAGATTATCTAGTTATAGGCTGGGGGGGGGATTTTCTCTGGCAGAAGACATAGCTCTCCACACAAACATTCCAAGACATGCACATGTCTTCCTACCCTCATTTTCCCACCATTTTTCTGTCCTACCTTCCTTGTTAATATTAACTTTTCAAGAGCTGTGTATGTCACTCCACCACAAGAGCTGATCAAATGCACAAACACCAGAATTCTCCCTCAGCTTCTGTGTATGTTGCTGCACTGAGATTTTTTTTATGAAGAAACACAGCGAGTTATGAACCTAGTAGCTTGTGCGGAAAGCTCATATATTCCATGCACATGCTGCCTAAAATACTTCACTGTTGTGCTCTAATTCTTTTACCATTTAGTGATTCTGTTTAACCACTTTCCCTTCTTTAGCAGTGAGAGAAAACCTTGAATGGCTCATTCTGCATGGCCAGATGATACCAGGCGAATCAGCACAAAGATCTTAGAGGAAACCAGTATCTGGTTCTGGTAACGTCATCAAGCAACAGGTCTAGAACAGAAGCCAAACAGAAAAATCAACTCCCTCTAGTCGAAGTCTAGAGGACCATTAGTTTAAAGAAATAAATTTGACAGGATTCCCCAAAAAGGTGCTAGCAGGAGGACAATTTCAGTTTTTCTGAAAATTCAATTATGTCAGAGGTTAGAGCATCAGTTCAATTTCATTGTGCACCACTTATTTCTGGTTGAAAGAGCAGAAGGCCAGATTAAATGCCTACTTTTCTGCTGTTCTAGACTGTATAGTATATTTCGGCTGTGTGGGAATTGAGTACACCATAGGTCCCAGCTAACTTTTAGAATCACAGCAGCCTTAATCTTAGGTGTTATATTTGGGAAGACTTAACATTCTCTCTCTCCACTCCACAGTGATGCTCTAAACCAAGAGTGGGGGATCCTTTTTTGATCCAAGGGCCATACTTCCTCTTCGCCAACCCGCTGAGGGCTACATGCCAATGGTGGCTGAAGGAAAGACACAATTGGCCATGGCCACCCACTCACAAATGTGAACAATACACACCACACACTTTTGCAAAAACATTTTAACTTTTTTTCAACTAATTGGTGCCGGGGAGAGGATGATCTTCCTGGAGATTATAGCTGGGGGCAAAGGATCAACTGTTCACTCCCCACATGGACTCTCCAAGAAGTTTACCGCCTCCCCCACCAAAGAAAATAAAAGATTAATTGTGGCCTGAGGGGTGTTTCCATGGGTCACAGCAAGCAGTTCCCCACCTATGGTATAGACTAAGAACTGTGTTTTTGAAAAAAATCATACTGAAGTATTGCTGAATGAAAGATAAATGTTTATTTCCATTTTCCTTAGCTTGGAGCCAAGCAGACTGGAAAGAGTGAGAACAAGATAAAGGCCAAAGGTGACAAAAACCTGGAAAAACAGTAGGCAGCCACATCAATCTTATAGGATACAACCAAATACAGAAATGGCACTTATGGCCTAAGAAATAAATCTTTTGAGAAATGGTCACTGAGGAGATTGCTGCTGTCCACACCCCCTTATAGATGTCCATCTCGCACACTTAAAAATGATTTATATAGAGGGATCCAAACAACAGATCAGTACGGTCTCAAACTAATCACACAGAACAATGTTCCTCTTTTAGACTACAACTTAATAATAATAATAATAATAATATTTAATTTATGTGCCGCCTATCTGGCCGATGGCCACTATAGGCGACGTACATGCAAACGGTTAAAACACCATACAGTAAAACACAATAATACAATATATGAACAGTACAGCGATACAGGAGCGATAACAATACTAGTGCAGGGTAGGAGGCATTTCAGTTATAAAAGTTAACCCTCCCCGGAAATCCCAAAGGCCTGTTGAAAGAGCCAGGTCTTTAAGGCTTTACGGAATACATTTAGGGAAGAGGCGTGCTGTAGATCTTGTGGGAGGGAGTTCCAAAGGGTGGGGGCCGCCACTGAGAAAGCCCTCTCTCTAGTTCCCGCCAATCTAGCTGTTTTTGTCGGCTTTTCATCAGTTAAAAAATACAATTTAATTCATTAAAAGAAGTAAGGGGGCACCCAGAGGATAGCCAAGACAGAGGAGAGACAAGTCCAAGGATGTTTTGCTGCTTGCGCCCTTAAGGCTTCTATCACTTACTAACTACCATAATTATATTACCGCAATATTCAGAATGCTGTAGAATACAGTTACTTCTTTCTCTAGTAGGATAAATGTCTGCTTGCAGCACAGAAAGCAAGCACTCAGTTATTCCTTCTTCAGAAAATTAATACACTCTCACCCAAGAGACAAACCCCACCTTGTGCACTGTGAGGCTATCCTCAGATCAGTTCTGAGGAGCTCTCAAAGCAAATTTCACATTACCCAACGTTAGTCAGTCAGTTAGTCCACTGGCAGGCTAGGGGATGGCTGAATTTTCTCCTGATTTTGCTAGAGCAGGAATTAACATCTAGTAGACCCAGGGACAAATCTGCCCCCCATTACTAATCGAGAGATAGGAACATATATGTGTAAGGAACTGTGCTTTTCCCTATAAGGCTGACAAGCAGGTCCATTTGAGGATGGAATGGGGGGGGCGTGACCCTATCTCACTATCCACCATCTTCTTCTCAATGTGGCCCTCCAGGAAAACAAATTGCTTACCAAAGTGCTAAAGCAATGAGCTACTTGCTTATCATTGGTTTACACTTTTATTCTGAGTTTAACTACTTCCTAAATTACAAACAAGAAATAACAGATCTGAAAAAAATCAGGCATGGTGGCACCAGATACTGTAACTGCCGATGGAGCTAGACAAATAAAGGGTGGGTCAGAAGCTTACACGGTTGCTCCCTCTGTCATGCAAGAAAAAACTTATGTAGTGAAAATGCCTTTGAACAGGCAACCAGCAGGTACGTTACTAAACTGAGTTCAGCCACAATACCTCTGGTGTTGGAAGAGCTAATTATTTTGCCCTTTGCTTTCAGTCATCATCTTCATCCATAATCTTTTGCTGGGGAATACAAAACAGTATCATTTGCATGTCATCCTAAAGCCATCCTCCTGCATAACTGAACCTCTGCTGATGTTCTGTTAATTTTTTTCTTGGCTGTTTTGTGACTAATTTGAAGATTTTAAATTATAGTGTATCTTGTTTTAAATGGATGTCCATTCTGTACTGGTTTTTTTAAAATTCTTATTCTGTTTAACTATTTTAATTTAATTTAATTTTTATTTTGTACATGGCAATATATATCTATATAAATAAAATCTACTCTGAGAACACTTGATGAAGGGCAGATTATATCAACAATATAAATTAACGATAGCATGTTAGTTTCAACCTCCACCGCTAACAACCAACCCTGGGGCATTCTGGAGCCAACACAATACACGAGACGCTTCCAAATGATTATGAATGTTTTGCTGTTGAAAAGCTTTTTAAAAGAAGAGTTCCTACCCAGCCTCCAGAGATATAGAGGAACAGCTACCTTTGGCACCTTGCCGTGCTGTTGCTTTTTCGTCTGCCCAAGCATCCTTAGGCGCAGCCCTTTTACTATAGATACCCTCTCTGTGTTTGACAGCTACAGTATCAGGAGAATTCTCATCCCCTGAGCCAAGCGCCTGTGCTGGAAAATTTGGAGGAATGGCATCATTTGACCCTATTGGGAGACAAAGAACAAAATAAAGAAAATTAATAAGGCCAACGGGGGGGGGAGGGAGAGAAATATTACAAAAAAAGTCAGATAGACACTAAACTTGTACATTGCAGCAAGTTACTGAAAGTATCCATAAACACAAGAAGCCTTAGACATGGTCAGCCACAGCACAATTATTTTAATAAACTCCCTATACAGCCTTGCAATAACAACACACTCTTCTCTGCCCCTCTGCAAAAACTCTGACCCATGTCCTGTTCATCTCTCACCTTGGCTGCTATAATCTTCTCTTCCCTGGTCATCCATTGTCTCATCAAGGTTCCCCATGTCTAGCTTGCAAGCTCCTCAGAGCTGAGACCTGACCTGACCTGACCTTTTTTATTCCACAAAGCATCATGCATAGACAGCACTATATAATTGTAATAAATACGTTATAATGGAAGCACAGCAGCATCTCATTTATATACTTTTTCTGTAATGCCTTTGTTTCTCTGGATCCCTAACCATACCTTATAAAGGTAACCACAAAGAACCAACACAGGTCATCAGAAACGTACAATAACAGTGTTAAGTTTGCATAAGAGCTAAAAGGAAGTGCCTTTTTTACATCAAGTTTTATAGTGTAATTCTAGAACATAAGTCCCACTGAAATCTATCAGGGCTGGCTTTGAGCATATCTGGGTGCTACACATTTTCAGGAAGTTAAAGAAAACACACATCCCAGCCATTTTCCTGTATCTGGATAGGACTGTGCTAAAGGTTGTTGGTTTAAGTAGAAATGATCACCAAGGACTAAGATATAAGACTTGTTTTTCTGTGCAACAAGGTGCTCAACAAAAGTTCAAAAGCAGAGATCTAATATGGTTTAGGAGTTAAGAATGTCAGACAGGGTTCAAATCCCCACCTAACCATGAAGCAACCTAACCTCCCTCGCAGCCTTGTCATGAAGATACAGTATGCCCGAGGGGGGGGGGGACTCTGTGTGGCACCTTGAACTGTTTGATGAAAAGGCAGGATATAAGCGAAATAATTCCAGCCAGCTCCAACAGCAGCATATTTCTGTGTCACAACAGTTTAAAAGCTTAGAATAGGAGCTGATTTATATTATGGTCAATCCCATCTGGTCATCTAACATTTTCCCCTTTAATGAGCTGCATATCCAAATGCTATCAAATAATGTAATTCTTTTTTAAAAGATATGTATTGTCCAGTGTTATCAGCAACCTCATTATTGGACCGTGTTCACAGAGTTCAACCACCACCCATATCCTATCATCTCCCCTTCCAACCAAACAGGTTAGGTAGAAACAAAGATTCATGTGGGACCCAATTTTGAACAGGTGTTCATTTTTATCATTTTTCTCAGTTGGGGGCTCAGAGCTATTACTACAGTATATGAAAGACCGAAGTAATTCCAACCAGCCTTGTGAATGAGCTAATGAATGGATGAAATGAAAACCTCTGCCTGACACCTTAGAGAGGTAGGTGGGCTAGATGACACAATGCTCTAATCCAGCAAAAGCTAGCATTTTATATCCAGGCATGGCTATTGCTCAGTGTCAGGGTACAGGCAGAATCCTTGGCATTTCCAGCTACAATAGCCTTTGCTAACCTGGTGTCCTCCAAATATTTTGGGACTACAATTCTCATCAGCCCCTACCAGGTCATTTTGGACTAAGGTGGGAATTGTATGTCCAAAACATCTTGAGGGCACCAGGTTGGGGGAGGATGAACTTAAAGGCTCTCAGGCAGCATGGCTAGCAAGGATCCAATGCTTTGGAAAGCTGCTGCTGCCAGCCAGGGTAGAAAACACTGGGCTAAATGGCCAACAATGTGACTACGAAAGAACGCTGCAGACAGAGAAAACTGCACCAGACGGAGGCGCTAGTGAAGAAGGGATCTATTGCCAGTTCGATGCTAGAGCCCAGCTCTGGACTGATAAGATAGTAATAACAGCAAACATGCCTCTGAGCATGTGCAGAGTCCATGTTTACTGAGGTCTTGTACAAATATGGCTACAACCAACGTTTTTGTCTTTTTTTGCTTCCTAATACATCACTGATATCCGATCTAAAAGTGAAAACATGTATTAAATTGGAATAAGAGGACAGAAAGGCTGCTGAAGGGAGAGAAGGAACTGGAATGAAGCACCAGTACAAACCAGAATCAGGGAAGTAAAAGAAATCTAAGACCCACCAATACTGGCAGAAACAAATTGTGCTGCTTTTCTAGCTACTAAATTCTTCATCTCATCATTCAATTCTAAAAATTATTTCACACCAAAAAGACTTTGTAGAACTTTGTTTCTGCTCTGTAACTGATGTAAATCTAGATTCTCTCAGCTCAATTCTATCCAAAAATTTAAGCACAGCACAACAAACTGCTGATGTTTTCTTATTTTATGCAAACTCAGCTCCTTGGCCTTGCCAAGAACTGCATAAAAAACTCAGGGTACTGAGAAGCTGAGACAGAGTTTTGACAAAAGGTCAGAGCTACCTGAAATACCTGAATGGGAGCTCTCCATGGTGGTCTCTGATCTGACACGCGAGAGTCTGAGTGTTTCTTTCGGGCAGGGAACATAGTACATCTCTGAGCTTCCAGGTGGTTTATATGGCAGCAACAGTGGCTTATCTGCAGGCATGGCAAACAAAGTGGGCAAGACAAGACAGTAATTTTAACAACTGTATGAAGCAAATGTTCCTTTGCTCCTTTTGACTTTGGTGTTTATTATCAAAAGCTAACAGCAACAAAGAGGCATAGCTACAAATTTACTCAGTGTATAAATAAGCCATTGTGTACTTTTTCTTGCGCAGACCAAAATTTGGACACTCAGAAGAGGATCTGAGGGGAGAAGTGTTGACAACATTTTGCAGTTCAATGCTGCAGGGTTCATAATGTCGAATCACAACAATGGAAGGATGTACGAGTATTTTGACTTCCCTGACTACAGAGGCCAGTGTGAATCAGCTGGCTGTTTTGCACCCAAGAGATCTGGGATGAAATCATAGCACAACCCAAGACTTATGGGCTCACGCAAACAGCTCTCCTTCAGTTTCCCTTCGCGAAGAAATGTAACAATAGCAAAGATTTTGATAAGATGAATCAGGTAAGTTCTTGACAGATTTTGTCCACACTAATATAAGTGATGAATGGATAATGATACACAGATACTTAAGGGTCAGGAAGGATATTCACTCCTTCATTCATCCAAAAACTGCATCAAATAGCTCCTTACACAGATAAAATAATGGAGTGGACAAGATTAGTTCTCTCCTCGCTTACAAGAAGGAAAGTGTTTATGTACAAGCCCAATAGGCAGGTATCAGCTTTATTTAAGCTGACCATGAATTTTTCAGACTAGTATCATAAAGGTCCTGACCTACTTATTGGGCACAAGACTTCAGATCAGAGTATAGCAAATTAAATTTCTCACCAGTCTGCCTGTTCAAAATGGAGGCTTGGTTCACAGCAGCAGTTGTAGTACTCAAGATTTCACGATTCTTCCGATGACAAGTTCTCAGGGCCTCCATGTCACCACTGTCACCGCTAACAAATATCTCTGCAGAATAGGTTGTCTTCTCAGGGCTTTCTGTTGTTATTTGAGTGATGGCATCTGATGACATCTTTTCTGTTTGGGAAGAAGCTGTGGTCTTTAAGTTGTCTTCTGGATTCTGCCAATATGAACCCAGCACTCCAGTGCTTACTTGGTCTGTAACTGGTAAATACTGTCTGATTTCCAGTGGCTCCTGACTTAGGTGTGAGACTGGTTGTGCTACAACTAGAAGACTGGAATGCTTAAAGTGAGAATCTGGTGATGATGGTGACCTTGGAAAGTATGCAGTATCTTGGGGGTTTGTGGAAAGTTCTATGGTTTTCAAATTAGAGGTAGTTTCTGGCAAAAGAGTTGGAGAATTTAAAGTTGTTGGTTGAAGGCTACTTTTAAGTCCATCAACTCGACTCATTTCAGCTCCAGTGCCTATTAGACTAGAAAGACCCAGATCCACATGCTTTGGAGAGAGAGTAATGTGGACGCCAGACAGGGCTTTCCTGATTGGTGATGATGGGGACACTGGCATGCAGTCTGGGGAAGACGAGGGTAATGGACTGCTGCTTCCAGTGTCCCTGGCTCCAACCCTGCATAAATATTCATCAGACGTAGATGTACTTTCTTCCGATAGTGTACTCTCTTTGCCTGTAGGAAGAAGTGGCTTAGGACTATGGACAAAACTTTGCAAGCCATCCGTCAAGCATTCTTGGTGGGAAGCATTTTCTGTCTTTTGTTGAGGTGCGTTGATGGAAAGGAGAGGATCAGTTGTAGTGTCTTCTGGGTTAGATCGGTTATGATAAACATTAACTAAAGGCTTATATCTTCTCAGCCCGCTAAGAACTTGAGAAGCAGCTTGGGTTTCTTCATGATTCTCTGTAATCAGGTGGACCTTTTGATCAATGCAACTGGTTTGGGAATTCTCCACATTTTCCCGAGGATATTCATCCTTGCTAACAACTATGGACAACTGCTCATGCTTCTCTCCTCCTGAAGGAAATCCTACACTCTTATCTGGTACATGAACAGCTGTGGTGCTTGTTGAAGCACAGGGTTGAAGAGATTCCACCTGATTCTCACCAGGCTTCAGCTGTTCATTGCTAATAGGCTGGGTTTGAAAAGGTACCAATCCACAAGGAATTGGTTCAGTAATACTAGTACAGGGCACAAGAGAAGAAGACAACCTTTTACGGGATGCAAAAGTAATGGAAGTAATTTGCTTGGCAGATTCTGTAGAAGAGATGCCCGCAGCCAGCTTTGCCTGGGACAAGACACTCACTTCCTCTCCTATGATTGCCTTGGCAGTACCCGTCAGCCCCAACAAACATGTGTCTGTGGCATGACACAGGGGAGCCTGAAAACTATGGCTGGAGTCCAAGAGATTTTCTGAGGGTGTCTTCAGCTGGTTGCAGACATGGCTTTGGTCACTGTACAAGGGCTTAATATCTGGGTTACTTGGAAGGGCATGATCATTTCTGCACCCTGGTCTAGCCTGAACTGCATTTATCCCAGGAAACTCAACTAGTTGGGGATTTTGTGGCTGGATGTCCTTATGCAGCTCATTGTCACTTGAAGTTTTTGAGAGTTCTGTGTCTGTCTTCAGAATAGAACTGTGGCTAGAAATCCTTTCACAGTTGTTTCCCCACAACCGATCCTGCCAAGAATCCAAGAGAAACAGAAGATTTATTACTTTAAAGTGCAGGCAATTAATTTAATACTTTATTTGCCATGATGTTGAGAGACACAGTTGGAACAAATGAATCTTACAAGTCCAAAAGACCACCATACTACTAAGATCAGAGTCCTGTGTACTGTATAAAGCATCCTAATCTAAACCATCAATAAATCTCTGAAGTATTCAACTTTGAGGAAAAGGAGAAATGCAAGCAAATAAATCTCTTGCCTCTAAGTCCCAACTTGGTGGCAAATTCTGTGTCCAACAAGGCATTTCATGTCAAGATGTCACCATGAACAAACAGAGGCAAGGTGAAGCCAGATACTTTGATTTGGTGGTACATATATGGAGCTTGACAACCCAAATCGGGGGGAAATGTGTAAAGATTGTGAAGGCACCAGTACTATTCCACCACTTCATTCTGACACTTAACAAAAAAGGCTGCTTATTTTTAATTTTAATCATTTATATTATGCTTTCAAAAACAAACAAAAATGCTGCTTGCAACATCCAAATATAACAAAAGAAAATTAAATTCAAATAAATGTCAAGCAATTAACACACATCAGCAGAAAAATCTAACAAGCCAAAAGAAAAACAGTAAAGTTGGTCAAAGCACCTTATTGAACGAAACCTAAAAAAGAGCCTATATAAAAGTGGGAAGAGAAGGAAGTTAGTGGATTTCCCCAGGGGGAAAAATCGCACCACGAGAGTGTCATTACCAAACTGTGTATTGATCTCTTGTACTCCTTACATAGTTCAGCACTGATGGAAAAATAATGATGTGACTTATGCACAAGGTGGGTTGAAGTTCTTACAATAGACAGAATATAAATGTAAAGATTTTACTAAATAGCAATAGCAACATTTAATTCTACATTTTATTAGTAGAAAGTGAAATCTACATGTCTGTATTTTATTACCAAGACAAGTAATCTGCATCTCTCCCCTCCCCACGCATTCCACTGAAATATCACATCATTTAACCAAAAAGGGGGGACTTTTTAGATGTTATTTTTGTTTGGGGGTTCTTCCTAGAATTTTCCAGAAAGTAAGAAAATATCTAGGGTCTCTTTTTTATGTATTTGTACTCCAGAACAGCTTTTGAAAAAATTGTCATGGAGAAGCAGACATGAAAAACCCCATATAAGAACTAGCCATTCATGTAGACTTTGGGGGGGATACTGTCATAAGCAGGAGCTAGCAAGAATCTAGCATGCAGTTCATGGATGCTTCATGACAAATCAACATGGGTGAGCAAGAGCAGAAGGTGCTAACATCAAGGGTAACAGAGCACTCTAGGCAGTAGTACTCATATGGCCAAGAAAAAGAAACCCTTCATATAATATTCCAGCCTCCATCTACCTTGTTGTTGTTATGTGCCTCCAAGTCGACTATGACTTATGGTGACCTATGAATCAGCGACTTCCAACAGCATGTCATGAACCACCTTGTTCAGATCTTGTAAGTTCAGGTCTGTGGCTTCCTTTATGGAATCAATCCATCTCTGGTTTGGCCTTCCTCTTTTTCTACTCCCTTCTTTTTCTCCCAGCATTATCATCTTTTCTAATGAATCATGTCTTCTCATTATGTGTCCAAAGTATGATAACCTCAGTTTCATCATTTTAGCTTCTAGTGATAGTTCTGGTTGAATTTGTTCTAACACCCAATTATTTGTCTTTTTCGCAGTCCATGGTATCCGCAAAGTTCTCCTCCAACACCACATTTCAAATGAGTTGATTTTTCTCTTATCTGCTTTTTTTCACTGCTAGCAGGATAAAAAAATTACTCAGGAAAGGCCAGTCAAAACAAATGAGTTGTTAAGGCCTTCCGAAAAGCCTGAAGTATTGCCACCCACTGCAGGAGGGTGTTTCAAAAGGTGTGCAGCCTCCACAGAAGACCTTCACAGACCTCTAAGGTGGACACACCAAGGCAGCCTTCGACTGAGGATTTCAGTGAACAAGCAGGATGGTTTCTCTGCAAAGGCACCTGCGGATAGCCTCACAGAGGCAGGTAATTTCTAATCTAGACCTGAAGAATATTTCCAACCTCTCCAATATCACCCACTTTAATTTGCTTACTGAAACACCAATCTAAATAATGCATGGGCAAACAGAGCAGTATAAGGTTTGAAATCCACAGGTTTTCTGGCTAGTAAGGAATTTTAAAAATGTAGCACACAAAGTTTGCAGCTAAACTGAAACAAAACTTACTTTGAGGCACATTAAGGATGAAGACCATCCAAAAAATAATCATTATCATCTTTCTGTAGTTAACTTCAAGCCTTTTATGAGCCAGAGATATACAACACAAAAGCTGCCAATATTCCTTTGGAGGCAGCAATTCAGTGACTGTGAAGAGATATCCTCTTGTTTACCTGATCAAGTAAAAACAACTTATCCAGCTTCAGTAAAAAAACAGCCTGTTTCAGGAAGAAGGGCAAGAACAAAATAAGTCTTCACAGAGCAAGGATCACACAGCAAACTGAGAGTCAAACAAACAAGGAAGCTCTCTTTCAGATGCATGCAAAAGACGAGCAACTTCAGCTTCCTGCTGTAGAAACTGTTTGCTAGCAATTAGAGAAAAACAGATAGTATTCAGGTACAGCTTCAAAACATGCTGGAAACCCACACTTCACCTCACCCTCACATCAGCACCGGAGGCAGAGCCATTGTTATCTTATGCTGGGGACAGACAAGACAAACAAGTACAAAATCAACAGGCATTTATATTTATGAGTTATTCAAGAACATAAAGGAAAGATGCTGTTTGCATTAAGGAGGTGTTCAATACAGAAGGCCTCCCCCCTCACCCCCAAGAAACAGGATCGCTTCTCACATTACTTTTTGATACATGTTTACTGAAGACGTGTAGGATTAAAAATGGCTGGTTAATCACACTTGAACTTTGAAATATCAGATACAGGTCTCAAATATGCCTTCTTGAAAATATCCAAGATGTTAGTCAGTGAAAACATTCCTGAAATGAATAAATTGAAGGTTGGGAGATCTATACAGGTTAGTTCTAGTACGACTGCTGTTTGAGATCAGGCTGCATGAGTGACCCTGGAAGCACTTGTGGAGATGGATATGCTCTAGGCAGCCTCTTGAGGCTCATCCTGTTTCTCCAAAAAATGATGTCAACATGGGTGAATAAGTTCACAGGTGTCCTACTCTCTCTAGCTACTAAGTACTGCATAGTGGCGGAGATTTTCCCAGCATTGCAAAAGATACACAGCAGTGGTGGGGAATCACCTGCGCCTCCACGCACACACCTTCAGGGCTGCATTCCCCCAGGGGAAGCGGTCAGGGTCTGGTTCTGGGTCTGGCCAAAATCAACAAACACACACAAAAGCAACACGTGCACTGAGACACACAAAACACAGTATCTCTCTGGCGTACGCGCACACATGCACACAAAATATAAAATCTCCCTGCTCAGCACCTTTCCTGACATAATCCATGGCGATCAGCTAGGGGTGGGTGGGAGGTACTTTCATCATCATCGTGGCACACTGTACAGGGAAGTTCAATCCTTGCCTCCCCACATGCCCCAATGAGGAGGGCCCTCCCTGCTCCTCAACTGAGTGGTGCACATCTGTTGGAGATGAAACTGTTGTGTAAATCTGTATAGATATTAGCAAAGACCGTCAATGGTCTGAGATGCATGTGTGCCAGTGTCTGCATTTACCTAAGTAAGCAGGCTTTTACCCTGCATTGAGATCACGGAGACTTAAGACTTAGTAAAATAAGAAAAACTACTTTATTGATAGAAATACGTAGTAGGTAGGAAAGGCACACCTAGTTCTAACTAACTAAGTTGGAGGTGCAACGCCCAGGCTTGGGAGTTGCCCTCATGGCTCAGGAGGGACAGAGCAGAGACAAAGGTGTCTCCTCTCTCTCGGACAGTCGAAGAAGAGAGGAAGGGAAGGGCGGAAGGAGGAGCAGCAGATAAGCTTCCCTAAGCATATCAGTCTAGCAACGGAAGGAAGTCAGTCAGAGCATCACAGGTAAAGGTAGTCAAGTCTAGCCATCTGGAAGACCCTAACTCTATCTCCCTTCTGGAACATAAAGAAAAGAACAAAACAGGGGTTGCTCTTGCCCCACTTCCAACAGAAATATGGTCCAATTTCTATCACCATAGCTGCACACTGAGTGGGGAGAGTTAAAGCAGTGCGACGTGACAGGGATGAAAACCAGGCCTTCCTCATGGATCACCTGGGGAGTAGAGAGGGCACAATTTTCATCCCTACTGCGACATGATGGGGATGAAAACTGCTTTCATCTGGTGAGAGGAGACAGTTTTATACAGTGAGGGGGTGAAGCAGCATGGCTTGGCAGAATCAGTGTGGCTTCAGGGGAATACGGAGGATTGAATGAAGAGGCCTGGTGGGCTGGAGGTTCCTCACACCAGTATTTATAGAGCAAGCCCCAGACCAGGTTCTTGAACTCATTTTGCTCTGCAGGATTGTTGGCAACAATGCATATTGTACTGAATAGATGCCAGTTAGGGGGAGTCTATGAATGCAAGCAAGGGCTTTATGCAATCCTGGCTTCACTGCCTGGCATCTGACAGGCAGGATGGAAATATGAATCTAACTTCCTGGCATCCAGTTCCTGAATTCACAACTTGATGGGTTTTACAGATCAGTGCATTTCATCACAGAAAGCCAAAAACTTCATTGGCCAAACAAAAGAAAAATTGTCTGCCATTCTTGAGCTCAACATGTGGTAATGCAACAGTTGCCACACAACTGATTACTTGAACCAATTATGAGTTCACAATGGCTGCATCCAGATGTTGTCATAAAAATGGTTTATTGTAATGGAAACAAGCCTGTGGGGGAGGCTTAAGCTCCTGCACACCTTCCCTTCCTCCCCACTTCTCTCCTCCTCTGACATGGCCTCAGCAGAAGGAGTTTGGAACCTTTTCCGGTTGTGTTAGCCGGAGCTGCTTGTTTCATCCAAACCTGACAAACCATGATCAATCTTAACAAAGGTTTGTTTCAAACACTCATAATCCATGGTTTGAAGTTTGCTTAACCATAGTTAATTACAATTTGTCAGGTTCAAATGCACACTTGTGTGAAATCAAAATCATAAAACAAAAAGCTTCTGAACACCTCTTCTGTAGTCAAGAAGCAGCACATGAGCCTAAGGGTTGCACAGGCTTGCTCCCATCACAATGATTTATAGTGATAACCCATGAGTGGGAAAGAAGCTTCCAATGTTACCAATTAACATTAATTCAAGATAAAAATGTAGCATTCTTTAATTCCTCATAATATCTTTCGTGATGAACAGCACAGCCATTAGCATGAAAACCCCACTTATTTTCATCCCTAGACTTCTGCTTCTCTGGCTGGAAATAATTCTAAAAATTCCTGTATTTAAAGAGTTGGCTTTATCTGGTTAAGAAATGCAGTGGCCTCCATACTGTGGAATAATCTTCCCCACGGAGATGGCAGGCACCTATTTAATGGTGCTCAGTTGTTAGAACATACCTATTCGCGCGAGCATTCCCAAGCACTGATTTTTTAGTACTCGCTCTATTGAAAATTTGTCTTCACGGCATTTGTCTTCTTTTGTATTTTACTGTTATATTTTATCAATTTTACGCTGTAAACCACCTTACTATTTTATATGAAACATGTTCCATATATCTATTAATAAATTAACTTCAGAGTCTGTAAGCTCATTTTAAGCCTAGACATTTTGTAAGACTACTTTGTACTCATTTTACAAGGCAACCATTTTTAAAAGTCTAAGGAAGCCAAACGTTATGTCGGAAGGCAGAGCTGGGGTCCCAATCCCGGGGAGCTGGATCCCGGAGAGTTGGGAGAAGAGTATTCGGATGGATGGCAGAGGGAAGGGGGAGGAACTTCCCCCCTTTGGAGCGAAGACGAAACAGAGGAACTCCAGTGATAAGGTCGCTTAGCAACGGGGAGCCTGAGCCCTCCCTGGACATTCTCACGCCTCCCCCTCTTTCAGGCTCAGAGCAAGAGGGGGAAGAGGGAGGGCTGCTCACAGCAGAAAAGCGGGGAGGCAGTTTACCATCAGCCCCTCCCCTATCCCCCATCCTGGAATCGGAAACTTCAGAAGAGGAGGGGGTGATGCTTCCCCCCTCACCGCGCACACGCAGACAGCTGAAAAGACAGGAGAGAAGGGGGGGAAGGCGGGCAGTACCTGAGGGGCAGTTAAGGAGGAGCGAAAGATTGCGCGCCCGTTTGGCCCCTTCTTAAAGAACAGGCGGGAAGAAGTCCCTTGCTCTGTCAACTTTCTCCCAATGCCGCAGGACCTGTATCCCTGTATTGCTTCATGAGAAAACGCAGTCTTTGTTTGGACATTACCCTAATAAAACACGAATTAACTACAATCGTTGGTCTGGTTCCTGAGTCACATCCTGGGCCTGTCACGTTATGACAAATTAAGTGTCCTGAGGATGAACTATTTTACACTGTCATGTAGAAATGCTTCCCTAGCGCAACAAAACAAAACATCACAAATTTTGTTAATTATGTGGCAATTGTTATTATCAACTGACAGTGTGAATGCAAAAGGTTACTGGCATCTGGCATTACGTGGTGATTCACCAGGAATCACTGTCTCTTGCCACTTCAGGCAATACCCCAAAATGGAAGTCAAGCTAGGACAGAAAGAGGAAGTGATCAGCAGTGACTCACTATAACACCAGCTGTATGGACTCACCCCCGAAAATGCAGGGCAGATTAGTACTGCTCCTTTGGGGTTTGGGTATATTCACAAAAACAGATCTTTAACTATGCAAGCCTCACTTATTTTTTATTTATGCTTTTCAAGTGACAACATACAGCCGACTGCCACGTTTTTCATCACTAATTATAACAGAATTGCAATGTAAGATATGCCAGTTACAGGATGAAACTGAAAAACGTGTGTATGCATGCATTCATGCATACAATTAGCCTCATTTCAGCTTCATGGTTGCAGCAAAGATTACAACTTCACCAACAGGGATTTGACAGGAGTCCTTGCAATATATGTATTCTGCATATCACTCTCACTCTCTCTCTTACCCTTTCTCTCTCTCTCTCTCTCTCTCTCTCTCTCTCTCCCACACACACTTGCTCATCATAATGGTGTGTGAATGGAAATGGACTGCCTTCAAGTCGATCCTGACTTATGGCGACCCTATGAATAGGGTTTTCATGGTAAGCGGTATTCAGAGGGGGTTTACCATTGCCTCCCTCTGAGGCTGGGAGGCAGTGACTGGCCCAAGGTCACCCAGGGAGCTTCATGGCTGTGTGGGGATTCAATCCCTGGTCTCCTAGGTCATAGTCCAACACTCTAACCACTACACCACACTGGCTCTCTAATGGTATGAATGGCTAGTAAAAAGACAGGCCACATTTGCATGTAATGCTAAACCATGATTTAGTGCCACGTGGGTGAGTCCCTGCAAAGTGTCTGACTCGTGGGCTTCCCTTCCTCTCCCATGCAGAGGATGAGAACTCCGAGCGAGTTTACTTTCATCCTTACAGAATCCCAGTTTAGCGTTATGTTTCAACCAGGAATCCTTGTTTAAACCAAACCCAGGTAAGTTTCAAAGCAAGCCAACCTTACACGCACGGCTTGAAGTTGGCTTATTTATTTTGTTTAGATAATTTATATACAACTTCACATTTTAGAAAAATCTAAGCAGTTTACAAATATTTCAAACAAAAACAGAATACAATCAAACATTACAGATATAGATTTTTAAAAACCCTATACATACAAAGAATTCCATAATTAAAATAACACAGCAACAGAACAGGGTAGCCATCCTTGTTATGAATCTTACCAGAGTTTGTTCTAAACCAGGATCTCTGGTTCAAACATAATAAGCTGGGGATCTATAACACAAACTAAACTCTGCCTAAATCCTGGCCACATTCATATATGTAACTTGGGTTCATCTACAGAACACTAAACCATGGTTTGGTATTTGTGAACACTGCCAATAAGACTAACAACTGAAGATGTACTATCTATTGTACAACCAAGCTGCCGCATTCAACTTACACCATCAGAAGGGCTATAGCTCAGTGGCAGGACACATGCTTTGCATGCAAAAGTCCCTAGTTCAATCCCTGTAATGTCGAGATACAAGCTGGGAAAGACGCCTGAATGAAAACCTGGAGACTAGCTACCCTCCAGCGTAGACCAGGTGTAGGGAAGTTGTGGCCCTCCAGATGTTGCTGAACTACAACCCCCCATCAGCCCCAGCAATTTCCAGGGACGATGGGAGCTGTAGTTCAGCAACATCTGGAGGGCCAAAGATTCCCCACACTTAGTGCAGACTATACTGTCCTAGATGGGCCAAAGGTCTAATTCTATATAAGGCAGCTTCTCATGAATGTCAAATGTAATTCCTTGTAGTACAGCTTAATACTAGTGTTGGTAAAAGAGAAAAGCCAACATTCAAGGACAGATTGGAGGATACATATGATTTAGCTGTATGCTCAACAGCTGGTGTAAAGCTAAAATAGCTGCATGAGCAGAATTGTTTCAATAATAGGAGCAGTTTTCTAAATGGCCCTTCATATCATTTGTATCCCACATCTCCAAATCTTCACTGAACTTCATTAAAACTCAGGGCCAAAACCTTTTTTGGAAAAGGTGACTACCAGTAGCCCAAAAGAGGGGCTTTTCCCTAAGCACTGGAAAAATTATTTTCTTGGAGAAATTGCAATATAAATTCCCTACTTCTCGCAGCAGACATCCTTCACTTGCAGTGTAGGCGCAAAGAACTAGGCCCTTACCTTCAGAATGCAGGACACATTTACAGAAAGGTGACCTCCATGATATGCAGATAATCAATGTATTTCCTATAGATCCCAAGCTATTAAATTGTCATTACTGTGCACACGATAAAACCACACCACCTGCAAGAAATCATTGCTTTGTGCAATACTATCTTTTTTTTTGTCAGTGTTTTTAAGAAGGTTGCTCATAAGCAAGAATTTGTTCTTCAGTCCCAATCTACAATGTTTCCTAAATCTGTTTCCCAAGGTTCCTTCTTACCTTAACAATTTCAGCTTTCCTGGTGCTCAAAAACTGCTCTCTCTTGATCTCTTCTATTATCTGCCGGTCTTCCTCATTTAGGTCAGGCACAGAGTCTGCAGGTTGAACAGTCAGCTTCAGTTTCACCCAGGCTGTCAGAGAGATCACAGAAAACTAGAATGTACTGATGTGTTGGCAGATGATACACAGATGTATGATATTAACATATTTCATGCTATCCAGCAGTGACTTTAGCATGTTTGTTCAGGACACATTACCTACACTTTTGCAGAATTATTTCAATTTCTAAATAGATTCAAATGCAAAAAATATAATTTAACTTCCCAATGTATTTTAAAAGCCCTTAGCATCCAATCTATTGGTCTTTCCACCGATTGTTGGGAGACACTTCCTCTGTTTCCTTCCTACGCCCCTTCCTCACCACCACCACCACCACCACCACCACACCACACACACACACAAAAAGCAGGAATGGGCAGCCTGGAACCACTTCCAAATCACATAATAAGTTGGAGGGCCTCAACTAAATTTCCAGGGTATGGTCTGAAGACAGATGAGGCCAGCACTTTGCTGAAGCACCACCTTGGA
Source organism: Rhineura floridana (assembly GCF_030035675.1). Taxonomy (NCBI): domain Eukaryota; kingdom Metazoa; phylum Chordata; class Lepidosauria; order Squamata; family Rhineuridae; genus Rhineura; species Rhineura floridana. The sequence goes on from NC_084488.1 coordinate 122,299,521, forward strand.
TCTAGTCAGTGCTTGAAAGGGTGGCCCCTTCAGAGGCACATATACACCACCTTGGGTTCCATGATGGAAGAAAGGTGGGACATAGAGGTACGGGGGGAAATTGCCTGTCATTTTATGGAGCTGAGAAGCTCCAATTAGTGGAAATGCTGCACCAACTGCTAATTCTAAGATCACTGGTAGAATAATGTTTTAACTGTGTTTTTAGAGTATTTTAGAATGTTTAGAATATTTTTAATTGCAATTGTGTTCAAAATGTTTTAATCACGATTGTAGAATGCTTTAAAATGCTTTTTTCCTTCCTTTTGTTAAAAAGTTTTGGGTTTTTATGTTTGCCGCCCTGGGCTCCTTTAAGAGGAAGGGCAGAATTGCAATTCTATGAATTGATGGTGATGATGGTGGCGGTAGAGAAAACTATTTCTGGGGTGCAGTTCTACAAACCGTATTGCTACTGTTTACTGTATTTTATTTGTCTTGTTGGTTTAAAAAGATGTTTTATTGCTTTATAGTATTGTATTTACTACCATTGTAAGTTGCTCTGTGCTGCAAACTGAAGGAAGGGTGGGAGATAAAACTTTTAAATAAAATAAATTACAAAGCTTAAGATTACAACAGTCCAAGTGCCAAGTAGTCAGCTTTATTATGCAGACGGATTAGTGCTTACCTCAAGAGAAGATGAACACAAACAATTATTCATTTCACAATTGGTAACAGTTTATATGTACAGTTCGGTACAGAATTCACTGAATGGGCAAGACCACTTTTCAGTCACTTGAAAAGGCCCTTATTCTGTAATGCTTTTCTACTAAAGTTAAGAACATAAGAACATAAGAAGAGCCTGCTGGATCAGGCCAGTGGCCCATCTAGTCCAGCATCCTGTTCTCACAGTGGCCAACCAGGTGCCTGGGGGAAGCAAGTTACTCTGAACTGCAAGATGTATGGCCATAGAATGACTTTGATTTCTTTTTACTCGTCTTCTTGATACCGATCCTGAAGCATTGTTGCCCATATATCTATAAAAGTATCTCTGAGGCCATGAGGATCAGATCTTTTTTAAAAAAATGAAGGCTGGGATTCTAACAACTCTATCAAGAACTGTACGCTTTAAAGGTAGGGATGAGGAACCTGCAGACCTCCAGATATGGTTGGATTACAACCCCTAAAATTCCTGGCCACTGGCCATGCTGGCTGGGGCTGATGGAAGCCCAACATCTAGACAGCCACAGGGGTTTCATATCATGAGGAGCGCAAAAAGATCTGAACATCTCCCTCCCACCATCGATAATTCCCTCAAAATGTCTCTGAGGTCCTTTAAACTACACTTCTTAGCCTTTGTAGTGTCATCCCAAAGCTCAAGAGTGGAAGGCACAGTCCCAAGGACTGCATCTTAAGCTTGTCCCTCACTTCAATTCAGAGACAGGGTCTGAGGTCTGAACTTGTTACACTTAACATAGCAATTATGCCTCATGGAATTCCTGAGGTTTGATTGCTTACCATGTGCTTTTTCTTCCTCCTCCTCTGCACTCTGCAGGATCTGGGCTGCATGCATCACAGGGCATTCATCTTCCAGGAGAGTTTTCACACGGACAGCCAGAGAGTCCAAGCTGCTGCCATTTGCACTCTCTTGAGCAATATTCCCTTTGCTGCAAGCTGCACTGGCTCCAACTGAGCTTCCTGTCTGACTATGTTCATTAGGCTTCTCCCCCTCTATCCACTGTTTTGCATGTAACACAGGACGGTTACACTGCAGAAGTTTTTTCACTTTGATACCAAGTGAGTCCACACTGCTGCTATTTTCACTCTCATGACTGCTAACTGTTTCTTTCCTGGTTTTCTCTAAGACTTGATGACACTTCCCCAAAACATCAGAGATGCTGTCCAAGGGTCCTATGCTAGAAGTATCCGGCAATCCTTTGAGGGCGAATAATGTGCTCTCTGCAGCACTACCTACAAAAACAGGCAGGCTTTTATTTACATTTACATTAAGACAACCTTCAGGCTCTGACCGCCTAACAGGCTTCTTCATCTTGTGTTCTTCTTCAGCTACTTGGGATGGTGGCCTAGACTGTTCTGGCAGAATCTGTTCATTGCTGAGAACATCCACAGCAAGCAAGCCATCCCATTTCAAGCTACCAGTGAGGCTAATGGTTTTGGCAAGCACACTGTCTTTGTGAACGTTTTGCCTAGTCAGGGTCTCGTCCCATGACCATATTCTCTGAAGCCCTGGGCTGCTCCCCTTGACTGATCCAAAGCCTTCAGAGCCATCCATCTTCTTCATTTGGTTTAATGAACAGCCCAGATCTGCGGATGAGATGGACGAGGCAGATTTAAAATTTCGACTTGGGCTTCTAGCTTCTGCCTCTGCCAGAAGTTTCTGGATCTCCATTAGAGTTTCAGATCCTATGAAGAAATCGTATTTTTCTCCTTCAGGAATTACACTTGAAGAACTACCTTTTTCACTTATACTTTTTTCTCCTTTTCTGCAAGACAAAGAGCTAGAAGACAGCTGCTCTCGACTTGTACCAAGTTCCTTTGAATCTTCTGAATCAAATCTGTCCATCAGTATCTGTACGCATTTTGTAGATCTCTCCTCACCAGAATGGAAGTTGGATGGAACTCCTTGGATTACTTGACTCTGTTCTGCCGCCCTGGGAGCAGCTGGAGACTCAGAAGTGCCCTCTGCAGGCTGTGGAGTGGGAGCATGCAACTCTAACTGATGGCAGACGGTGCTACACTGATTGAGGAGGTCTCTGGAAGGCTGTGGGGAAAGCTCTGTAGCCAGTGGAGTACCAGGAGCTGTGTCTGCCCCTGCTGGAGCAGGCATGACAAGAATGGAAGAGTTAAAGCTTGACTGCATAGCATCTACCATAGAGCATGAGTCCCCTGGAAGCAAAAGAAGAATAGTTAGAATTCCAAGTATCCCTTACCACTGTAGATGCCTGTAATTCCTTGTCAAGAACCGAAAGAAATAATATACTATAGGCAATTATTCTGGAAAAGTAAATTGTCAGGAGCATATTTAGATAACCAACAGCATCAATATCACCAACACACCCCATTTAAAAGCTTCCCAGTTGCATGTTGTTCTGTTTCCATATAGCACAGGTGGGGTTCAAGAAAACAACCACCTGATCACCTAGAGTTAAAAGTTACTGAAGATGCAGGCAAACATTCTCACTTTTCCATTGGGAATAACAAAACTTCATAGATAAGTAAAGAGCTACCAGAAAATTTACACATGAAAATTGGAGGATTGCTGCCAAACCCAGGAAACTCTAATGAACAAGGGCTTCTTGTTCTACTGCCTTCCAGAACTAGGAAGCCAAACAAGTACTTTGCTGCAAATAAAGTACAAACACCTGGATGGAAGATATACACCAAAGTCTTCACCAGTATCATGAGCATCCACAACAGCACAAGAAAGCCACAGCAAAAACAAAAAAGAGCTTTGCTGGATCAGACCATCTAGTTTGCCATCCTGTTTTCCTCAGTAGCCAGCCAGTTGCTACTGGGAAGCATGAAGGCAACTGCTTTCCCCCACAGCAGCCAGTACTCCATTTGGCTATTATGGCTAATGGTTGCTAACAGACCCACTTATTCTCCATGAGTGAAGCCAATACTTTTCCTGCCCTACCTTCTGATAACTGCAAGTGTTGTGTTAACAAATCATTGGATGTCTTCAGTGTCCTGAGCTCAGTTGGAGAGAATTCTATTTCTCTGACTGGTCCTCGGGGCATAAATGGAGTCAGTATAGATGAAGGTGACTGATCAATGCCAAGGTTATGTAGGTACACCTGATGCAAGAAACAGAGAAAAGGACAGCAATCAAGAACTGCAATGGGCAAATCAAAATTTCACCAACCACCACCAGGCCACAAAGACAGCAGAAAACTTTGAAATGTATAAATAATTCCATATGTGAGTCTCTATAGCACATCTGGGAATCTGTTAACTTACACAATCCCGACACTCTGCAACGTGTCTCCTTCAGGGGTAGTGAGCATGAAGTCCAACAGCATCTGGAGAGCCACAAATCCCATCAGCCCCAAGCCAGCATGGCTAATGCCAGTACAGCAACATCTGGATGGCACAGGTCCACCACCCGTTCTACTTCACTAGGGAGGAAGATACTACAAAACTCAGAAATCTGCTTTCATGCTCACTACTGTTTTTATCTGGACCCAGAAAGGCTGCATGCATGAACACACGCACAGAGCCAACCCTCCATGTTTCTTTAAAAACCCCAATAAGCAAACACTTCACAGTCCTTTTTTCCAGCAAAATTAAGAGCACTCCCACAGTAGGCACACCTACACGGTTTCAGCCCAGTCTATCTGAAGGAGCGCCTCCAGCATCATCAGCTATGCCGCCTAACAAGATCGGCCTCAAAAGACCTTCTCTCTATCCCACCAGTCAAACAGCTAGACTAGTGAGGACCAGAGACAGGGCTTTTTCAATTGTGGCCCCCACCCTATGGAACTCCCTTCCAAATGATCTCCGCCAAGCCCCCTCTACAATGAGTTTCCGCCGGGCCGTGAAGACCTGGCTCTTCAGGCAGGCCTTTGGGGTGGGATAGATTTTACCATCATTGCTTTTAGATTTTAATGTTTATTGTATTGGTGTTGTCATTTTGTGTTATTTTGTTCATTTTGTACATCGCCCAGTGGCTGGATGGCCAGCCAGATGGGCGACTAAGAAATCAATCAATCAATCAATCAAATAAATAAATAAATGTTTCTTCCTTGCCAGGAATATATAGTAACTGATTGGGATTTAAATTATATTTAGAAATGAAGGAGAAATCACAGAAGGGAAAGTCTATCCCATTTGTGTATATTAAATGCATGGTTTATTCTGGGAAATCAGTTCTGGCACTGATTTACAAGATTAATCCCGCAAACATTACAGGCAAGGTGGCTGAGTCTCATGTATCAACCTCAGGTCTCCAACAAACATTTTTCCTACTTATAAACTAAGCCCTCCTTCAACCCCTTTAGACAATTTCTCACAACCCTTAGCAAAAAAGTACACAACTGTCTCCAGGCCAATATATGTCAACGGGGAAGTGTCTCCCTTGCCAGGCTGATACTCCCTTCCACTGGCATACAGAGATTATTCTTCTGTACAATACTGCTTCCAATGGGATGGGCATGTCATTTGAAGGGAGCCTGAGCTCGGTTTCCTCAGCAAAAGGGACTCATTCCCTCTTCCCTGCCATGAATTAGCAGTAGACTGGGCAAACACTGGCCACCAATACACTCAAACAATGTTCAAGATTGTGGAAGGGGTGGTGAACATGGGTTGTGAACATGCATTCTTCCATTTCTTCAACCAAGGACAGGCCAGTGAGCGGATGTGCAAAATTACATTTCCACAAGTCACTTATTTCCTTTCAGCATGGGTTTAAAAGGCAGGGGAGGAATTGCCTTACTTTCCCTGACCCTAACTCCCTGCACACACCCTGAGGCCTTCAAACTGCAAGGGTGAATTCCCTCTCCAAGCCCACCCCATAGAGAGCTGCTGCAGTCCTTCTGCTCTAGTACAGTTTTTGAGTCAAGCAAATGTCTCCTGCCATCCTCACCCCACCCACTATTCTCTGGAACCAGGCGCCCCAATCAAATTAAAGAGATTTATGTGTGCAAGCAGGCTTGCCATATGCTTATCAGGAACCACAGGGGAGTTCAATTGGAACATGTATTCAAGTGTGCATTCTACTGAAAGTAGTGCAGTGCCAACAGATCACAGAGGTGCACATAGATGCACATTCAATTCATGTCTGTGGTTCCTCCTCCAGCACATGGAAGACTGCTTTCACACTCAGACTCCCTTAGTTAGACTGGACAAGCAGCATGGCAGAGAGGAAGTGTAAAAAGAAGAAAAATTTCCTCCTCATTGCCCTGTCCCTCCTCTATCCTGGGCAATCTTTTTTTTGTGGATCTCCACTTCTTGATATTCATTCTGAAGGCCAAATTGTTAAAAGAGAAAACATTTGGCAAAAAAAAAAAAAAAGTGAAAAAAGCTGCTTATTTCAAGTAAAGGTAGAAAGTCACCCAAATGCATAAATGAGCATATATTTAGTCACCTGCAAGGGCAAATATTAACAGGCTGCCACCATCAAGGTAATTGTTTTATTACCAAAGACCATTTTTCAGTAGATACTGCTGTTAAAGAGGCAGGTGGGCATTCATTCACTGTCAGCTGTTTGCATGCTTTGTGCTAGAGATAACTTGAAAATAATAGAATTTATATAGGATCTGAAATGTGCTTTGCCAGGAGTTTGTTGTATCAGCTTCTGCTGTTGTTGAAGATGTGGGTGTGAATAATTTCCTCCCTTAGACTCAATTAAAAGCTGGGTTTGTATGACAGAGTTGATTTCTGACATGGAGTATCACAGGATGCCTGCCCAGAAGGAAGAGACTGGAAGGTCACACACAGCTCTTCAGTGCAATAGTCAGAGAACATTAAGCTCCTCATCACTCAGCCTTTGTGTCTCGTATCAACCTTGTTCCTCTCATTGCAAAGACGGTTGATTCACTTTTTCTGCCATGCCAACAACCTTGGCATTTGCACCCTATAATCCATCTTGTAAGAACTGTTTTCTGTGCATTCTTGACACGCAACAGTCCGCATCAAAGGGCTGTTCAGCCTCCATTTCATGCACAGGAGAATTTGTCCAAAGCTGCCTGCCCTGCTATGAAAATTGGGCAATTTATTATGCCACAAAGAAAGGCCATTTTCCTCTCAACTTTAGGATAGGTAATATCTGCACTCTGGTTTCTTCTCCTTCTCTAATTCTCTGTTCCCCCTTCCTTTTGAAACTCTCAAGCAAGTGCCATTTACCCCTTAACTCCTTCTTCCACCCACACTGGGCATACTTCACATTCTGTCTGGCGTCTATCAACCTACCCTTTTTCTGCCTTATCTCCAGCTTTCTCATTGCCACACAATCCTCCACCTCATTCTGTTTGGCCCAATCCCATCCACAGATTTAACCAAGTAGCTGCTGGCTCAGTATAAATGGTATGCATGTAATTCATTGACCCTTCTATTTTTGGTAACAGTTTGTTCGATTACTCTTGACACTGGCTCCCTGCCTCAGTGCTCATTCGCCATATTAGAAAGATCCAGTTATTCCCCAGGAAGCACCATGATTCTTGGTTCAAGACTCAAATATGTGTCCTGCCTGTACACTGAGAGAGGACATCTTTTTTATGATCTCTTGGAGGAGCATTTGGCAAAAAATACATTGCACGGAAGTCTCCAATGGTTAATGTGTGGTAGAAATCCCCATGTATATGCATTGCAAGGATACCGTAAGGGTACACTGGCAGTGAAGCAAGTATGCCAACTATAACTGTCAACAGCAAAGAGAAACATTAAAAGGTTTAAAAGACTGCGAAAGAACTTACAGGTATTCTTTCTTCTATATTTATCTCTCTGTCATCTGGAGTTCTGAATACTTCTTCCAAACTGCTACACAACTTTCCAGAAGCAGCTGAAAATCGTGCTGAAGGGTGTCTTGAAGATTGTCTTGAAGAAAGTCTCAAGTCAGCACAGCTACCTGTCCCAGAACTAATTACTTGATTCAAGCTATCTGGTGAAACATCCCTAAAATGGTCCGGACTGATTTGGTTGGTACAAAGATGAAAACCTGGTGACTCTCTGGTATTATTATCTTGACAGCTATCAGACTTGTCTTGGCTCCCACTAAGACAGCTGGCATCTTCTCTGAGGAGTTCAGCAACCCTTTCACTGGAAATAAAATTATCTGGATTTGAACCCCTTCCTCTACATATACTTCCACTGGTTTCCTCATCACTGGACACAGTGGAGACTAGAAGAGCAGTATAACATTGGATAAGTGGGTCCTCTATGTTAGCATCCCTTTGATTGACTCCAGAAACTGCTGGAACACTTCCCTTGTCTTCTGTTGGCTGAAGACCTTCATCTTGGTGTGTTTCATGATCTATTTCAGCCCTTGACATCTCTCTGCCGATTGCAATCACAGAATTTTCAGACTGAGACCTGCTAAGCAGTAGCGCACGTGGGGATTTTTGATTGCAAGGGTGCAGATTGGTCATAGAGTTTGGCCCACAAAAGGATGCCACCAGCCCTGCCTTAAGATCAACCTGGCTCTGCTGCTCTAGTAAGATGCGGTTTAAGGAACCTGCAATTGCACTGTAGGCCTTCTGCCTAGGAGAAATGCCACTTGAGCCATATAAAGCCAAAGCATCAGACATCCTCTCAGCTGACTGGCTCACGTTCCACGCCCCTACCTTCTCCATGAAGTTAAGAGAAGGTAGAGACTGAATCCTACCTTTAAGAGGATGTAGAACTTGGAAGCCATCGCTATTTTCATTTTTTGATTCTTGCCCACTGTGCAGGGTAAGTTGCTCTCCTGCAGAAGGAACACAAGTGTCATCCGCAGAAGGCACACGAGGCTTTTCCACAGAAGGAATGAATGTACTGGCACAAGAACTCTTCGATATCTCCTCATATAAGCAAGGGAGAGAGGACTGAAGAACAGATTTCACCAGGCCTGTTGTACCAGGAACTTTCTGCTTCAAGCTTCTGTTTGTAAAAATTCCTGGGGTAGAATGATGAATTGGATGAGCCAGGTGTCCAAAGAATGATCCCTCATTAAAGGAAGGTGAAGTTCCAGTATCTTTATGCTCTGTCTCTATAATGAAGTCTGAAAGTGTTAATTCACTTTTGCTCCCCATCTGGATATCTACCATGCTGCGGGTATCGCCATTTTCTGCAGCTCCAAAGACCGGCTGGAAGGGTGCAGTGACATTAAGTCTACCATCAGCAAGAGTTGAAACAAGCTTTTTTTGTTCCTCAGATACAGTTTCAGAAACCTGCTGCACCACTTGCCTGTTCAGCAAAGGTCTTGGAGAGATCTCAGTAATAATGCAAGGATCACCCAAACCTATCCTATGTCCCCTGGAGGATACCTGGGAAACATTTGCAGGTAACTGTCGCAAGTCACTGGCATTTCTAAAGGGCTTTCCCTCTGAATCAAAGAGCACTTTCAACGAATCGCACTCAGGAATGGTTCTTTCTTGTCCATGGGGTTCTACAAATGTTTCCGACTCCCTCTCCACTGGAACTACATTTTCTGTGAATGGGCTCATTTCATTTTCTTCTGGATCCTTTCCCAAAACACTTTTACAAGATGAGCTCTCAGAAGATAAGAACCCACAGTGCTGGGATAACCCCACCTCTTTCTCCAACATGTCAAGGAGGAGAGGTGTTGGCACGTTGCTGTCTAAAAGAAATAGATCCTGGCCCGAGACAATTCCCCAAGATTCCTTTGGAGGAAGAGATGTTGCCAGCCGCTGGCTTAGCAGCTTCTGTGAACCAAGGACTTCAGAATTCTCATCATTGGTTTTAGAACCTGTATCAAAATGGGGCATTTGCTTTTCACTATGTCTCTGTTCCACAGGTATGTGCCCAGAAAGAGAAAGGGGATGCTGAGACAGGCAACTGCCAAGGCTGGTATTGGTGGGTGCCATGGTGCTGAATGCCATTGGATGTTGAGACAGTGAAAAGTACCCAGAGATAAGAGAAGAATCTGAGCTGACATCTGTGGCTGCCAGCCTCACAGCTTCACGCATCTGCAAACGACTGGCAGTCTCTTCAGAAGCATCAGAAGTGTCTGGAGTCTCCCTGAAAGAGAAGAGGGGGGGAGGGGAAGTACAATCCTGCATTAAAGCCTAGTAGAAGATTTCCAGGTTCACGTAACACATAGTTCAACATTCCCCTACACTGAAATACTTTGAGATGTAGCACGTAGGCATGATTTTGTTAGGATGGCTTTTGGCTTTGCTAGGCAAGGAGTGAAGATGGGTAGTATTGACTGAAGTCACGTTAGAATTTCCAGATTTCGTGCAGAAAAGACAACCCTGACTGAACGGGAAAAAAGAAGTGAAATAATACCCATTCAAAGCTTTTCAGCTGATTAAATAGTTACACTTCTTATCTAGTATCTGCATAGGTGGAAGCAGGCTAACATAGAGACTCTTATCTAAGACCAACCTCAAATGACAGAGTCCAGGTCTTCTACTCAAACTCACTCTGTCCATTGCTTGGAAAGTGTCTGAATTTTCCAAGTCTACACTGAGCAGCAACCTCAGCCCTCCTGATAGTCTGGGAGAGTTGATGTTGATCTGAGAGCTCCTTGAAAAGCAGATCCAGTTAAGTATTATTAAAGCTAGATTAACTAAGCACATAGAAGAACAAGCTGTACTGAAGCAGAGCCAGTATGGCTTCTGCAAGGGAAAGTCCTGTCTCAGTAACATGTTAGAATTCTTTGAGAGTGTCAACAAGCATATAGATAGAGGCGATCCAGTGGACATAGTGTACTTAGACTTTCCAAAAGCATTTGACAAGGTACCTTACCAAAAACTTCTGAGGAAGCTTAGCAGTCATGGAATAAGAGGAGAGATCCTCTTGTGGATAAGGAATTGGTTAAGAAGCAGAAAGCAGAGAGTAGGAATAAATGGACAGTTCTCCCAATGGAGGGCTGTAGAAAGTGGAGTCCCTCAAGGATCAGTATTGGGACCTGTACTTTGTAACTTGTTCATTAATGACCTAGAATTAGGAGTGAGCAGTGAAGTGGCCAAGTTTGCTGATGACACTAAATTGTTCAGGGTTGTTAAAACAAAAAGGGATTGCGAAGAGCTCCAAAAAGACCTCTCCAACCTGAGTGAATGGGCGGAAAAACGGCACATGCAATTCAATATAAAAAAGTGTAAAATTATGCATATTGGAGCAAAAAATCTTCATTTCACATACACGCTCATGGGGTCTGAACTGGCGGTGACCGACCAGGAGAGAGACCTTAGGGCTGTAGTGGACAGCACAATGAAAATGTCGACCCAGTGTGCGGCTGCTGTGAAAAAGGCAAATTCCATGCTAGCGATAATTAGGAAAGGTATTGAAAATAAAACAGCTGATATCATAATGCCGTTGTATAAATCTATGGTGCGGCCGCATTTGCAATACTGTGTACAGTTCTGGTCGCCTCATCTCAAAAAGGATATTATAGAGTTCGAAAAGGTTCAGAAGAGGGCAACCAGAATGATCAACGGGATGGAGCGACTCCCTTATGAGGAAAGGTTGCAGCATTTGGGGCTTTTTAGTTTAGAGAAAAGGCGGGTCAGAGGAGACATGATAGAAGTGTATAAAATTATGCATGGCATTGAGAAAGTGGATAGAGAAAAGTTCTTCTCCCTCTCTCATAATACTAGAACTCGTGGACATTCAAAGAAGCTGAATGTTGGAAGATTCAGGACAGACAAAAGGAAATACTTCTTTACTCAGCGCATAGTTAAACTATGGAATTTGCTCCCACAAGATGCAGTAATGGCCCCCAGCCTGGATGGCTTTAAAAGAAGATTAGACAAATTCATGGAGGACAGGGCTATCAATGGCTACTAGCCGTGATGGCTGTGCTGTGCCACCCTAGTCAGAGGCAGCATGCTTCTGAAAACCAGTTGCCGGAAGCCTCAGGAGGGGAGAGTGTTCTTGCACTCGGGTCCTGCTTGCGGGCTTCCCCCAGGCACCTGGTTGGCCACTGTGAGAACAGGATGCTGGACTAGATGGGCCATTGGCCTGATCCAGCAGGCTCTTCTTATGTTCTTACCAATGACATACTGCACAAAGCAAATGTTACTATAGGGCAGAGGGATGGATTCCTATTTTTTGTAGTTCATTTTTATATGCAGTGTTTATACTAAATGTTAATACTAAAGAGGATGTTCCTGTCAGTAACCAATTGTATTTTATAGATTGTGGAAATCCCAGTCACTTTTAGGATTCTAGTTATCTCAAACCAAGTCCCCGTCTTAAGTAAAGAGGCAGGCCCAGCACCAGTAAGTGGCCATGTCTGGCACTTGCCGAGGGCCCTGCGGCTGTCTGAGGGCCCCTGCCACTAGCCTAGGGCCCCTACGACTGGGAGGGTGGAGCTCCCACTCTGCAATCCCTGCCAGCATCAGAATGCAGGCCACACACACACACACATGGGGAAGCGGGGGCCCACAGTTGGCTAGTGCCTGAGAGCCTATAGCAGGCTGGTGCTGGCCCTCCCCCAATGGAGCAGCCCTCTGTTTGCCAGGGATATTTGCCAAGAGGATGACAAGGCCACAAAGAGAATGCCTGTCCGACAGCTGCATCTGAGCCTGTGATCAGCCTCGACCAGCCAGTGACATTCAGATGCACTTTCTTGGATACACCATCATCCATTTCACAGGGGCAGCAACATGCTTTGTGCAGCCAAGCAACATACCTCATTCAGTCAACAGGGGATTGTTTTTCCTGTAGTGAACTCACAAGGGACAGCGACACAAAGAACCTTCCTCTTTCAACAAGCCTTTTAAGCAGAGATCTTATCCCAGCCTGCGTATGTGTTGGAATTGCTTTTTAATGTTTTTAAAGCTTTTTTTTAAAAAAAAAATTAAGGTGTTTGTTTTAACATTTAAAGTCTTGTTTTAATATGTTTAAGTGTGCTTTTAGTGTTTTTGTTTGCCGCCCTGGGCTCCTTCTGGGAGGAAGGGTGGGATACACATTTAATTAATAAATAATAAAGACAGAACCAAATTTCCTTTTCTGTTGCTTCTCTCATCTGCCTCATCCCAATTTTTTTTAATTGGCTTTCTGCTTTTCTTATCTGGTGACATTTATCTTAATCCCATCATTCACTATGTAGCTTAAAATTCTCATTCCAATCTCAATTAGGCTTCTTGCCAATTTTCTGTTTCAGTCTAGGGGCCCTTTTGAACTGCTATTATGTGGCTAATAAGTCTGCAGTTATTCATTATTTTATTTTTATTTTAGAAAATTTTGATTTCTTTACTCCTAGATATCTTATTTTGATGCATTTTCTTTACTACTGTTTTTTACTGTCCACACCCAGCGGTATCATTTACTATTGTTTGCCCTAAGGTTACTGCAAGAGTTTCCATGCTACTGATGGATGCCACAAGGAAATCCTGCATGGGCATGGAATTCCTCTGTGTGATTGGTTAGATTCATGTAGAAACCCATGACAGATGTTCTAGCCAGGCATGGCAAGTCATCAGATTAAAGCACCCTCCCCCATATAGCTAAGGTAACATGCAACCCTTTTTGCCCCTAAATAAGATAACGGAAACATAGGTAAACAAGCCTAAGGTGGTCAAAAGAGAATTTCAGGTGGTAGCCAGGGTTCCTTAAATTCTTGCCTGTTCATCAGCAATGAGTGAGCATCTCCCAGCTGAGAAGCACTTCGCTTCCAGCAAAAGCCCTGTTAGTAGGAACAAACTAGTTCTCCTCCACCACAGAGGAGTAGGGAAGAATACAGTGATTCATTTCCCTTCTCTTCCTGCAAAGGCTGGCCATGCTGCTACTACCTTCTTCATAGCACTCATGGGAAGGGAGAGAAGCCATCCTTTCTCTCTACCTTAATTGTTAATTTAATTTGTTTTTAATACTGTATTTTAAATTTCTGTAACCTGCCCTGAATCTTCTGGCAAAGGGTGTGCAATGAATATAATAATAATAATATGGTCCCAAAGCTATGATCTGAAGGCACATGAGGCCACCACATTGCTGAAGCTAAGCAGGTCTGAGTCTGATCAGTGCCTGGATGGGAGACTGCCTGGGAACCACATGTATATGCCGTCTTGGGTTCCTTGATGAAAAAAAGGCAGGATATAAATGTAATAAATAAATAGGCAATACCACCCACCTACCCCACTAGGCTATTGTGAGAGGCAGCAGCAGCAGCAGAGAGAAGCTACCAGCGCTTTCTGCAAGAGCCCCATTTGTAGGAGAAATTTGATGGTTCCTCTCTCAGGTGCTGGGTTTCTGCAGGAAGTACCAGCAGCATCTCCACAGAGAATTTCAGGGGGGGGGCATTCTTTCCCTCCCACACACACAAAAAACCAGAGAAGAAACTCTATTTATTTCTTACAAACAGGTGGGGGTTGTTTTGTTTTTACAAAAGCATGGATAGTGCCTCTTTGCTGTTACCACCTCCAGCAAAAGCTCTATAAGAAGAGAAAGAGAACTGCCCCTCCTTGAGAGGGCAAGAAGCTCTTTCCCCTTCCACCCAGGTCTGATGAAGAGAGAAGACTGGTTAGGAACACAGGTTAGATAGCCAAGCCAATACTTGTGGGCTCCTGGACATGATTTATATAAATCCAAAGAAAATTCACTGCAGTAAACACAGCTAACTGAGTTCAAGCAAACAGTTGGTTTACCCTACCTCAAAGGAGCAAAATCCATTCCAGTTTGCTGAAAAAGGGTCTCATTGAAGAACGTTCGACCTTGTGTTGAGTACGTTGTCATCAGTGGGAGGTTCGGAGAGAGGTGACTATCCTCAACTTCTGTCAAGATTACAAACACCATGGTGATGTGGCAAGACTGAAAAGTCACGGCTTGCTAATCAAAGCCTTAGTAATGAAACTGCCCTGCCAACTGGCACGAGCTTAAACAAATATCATTAAAAATGTGTAATGCAGAAACTTTAAACGGCTAAAAATGAATCAAACTGAAGTACACAGATTTCAAGTCTGGTATAGTCATTTTTAAAATTAATTTCATAAAATAAATTTCATAATACAACTTAGGGGCACTTGTAGCATTTCCCTTCTTAGAAAACAGCCTCAAATATCTGGGATAAACATTTACCTACATACAACTGAACGCACCATACATCCTTTTTTTCTCTACTAAGAACCTAGTTATGTCACTAGAGTATACTCTATTTTAAACGCCTGATAGTTAGGTCAACTTTGACATTTATAACCTACCATCCCGCCTATACAACAATGAAGCTCAAGCACATATAACTTTGGTCATTCCTATTAGTGTCCCACTCGTCTGAGGAAGGCAACAAGCTACTTAAAGAAATTTATTTTTTCCATTAACATTGCAGGAAACACCTATTTAAACAGTACAAGAAAAGGTTTAAAACCCTTAAAACCAAATAATTGGCTCTCCCAAGTGGTATGATCTAATGCATAACGGGTCAAATGAAATGCAAATTAGAAAATCAATGAATTTCCTTTTTCAAGTGAAAGCCTTGTGTTTTCTTTTCTTTTTTTAAAGCAAGCAAGAGAATGCTTCAATAATCATAAAAATGTAAATGCAAAAGGCAATCTCGAATACCGGCCTTCATCTACTCGCCATCTGTACAATAGTTTGATTGTAGAATATGTTCTTTGGAATTCTCCTGTCAGCAGCTGTCTTCATCACATGCTAACCCAAAGCCAAATTCAAACGTTATTCAGAATCATGTTACTACACAATAAGTGGGGAATCTTTACTTCAAACACTAACATTTAGAACCAAAGCTAGCCCTGCCCTAGAATTCCTTCATCCTCACACTGACACTAAGATGCATCCAGACTCAGAGGAAGACAATAGTAAACCACCTCTGAATACCTCTTACCATGAAAACCCTATGAACAGAGTATCGAAAAAGCAACATGAGATAGTGCTGGAAGATGAGACCCCTTAAGTCAGATGGCACTCAACAAGCTACTGGGGAAGAATAACGGACAAGTAGCCCTGTGACTAATGACACAACTGGGTCAAAGCAGAATGGAAGCCAGAGTATAATGTGGACAGATGCAAAAGGACAGTCTGGAGTTGTATGATGTACACAATAGGAACATGGAATGTGAGAAGCATGAACTAGGGAAAGTTAGAAATTGTCAAGAAAGAAATGGAACGCATCAACATTACAATACTTTGCATGAGTAAATTAAAATGGACAGGAATGGGACATTTTCAATCAGGCAACTACAAAATATTTTATGAAGGAAATGAGAAATTAAGAAATGAGGTTGCTTTACTAGTGAGAAGTGATGTAGCAAAAGCAATTAGGAGCTACAACGCAATGTCTCCGCAAGTAATATCAATGAGATTTAATGGGGAACCTATTAACAAAACATCATGAAAGTCTATGCTCCAACGGCAAACACAGAAGAGGAATTGGAGAGATTTTATGCAGAAGTATAGGAAGAAACTGAGCACACACCAAAACAAGATGTTCTGATAATCATGGGGGACTGGAATGCAAAAGCACAGAACAGAGAAGAACTAGAAATTGTGGGAAATTGGGGCTTAAGAGACAGAAATGAAGCAGGAGAAAGACTTCTTGAATTCTGTGAACCAAAAAATTTGTTTCTTGCGAACACATTTTTTGAGCAACCAAAAAGACTATACACGTGGACATTACCAAATGGTCAATATAGGAATCAAACTGATTATATAATTGGAAGCGGAAGATAAAGACATTCCATACTTTCTGCGAAAACAAGACCAGGAGCAGACTACAATAATAATAATAATAATAATAATAATAATAATAATAATAAAATTTTATTTGTGAGTCGCCTATCTGGCCGAGTTAATGGCCACTCTAGGCGACGTACATTAATACAATAAAATAAAAATACAATATAAAACCAATACAACAACACTCAATAATTAAACTAATCAACCCTCATACATTTAAGTAACAGCGTTAAAAACTAACCCACCCCAGCGATCCCGTAGGCCTGCCTGAACAGCCAGGTCTTCAAGGCTCGGTGGAAACCTATCAAGGAGGGGGCATGGCGAAGATCGAAAGGAAGGGAATTCCAGAGGGTGGGGGCCACAATCGAAAATGCCCTCTCTCTGGTCCGCACCAGCCTAGCTGTTTTAGCTGGTGGGACCAAGAGAAGGTCTTGTGTGGCTGATCTTGTCAGGCGGCATAATTGGTGATGCTGGAGGCGCTCCTTCAGATAAACTGGGCCGAAATCGTATAGGGCTTTAAAGGTCAACACCAGCACCTTGAATTGGGCCCGGTAAACAACTGGTAACCAGTGTAGATCTACTAACACCGGAGTGATATGATCACGGCAACGGCTGTTCTTAATCAAGAACTGGTAATATCAAAAATCAAAGTAAAGCTAAAGAAGAACAAAGCAATCACAATACCAAAATACAATTAAAATAACATCCCAAAAGAATATAATGATCAAATAAGGAACTTATTTGAGGCTTTAAACTTAGTTGATAGAGAACCAGAAGAACTATGGATTGAAGTCAGAGACATTATCAGGGAACAATACAAAAAGACAATACCTCTAGTTAAAGAGAGAAAGACCTCAATGGATGACTGAAGAAACTCTTAAAATGGTTAAAGAGAGAAGGAAAGCAAAAGCAAAAGGAGACGGAACACAGTCAGAACACTAAATGCAATAATACAGCGACTAGTACGTAAGGAGAAAGAACTATTACAATAGTTATTGTATAGAAATAGGACAACTAAAAAGTAGAACAAAAGCCCTATTCCAAAAGATTAGAGAAATCAAAGTGAAATGTACACCAAGAGTAGGAATGTTGAATAATCAACAGGGGAACACACTGACTGACCGAGATGAAATAGAAGGAAGATGGAAGCAATACACTGAAGAATTACATAAAAGAGATGCCAGGGTGACAGATTCATTCATGGAGGAACTGTATAATGAAGAACCAGAAATTTTAGAATGTGAGGTGAAAGCTGCTCTTAAAATACTTGGAAGAAACTAAGCACCAGGAACAGGTGGCATACCAATAGAGTTGCTACAAGCTACTGAGACTGAATTTGTCCAAATTTTGAAAAAAAAAATTCCAAACATGGAAAACTAAACAATGGCCCACAGACTGGAAGCGTTCAATACACATCCCAATTCCAAAGGGGATCCCATTGGGAATGCTGTAATTATCGGATTATTGCCTCAATATCCCATGCAAGTAAAGTAATGTTGAAGATTCTACAACAAAGGCTCTTACCATATATGGAGCGAGAAATGCCACATGTCCAAGCTGGATTTAGAAAGGGAAGAGGTACCAGAGATCATATCACAAACATATGTTGGATAATGGAACGGAGCAGGAATTTCAGAAGAAAATCACCCTGTGCTTTATAGATTACAGCAAAGGTTTTGATTGTGTAGATCAGCCTTTCCCAACCAGTGTGCCTCCAGATGTTGTTGGACTACAACTTCCATCAGCCTCAGCCAGCGTTGCCAATTGCAAGGAAAGATGGGAATTGTGGTCCAACAACATCTGGAGGCACACTGGTTGGGAAAGGCTGGTGTAGGTCATGAGAAACTATGGAATGCTTTAAGAAATGGGGTGCCACAGCATCCGATTGTCCTGATGTGCAACCTATACTCTAAACAACACAGTGAGAGACATCCAAAAGAGAGACAGGACCCTTATTTATTTATTTATTTATTTATTATTTCAATTACACAATTACACAAGTTCAAGAGCAGTCTCCATCACAGCACTATGAAGACGGCCTGGACTTGCTTTCTGTTTCTCCCTCCTTCAATTCTGGGCAGGAGGAGAGAAAGAAAGGAATCAGAAGCCCTCACTACAGTGACTCATTCATAGGTCCAACAGGGAGCCTCCTATGATGGCAGATAATTCTGTTGTGCTGCTGTATCCAAGAGATTGATTTTATAGACCACCTTTCATCACACATAGTGATTACCAAGCAGTTTCCAATTTAAAAAAATCTTAAGATATTTTGTATTTATTTTGTTTATTTGCTATAATAAACAATGTATCTCAATGGTGAACATAACATCCATAAAACTGCTTAAAAACTACTTGTCAACATCTGGACACAATATGTCAGTGATAGCCAAAGTAGTGCTCTCCAGCTGTTGTAGGACTGCAATTCTCATTAGCCCCAGCCAGCATGGCCAACAGCCAGGAATAATGAGAAATGTAATGCAATAAATCTGGAGGGCACTACGTTGGCCACTCCTGCAATATGTGAAACACAAACCAATGCTTCAGCGATACATCAAAAAAAGCCTGTGCAAATAGGAGAGTCTGAAACAGGCATCTGAAACAAGGTACGGATTGTGCTTGTTTAATAAGAGGCTGTAAAGAATAAGCAGGAAGGAGGTACACACTCTAAGTGCCCTCTGTCTTGCAGAAACCAGGTGAGCATCATGAAACTCCATGAATAGCACTTGCCCTGGTGAATACAAAGACTGGGCAGGTAAACATGGTTAATACTAAAAACCATTTTTCATGAAAGAGTAAAAACAGAGCAGCCCAGAGCAAACATCTAAGGCCTTAGATCATCAGATTTTCCTCCAAAAAATTGGGGAAATAGGCTGTGGAATCCCCACAGTGTAGTTGCCATCCACACCTCCAAGGCAAAAGAATTCCATAGGTAAGGTGCCACAACAGAGAAAACCTTACCCAAGTCACCGAATAGTGGGCTGCACCTGGCCGGACAATGAGGAGGGCTCCCTGCCAACCATAGGGCCCAAGCTGGTTCGTGTGAGAAGAGAATCTGCAGTTCAAAACTGAGCCCAGATCGTTTAGGGCCTAAAAGGTCAATACTAACAAATTGGGACCAGTAATACAAGGCAGCCAGTGCATATCCCACAGAATAGATGTTATATGATTTTGCACTGATGCACATCTCAGTATTCTAGCTAGTAGTGGGTGGGAGACAAGCCCTGACAATCTGCACTTTAAAGATATATATAATTCCCAGTCTTTAAGATACCCAACGTGATTTAAATGTTAACATCCCCCCCTTTCAAGGGAAGTTAAAATAGTACAGCAAGCTCAATTTAACATATATTGCCTTGCCTCTCAAAGCTCTGGGTGTACCACAAACTGATCCCTTCTCTGTGACAATCAGGATAAGTAAGGAAGTTGGTATCATCTAGCAAATCAGGATTTGATTATGGAGAGCATGAAACCTATGGCAAAATTGGGGCACTGCACAAGAAGCAAAGAGATGCCACACAACTGTAGTCTCTCTCTTCTACCTTTGGGAAAATACTTTGTATGTTTGCTTGTTTTAATAACCCATACCTTGATCCAAATCTAGCAGATCTACTACCCCAGACCAGATAAAACTGCTTTGGGAAGTTAAATCTACTATTTTATCTTTTAAGCACAGAATTCACCAGCTTAAAACTCTTCAGTATTCATTTAAAGAAATTTATATATGTAGCAAAAAAAAAAAACGGTTAGGAAAACTAAGTTACATAGAAATGCCTGGGAATCTCAGAAGTCAGCACTGAGGTGAGGTAAGTTTCCTGTTCCTCACCCTTGTGCACAAGTTCCTGAAACCTATACCTATTTCTCCCTCCATGCATCGCCTCCCCTTCAAAAAAAAACCTTGCAAAGTATTTTAAAAGAGCTTAGAAAATATATCACAGAAGCAGTATTATGCAGATTTACTTAATTTTCATAAAGTATCCTGTTACAAAATGTAGGATTCGTTGGCATGGTATAAAATTTGAATTTTCAACCCAAAGTAGATAGACGATAACCAAAAAGCCAGAAATAGCAATGCCGAACATGCCACTGTCTCCAAGGACTTGGGAGAAGGCTAATATAACCATGTATTTATTGTGTTTGTAGTTTCCCAGCAACCAGGTTGCAAGCAAGAAAAAGCATCAGAAACAAAAGGTCCATTTTCTGCCTTTCCATTCTTCTCTTTCCCGTTGTGTACTATACTGTTAAAAGGAACAAAATGTGCCTTCAAAAACTCAGTATTCTGTCTTCATCCAGCAAAACCCTCAGAAAATATTCATTGCAATTTGCCCTATCTATAAAATTAGAAATTAAAAATAAGGGGCAAAGGCTAAATATAAAAGTTTCACACAGTTGTTCCAAGTTACAAATGTTTTACAACTTCTTTAACAACATGCTACAGTGAACACAACAGAGTATCTTGAGGCAGCTTAAAGCATAATGGACATTGTGGCTGAAGCTTTTCAAGCAGTGACTAACCAGGAAAGAGATCTTGGAATCAGACTGGATAGCTCAGTGAAAGTATGCATCAACTATGAAAAAGGCAAATTCTGTGACATGGATTATTAGGAAAGGGATCAAAAATAAAACTGTCAGAATCATAATGCCCTTATGCAAATCTATGCTATGGTCAAATTTCAAATATTTTATACAATTTGAACACTTCAAAAAGGGTACTGGAGAGCTCAAAAAATGCAGAAAATGGCAACCAAAATGATCGGGGACCTTGAGCACTTTCCCTTTGAGGAACAATTATAACACATGGGGCTTTTTAGTTTTAGGAAAAAGGGCAACTGAAGGAAGACACAATACAAGTTTATAAAATTATGCATGATATAGAGAAATCAGTTTGTTCTCCTCTCTCAAAACAAGAGAACCCTCAGTCATCCAGTGAAATCAATGGGCAGGCGATTCAAGATAGATAAAGGTTCTTCATCACACAGTGTACAAATTGCTGCCACAAAAGAATTGTCATGGCCATTAGCTGATGTCTTTAAGCGGTTCAACACTTCATGGAGAACAGATCTATCAGTGGCTATTGGCCACGAGAAGGTTATCACTGCCATGTTCGGCTTGTGGACTTCCCAAAGACAACTGGCTGGCCACTGGGGGAACAGGCACTGGCCTTCATGGACCTTTGGTCTTCAGTAGGGCTGCTCTTATGCTCTTTTGACTACAGCCTGACAGCTTCTACATTTAATAGAAGATTAAGCAAATGTGGAAAACACTTGCAGTAATAACTAGAAGTCTGTATTCTCAAACCTTAAGATATGCTTCATTGCTGAACATTACGAACCTTATCACACCACACCATACTAATTCATTTCTTATGTCAAAATACACCACTTCCGTCTATTCAAATGAGTTGACAGATGTCAGCACAAAGTGTGAGGTGGCTTGGAAGACCCACTCAAGAAGACAGTCTAGGAGTCATACAGATGCCAGGGAAAGACATTCCTCCTACCCCAGTCAATCTCCAAACACAACAATGTTTCACCACCTCGCACTTTCCAACAGAATCAGTGAACTAGACCAGACATGGGCAACTTTTTCAGCACCTTAGACAGCACTGGAAATCTTGTGAGCTAGATTGCAACAGCTAATTTTACATTAAGCAGATGATTGCATAAAACTCATGCAAACATGACTGATGTATACAGTGCCTTCCAGCTGCACTCTAGCTTCTTCCCGTTGCATTCATCCTTACTTCTGGGTACATTTGAACCCCAGGTGCACCTTTCATGGTGTAATCTACACATGGGTAGACCTTCAGGGTTGTCCTTGCAGAACATTGTCACAAACTGTCACCCAATGTCCCCAAAACTTGAGCCAGTTACCACTTACCATTTTCCTTCTGGAAACAAAAAACCACTGGGAGCCAAAAATACCTCAGCAAAAAGCCCCAGGGGCCAATTTCTGCCTTTTATTGTGTAATTCACACATGGGTAGACCTACAGGTTGTCCTTGTAGGACATTGTCACAAACTGGCACCTGTACAATGGCCCCAAATTTCAGCTAGTTACTATTTACTGTTTTTCTTCTGGAAACAAAAACCAACACCCCACCGGGGTCCAAAAATACCTCAGTTTACTCAATATGCATGGAGAAGGAGCCAACATATGCTGCTCAGAAAAATTCTACCTCCTCTAAATAAGTGTTTTTTGGTTCAAGGTGCTTTGGTAGAGTCAAGCACAATTCTGGTGCATCTCCCAAGGGTCTCTGGGTACAAAATGACTGCATCCATCCACTGGAAATCTCACTAGGGTCCAAATATACCTCCATGTCAAGCAAGCATGATTTTTTTAACAGTCTGGTTAAACACAGGAATCGATAACCAGCACCTCCAATACTGGATATTACAAGACCTAATACCTTAAAGTTACAAAGTCAACCTTTCAAATATCACTAAGTTTGAACACATGCTTCTTTTTCATCATGGTGTTCCATTCTCTGTAAGCCCTGAAAATAGGTCATAGGTTTTAGACTTATTTCCACAGTCTGGTGGACTAGATCAGTGGGCCTCAACCTTTGTTTCTAAGGGAAGGTGTCCAATACTTCCAGTCTCTGATCTTGAAGCCCAAGGTCTTCGTATCATACTATTCAGAATTATACCAACCTTCCAACAACCTGCATTACCCATGATTTCAGCAGGACTGTACCCAAGTGTCCTTCTTTGGAGCACGGTGTGAGTGGGACACATTCTGTTTACTTATCAGCCACCCCAAATTAGATATAAGCCAGAAATCAGACTGCTGTTTGCTGAAAATTTAAAGACAGATGCAAAACCTGAACAATGCTCTGTTCTCAATTCACTTCATTAGTTAGCATATTACCATAGGAAAATATGTTTTCAAAGATTGATGAATGCCTTTAAAGAAAGAGAAAGGAAGAAAATGAATTCCAGTATCTTAGAAAATACATCTGTATGAACTACAGCAAGTAGCTCCACTAAACCTTTAGACACAATGGTCAGCAATCTTATTAAATGCCCACACTACTACAAGCAAAGTCTAATGAATGGATCTCATTCCCTGGGGAGTGGGGAAATAGGCCAACTGTACTGACACAAAGGAAACTGGGGGAAGTGGGCATACAGAGTAAAAGGGAACTAAACAGTATGCAAACAGTACCTCTCACTCACCAGTGTCTATCTCCCATCTGATTTACTAAATATTGAAAATCATCACCACTACAGCCGTGTAATTTGGCACTAGTCTACTTCTCTTGGGTGAGAAACATTGCTCATATGAACTGCACCACTGGTCCTTCCACTTCCATTGAGAACACTGGCCTCTCTATAATCTCCACCCCCCACTCCCTTTCTGACAGTTCCACGCCCACCTCCTTTTCTCCATTATGGCAACCATGGCTCTCAGGTGCTGTGCATACATTCCCCCTCTCACACACCACAGAACTTTAAACGGCCAGTATCCTTTTAGAGCCTGGACTGAAAGAAAGGAAAATATATATGCAGCTACTATAGCAAACAAGGAGCATTAAGACGATTCACACCCAGTAAGAGATCAAGGCTCAGGAACAATAAGATCAAAGAACTCAGGAAAAGTGTTATCTTTAGAAAAGCATCACCCTTACCAACCAATCTACCCCCCCTCCAATTCCACTGTAGATCAGATTCACAGGTTTTGACAGATCATAGTGCAAATGCAATAAAGCAAAGGAGTTATTAAGAGGAATTCTATAACGCTGTGGAAATTGATGCCTCGCACAACAGCAAATAGATTCCCTGGTTGGGTATCTGCACTGAACAAGAGAAACTGCTTGACATACTGTACATGCTAAAGCAAGGGAGGGAGTACTCACCCCTTTGTTCACTGGAAATCTCAGGATGGCAGGTAATGCAAACGTATACAAAGCCCAGCTTATAATATAACCCACTCCAGCCTAAATATCTTTATGCGATTCCCAGCTGCATATTTACCCTATGCACCAGTTTTCTAGCTAATACAAAATAAGTCCACGTAGACTGCCCTGAGGAAAGGTGGAATACTAACAAAATAAACTATTCACGTGCATACAGTCAGTCACTTTACTGTAAATGTTTAGTTGCCAGCAATGCTAGTCGCCACAACAGACAGAGGAAGCTCAGTTTTGTTACTCCAGTGGAGAACTAATAGGCAACTACAGCTCTACAAGCACAGCAAGAAAATTACGCCCCATGTTCCAGTTCAAATCAAGTGAAATGCTTAACTGGCCATTATTGGATTCTGACTCTGTGAGCAATACTCACTGAACCATCCAGTACTTCAGCAATCACAATTGGAAATGCAAGCCTGGTAATGACTAAATGCCGCAGCTAAACTGGGAGCAGGCGCTGCCACCAGAAGTCAGAAGAAGCAGTGGCAGGGAGAGATCAGAGCGTAGGTGGCATATCATTCTCCATGTCTTTTTTAAATTTCTAAAATGCCTGACTGCTACAAAGAAAGTATAGTATATAATCCAAATATAACACCCTTAGTCATATTATAATCATTTTTGTATGTGTATTCGTTTTCAGCATTTTTAGTTCAAGAGGGTTATGTCTATTTTAATTCTGTGGTACCCATCCTGACCTCTGAGTTGGTTTATACTATGACATAAAAACACAGGGCCAGGATCCAAAGTAGTATGCGCAGCCTTCCCTGTACACATGGGGACTTTTTAGCTCCTCTTTTCTGGTAGCTGTCCAAGCACACACCAACGGCATGAAAGCCAGGGGGCCTCTAGACAAGCATCCCTTAAAGCATGAGGGGCTGTTGTTTGAAGGTGGGCAGGGGAATATCAGCCGTCCCACCACCACAGCCCCAAGCATATGAAAACTCTACATCTGCACACAGGCCTCTCTAGATCACAATTCAAATACAGTAGGGCCCCGCTTTACAGCGCTTTGCTTTACAGCGTTCCGCTAATACAGCGGTTAATTGCAGAAAGGCCCCACTCCTACAGTGCTTGTTCCGCTTTTATGGCGGTTTTTGCTCGTTGCGTGCCATTTTTGCGTCATTTTCGAGCAACGCGCACCATTATCTTCAATGCGTTCCACTTTACAGCAGTTTTCACTTTACAGCGGGGGTCCAGAACGTAACCCGCTGTATGAGTGGGGCCCTACTGTATAGGAAATCAGACTACTTGTTCTCATGGCAAAGAGGTGGCTGGGTGATGCCATTTCCTGCCAGGTTCTTCCAGTTGGTTTCTCATTTGTGTATTCCAGGATGAGTCACTTGTGCACAGATGAGGTTTGTACAAGAATGGGGTTAGGGGGAAAAAAGTATGTTGAACTATTCAAACGTTGCATGCATCACATGAGAAAGAAATAAAATCAGAACTAAAACTGCACAACTGTTGAACTTCCAGAGCCATATTCGTTGGTTTCTGTAAAAGTCTTATAGACTTCCTTGCTTATAGAAAGCCCCTAAACCTGAATCGGTTACTCACCAACAACAGGGCACACAACATAAACACAGGGACAAGATCCTGCAATATGCCCAAATGTCCCAATATCCACTCTGGACCTAACAGGAACATAAAAAGCTACCTTACATAGCCAGCTCATTGGTCCAGCAATGCGCGGCAGCTGTGAAAAAGGCAAATTCCATGCTAGGGATCATTAGGAAAGGTATTAAAAATAAAACAGCTGATATCATAATGTTATATAAATCTATGGTGTGGCTGCATTTGGAATACTGTGTACTGTCCTGGTTACCTCACCTCAAAAAGGATATTATAGATTTGGAAAAGGTTCAGAAAAGGACAGCCTAAATGATCAAGGGGATGAAGCAACTCCTCCATCAAGGAAGACTGCAGCATTTGGGCCTTTTTAGTTTAGAGTAAGGGCGAGTCAGAGGTGACGTGATAGACGTGTATAAAATTATGCATGGCATGGAGAAAGTGGATAGAGAAAAGCTTTTACCCCTTTCTCCTAACACTAGAACTCACGGACATCCAATGAAGGTGAATGTTGGGAATCAGGACAGACAAAAGAAAGTACTTCTTCACGCAGTGCATAGTAACACTATGGAATTCACTCCCACAAGAAGCAATGATGGCCACCAACTTGGATGGATTTAAGAGAGGATTAGACAAATTCATGGAGGAAAAGGCTATAAATGGCTACTAGCCATGATGGCTATGATCTTCCTCCATAGTTGGAGGAAGTATGTTTCCAAATACTATTTGCTGGAAACCGCAGGAGGGGAGAGTGCTCTTTGCACTCAGGTCCTGCTTGTGGGTTTCCAATGGGCAATTGGTTGGCCTCTGTGATAGGCCATTGGCCTGATCTAGCAGGCTCTTCTTATGTCTACACTGACTGACAGCAGCTCTCCACGGATTCAGACAGGAGACTTTCCCATCCCTATCTGGAGATGCTAATAATATAACCTAGGGCAAAGCACATGCTCTACCACTACGTTACCTAGACCAGCCTTTCCCAACCGGTGTGCCTCCAGATGTTGTTGGACCACAACTCCTATCTTTCCTGACCACTGGCAATGCTGGCTGAGGCTGATGGGAGTTGTGGTCCAACAACATCTGGAGGCACACTGGTTGGGAAAGGCTGACCTAGACCATCAGTGGCTCATTCATCTGGTAATTTACCGATATGATATAAGCTATCACCTGCCAGTAACGCCCTTCTGCTTTCTACAAGCCTGTCTCTATGTAAAATAATACCATTTTCTTATTGTAGCAAAGCAGGTTTACATCTGATAAGTGATTAAGTATTACATATATTTCCATTTCCTCCTTTTTGGAGGAGGTTTGTGTGGTTTTTGGGGAAGTATAAAATCCCCCTCCGCGGGTGACCCAGCTTCCCCCACTCTTGTTCAAGGAGCCCACAGACAGCACAGATGAGCTCACGTCCTGGCTGCTGGCTGGCACTCCCGTTTTTCCTGTTTATTTAACTTTTTTGCATTTTTTATTTGAAGGAGTCAATTTACCAAATAGGTATATAATTAGATTGGAAAGTTTTAGAGAAAGAAATAGAGGCATATTAACAAACATTTTGAATCTGAAATTCTTCCACAGACTCTGCAAAGGAGAGCCCATAAACCTAGCAACCTGCAGTGGAGCTGGCAAGAAGTGAATCTGGGACAGGCTGCCCAACCCAGACAGGTAATCTCTCAAAAAGAATTCTTCCTCCCAGTGGAATGAGTAGGTGGTGACAACCCAATCTAGACTCCCCTCTTCCAATGCAGGAAAATGGTGCTACACACCTGAACCTTGAAATGTGTCTGTAGCACAAGACAAGTCACCAAAGTGTGTCCGTGGTTGCAACAGGTACTACCATCTCCTATCATATTTTGTAACAAAAATGCTTGCTGTTCAAACCTTGTTTTTAAAGTTCATAAAACAGCTTATGAAAATAATTAAAATTCCTAAAATGACTTTTTCTGGAGTATAGAGGACATACTTAATAGCGGAGTGTGTGTCACGTTGGATGCTTGCTGCCTTCTAGAGTCTTCTGTCAGAGTAATCGAGCCTTCCTCCATACTTGGAAACTCTGTCAAGTCGCAGGTTCCACTGGTCTGGCAACGCCTTCTTCCCAAGGCCGCTATCTGATTGCTTGTATCCATTTCTGCATGAGGCTGGAACCATGCTTCCATTTCCTGTAAAGGGAGGGGGTGGAACGGACAGAAAAATCCATGACACAGCTTTATAGAGCAATTTTAAGTACTGAGTGCATATACATTGAAAATTTCTGAAACAAAAGTCTCAAGCAGTCCCTACATCAGGAGCTTCAGTTCACCACCACCACCTCTACCTTTCTTTTTTGCTCATCCTTCAGGTTGATTTGGAGCACCGAACGACCCCAACATGAAGAACACTAGGTGACTTTCTCCCACTCACTATCTCTCTATCCTAATCTATTTCACAGGGTTGTTTGTGAGGAATAAATTGTTGGCGTGTGTGCGTTGTTGCGTGAAACAGCATACATTACGTTGGAGTTAAGTTGAGCAAGAAACTTCTTCAGAGCATTTAAATCATGTAAGAGTCTTTATTAAGACATTAAGGCTTTTCAGCAGTTTCCCCCCCTCTAGCTCTACAGCACATCTCTCTCCGAAAGCAAAAGTAAAGACAGCCTCTCAGTTCAGAGGCATGGTGCAGAAGACAGCCTCACAGATCAGAGGCATAAATCAGAAGAAAGAGAAGAACCAACAACTGGCTGTTACAACTTTCCCAGCTGTTATCTCCCGTTACCATGACAACCTGTCTGACCTTCAAGTCTGCTCTCTCAGGCCAGGCATGGCAGATAAGACTGCTTCTCAAAACACATGCTTGTAACTTTCCAGACCTGATGAAAACATCCTTAGGCAGTACGGCCTAATGCCAACATAAATGTCAGCTATGCATACCACCCTGAGCTTCTTATCTTTCTTCTAAGTGAAATAAACAATAAGTGTAGGCTGCAACAACAAGTTTGCAGTGGTAACTAAGGTTTTTCTTCTGCTGTTGCAATTTATATTTTAATTGGTTTGGGTGTTTAAATTTATTTATTATTTATTATTTAATTTTTATTCCGCCCTTCCTCCCACCAGGAGCCCAGGGCAGCAAACAAAGCACTAAAAACACTTTAAAACATCGTAAAAACAGATCTTAAAATACATTAAAACAAAACAGCATTAAAAACATTTTTAAAAAAACAACTTTAAAAAAGGGTTAAAACATTATTAAAAAACATATTAAGCAATTCTAACACAGACGTAGACTGGGATAGGTCTCAACCTAAAAGGCTTGTTGAAAGAGGAAAGTCACTATTTCATTTTATTATAAT
Organism: Rhineura floridana; assembly: GCF_030035675.1. Classification (NCBI taxonomy): domain Eukaryota; kingdom Metazoa; phylum Chordata; class Lepidosauria; order Squamata; family Rhineuridae; genus Rhineura; species Rhineura floridana. The sequence goes on from NC_084488.1 coordinate 122,328,604, forward strand.
TTGAATTTGTGAACATGAGTCACTTTGGGGGTCCTATTTGGGACCTAAAAGTGGGCTAAAATTATTTTACAAATAAATAAAGTAGGGAACTAGATTCGTAAGACCTCTGCTACACAGATCTCAAACTACTATCTGCAAATTTTATCTTCAGGCCTCTGGATCCATCCAAAGTATTTTAGGAATATGTGGTGTTATTTGCTTCATATTAACTCTTAAGATTTCTTCTGACTTCTGTGTATTTTACAGTGCAAGGATTGTCACTTTTCATGCCAAAAATAACTGTTAGAAGGAAATAGATTCAGTTTTGCCATTCTCAGCTCCTTTGGGGAGGAAGGGTGGGATATGACTGCAATAATAAAAATAAATACATTTCTGTGGACTTGCTTCCACATATTGGCCTGATACAGTGACAGTGAACTGCAAGCAGAAATAGGTTTCCGCAGGCGAATCTGCTTCAATAAAGATGCACAGAGGCCTATTCAATAAACAATAAACAATGTGGCATCTATCTACAGGCTATAGATTCAGTACAGTTGGTCAGGATAGACACATAACAAACCGGTAATGTGAGGGACCTCTGAATTAAGCTTCTTCTAGGACAAATCAAATCTTAAGAATGGTAGCAACAAGGACAAGGGAGTATAACTGGAGCCAGTCTCAGTGCCCTCTTCCCTCTCATTCTGCCTTCCAGTAAATTGACACTATGAGAGCATCACTCAGATGTCTCTCACATCTGCAATCTCTTCAAGGAAGAGTTTGTTTCCAGGAGACTCCTTTATGCAGCTTCTGCCCCATTTGGCTGCTGACTAGAGGCATAAAAAGACTTCTGTACTCTAGCAGGTCTTATATGTAAGATCACACGCAGCACCATAGATGTTGTTGCACTTACAGTCCTCTGCAAGGGCTTATGATCCAAGTGTTGGTTTTTCTTTGGACATAATACAGATCTTTTATTCTAAATATTCTAGAATTCCACTACGTACATGTAGTGCATTAGAGTAACTGTGGAAATGATTTCCAGAGGGCAGCCATGTTAGTTTCTTGCAGCAAAGCCAGCATGCCTTATGGCACCTATACCTGTAACTCAGGACGATGCTTTACTCATCTGAAGAAGTGAACTGTAGTGCACAAAAGCTTATGCCGTACTCTTTGATGTTTGTGTGGGGACAAAGAAATGGATACATTTTAATTACAGAAATAGGCACAAGAGCCTCCCAGTGAAGAGATTAAAGCTATTTGTGTAGCACTAACTAGCTACTGGCAAACAGCACTAAGCCAGCAACAAGGGCAATTAATAAACCTACAGAATGCCTATGTAGAAACCGTACCACCACAGGGGATCTGAGAGAACGGAACTGATTTCAAAGTTCAATGTAATCCTCATCTCTGCTTTGAAATTTCGGCAACACGTTCAAAGCCTATTTTCTCAAAGTAGAATTTTGCTTCACAAACACTAAAACAGCTAGTTTGTGCGCTAACTACATTTCATTAAGAAGTGTAATTTTGATTAATTCAACATCTTCCAGTTTATGCAGCAACTATTATCAGAAACCACTATGCTGCTGGTCCCAAATGTTCAGGAGCACAAATCAGACTGCTAAAATGGCCAAGACTGGTTTCTTTTTCTTAGGCTGCAATCCTGTGTTCCTAGGGGTAAACTCTATTGAACTTCGCAAAATGCAATAATACAGCGACTAGTACATAGGGACAAAAAAAACCCTATTACAATAGTTATTGTATAGAAATAGATGGACTGCCTTCAAGTCGATCCCAACTTATGGTGACTCTATGAATAGGGATTCCATGGTAAGTTGTATTCAGAGGGGGTTTCCCATTGCCTCCCTTTGAGGCTAGTCCTCCCCAGCTGCCTAGGGCCTGCTCAGCTTGCCACCACTGCGCAAGCCAGCCCCTTCCTTGTCCGCAACTGTCAGCTGGGGGGCAACTGGGGTCCTCAGAGCTATGCAGCTTGCCCACGGCTGCACAGGTGGCAAGGCACGTAACCCCTGAGCCACTCACTGTGGGGTGATCTTTAGCTGGCCCTCGACACCCAGGAGACACGAGCGGGGATTTGAACTCACAGACGCTGGACTCCCAGTCAGGCTCTCCTCCCCACTGTGCTATACCAGCTGTATGAACAACAAAAAAGGTAGAACAAGAGCCCTGTTCCAAAAGATTAGAGAAATTAAAGGGAATTTCAAACCAAGAGTAAGGATGCTGAATAATCAACAGGGGAACACATTGACTGACTGAGATGAAATAATAGAAAAATGGAAGCAATACACTAAAGAACTATATAAAACAGATGCAAGAATGACAGATTCATTCACAGAGGAACCATATGAGGAAGAACCAGAATTTTGGAACAGACCAAGGAATTTCAGAAAACAATCACCCTGTGCTTTATAGATTACAGCAAAGTCTTTGACTGAGTGGATTATGAAAAACTATGGAATGCTTTAAAAGAAAAGAGTGTGCCACAGCATCTGATTGTGCTGATGCGCAACCTATACTCTGGACAAGAGGCTACTGTAAGGACAGAATATGGAGAAACCAATTGATTCCCCATCAGAAAGGGTGTGAGACAGGGGTGTATTTTATCACCCTGTTTGTTTAATCTGTACGCAGAACATATCATATGGAAAGCGAAATTGGACCAAGATGGTGTGAAAATTGGAGGGAGAAATATCAATAATTTAAGATATGCAGACAATACCATACTACTAGCAGAAACCAGTAATGATTTGAAACGAATGTTGATAACAGTTAAAGAGGAAAGCACAAAAGCAGGACTACAGCTGAACGTCGAGAAGACTAAAGTAATGACAACAGAAGATTTATGCAACTTTACATTTGACAATGATGACATTGAACTTGTCAAGGATTATCAATACCTCGGCACAGTCATTAACCAAAATGGAGACAATAGTCAAGAAATCAGAAGAAGGCTAGGGCTGGGGAGGGAACTATGACAGAACTAGAAAAGGTCCTCAAAGGCAAAGATGTATCACTGAACACTAAAGTCAGGATCATTCAGACCATGGTATTCCCGATCTCTATGTATGGATGTAAAAGTTGGACAGTGAAAAAAGTGGATAAGAGAAACATCAACTCCTTTGAAATGTGGTGTTGGAGGAGAGCTTTGTGCATACCATGGACTGCGAAAAAGACAAAAATTTGGGTGTTAGAACACATTAAACCAGAACTATCACTAGAAGCTAAAATGATGAAACTGAGGTTATCATATTTGGACACATCATGAGAAGACATGATTCACTAGAAAAGACAATAATGCTGGGAAAAACAGAAGGGAGTAGAAAAAGAGGAAGGCCAAACAAAAGATGGATTGATTCCATAAAGGAAGCCACAGACCTGAACTTACAAGATCTGAACAGGGTGGTTTATAACAGATGCTATTGGAGGTTGCCGATTCATAGGGTCGCCATAAGTCATAATCGACTGGAAGGCACCTAACAACAACTGCATGCACAGGAATGCAGCCTTAATCCTCTTTCTTTTACTGAAGTTATGTAGCTTAAATTCCAACAATGATGCACACCATTTGGCCAATCCATAGTTGTTAAGTATTAAAATATAATTTGTCACATTCACATATCTAAGACTACACAAATCCATTAAATACAAGACCCTTTTCACAGTTAAGACGAGTTTACATAGTCATTATATGCAGCTGCTTTTCTGCGATTAGTTATCCAAAGTAAGGTGGAAAAAAAAATGTGTTTGTATATGTAACCTCACTGGAAGTCATCTTCTTTGGGGTGTGGGTGGGGTATGAAAGCTATATTTTGTAATGTTTATTTTTCAGTACTGCAGCAGCTGAAGGTGAAATACAGAGGGGAAAATCCCATGAACAAACACTCAGCCCTCATTCATTCACTATGAAGGAAGTAACCTGCTATATGGAACCAGACTATATTTGATTTATGCAAGTAGGCACAATGGACAGTGGGCAGGGAAGCAAGCTGAGGCAATCACGTGAGTGTCTGTGCAATGAGAATAAGCTGCTCTAGTGCATGGTAGGAGACATTTCCTACCACTTGGTTTCAAGCATAGAGACCCACATGGAATACAGAAAAGTAAATTGATTCACAAGTGTAATTTCACCCTTACAATATTCAGAATCCACAACTATATTCACTTGCCTTACTACATCCTAGACAGTACATCTATATCCGTAAAACCAGTGGATGCCCTCTCCACAGGTCAAGAACCACATCCCTTCTATGCAATAATAATTGGAGTACACAATGCTAATTTCTAAAAAGTTTTAGCAATACCCCAAAGTCTTGGTTTAGAGTCCCAAGTACATCCAAAAATATCCTCCTTACCCCAAGTTCTGTATTGCAAATATTCTAACTGGACAAAAATGGTATATGAAAAGCACTGCAAAGTTACCTGATTAACAGTAGATCTTCGTCTGATAGCTTCTCCCAAGGAGAGACCACTGGCATTTGAAATCTGGGTCCCACTGCTGCTTTGGCTTAATAGCTCTTCCTTTAGACCAGAACGTGGAGGTGTTGTTGCAATAGGCTAAAATAAACAGATATTTTTTAATAATGATGATTGGAAAAATTGTCTTCGTGGTATGTCAGCTTGCACAACCATTCAGTTTATAACGTTTTGTTGATGTTCAATAATTTATCACTTGCTTAAGCTACCAAAGCAAGAGCTGAATACTATGTTGGAACAAAAGTTAAACTGCAAAATCCAATTATCTGAATAATCACAGGGACATCCAAAACATCCCTCATCTCCCAAATTTAGCAAACTATTTTTGCAGAGAGTGAATTGTGAAAGAGTTTGCTTCTTAATCTCATCATGCCCCGCAAAAGTTAGGAACAGGGTGATGCTGCAATGCATGTCGCCCCTGCCTACAAGGCTATTTCCCACATGGATCTTACACAAAATGTTTAGTAGAGAATCTTTTCAGGGAAACCTTAGTAAATCATGACGCCTACTAAGCTACAACATGAGATGCAAGTTTTCAAGCAATTTTAAAGACCAGTTCAGGGAGGGTTGTTTGAAAAAAATATGATATTTAGGGGGAAAATGAGTAGCACCTAATGTATCAAACAATACAATTTTATAAAATGTGAACATATAAAGATCTTTAATGCTTACAAATATACCCAATTTTAAGAGACAGAGCCTGAAGCTACTGTGCCCTAAGTTAGTTTTAGCCAATTGGAAAGGGGAAATGGAAATGGACTGCCTTAAGTCAATTCTGACTTATGGTGACCCTATGAACAAGGTTTTCATGGTAAGTGGTATTCAGAGGAGGTTTACCATTGCCTTCCTCTGAGGCTCAGAGAGAGTGACTGGCCCAAGATCACCCAGTGAGCTTCATGGCTCAATGGGTTACCTTGGCCTAGTCACTGCCTCTCAGCCTCAGAGGAAGGCAATGGTAAACCTCCTCTGAAAGGGTAAATTCAATAGAAACCATTGTAGTACTTTGTAGTATCTGTACCTGTATTATGCACAGTATGTAGACGCTGGTATCATGCAAAGGGGGGGACCTTGTTTTTAGACAAAAGCTCAGAAAATAAGCATTCACATAATGCAATTAAGTAGCAGCAATAATTTGAATATTCAGTTACTATTGTTCAGTGTTGTTTCACCAACGCAGTGAGCGTCTCTACAGAGATATATTTTATTAATGAATTTGCATGTTACATTTAAAACCTGCTCTATCACAATATAGCATTCAGAACTGCAGCATAACTCAAGTTTATATACCTACTCATAATCAGTCTGAAACATGCACTTCTTCCAATTCTAGATGTTTACTTTGAGTTTCATGTTTCAGAAAAAAGCTTGCATGAGTTGAAACAAGTTTCTTAATATTTTTCACGTTATTTTTGTTGTATTTCAAATATTAATCCATGTTTTTCTTCATTATGAATAATTTATTAATATGCTGTACCACACTCTGGGACTGATTTGAAAACCAGGTTGTAAATTGCCTAAATAGATGAAATAATAAATAAATTAGTACTGAAAATGTAGCAATCTGAGTAGCAAGGGGAGCCAGAAACTGCATGGTATATGCTACTATGTTGCAGGAGAAACTGCACCTCAGTGGTCAAGAATATGCTTTGCATGCTGACTTTCCCAGTTCAATCTGTGGCACCTCTAAAGGATCTCAGGTGATAGAACCGGATGAGATCTCTGCCCAAGAAGTGTCCCTTGTCAATAGCAGATAAACCACTAATTCATCTAGCCCAGCACCACCTCAATATCACACTGAGGCTCCCAGATTGAGATCCAGGACCAGAAACGTGAAGGGGTTCTGTATTCTGCAACATTTGAAAGTACATCAGGTCCTAGGATTACCGCTTCTAAAGGAATCTAGACAACAATATTATTTCAAAGCACTTCTTTAAAAGTATTTTATTCATTCTTTTGAAAGGAAATATTTCATAACAGGCACTTTTCGATTCCTCCCCAAGGACATGCTAGGCTTTCATTCTAAGCTGTCAACACCCCCTCCCCTTATTTCTGGGCCTCCTGATCCCTACCTAGCCTTCATGACCACTGAACCAATTAAAGATAACATTTCAAGAAAACATCAGCAATTTAACGAGGTGGGAGCTCTCTCTCTTGCCTTACAAGCCCATCTGCAATCCCCTTTGTTCTCTTCCCACATGATTCCTAATATCTGAAAAGGTCTCTCTCTGTACATCTGCCCAACCCAGCCCTTCAAACCCTTTCTCAAAATTATTTCTTTCCCTCCCTGCTCACACTTGCTAGGCACAAACGCTACAATTTCCGCTTTACCTTTGTGCCTACAAGTTGAAGTACTTCCGCAATTAAATCAGAAAGCCTTTATTTTAAAAGTTAGATTTAAAAAACAGTTGCAGTCTGGTTTTATAACATATATTCTGTGCCAGACAAGGTCCTCACTCCATCCACCCACCTTAATTCCATTTATTAAAGGAACTGAATAGAATGCATACACTGCTCTTGAGCAAATCAAAAGTGCTGAGTGGTGAAGCATGAACAATGAAGGCAATTAGTATTGGGTAAAATGCAACAGGTATTGATTTTAGATGTTAAGCAGGGGTAATTGTGTGGGTGTTGTGAATGGTAATCAAACAGATAAATAAGGCAGACATGTCTTCAAAAGGGTCCACAGAGAACAGATGGAGACTAAACAAGGGAACTGTAATGCCACGAGGGAGGGGCACATTTATTGTTCGTCCCTACTAGGGAAAAGGGATGGAGAGTCAGCGCCAAGAAATTGACAGACCAAAGATGACTGACAGACTAAAGTAAAAAAAATGGTGGCTTTGAAGACTGCAAATTGCAGCAGCTGTATTCTGAACTAGCCAAGACTGGGCATTATGATCATATCATACCAGTGCTTCATCAATGCACTTGGCTCCCAGCCAGTTTCTAGGCTCAGTTCAGATGGCTGGTTTCAATCTTTAAAGCCCTTTATTGTTTGGGACCAGCAAACCTGAAAGATTGCCTGTTTTCATACCTACCAATTCATACACTAAGTTCCCCCGAGGCCTTTCTCTGAGTTCTCTACCACCTGAAATACAGCAGGTAGCTATCAGGAAAAGGGCCTTCTCGGCAGTGGCATCACAAGTGAAAAATGCTTTAAGTGCACAGGCTCACCGGGAGGCTACTCCGATATCATTTTGGCTCCAAGCATAAAGCTTTTTTTCAGGCCTTTTAATTACATTTGATCCATTTTATATTGGCTGGATTTGTTATTTTTATGCTGGTCTTGGTGATTTTACTCTGTTAGTATATTTTTGTATTCTTTGGTTCGTATGTTTTTGTTTTCTTGCATTGGGAAATTTTGTAAGGCAGCCTGGGAACAGTCCTAAAGGACAGGGTATAGATTCCTTAAAAAAAAAAAAAAAGGTAGCAATTTATGATCTGAAAATTGCTCAACATGCTTTGACCAGTATTATTATTTATTATTAAATTTATATCCTGCCCTTCCTCCCAAAGGGATCCCAGGGCAGCAAACAACAGTGACAAAACACTAAAAAAACTTTACACAAATCTTAAATATGTAATATCTTAAATACGAAACATCTAACTTCTTTAATATATTTTAGGGCCTTAAACATTAGCATGAGCACCTTACATTAGGCCCAGAAACAAACTAGCAACCAATGCTGCTGTTTTAAACCAGGGGGTATATGAGATCTGAAGGGAACCCCGGCCGGCAATCTGGCTGCTGCATTTTGGACCAGTTTATATTTCCGAGTCGTCTTCAAGTGCAGCTCCACATAGAGCGCAATGCAATAATCCAATCTGGAAGTTACCAGAGCACAGAGTACTACAGCCAAATTATCTCTGTCCAACAGGGGCCAAAGCTGGCTAACCAGCCGAAGCTGGAAAAAGATACTCCTAGCCACTGAGGCCACCTGAGCCTCCAGTGAGAAGGTTGGATCAAGAAATACCCCCATACTGTGGACCTGCTCCTTCCAGGGGAGGGCAACCCCATCCAGAACAGGCAGTCTCCCTACCTCCTGGACATGAGAACTCTGTCTTTTCAGGATTCAGCCCCAATCCAGCCCATCACCACCTCCAAGCACCGGTTCAGTACCTCAAACACCACTCCTAATTCAGATGGAATACAGAGGTAGAGGTATGTATTTTATTTATTTATTTATTTAATTACATTTCTAGACCGCCCTATAGCAGAAAGCTCTCAGGGCGGTGTACAACAAATAAAATCACAATTAAAATATGAGCAAGTGTGGAAAATATATATATATATAGTACAATTATAAAACATTAATAAAATTGCCATTGAGATTTAAATTAAGATCATATTGAGTTTAAAATGTTAAATTAAAATATTTAAAAATTTACAAAATTTAAAAAGCCTGGGCGAAAAGGTAAGTTTTTACCTGGCGCCGAAAAGATAACAGAGAAGGCGCCAGGCGTATCTCGTCTGGGAGGGCATTCCATAGTTCGGGGGCCACCACCGAGAAGGCCCTAGATCTAGTTGTTGATCTCCGGGCCTCTTTATGGGTTGGGACCCGGAGAAGGGCCTTCGACGTCGAGCGTAGTGAACGGGTAGGTACATAGCGAGAGAGGCGCTCCATCAGGTATTGCGGTCCGATGCCGTTTAGGGCTTTATAGGTAAGAACCAACACTTTGAATCTGGCCCGGAAACATATCGGTAGCCAGTGCAGCTGCGCCAGGACAGGTGTTATATGGTCAAATTTCTTTGTCCCAGTGAGAACTCTGGCCGCAGCATTTTGCACTAGCTGAAGTTTCCGAACCGTCTTCATAGGTAGCCCCACGTAGAGTGCATTACAGTAGTCCAATCTAGAGGTTACCATAGCATGGATAACTGAGGCAAGATGCTCCTTGCTCAAATAGGGTCGTAGTTGGGCTACCAGCCGGAGCTGGTAGAATGCATTCCGTGCCACCGAGGCTACCTGAGCCTCAAGTGACAGAAGCGGATCTAATAAGACCCCCAAACTACGTACCTGTTCCTTTAGGGGGAGTGTAACCCCATCTAGGACAGGTCGAACGTCAACCATCTGGGCAGAGGGTCCTCCCACCAACAGCATCTCAGTCTTGTTAGGATTGAGTTTCAGTTTATTAGCTCTCATCCAGCCCATTATCGCGGCCAGGCAGCGGTCTAGTACATCAACAGCCTCACCTGAGGAAGATGAAAAGGAGTAGTAGAGCTGCGTATCATCAGCATATTGCTGGAAACGCACTCCAAAACTCCTGATGACCTCACCCAGCGGCTTCATATAGATATTAAAAAGCATGGGGGACAGAACTGAACCCTGCGGGACCCCATATTGGAGTACCCAGGGACTCGAGTAATGTTCCCCCAGCATCACCTTCTGGAGACGATTCCCGAGATAGGAGCAGAGCCACCGCCAAGCAGTGCCTCCCACTCCTAAATCCGTAAGTCGCTCCAGAAGGATACCATGGTCGATGGTATCAAACGCCGCTGAGAGATCAAGGAGAACCAACAGAGTTACACTCCCTCTGTCTTTCTCCCGACAGAGGTCATCATACAGGGCGACCAAGGCCGTTTCTGTACCAAACCCCGGCCGAAAGCCCGATTGAAATGGGTCTAGATAATCAGTTTCATCCAAGAGAGCCTGGAGTTGGCGAGCGACCACACGCTCTAGAACCTTGCCCAGGAATGGGACATTTGCTACTGGCCTATAGTTGTCCAAATTATCAGGGTCCAAGGAGGATTTTTTTAGGAGCGGTCTCACCACCGCCTGTTTCAGGCAGGGTGGGACCACTCCCTCTCGTAAAGAGGCATTAATCACCTCCTTGGCCCAGCCGGCTGTTCCATTCCTGCTAGCTTTTATTAGCCATGAGGGGCAAGGATCCAGAGCAGAAGTGGTCGCCCGCACCTGTCCAAGCACCTTGTCCACATCCTCGAGCTGTACCAACTGAAACTCATCCAATAAAACAGGACAAGACTGTGCTCTGGATACCTCATTAGGATCAACTGCTACAATAATGGAGTCAAGGTCCCGGCGGATGTTCATGATCTTATCACGAAAGTGTCGCGCAAACTCATTACAGCGGGCAATTGATGGTGTTATTGCTTCCTGGGGACCAGAGTGTAAAAGTCCCCGGACAACTTTATAAAGTTCCGCTGGGCGGTTAAGGGATGACTGAATAGAGACAGCAAAGTATTGCTTCTTTGCTGCTCTCACTGCCTTCACATAGAGTTTGGTAGAGAGCTTCACAAGTGCATGATTACAGCCGTCGGGAGTTCGCCTCCATTTGCACTCAAGCCGTCTCCTTTCTTGCTTCATCACTCTTAGCTCCGGAGTAAACCAGGGAGCCAATTGAGCTCTGCAACGGAGAGGGCGCACCGGGGCGATCGTGTCAACTGCCCGGGCCATTTCCGTATTCCACAGCATGGCCAGGGTTTCAACAGGACCGTCAATTCTATCAGCCGGAAAATTCCCTAGAGCCATCAGAAAACCCTCAGGATTCATTAGTCTCCGGGGACGGACCATCTTAATTGGTCCTCCACCCTTGCAGAGGGGAGAAAACAGTGTAAGTCTAAACCTTAATAGGCGGTGATCTGACCATGACAAAGGAATAGATGAAAAATCCCTCACTCTCAGATCACCATCCCCTAATCCAGTGGCAAAAATCAAGTCCAGAGTGTGCCCCAACACATGCGTAGGGCCAGTAACAAATTGAGACAGCCCCATGGCTGTCATGGAGGTCATGAAGTCCTGAGCTGCTCCAGATAAAGCAGCCTCAGCATGAATGTTGAGATCCCCCAATACCAAAAGTTTGGGGGAACGCAACAAGAGATCCGAGACCACCTCTGTCAGCTCAGTTAGGGAGGCTGTTGGGCAGCAGGGTGGACGGTACACCAACAGAATTCCCAGTCTGTCTCGCTGACCCAACGTTATGTGCAGACACTCTAGACCATTAGCCATCTGGATAGGGTGCCTAACAAGAGGGATGGAACTTCTATAGACCACAGCGATTCCCCCTCCCCGACCCTCGGATCTACCCAGATGCTGAACCGAATACCCAGGTGGGCACAACTGGGAGAGATTAATACCTCCCAGATCGCTCACCCAGGTCTCGGTAATACATGCCAGATCGGCCGCCTCATCCACAATTAGGTCATGGATGAGGGAGGTTTTATTATTTACCGATCTGGCATTAAAAAGCAGCAACTGGAGATCCGAGGGTTGGCTGATAGAACTACCAGCAATCCTGTGGGTGTGAGGAGGACCAGAACACGTCACAGCCACCAGTTGTCTGGGGCGAATTCCCCTTAACTGGCATGTCCTACTCACAGCGCCATACCTCCCATTACCCGTCACTACATTAATAGGGGCCCCCTTTGGTCCTCCCTCCCACAACACTGTCCTCTCGCCCAGGCACATAATAAAAATAAAATAAATAATAAAACTCATGGCATATACACACAATCACACACTCACTCATACAACCCACTCATACATTCAGACAACACAGCAGCATCCGAGGAGCTTCAGCAGCCGATAATCCGTAGTAGCTGATGTAATGGGACCCAAGAACGATAGACAGCAATGACCCCCAACCTGGTGATAATGACAGCAGCAACGGTGGCATACACCTCAGAAGAGGCAACAGCAGCACTTCAGTCTCGCATTCCAGGACAGCCCAACGGCAGCAACAGAAACGTCCACGCCCTGATCAGGATCAGGCCTGGGGCCTGGTCCTGCCAGGCAGAAGTCCCTCTGGGAAGGGTGGTGGAGGTGGTGGTCCCACGGCGGCGGCGGCGGCAGCAGCAGCAAGAGCAGCAGCAAGAGCAGCAGCAAGAGCAGCAGCAAGAGCAGCAGCAAGAGCAGCAGCCTCTCCTTCCCTTGGGCGATGGTCTCTTCCTCCTGCAGGCCCTGTACCCCGCTTCTCATAGATTAAAATAATAAAGGTACAGTAAACCCTGTCTTTTTTTACATCAGTCCACAATGGTAAGCCTTTGCTCTTCATACTCTCCGCAATGAAATCTTTTAACACAACGTTGAAGCTGAGCCAAGTTTCATTAATGCAGAACATTTTGTTTTTAACCACAATGAGTTGTCAAAAGGTTGATCAGATGTTATGAATTTTATACATGGAAATCACATCTATATGGTCACATATGGACAGCGACACATATATACTGCTGCATAAGATAAAGAAACAAGACAACTATGAAATTGTCCTGTCTGGTTTTCCAACCTTGGAAAACATATGGAGTACTTCCCCCAAAGATAGGAGGGTTAACAGTATTTGAAACAGCCCTAAGCAATGTGATCAGAATGCAGCTAGTTCATCAAAGTTACCTGACCCCCCGCAAAGAATTGCAAACTAAGTCCCCCTCACCAAGAATTCAGGTTGCTAACATCAAAAAAAAAATCTCTAGCACTCATTGATTGATCAGAAGGCGGGGCAGGGGAGAACAAGCGTTCACCAATATGGCCAGATATGCAGAGAACACAGCCTTTGTGTCTTAATAGCTGTGTAAACTTTCAGTAGGATATGGAGGAGACAAATTACACCTTTTGAAATTCCTTGCTGTCCAGAAGTATTAAAAGGGGCAGAAGCCTGTGCATCCGGTCATAGTACAAAAATGACTTTGTGCAGAGGTCGCAAATGATACGACATTGCCAGAAGTTTCTATTTAGACTGTTTTCTTGGCATGCAACATCATCTGCCAAGTGTGAAATATATTTTATTTCTGCAAAGCATACAACAGTGTTTCAATCTGCAAGAAAGACACTATCTTGATACTGAGGTTCTAAATAGAATGAGAAGATTCATACGTAGAATGACTGATCTTTCTGAAATGGAACAAATAATGTTAAAATCACTGAAATGTCACAAAGAAGAATGCTATCTCTTGTGACAGCAAGTGATGTAATTAAATCAATTCTACCACAGAATATTACCTTTGGGACCAATATTTTAACCTCTGGTAAATACTTTCAAATACAGAATAGGTTATTCTGAGTAAACAGTCTAGGACAGTTCCTTTTCAGAAACTAGCAATTACCTACCAGCTATTATCAGACAACTAAGTTGTGTCCTACTTAAACATTTCTCACAAGAGCAGCTCCTTCACTGGTTGTTCAGATATGTTACAACAGCAGTTTATTTATTTATTATTTATTTTATTTATTTATTACATTTGTATACCGCCCCATAGCCAAAGCTGTCTGGGCGGTTTACAACAATTTGGCCCAATTCCACACCTTTTGGCCTGGGGAACCACATTCTGCCATTTTCCAAGACAACAACTAGGGCTGGAGTAGCAACTGAAAGCTAAGGAATCATACCTTAGAAGTAACCAATTAAAGCAAGAGTTCTTCGGGTCCTGTGGCAGCACCACAAAAAGAAAGGATATGGCAAGAGCAATGGAGAAAGGGAGGGACAGACGCCATGACAAACAGTGAGGAAAGGGGCACCATTTATTAAAAAATGGGGCATCCAGGACTATGCCAATTTGACTCATATATCCTGGAAACCCTATAAATGGGATCTGGCAACCTGATAAAAAGGACCGATGCCTCTACCCTCCTAAACAGAAGACTTGGCTTACATCCCACTCCCACTGATATACCCAACTCTGAGCGTACTAAGTTCACTCACCCAACAGGATCAGTGAGGTCAGCAGGGACTTCACTTCAGAGTCAAGCAATACATAGAGACAGAAAGCAGGACTTACTGCAGCTGTAACCTTCCTTGCCAATGAATGTATGGGGCCTGGGGCACACAAGAACAATGGAATATCCCAAATACCTCAGTGAAGGAATGGTGACCCAGCAAGCACCAACATTGCAAGATCTCCCCCCACCCCGCAAATGGCAGGAGAGGAACCACAGCCTGTCTAAACCTCAACTATACTGCTGTCATAAAGACTGAGACCTTTGTGAGATTCAGTTGTTTGCCTCATCCTGATAACTTTCACAAATTATCACATCATGTGTATATCCCAATGCAGACTGATGGGAAGCCCCCACACTAAACCGAATACACACAAAAGCATTGCTAGCTAGTTCTGGAAAGCCTCTCACTCATTCAGGTCCCTTTGGTCCTTTTACTGGTTGGCAGCATATCCCACCATCATGCCTCAAACTCGATGGTGTTATAGGCCCCTTCCAACTCTATTATTCTATGATGGACTTCCTTCAAGTCGATCCCGACTTATGGTGACCCTATGAATAGGGTGCTCATCGTATGGTATTCAGTCCTCCCCAGCTGGCTAGGGCTGCTCAGCTTGCCAAGCCAGCCCCTTCCTTGTCCGCAACTGCCAGCTGGGGGGCAACTATGATATTGTAATTCAAATTGATAAAGTTACATACTCCATGAATTTCATCAGTACACACACTGAGTATTAACAGTAATTCTTTTGAGGAGTGAGGGGACGGATGCCAGTAACACCAAATAGAAGGTTTCATATCTCAAAAGAAAGCTAATAACTAGAGCCTCAGAAACTGTCACATTAGGAATTGGTGAATTAGGAAAGCTGACAGCAACAATACATTCATATAACTAGTTGCCAAAACAAGGAGGGGTTAAAAATAAGGAAACAAAAGAATAATGCAGAAGTAATACAAATGTCCAAGAGGTTATGCTATTTGGTACAGGAACTGTATATAATATTTACTTTAGTGGCAGTCAGAAAAAAAACATTACAAATAGACTACAAACCCAGATTAACAAAACTCGAACAATCCCTCTCCAGGGATATGCACATAATTAAGCTAAAGGAAAGAAAGCTTCGTCAGAATTTGAAAGCAGGAGAATGTGTTCCTTTCATTAAAATATATATATTTACAGAGGGGGGAACATTGACAGCTGTGAACTAAGCTCACCTCATCACAGCTGTATTGATCTATATATAAGGCAGAAAAACTTGCCTCAATACAACAGTACCTGCTGCATTTAAGGAAAACAAAAAGAACAGCCAAACAAGTTCAGGCTACGTAGAACATATGATAACACAGGCTAAAAAAGGTAAAGGTGTCCCCGCACTTATAGTGCGAGTCGTTTCCGACTCTTAGGGTGACGTCTTGCGACGTTTACTAGGCAGACCGTATATATGGGGTGGGATTGCCAGTTCCATCCCCGGCCTTTCTTTACCCCCCAGCATATGCCGAGTACTCATTTTACCGACCACGGATGGATGGAAGGCTGAGTGGACCTCGACCCCTTTTACCGGAGATTCGACTTCCTCCTTCCATTGGAATTGAACTCCAGCCGTGAGCAGAGCTTCAGCTGCGTTACTGCTGCTTACCACTCTGCGCCACGGAGGATCTTAACACAGGCTAGGGTCTACTGAAAACAATGAAAAGAAGATATGCCAGACTATCAACTCTGAAGTGACAGAAATGTTAAGGCCCAGGTATAATCCAGTCCCTAAAGAAATACCTCTTTCAAGCATTAAACACAAATCTTAAATAAGATAAGGAACACAGGAAGCTGCTTTATACAGAGTCAAATCAGGGATCCATCTTCTAGCTCATGTACCAGCTGTCAGCAACTCTCCACGTTTTCAGGCAAGAACCCTTCTGAGCCTTATTTGAACTTGGGACTTTTTGCATGCAAACCATGCAGCCTAGTACTGAGCTACAGTCCTTTTGCTTTGGTAATGCCACAGAAAGTAGAAACCATTATACAGGAGACAACCAAGAAAGAGGGTAAGAAATTCTCAACCACATATACCAGAAAATATTAAAGAGATTTTAAAGCCACACATATTCAGAAAATCCCATGCCATGAATAGCCTTGCA
Source organism: Rhineura floridana (assembly GCF_030035675.1). Taxonomy (NCBI): domain Eukaryota; kingdom Metazoa; phylum Chordata; class Lepidosauria; order Squamata; family Rhineuridae; genus Rhineura; species Rhineura floridana. Next base: position 122,344,866 of record NC_084488.1, read on the forward strand.
GCAAGAAAATATCCATGCTAGGGAAAGAAGCCCTTTCGCTTGTCCGTAGGAGATAGGAAGTGAAGAACCCAAAACTAAATTTCAGAGAGGAAAATAACAGAAGGGTCATAAAATAGTAAGACCCAATGCTATTAAAAAAGAGAGAGAAATAGCTTGCTTCAACAAAGTAACAGTGAGAAACACATAAACTTTAAACCACTTTTAAAGTTCTTAGAATGGCACAAGTATGGCACTTCCAGAAAGATGTCAATTGTGGAATCAAGGCTGCTCAAGCGTACAAGTTTTTTTTTGCAGCATTTGCTTTTTCTTATACTTAATCTAGAAATTAAGTAAGTAAAAACAACCTTTTATAATGTGCAGTCACTCCTAGAATGAAAGGATGTTAGCTACTTTCCAGGGGGAGGCAGTGTGTCACACACGTGATCCTGTTTTCATGGGTGGTCTTTATTTCCACCTCTGCTTCTGTTTGCTCCTCACGTGAGCACCACCTAGCCATTTTGTTTCTGACAGCTCCATTACCAAATGAAAGAAACCTGTTTCCACTGATTGCCACATGCCAAAGGCACACTCAGATCAGAGGAGATATACCATGTGAAGATCTATAGAGAATATGTGGGGGATTACTTGGGAGACTAACCACAGTACATACAATGGGTTTTATAAAAATTAACACAGAGGTCTTACACAAGGCTTTATTCCTCCTGTGCAAGACCTCAGTGTTAAGAAAGAAAGAAAGAAAGAAAGAAAGAAAGAAAGAAAGAAAGAAAGAAAGAAAGAAAGAAAGAAAGAAAGAAAGAAAGAAAGAAAGAAAGAAAGAAAGAAAGAAAGAAAGAAAGAAAGAAAGAAAGAAATGGTGATTGCTCCCCACCCTCCACTCCCCCAAAAACCAATCTTCCACTTTGTCCATTGCGGACCATGACAATTGGCTGGTAGCATTTTCTCTTCCACACTTCCAGCATTTTAAAAAAATAAAGTACATGTGCACAGGTACAGAAGTACCTGCACACATACCCAAAATGAACAACGTAGTGGATGGCAGGAGTCAAGTCACTGAAGGGGTGGGTCAAAACACCCTGCTCAGATATATTCCATCAAGCAGAATCACAATCATCACTGAAAAAAATGAGAAAGTATGGAAGCTAATGTGCCAAATGTGCACGCAGAAAAATTGGATCTGAATGATGAGATCCCCACCTGGAAGCAGCCTAGGCATTAGACAGAAGGATTATATGTTGCTGGTCCCTAGGCAATAAACTCAATATGCATGGCAAGAGAAGCAAGCTCAGGGGGAGGAGGGAGAGGAGTGAAAAATCACATTTTCACAGTAGTAAGGTCTGGCAATTAATTCTTACAAATACAATTTTCTTGTAACAAAGACTCTAGCTGGGGTGGAAAAATATTTTAAATCAAGCAACTAAACAAACCTTCTTCATAGAACACAAGAATTTGTCAGTGTTTGAGAACTTGCAAACTATCATCTTACCTAGAGCTGACGGAACAGAAAGAGAAACTAATATTTAGCTATAAAGAAAGCAAGATTGCAAAGGGGGGATATGTAAAATTACACCACCATGAAGCTGATCACACAACATGATAAAACATGGGTTTGTCACAGCACAGGGAACCTCCATCCCTAATTAGCCCCACCAGGCTTCCCCATTTGGCCCGCACTGCTCGGCACCTGACATCATATATGATGTCAGTTGTGGGGCAGGTAAAGACCTGGCTCAGCCAAAAGAAGGTTTGCTAGCACTGCAGATCAGCTGATTACAACAAACTAGTTTATCATGAGGCCTGAATACAGCCAAAGTTATGGCCCAGCAGCATTTATGAATGGTGGCATAATTCAAAGAATATACCACTAGGCTGGCAGAGCCCTCTGTTGCCCGTACACAACTAGCTAACTCACAACAAAGACACACCTGGGAAATGAATACAGCAAAGCCCACATGTTATGTAGTTACCATGACCGCTGATCAGTCCCTGGTTGGGAGATGTTGTGACTGACTGGAGCAGTCACAAAATCCTATTCCCAAGAAAATACAAAACATTGGTTATAGTTGCATAACCCAAGGGGGTTGGGCAGCATTCATCTGCCAGGAATTCTTCAGGTTTGCCAGAACTCAGCTACTTGCACTGTCACACAGGAGGGGAGGGGGTTCTACCAGCATAGCAGAACACGTCTGTAGATCAAATCCTGGGTGGCTTTTTGTTTTTTTGTCATTTCAAGCAGGTAAATAGGTGGGGGAAAGTGTGTGGGGGGGAAAGCAGCTGATACAGTGTTAGTGTTGCTCCCACCAAAGTTTTCCCAACAACACTATTAGCCGAGAACAAACTCCTTCTGCCCAGTGGAGTTTTCTATATTGCACTGAAGCTTGCGTACTATTTTAGCAATACTCACAGGTCCAACAAAATGTCATGCTTACTGAACAAGAACAGCACAGAAATAATTGATTGTTAGTCAAATCTATGGGTTTGAATGCACTTCACATAAATGCTATCAAAGGGCACATAATTAATAAGGCTGATCTCAGAGCAGACTAAGGAAAGAAAAACATACTAGAAGCTACTGGAGAACTATAGATATGTGATTAATATCCATTCACATTTTAAAAAAACTCCGTTCCCCACTTTAACCAACTGACAACGCAACCCTATACATTTCTCCACAGAAGTAAGTCCCAGGTACTTGGATATAGGGTTCTAATCCAAGGTTTGTTGTGGCTTACACCAAAAACAAATTTAAAAATGTCAAGTGGCAAAAACATTTTTAAAAAACCAGTATATTCACACAAAATCCCTAAAAAGTGGGCTGGAACACATGGCCTAGTTTTTGTTGCATCTGAATGCAGTCATTGGCTTGACTCTAACCCAACACCAAACCATGTACTGTATTGGTTGTACCTCATCAAGTTTTGCGCCTACATGTGCCTCCCATTCTTTAGCACAAACCATAGTTTGCTGGTCCAGTTGTAACACAGCTTGCACTTGAGAGGAACTAACTGCCTAAAGTGGAACACTCAAGGGAAGGGAAGTGTGCACAAGCACAAGACTCACCACCTATGGTTTGACATTCAATGTGAACCAACCCAACATGAGAGAGACAGTCAACTCAAAACAATCATGTACAGCAAACAAAGAATAGATGAGCTACACAAAGTTGCTTATAGGGCAAAAAACGACTCCACTCATACAGCCAGCCAAGCTACACACTGTAAAGAACAGAACATATTTAACATCCTCAAAATTTATTTAACACTTTCCATTATTCTGACTCTTAGTCCATCCTGTTCCTAAGGCTCAGGTTATTAATATGTTTAATATGTTTTTAATAATGTTTTAACCCTTTTTAAGGCTGTTTTTTAAAATGTTTTTAATGCTGTTTTGTTTTAATGTATTTTACGATCTGTATTGATTGATTGATTGATTGCACTTGTATACCGCCCCATAGCCGAAGCTCTCTGGGCGGTTTACAGCAATCAAAAACATTAAAACAAATATACAATTTAAAACACATATTTTAAAAACAATTTAAAAATTTAAAACAATATAAAAACAATTTAAAACACATGCTAAAATGCCTAGGAGAAGAGGAAAGACCTGGCGCCAAAAACATAACAGTGTTGGTGCCAGGCGCATCTCATCAAGTAAATAATTCCATAATTTGGGGGCCACCACTGAGAAGGCCCTCTCCCTTGTTGCCACCCTCCGAGCTTCCCTTGGAGTAGGCACCCGGAGGAGGGCCTTTGATCTTGACCGCAGTGTACGGGTGGGTTCGTATCATGAGAGGCGTTCCATCAGGACGTTTATGACATTTTAAAGTGTTTTAGTGCTTTGTTTGCCGCCCTGGGCTCCTGCTGGGAGGAAGGGCTGGATACAAATTAAATAAATATATAAAATAAAAAATTGTTACAAATTAGAAGTGGGAAGTCTTCCTGTGTTATACAGCATATGACAAGTTAGCCATAGAGCCTGATACAAGAACACAGAGATATAATCTTCCTAGGTATTTATAAATTTATAGCCCATCCTTCAAAATATTTTTACCCAAAACAGCTTACAAATATAACAGGGATGCTGTGTACACATACTTTTGTTCATATATGTACACAACTGTGCTGGCACTCTGGCTCTCTCACTCACACATGTTCAGGTTTCTGTATTTTCATTATGCTCTAGAGTTAAATTAGAGGCAAATGGAAGGAAGACAGGCATACCTCGCTGTTTTGCCATACATTTTAGTTTCATGTAAAGCACCCTACCCCTACCCCAGCTCCACAGCCAACCCCTTCTAGTCTCTTTCAGGAAGTACAAAACTAGTGGCAGCGGCTAGAGCCCCCAAAATCTCACTAATTAATTAGAAGCTATGAATTAATTGCAAGATATCAATTTGGTGCACAGGCAGGAAGTAACCACGCCAGGTATAAATAGTGCAAATTTATATTATTTCAGTTTGAAGGATATGTTGCTCATCTCAAGGTTCATTGGAGTCCAAACTGATTTTCTACACTTGAAAATTGGCAGTGACTATCAAGCCTCTCTTAGTCTCTGGTAATTACATGTTCTGCTTAATAAAAAATCAAGAACGGCTGCGAGCATCGACAGCTGAAGATACTAATTTACACCCCAAACATAAACATGTCTAATTAGACTTCAGTGGGGACTTGCTTCTGAACAAACATGCTTAAACCAGGATGTCAGTATAAGCAATGCCTTCCCTCAAGCATAAGCAAGCTCTGGGACAAAAAAAGGGGCAGAGAACTATATATCAATTTCCACGAAGTATTTTCCAGCATCAGAAACTCCTGCTCATCAGTAACTCGATGCATATATGACAGCCGTATACAGTTACCCACAAACACAGGGGGCAACTACAAGACAAACAGAAGGTTAGGAGGCTGAGTTCACAGTAGTATTTTTCCCCCAGTAAAATAGTACTAAAAGTATTTTGTATCACAGCAGGGCTCACACATCCATAACACTAGCCCACTATTATTCTCCATGGCTCAGAGGATCCTCCTAGCCTAGACGAAGATTTTCCTTCTCCAAATTAAAGCTACAGGCATCCACAGGGCAGTGACCAATAGATCTGACAACTTTTCACCATCACCGCCTTTCTAGAGGGTTCTTGTAAACTGAATTATTTATTTGGAAGGTGCACACTGGTCCAGTCTAACATCCCAGCATACTGACATCAAGAGCACATGAACAATGCTGCAGATTTCATCCAATAAAATTGTGCATGGAGAACTATGATTCCCATCATTACCTTGCCTAACTGTTCAGGATTTGTCCATCATCTGCAATACAATGGCTGCATTTGGATGCAACACCCGTGATAAATTTTAGCAAACGTTTCTGCACATAAAGCTCATGCCACTTCACTCCTCCCTTCGTTTCAGTGGGGGAGCAGCTGGCTTAGGGTTACATCCAAACCAGCAACTCTTGGTTTCTTCCTTCCAAACAAGCTACAAGCACTGGTTCAGGCACAACACTAAACCAGCTGCTCTGTGGCTGACTCCCCACTGGGAAGTTAGAAGAAATGGAACACGAGTGTTCAGGCTGCAAGCACAATTTTTCCAAACCACAGCTAGCAGCCAGCATTAATTCCAAACATGGCCAATGTAAAAGAAAACTAATATTATTTTTAGAAATCATGCAGGCACATATGCATGTCTGAAAATTAACTACAAAATAAAAATGGTGCATGTTTATTTACAAGGAAGATATTGGTTCAGCAAGAATCCAAAACCAAGCACAGAGCCTGCATAACTTGGCTTTGAAAGAGGACCCAGGATTCCCTTCCTACATCTCCATTTTCCATATATAAGCTGCCCTGGGAATTTTATTAACAGACAATACAAAAATATATATCTAGCGTAATAATAAAACTTCCCAAAATTACTTAAGCACATTAGTTTACTTGCAACCCCACATCCCTTTACCCATCTGCTCATCTCCCCAAGTCTCTTTACTTCCAATCATGGGAGCAACTATGGTAATCTGGATTACTGCAATGTGCTCTATGTGGGGCTCCCCTTGGTTCAGAGGCTGCAGCTAGTGCAGAGCGCAACAGGTAGGCTGCTTGTAGGAGCAAATTGACACCAACATGTTTGCAGAAGCTGCACTGGCTTCCAATATGCTACCAGGCTGAGTCCAAGGCTTTGGTACTAACATATAAGGCCTTATCATGATCAAGTTACCTGAGAGCCTGTCTTATCCCTTATACAGTCAGCAGGTCACTGCCTTCTGCAGTGAGATGTAGTGGTCAGGGTCATTCATTGGCGATCACTCGTGGCCGAGTACGATTGTCTTCCAAGATAAGGTCTTTGCTTGGAAGACACCTGTGCGTGAATTTCTTTTATGTGGGGAGATTGGCGCACAACGATCAACACACAATCTTGACAGAAAAAGGCTTTGATCCAATGGCATGGATACCATGACGATTGGAAGTCTTTGATCTGCTGTCAGGGGGGCGACCTGGGAGACAAGGGTTCAAATCCCCACTTGGCCATGAAGCTCGCTGGGTGACCTTGGGCTAGTCACCATCTCTCAGCCTAGCCTACCTCAACTGGTTGTTGTGAGGGTAAAACTGGGAGGGGGCAAACCATGTTTGTATGCCACTATGAGCTCCTTGGAGGAAAGGTAGGATGTAAATGTAATAATAAATAATAAATATCAGAAGCCTGCTCTGGAGTAACTCAAAACAGGGCTTTCAGTGTAGCTGCCCCTGTTCTGTAGAACAGCATCCCTGTGGAGATACAGCCAGCGGTCACTAATAATAATTTAATACAAATCCAAAGATTAAGGTAAATTTAATCAATGATATAAGATAATATTGCTATGACTAGATGTTATTTTGTTTTCGTTATATGCCTTCAAGTCGAGTATGACTTATGGCTACCCTATACAAGCAAAATAATTATTAAAGACAGATCTAACAAAGGATATGCAAAACCCATTATATTAAGGATAATTCCATGTTGAATCTCAAGTGAATAACACGTGTAGTATCTAAGGTTGCAAACATGTGAGAGTGAAACAGTACCTAACGCACTGAAGGTATTAGATTGTTCACACGAAAGGCTATTTACCCAAGGTAAGATATATCATCCATGCCACAAAGAGATTATTCTTAAAAGATATTAACCAAAGGGGGCAAGTTTGTAACTAAATCTGTCAACCTGTTGATGGCACTTTCAATAGCTGCAGGACAAAAAGCAGCACGGTGCCAATAATTTGCAAAAATGTGTGCGCATACGTAACAAACAACTTAGGAAACTAGATTTTGTTTTGAAATTGGAGAAAGTGCAAACTTCCTTTAACAGATCAAGGCTTTAAGCAGCAAAGTTAATAAATAAACTGGAAAAAGTTTCTCTGCTAAACATGAGAGGATATATACTGCAGAGATATTCACACAATGAAGCATGATTAAGCCATGTGGAATTTTTCTGAAACCATCACTGCAGTTCAACAAGCTTGAAGTTTAACACAGCTCAGAACATTCAAGTTATTTATATAGAGGTTCTACATAAAAAAAATCTTTCCCAGGGCAGCTTAGCAAAAAAAATGCAATATACAATAATAGAGCATATATTCGGCCTCTACTCCCACAATTCATTCCCCAAGTAGTTCTTACTCTCCCCCCCCCATCTAGAGTGAGAAGCCACTGCTTAAAGGAAGATGCTTAATTCTGTGTGAAGACATTGGTCCCAATGGTGACCTTTCTAGAGGTGCAAAGGGGGGGGATATCTCTGCAACGGGGGAGGGGGAGTAAATATCTCCCTTGGGTGTGGGGAGGAGGAATGGGAGTCAAAAACTGATGGGGGAGAGGAAAGGTGCTGTACACTACATTGTGGGGGTGCAGGGGGTCCTTTTTATATATATATAGAAGAGACTTACATCATGTGAAGCACACAGAGGGAGAAGAGGAGATAAAGTCTGCAAGTTTAAGGCGTATGATTAGACAGACAGACAGACAGATTTTTTGTTTTAATGGGGGATTTCCCCCCGCCATCTCAGGGAGTCCTTGTGCAAACTGCACCTTTCCCTTTCACACATTTACACACACACACAAATAAGCATGTGAAAGTGGGGGAAGGGCGCTGGGGTGCCCCTCAGAGAAGCCCCCTCCCCCACATGTAGAAGCCCCCTCCCCCACATGTAGAAGCCCCCTCCCCCACATGTAGAAGCCCCCTCCCCCACATGGAGAAGCCCCCTCCCCCACATGGAGAAGCCCCCTCCCCCACATGTAGAAGCCCCCTCCCCCACATGTAGAAGCCCCCTCCCCCACATGTAGAAGCCCCCTCCCCCACATGTAGAAGCCCCCTCCCCCACATGTAGAAGCCCCCTCCCCCACATGTAGAAGCCCCCTCCCCCACATGTAGAAGCCCCCTCCCCCACATGTAGAAGCCCCCTCCCCCACATGTAGAAGCCCCCTCCCCCACATGTAGAAGCCCCCTCCCCCACATGTAGAAGCCCCCTCCCCCACATGTAGAAGCCCCCTCCCCCACATGGAGAAGCCCCCTCCCCCACATGGAGAAGCCCCCTCCCCCACATGTAGAAGCCCCCTCCCCCACATGGAGAAGCCCCCTCCCCCACATGTAGAAGCCCCCTCCCCCACATGGAGAAGCCCCCTCCCCCACATGGAGAAGCCCCCTCCCCCACATGTAGAAGCCCCCTCCCCCACATGTAGAAGCCCCCTCCCCCACATGTAGAAGCCCCCTCCCCCACATGTAGAAGCCCCCTCCCCCACATGTAGAAGCCCCCTCCCCCACATGTAGAAGCCCCCTCCCCCACATGTAGAAGCCCCCTCCCCCACATGTAGAAGCCCCCTCCCCCACATGTAGAAGCCCCCTCCCCCACATGTAGAAGCCCCCTCCCCCACATGTAGAAGCCCCCTCCCCCACATGTAGAAGCCCCCTCCCCCACATGTAGAAGCCCCCTCCCCCACATGGAGAAGCCCCCTCCCCCACATGTAGAAGCCCCCTCCCCCACATGTAGAAGCCCCCTCCCCCACATGTAGAAGCCCCCTCCCCCACATGGAGAAGCCCCCTCCCCCACATGTAGAAGCCCCCTCCCCCACATGGAGAAGCCCCCTCCCCCACATGTAGAAGCCCCCTCCCCCACATGTAGAAGCCCCCTCCCCCACATGTAGAAGCCCCCTCCCCCTCTTTATACTCACAGGAACTTGGCAGCTGTCTTTCTCAGGCCCTTCCATGGCTGAGGCGAGTTAAAGGGATTATAATGATGATAATAATGGAGAATGAGGGGAAGAGAACACAGATGCCTCTCTCTGAGCCCCCTTCCCGTCTCTAACCACCACCAGCAGCAACGAGGGAGGCAGGAAGAGAGGTGGAGTGCGCACACGCGCCCCCACTGACCCGCTCACTCGTTGTTAGGGACTCGCTCTAAGGAGGAGAGGTGGGCGGGGCTTCCCGCGCTGCTCCTTCCCCCGCCCCCTCTTTGTGGCGCGAACGCCGGCGCGAGGGGGCAAACCGTTGCAGAAGAAATGAAGCCGAGCGAGCGAGCGAGGAGGAGGAGCTTATCTCCGCCCTCGGTAGGAGCCAATGGGTTCTGTCGCTCCTCCGGCCCCTCGCTGTTATTGGGCGAGCGCCTCGAGGGGCTGGCGCGAGCGGCTCTGTGAAGCAGGCGGAGTCTCGGGCATACTGGGAGGAGAGACGGGGAAAGCGTTGAAAGCCCCGGATGGAAACGTTATTTGGCAGCCTGATTTAACAGTGGAGTAGACTGGGGAGGGCAGATATGAGAGAACTAGAAAAGGTCCTCAAATGCCAAGATGTATCACTGAACACTAAAGTCAGGATCATTCAGACCATGGTATTCCCGATCTCTATGTATGGATGTGAAAGTTGGACAGTGAAAAAAGTGGATAAGAGAAAAATCAACTCATTTGAAATGTGGTGTTGGAGGAGAGCTTTGCAGGTACCATGGACTGCGGAAAAAAAGACCAATACTTCGGTGTTAGAACAAATTAATCCAGAACTGTCACTAGAAGCTAAAATGATGAAACTGAGGTTGTCATACTTTGGACACGTAATGAGAATACATGATTCACTAGAAAAGACAATAATGCTGGGAAAAACAAGGGAGCAGAAAAAGAGGAAGGCCAAACAAGAGGTGGATTGACTCCATAAAAGAAGCCACAGACCTGAAGTTACAAGATCTGGTGGTTCATGACAGATGCTCTTGGAGGTTACTGATTCATATTGTTGCCATAAATCGTAATCGAATTGAAGGCAAAGTCCCTATGTCCCTCTTCAGCCTCCTATGAGCCAGTCACCCTGAAAGGGGAGAGTGTTAACCCAGGGAGAAGAGGTACAATGAGTGCCAATGGCAAGCAAGACTTTGTTAGTTCCTGTTTCAGAATGCCAAGCCAAGTTGTTGAGAGGAAGAATTCTGTAATTGCAGGAGAAGAGACAGTGAATCCTGATGATAGCATCCCATCTACATCATCAAGCAGTTTGGTAGCAGGAGGAGATGCACGTGTAGATGCTGAATGTTATTGCCTAAAAAAAAGAAAGAAAGCTGAAAGTCCAGAGATTGAGGTGACTCACCCGAAGACCCAGACAGGACTCTAAAAATCCAGAGTATCAGGGTGAAAACCGGAGACCTCGTGACCCTACTCCCCACACAGGTGCATCTGGCAACTTCACTATACAATTTTTGGAGAATGCTGAAGATGCACCTGTTTATCCTGGCTCTTGATATCTGATATATATATATATATTTAGGACCCACCCTATTTGTGTGTGTGTGTGTGCTGTTGTGATTGTTTTTAACCGTTTTTAGTGATGTATTTTAAAACTGTTGTAACCTGCCCAGGGACCTTTTGGATGAATGGTGGGCAATAAATCTAAAGAAAAAGTTAATTCAATGAATACATGAATAAAATAAGTCATTAACCAGCATAATCAAATATCAAATCAGCCACATTTTAAAATCAGGGAAGTCAAAGCCCCTCTCCAGCCACAATATGGGCATACATTTCCAAGGGCTCTATGTGCTCTGTAGCACACCAAAAATAATAAATATATTTACTTATATACAAATATTTTTATACCATGCCTTCCACCAAAATTAGACCCTCTGGCCATTAAACAATAAAACATTATTAAAAACAATTTTCAAAGAACAAAACAAAAGCAACAGCACGAACTTAAGCAGCAGCAGGCAAAGGATTAAAAAAATGAGCAGTGAGCTAGAAAACACACATTCAGATAAGTTCATTCAGAAAATGTATGTTCAAATAAGATCATTTTAACAGGCTGCTTGAACACCCACAGTGAGGTAAATGAGTTTCATTATCTGCCCATTGGGGCTGGTAGGGTGGAAAGCAGGGAGACCAAAAGTAGGTGAATCTGGAATGAATGACAGGCAGAGGCACTCCTTGACTCATTCAAAGTACGATGGTAAACAGGTGGGGACTGGCTTAGGGCAGAATGAGGCAGAATTTGCCCCAATGGACCAGCTTTCACTGTTATCTGAGTGCAGCTAACATGATGGCCCAGGTTGAAAATTAATATGTAACACATAACCAGTTTTGCTACGCTAAGCCACATTTGGAATGGAAATGGACTGCCTTCTAAGTTCTTTTGAGGTAGACCACCACCTCTGCATCAATCAGCTTTTGTGGGCTGTTAACTGGCAGCAATCTGCCTGACAAATGAATGGTCCACTAGCCACTATTAAAAACCTTTCACAGAAGAGAGCTCCAATAACTTAACATTATTTCTGTTAAATATACCATGAAACTTATGAATGTGTAGTGAAGCCATCATGGACAGAGAGCAGATAGTGGTCTCCTGATCAACTACCTAGTGCAGGGATATTTATTTATTTATTTATTTATTAAATTTATATCCCGCCCTTCCTCCTAGAAGGAGCCCAGGGCGGCAAACAAAAACATTAAAAATACTCTGAAACATTTTAGAAACAAGACTTTAAAACGTATGAGCCAATAATCATGAAAGGGGAATGTGTTAGCCGCTGAGAAGAGTCTTTTGAGTTGCTTCCTTGTCCTTTCTTGCTGATTGGAGCCAATCAGAGTGAAAGGAGTTTGTTAGTTCCTACTTCAAAAAGCCAAGTTGTGGAGAGTGAGAATTATGTAATTGCGGAAGAAGAGACAGTGAATCCTGATGACAGCATCCCATCTACATCATCAAGCAGTTTGGTAGTGGCAAGAGATAAACATGTTGACACGAAATCCAGTAATGCAAGCAATATCTCTGAGAGCGAGAAAGGCCGTCAAATGGTGATAGTGATAGAGAGGCAGAAAGCAGCATTCAAGACCGGCCAGATTATTCTGTAGTCATAGAAGGTTGTATCATCTTCAAAGGCCGTGTGGCTGTGAGGGGGCGTGGCTGTGACTATCACAAAGGGACCCTGCACTTCTGAGTTTGTCACTACACTACGGGCACCACGTTGCCTGCCCCTGGTTTCTAGTGCTTGCTGGTTGCCAGGCCTCTAGGAGAGAACAGTGGACTAGGTGTGCATCAGTCTGACCCACCTGTGCATTTATTATGTCTTTAAGCGAGAGTGAGGGCTCAGGATCACTTCCCACAGATCACTTAAGGAAATCCTGAGCATGCAGTCTTCTTTTGTACATTTAAAATACTGGCAAACCCCAAGGAATTCGAGAAGTAGAGAGTGGGGTGGCGGTGGAACTGACAAAGCACACTTGAAGTCAGCCAGGCTCTGATGTAGCACACATTCCAGCGCCAACCAATGCTAATATAATACCTCAACTTGCCTGTTATGCAAGCCTTGGTTGCTCCCGGCAGGATGTTGGCAACAGCCTATTTTAAATCTTCCCACATGACAACGTCTCTAATGCTCCACAAAGGGAAAATAAAAGTGATCTGTTCAGATTCGGCATCGATGATGCATTCACAAAGAGCTGCTGGATTTGATTCAAATTGGTTTGACAGAGGTTCGTTGAGGAAAACTCAGGCAGCCACTTATGGATTTTCCTGCTGAGGAAGTGTTTGAAGGACTTCATTTTGCCACTCTGCCACCTCCCCCACTTCTTAGACACAAATTGGCCCACAGTTTTTGAAAGGTAGCATTTGTAGCAAAGCTCTCTGGTGGCGACTCTATCATTACTGCAAAATCAGTCGCTTTAAAACCTGCCAGCCAGGCTGGAACAGGTTGTTCTTTACAGTATGGGCTAGATTTAAAAATAAAAGAGAAATGTGTGTGTGTTTAATGATCTGACATGCAGGGGGAGGGGCTAGGAGCCAGTGAGAAACAGACAATTTTGCTGCATGGTGAAACCACATTTAAAGGGGGAGTTTGATGAAGCCAGCCCATATTGTCTGATCTGGCCGCTGCAATCCATATTCCCCCCCCCCTTCAGTTGTAATTCTACTTTTTAGCAAGATGCAGCAGTGGTGCATCTTTAACAGAGAGATGTCATTTGGGAAGCAATATTCCACCCCCTTCTTTTCAAAACCAGCAATATTCTGGGTGCTATAATACAGAACCGGAGACCCTCAGGGCCAGGGACTGAATGTGGCCCTCCAGATCTCTCTATCTGGCCCCTGGGGCTCTTCCCAGGCCACACCTTCCTTCCAAGCCACACCTCCTCTCCCCAGGCTACGTTCCTCATTGGCTCTGATTCACGTTCTCAAGTGCTTTTGCCTGGCTACGTCCTTGAGTGGTGGCAATGCTCAGTGGTAGCACCACCAACAAGGCCTCCCCAGCTGATCACAGGTCCTCAGATGGCCGATCCTGGGGGGAATCGCTCCTTTAGGTACTTAGATCCCAAGCCATCTAGGCCTCTGTACACTAGTAATACCTTGAAAGGAGCCTGGTAGTTCACTGGCAGCCAGTGCAGCACTTGTAGGACCAGTGATAGATGGTTGCATTGGGCTGCCCCACTTACCAGCCTAGCAGCTGCATTCTACACTAACGCCAGCCTCCAGACTGTCTTCAAGGGCAGCCCCACATACTGTGTATTACAATAGCCCAGACAGGAAGTCACCAGAGCATGGACAACTGAGGCCAGGCTATCCCAGTCCAGGCACAGCCATAGCTGGTGAATCAGCCTCAGCTGGGCATAAGTTCTCCTAGACACATGAGCCACTTGGGACTCTAGCGACAGACTGAAATCCAGGAGTACCCCCAGACTACAAACCTGTTCCTCTTGCCTCTTGCTTGCCTAGGTGGAGAATGGAGAAGGATGTCTGTGTGTGTTGTGGTTGCGCATAGGAAATGGCTGGAATGTATCCTGTGCACAAGTAAGAGTCCCATCTGTTGCTCTATCCACTTTTTGCATCTGACCACCACCACCACTGGCGGGCAGCCCCTGGAAGGTTGCCCATGAGGGAATATGGCCCTTGAGCTGTTCCCCATCCATTTTAATATGTGGATTGTTACACAGCTGCAGTAAGGTTCTATGCCAGGGTGGAGACCCCGTAGCCCTCCAGACATTGTTGGACTACACCTCCCATCATCTCTGGCCTTTGGTCATGCTTGCTAGGGCTGATGGGAGTTGTAGTTCAGCAACATCTGGAGGGCCAAAGGTTCCCTCCATCTGGAATAGACACATTCCTAGAGGATGCATCAACCAACAACCATTAGCCAGGGTAACTGCTTTGAACTTCCGTGTTCAGAGGCAGTGTATCTGTGAATTACAGGTACCACCCTCACACCCTGCTCGTGGGCTTCCTGGAGGTATTTGGCTGGCCACTGCTGAATACCAGATGCTTGTCTAGACAGATAAACCTCTGCTCTGATCTCACAGGGTGGGCTCTTCCTGCTTCCCTGGGTTATTTTCCACCAAGTCTCCGCAAGGACTTTCTGAATTTGCACATGAGATAACTACTTATAAATATAGCAGTGACCTGGCTGTTAGCTCTTGAGAAAAATGCAAGACAGTGGGGAAGGAAAGTTTTAATCCCACCCCTGGGGAGAGGCAGCTGTTGCCTTCGTGGGCAGAGCCTTCCTTTTGGGATTCACTATGACATACCTCTTGGGGAAGGGGGAAGGCTGGGCCAGAGCTTGGAAGTAACTAGTTACAAGCAACGACTTACTTGTAATTCATTACTTTTTTGAATAACGAGTGGGTAATTCCTTTACATTTTGATTGTAATTGAACTAGGAGTAATTTTACTACTTTTGTGGAGTAATTGTAACATTTCCAGAATTACTTTTGGGCATTACTTGGGGGGGAGCAGGGGAAGTCTTCTGCTCCTCTGATTTGTGGATGAAAATCATGTGCCTCAAACTGGGCTTCTGTGCAGTGTCGCTCTTTCCTCATGCTCTGTGGATGGGCAGGAGGTGACGAGGGAGGAGGCGGAGAGTGAGACGGGGTGGAGTGGAGAAAAC
This sequence comes from Rhineura floridana, assembly GCF_030035675.1. Taxonomy (NCBI): domain Eukaryota; kingdom Metazoa; phylum Chordata; class Lepidosauria; order Squamata; family Rhineuridae; genus Rhineura; species Rhineura floridana. Next base: position 122,360,214 of record NC_084488.1, read on the forward strand.
AATTATTTAAAAAAATGGATAGTGGTGGTGAATAATGGAGTGGAGGGGGAAAGGATCTGGAGGTCAAGAACATGGATAAAGGAGAAGGAGGCAGCAGCAGAATGGAGATAAAGAACTGTGGAGATGAAAGATGACAACGTTTGTGTGTGAATACTGTGTTTGCACTTGGCACACAAAGTGGCCTCCACCACCCTCTCTGGCTACTGTGCTGCATTTGCAGTATTTTAACTTTTTTGCATCTCAGGGGAAAATGTTTGCTTGAGTGAGAGTCCCTTAGTTGGTGGCAGGGCAGGGTCTGGGAGGTGGTTAAGTGAGAGAGATTATGCTTGCTGGCTGAGTGGGGGGGGGTTGCACTTGGTTTGATGTGCAAAGATCTGCGTAGTGGCCTCAGCCTGCCTCCCCACCACCCTTACCAGTGGAGAGACCACCATTGCTATCTTATGAATAAAAATGATTATTCCACTACCTCTGCATGTGTGTTTTTATTTTTAATGTTGTTTTAGGCTACTTAGATGTGCAGCAGCCAAGGCCAGCACCTTGTAGACGTTTTTTTAAAGTAACTGAAATGTAACTGTAGTGATTACTTTGGAGGAAAAGCAAAGTAATCAGTTACTTTCAGAGCAATTGTAATTGTAGCAGTAATTACTACTTTTTGGGTCATGTAACTGTAACTGTAATTTATTACTTTTTAAAGCTCTGGGCTTTTAAAGCTTTTTCCAAGCTCTGGGCTGAGCCTTGGGTTTAGTCAGATGGGCAGGTCAGGGTAGGTGCTTCAGGCAAGTCTTTCCCCCAACTCGCATATGCAAGTAGTAAACCAGGAGGTGGGAGCGGCATGTTTTATAGGTTGTTATTATTATTTATTATCATTATTTAGGCAATTTATATCCAACCCTTCTTCCTTAAGGAGCCAAGGACAGCAAACACAACAACACAGGATTTTTATAAAAAAAAGCAATCTAAAAACAATTACAAACATTCTAAAAACAGTTACAGATAAAAATGTTCTTCTTTCCAGTAGTATCCAGATTCAGCCATCATCAGATGCCTGAGTAAACCGAAATGCTTTTAAATTCCTCCTGGAAGTCAATAATGAGGGAGACAGACACACCTCACTGGGGAGGGCATTCCACAAACAGGGGGGGGGGCAACACTGAAAAGGCCCTAGTATAGGAAGTGGAAATCAGGTGTATGATAGAAATCAATGTGATTTGGGGATAGGATCATGTTATAACTGCGGGTGCCTCCAGATATGCTATTTTACAGGAGGGATTCAAGCACACACCAGAAATTTAGGTTTGCGCAATTAAAGTAGATTACAGCTGTAGGGCAACAAACCTACTTTAAAACAACCAACAGACTTTTGGCAGCTAAGAAAGTGGTGAGGAAATGCATTGAAAAGGGCAGAATCAACTGGTAGTGGTCTGCAATGCAGGGTGGGGCTGCGCTGCCTACTTGGCTTCCCAACTCTGGAGTGGCTGCTGGTTACCAAGCATGGAAGGAGGAAGGGCAAGGTGGTAGGAGGGGTCAGTGCAGGTGCAGAGCCACTCTGATGCTCCTGCCACTTCAGCTGCATCAACCTTCCCACCATCTTGCCCCTCCCCCCATTGTTGGCTGGTGGCTCCATATCAGTGGGGCAGTGGAATCCGCTCTGGGGTTTTGTCTTAACTTTCAGAACATTGGACAGCTCCTTGAAAGTTTGGACTAAAACATGGAGTGGATTCCATTGCCCCACTGACATGGAGCCACCAATTGCCACTGCCTCTCCCTCTCCATCATTAGCAATGACCCTGGTGTTGGGAAGCTCAGTATGCAGCACAGCCCCACCCCCGCCCTTCCCTGCTAGCTGCTACTGGGATGAACAAATGATGATGAATGAATACTGAATGAACAGGTTGTTGGGGTGAGTCATTCACTTGTTTAAAATGTTTGTAGGATATCTTTCAGCTAGGTCTTCCAAGGTGGCTTAAAAAAAATAGCATTTCCCCCCCCCAAAAAAAACCTGTAAGAAGTCAAAGACCTCGTCTTAACAATATTATGTAAAAACTACTCAACCAGAGCCATTTACTTATGTTTGTTCAATAATCAGCTAGCATTCACAGATGGCTGTTGCACAGATTTGTTTACTTGGCCATTAACCAATGGAAATTGAATATTACCACATTAGTCATGCAATTAATTTTAATTTCTGCATCTAGATCTAGATGGGGCATGGGGGGGGGTTAGTACTTGTAAAAAAATGAGACATTTGCAAAGCTTATTCTATTCAATTGTCCATCTATCTTATACCTTGATCATGCTGAGGGGAAGGTACTCAGTCTAGAGGGGAGTGGGAAACAGACAAGTCAGAAAATTGCATAAAAGTGGCAGATGCCCAGAGCATCTCTGGAAATACTAGCCAAGCCCATCAAGCAGAGGCTGGGCTGGTGATGGTGCCCATTTATTTAAAAGCATTTATAAACCACCTAATACTTTAAAATCTCTAATGCAAAAGAAATACAAATAATAATAATAGATAAAACAGTATCATAAAAACAGATACAAACAGAAATTCAGTAATATGTACCCACCCACAGAAAAAGCCAATGAACTCATGACAATAAGGACACACGCATTAGCATTACAATATAGCTGGGGTGCTACCACTAAACAGGCCTTGTCCCCAGTAGTCACCCCCTGGACCTTGCGAAGAGGCATCAAGAGAAGAGGCTTAGAAGGGGGGGAAACTCAGACATGGGCACCATATGCGACCCACCAGGCCTCTCTATCTTCTCCGACTCTCCCCAGGATATACCTTTCCCCAGCCCTCCCCCACTTCCTCCTTGAGAACTTTTGCCTGACTGAAATATGTAGTGGTGCAGTGGCAAATTCAGAAGTGCAGGATCCCTTCATGATAGTCATGCCAAGCCCTCTCACAGCCATGCCCCTTTCTAAGATCAAGCTCCCTTCTAAGATTATACAATAAAATGAGCTTTCAGTCTCTTTGCTTGGAGTACTTTCTCTTACTGATGTATTGAAATGATCAATGCAGATCTCCAGCTAGATCCACTATTTTCTGTGCAAAGCTAGAAGGCAAGGAACTTCCTTTGCTGAATTTCCCTTCTTGATTGTCGTACTAAGACTCTGAGTAATTGCATTTGGGCAGGGCTTATGAGTTTTAGGAGGAAACTTAAGCATTGAAATTCCTGATCCTAACTTCTGGTATTGGCTGCACTACCATCTCTCAGGCATATTCATTTGCATTTTACCGTACAACGAAAGATACACATATATAGATCATCATTAAAAGCTGAAACCTCATCAGACACATACACCCCACTCTCCCTACCCCCTCTTGAACATATATTTTTTCTCTTTCGCTCTTCCTCCCCTCCTCCTCCTGGCTTTGGACATGAGCAAAACTACACATCTTCCCCCTGCCCCCGCTTTTTGCTGCTGGATTGAGAATAAGAGCCTTGTTAAAAAAAAAAACAAATTAGAGGCCATGCAGCAGAGAGAGTGTAGACCCCTTTCAACCCAAGTTCTCCCCACCCCTACCTCCTTTTCCACTTCCCCTTGCTTGCTTGTTTGCTTGTCCTCTGTAGTCATCCCCACAGGGCATGTTTAGCCCGGAGAAGAGAAGACTGAGGGGAGATATGATAGCACTCTTCAAGTACTTGAAAGGTTGCCACACAGAGGAGGACCTGAATCTCCCCAACATTCAGCTTCATTGGATGACCCGACTGGGTTCTGCTGTTATGAAAGAGGGAGAATTACTGGAATGCATTCAGAGGAGGGCAACAAAGATGATCAGGGGACTGGAAACAAAACCCTATGAGGACAGAGTGAAAGAACTGGGCATGTTTAGCCTGGAGAAGAGAAGACTGAGGGAGATACAATAGCACTCTTCAAGTACATGAAAGGTTGTCACATAGAGGAGGGCCAGGATCTCTTCTCGATCGTCCCAGAGTGCAGGACCCAGAATAATGGGCTTAAGTTGCAGGAAGCCAGATTTCGGCTGAACATCAGGAAAAACTTCCTAACTGTTAGAGCAATACGACAATGGAACTGATTACCAAGGGAGGTGGTGGGCTCTCCGACACTGGAGGCATTCAAGAAGCAGCTGGACAGCCACCTGTCGGGTATGCTTTAAGTTGGATTCCTGCATTGAGCAGGGGTTTGGACTCAATGGTGTCCCTAGGAGCCAATCAACGTGAAAGGGGGAGCATGTTAGCTACTGAGAAGAGTCTTCTCAGTGACTGACTCACCTTTCATTCTGATTGGCTCCAATCAGCAGGAAAGGGTGCTGGAGACATAGGGATCTGCTGGGACTTTGCTCCCTCAAAAGTAAGGGGTCTAAGACACACACACACACACACCCTGGACCCTGGACGACTACACCCCTGGGAATATGTCCCTGAACTCTGATAGTGCTTATTGCTTGCCTCCATTCTCTAGGATGGAGAGTTATGTAGGGGGAGTGTAGACACTCCTGACTTTTGTGTGCCTGGAATATAACCTATTGCACAAGGTAAAAGTATTATCCATTGCTCCATTCACTTTTGCTTGTAATAGCTGGTGTTGCCCCGGTCCCATCCACCACTGACAGGAGGCCCCCAGAAGATTGCCCTGTAGGAAAAGCGGCTCTCAGGCCTCTTGTAAGGTCTAGAGCAGGTGTTCTAAACCTGCGGACCTGTGGATGGGCTTCATGCAGTCCATGAACTGCACATAAACAAAAAATGAATCTCCAATACAATAAAATTAATTCTCTGCAAACTTTTGTGTTTATGTGCCATTTTCTGGGGAAAGGGTCCATAGCTTTCAATAGATTCCATGACCCAAAAAAGACTGAAAACCACTGGTCTAGAGGACAGTGATCCTCCAGGTTCCCCCTGGTTCAAAACCATTTTTAGAGCACTTGAATTGGGCTATGGCTATGAGAGGCTGGCTCTCAGGGTGCAAGGAATTGTGGTTATCTGGAGGACCATTCAGAGTGCAAGTCGGGTTTCACATGCTGAAGTGATGCAGTCCAGGAACAGGTTTCCACCGCAGTGAGCACTAGGCCACACACCCGTGGGGTTTGCACTGGAGAGGGATGTGTTGTTGCTAGCTGGGAACACACTCAGGCCGCAGCGGTGTCAAAACATTGGCTCAGAAGTGATGATTTTAGCACATCAACATTTTTTTCACCCCTCCCCTCCAAAATATGTGTTTTGAGCATTTAGAGAACCAGGTCTTTGCTGTTTTATTTTATCTGTGTGGTTTTTTTCCTTCCACCACTTCAAAAAGCAAATTAATCATCATCATATACTGTAGCATGAATGCAGCAGAAGTGATGAGAAATAAATAATCAGGATTCAGGACGGAGAAACAGGGTGCTGGGGCCAGAACACTTGCTGATGTAATCTGTGTTCTAAACCTAATGATCACCTGGAAGAGTCTCAACAAAGCCCGCTGAACGCAATTACTTTGCATATACTCTGTGCCAACTCCTTCTCCTCTTCCATCATCACCTTTGTTCTTTGCATTGCATACCACGCTCATGTTTCCAGGGAAATGCTTTTATGCGCTTTAAGCAATGCCCGCACCTCTTTCCCCCCCCTTATTAAAAAAAAATGTGCTATTGGATGAGAAAAGAAAATAGCCTTTGGTAATATAAAAAATGAGGGCTTCTTGTGTTTCCAGTTAAATGTGGGGCCTCTTGAAAACATTTGTGTGTGAAATCCGCATAGGGGAAAAAATCTAGTGGCATTTGTTTGGGATTTGGCCTATTCCTCCCCCCTCTCCAAAAAATAAATATGTGTGAGTGCCATTGCATGGTGCAAAACTATGGCTTAATATAGCCCTATTCGAATATTGGCCCACATCTGACTGTAAGGCCTGTACCAAATGCTAGCCTGGGACCCTTCAGATGCTGTTGGCCAATGGTCAAGAGATGAGGGAAGCTATAGTTCAGCAGGAGGGCCATGGATTAGCCAACACAGCCCTAAGGGAACTCAGCCAAAGAAGTCATTCAGATTAGAGAAAGCATTTCTTGGTGTAAGGTGCTAGACATCCACAAAAATATTCTTCCATTGTCAGGAGTTGGGAAGGGTAGAATCATGATGTGTCTGGGGGAGACTGCTCCCATCCAGGCAGGCCTATGGCTCCCCCTAATCTCTGAGAAGGTCTTTATTCGTGTAGGATAAGGCTATCAATGGCCACCCATCATGATGGTTATGCTCTCCCTCCACGATCAGAGGCATCTGATAAACACCAGTTTCTTGGAAAACGCAGGAGGGGAGAAAGCCCTTGTGCTCAGGTCCTGCTTGCAGGCTTGCCATAGCCATTGGCCACTGTGAGAACAGGATGTTGGACTAGATGGGCTACTGGCCTGCTTCAGCAGGGATCTTCCTATGTTCTTAAAGGTCAGAGTGAGACTTTGTCTGGGCAATACCATCCTCAGCTGTGGCTGCCTAAGCCACCATGTCAGGACCTACCAGTTCTCAAAGCCTTAGGCAGATGGGACCTCCAAAGAGGAAGGGGGATGCCCTTTGACCCACATACATATTGGGACTAGGGGGTGGGAACTATGTGACAGGTGCTTCTGTTGCACACTCCTCTTGGACCCTGCTGGATCTTCCAGCCGTCCTTGGGAGAACTACATCTTCCACAGTTCCTGAAGCTTTGAACCACAGCTTGCTGTTTCCCAGAGCATCAGGGCAATGGAGAAGGAGGGAGAGAAGGGTAAAACCTCCCACCTCTTGTCACATGCCTCTTGTCGCTGCCACTTGACAGTTAGGACAGGGGGATTGTCGTTTGGTGGGAAGTTTGGGGAATAGGAAGGGCTTCTAGTGAGGGGGAAGTCGGGGATTCTTCTCCAGCTCAGATTTTGATCAAAGGCAGAGAAGAATTCAGGGGCTTGAGAAACTCTGCCTCTCCTCTGAGGCAGGCCATGATAAGCCGTTCAAATTAACAATCACCTCCTGGATCCCAAGGATGGTGGTAAAACAAGTCAGAAGCCGCCAGTAAAAGATGGAGTGCCCACCTGGCAACACAGGACCAAACTCTGATCCTGAGGGGAAGACTGACTTAAGTGCTTCCAGGATCAGGTCCTCCATTGATGTACATAATTGATGACTGGCTGTGGCTAGTGCAACATGTTTTCTGCCCAACTCCCTATTTTACATCTAAGCTACCTTTCCGCCTTTTATTTTGGCAGTTGTCTCCAAGACCCTGACTTCAGTGCTAGGTTTCCATCCTAGCTGGCCAGCTATCCTATTTCTCTTGCCACCCCATGACCAATATATTTATTTATTTATTTATTACATTTATATACCGCCCTATAGCTGAAGCTCTCTGGGCAGTTTACAGCAGTTAAAGGACTGGCCAAGTCCAGAGTGGCCGAAATGCGTTGGGCTTCTTTTCTCTTTTAATAAACTGATTTGGATTTCTTAATCAAGTAATTCTCCTTTTTTGGCATCTTGGAGTCCCCCCCTCCTTCCTCCTCCTGTGGTTTTGGATGCCATCCACTTTTGCTGTTTACAGCAATTAAAAACAATAAAAACAAATATAAAAATATTAAAACAAAAAAAACCCACAAAAAACAATTTAAAAACACAATTTAATTTTTTTTAAAAAAAAACACATGCTAAAATGCCTGTGAGAAGAGGAAAGTCTTGACCTGGCACCAAAAAGATAACAGTATTGGCGCCAGGTGCACCTTGTCAAGAACATCATTCCATAATTTGGAGGCCACCACTGAGAAGGCCCTCTTCCTTGTCACCAGACTCCCAGCTTCCCTCGGAGTAGGCACCCGGAGGAGGGCCTTAGATGTTGAGCATAGTGTATGGGTGGGTTCATATCGGGAGAGGCGTTCCATCAGGTATTGTGGTCCCAAGCCGGGTAAGGCTTTATAGGTTAAAACCAGCACCTTGAATCAAGCTCGGAAACATACAGGCAGCCAATGCAAGCGGGCCAGAATCGGTTTTATATGTTCAAACCGTCTGGTCCCTGTTACCAATCTGGCCGCTGCATTTTGCACAAGCTGCAGCTTCCGAACCATCTTCAAAGGCAGCCCCACATAGAGCGCATTGCAGTAATGTAGCTTGGAGGTTACCAGAGCATGGACAACTGAAGCCAGGTTATCCCTGTCCAGATAGGGGCAGATAACAAAAGCAAGAAGAGCCTGGCTGGTCCAGCATCCTGTTCTCAAAGTGGCCAACCAGATGCCCCAACAGGAAGCCCGCAAGCAGGACCTGTGTGCAACAGCTGTCTCCCCACTTGTGATTCCCAGCAGCCAGTATTCAGAGGCATGCCACATCTAATATTATTTGGAGGTAATAATGGTCATCATGACTATTAACCTTGAATTCCTCTAAATCCTCCATGAATTTCTCTAAATCTCGTTTAAAGCTTCTCAAGTTGGTGTCTGTAACTACATCTTGTGGGAGACACTCCATGCCCATCAACCACTGTGTTTCTGAAATGGAATGCCCAGCATGGGGAAAGGACCACAGCTCAGTGGTAGAGTGTCTCCTTTGCATATAGAAGCTCCCAGGTTAAATCCCTGGCATTTGCAGATAGGGCTAGGAATAGTCCCAGTCTGAAACCCTGGAGAGTCATGTTGGAAGTGGGGCAAGAACAACTCCTGTTTTGTTCTTTTCTTTATGTTCCAGAAGGGAGATAGGGTCTTCCAGATGGCTAGACTTGACTACCTTTACCTGTGATGCTCTGACTGACTTCCTTCCGTTGCTAGACTGATATGCTTAGGGAAGTTTATCTGCCCCTCCTCCTTCCGCCCTTCCCTTCCTCTCTTCTTTGACTGTCTGAGAGAGAGGAGACACCTTTGTCTCTGCTCTGTCCCTCCTGAGCCATGAGGGCAACTCCCAAGCCTGGGCGTTGCGCCTCCAACTTAGTTGGTTAGAACTAGGTATGCCTTTCTATCTATGTATTTCTATAAATAAAAATGGAGAAGGAAGGAAAGGAAATGGACTGCCTTCAAGTCGATCCTGACTTATGGCAACCCTATGAATAGGGTATTCATGGTAAGCAGTATTCAGAGGGGGTTGCCATTGCCTTCCTCTGAGGCTGAGAGGCAGTGACTGGCCCAAGGTCACCCAGTGAGCCTCATGGCTGTGTGGGGATTCAAACCCTGGTCTCCCAGGTCGTAGTCCAACACGTTAACCCAGACTTTCCCAACCAGTGTGCCTCCAGATGTTGTTGGACCACAGCTCCCATCTTTCCTGACCATTGGCAATGCTGGCTGAGGCTGATGGGAGTTGTGGTCCAACAACATCTGGAAGCACACTGGTTGGGAAAGGCTGCCTTAACCACTACACCACACTGGCTCTCTATAAATAAAAATAGCTTTTCTTATTTTACTAAGTCTTAAGTCTCAGTGATCTCAATGCAGGGTAAAAGCCTGCTACTTAGATAAATGCACACACTGGCACACACGCATCTCAGACTGTTGACAATCTCTGCTAATATCTATACAAATTTACGCAACAAGTCACTGCCAGTGTGAACAATACTGAGCCGGATGATCTGACTCAGAATACATCAGCTGCCTATGTTCCTGTGTACTTAATGCTTCCACTAGCACTAAAAGATCCATGCATTCAGTGCTACTAGAACTTTTAAACTAGAACTTTTAAAAGCTTCCAAGCTAAGGGGAAAAGAGAGGACATAAAGACCCCCCAAAGATTCAAACCAGAAAGAATGATGGCTGACTATAGCTATCAACTGAGTGTGGGGGATTAGCTGCATGAGGGTACCCTATCACAGTTTTTCCTGCATCACTCAAGCTACCGTCTATGCTCTGTAGCAGATGTTGAACAGTATTTCAACAACATCTGCTCACTGGTAGATGTTGAACAGTATTTCATCCTGTCAAATGACAGGGCCGGGGAAAGGATATTTAACAGGGTTGCATGGAATATATTTAAACAGCATTTAAATTTCTTTAGCCCTACACGGCATACTACATGAGCTTATTTTGCCCTCAAAGTAGTTTGAACCCTGGCTTATTTTAGCTATCTGCCAGAACGACTGACAAGAGACAGGGAGAAGTGAAAAGTTCCATGCGCGCAAGTCATCAAAGGATTGTCACACAAATGGTGATGAGGTGTTGCACGCTGACCCCGCTTTCAGTCAACTACACTACCAAACGGGAAGAAGCCCTAGTAACTGCACAAGATAGCAAAGGAATATTCCAGGAATGCTCTGACCCACTTTGATTAGCATCAGTCCCTCTGATAACCAACTCAGGTGGTAAGTTGTGAAGGAGAGGGATTGTTTGATATTATAATATACTGTTTTGTATTAGCTAGAAATATAAATAGGGTATACAGGTTTGGGCAGCACCTTGGACAGCTCTTTGAAAGTTCAGACTAAAACCCTTATCCCAGCTTGCATCTGTGTTGGAATTGCTTTTTAATGTGTGGTTTTTTTTTCAATTAATTTTTATTCAAATTTTCAAAACCAAAACAATACAAAAAGAAAAAACACAAATCAATAACTAATACAATAAAAAAAGAAAAAATATATTAAAATATTGACTTCCGATTTGTCGTAGTTCAGCTATAAGTCTATAATATATAACAAGCCTGTCTCTTAATAGATTATAAAATCACCTTCCTCCAGCGGTTATCTTCATTGGTATCAAATCTCATTAACATCATATCATTTTATTCTTCCACAAAAAGTCAAAGAGAAGTTTCCAATCCTTGAGATATATGTCCATCAATTTTTTTCTAGATAAACATGTCAATTAATCCAACTCATCAAGTCTATTAAGTCCAGTAATTTCAAATCGCTCTTCTTCCATTATCCGTGTTGGTTCCATCTTCCATCTTCCATCTTTACACACCCAATAATCTTGCTGTGATAGTCATATAATAAGAGTCTGATAGGAATTTCCTTTATCACAGATATTTCCTTGCCATCAATTCCGAACATATCACTGAAGTATTGTTGCAAAGCCGCATCTCTGTTCCTCTTTTTTACAGAATACACTAGCACATCTCTTGAAGATTTTTCCATTGACACAAAACAGGGATTAATTCTGTTAACTTTCTCCATTTCAAGTTCCATCAAATCCTTCCAGTCCAGGAATTTTTTCGAACCGATAATATCTTTATCTCCAATCTCTTCATCAATTCCTTCAGGGACAGCACTGAGTTCCAAACCGTAATATTTGTCTCCAGGATCCATCACAGCCAGGAAATCCAAATCTTTTTCCAAGTCCATATTTAATCCAATCTCCATAGTTTGAACCTTGCCTTTAATTTTTCTTTCATCCTTTTTCGGTTTTCCAGATCTATCTTTATTCTCCTTTCTCATAGAATCCTGAATTTCTTTCAGCTCCTGTCTCATTTCGTCAAATTCAATTCTCAGCGCTTGACTATTATTTCTCAGTTCTTGTTTTATTGAATTAATCCCATTCATTATTTTCTGAAACATGTCTAAAGATAAAGTCCCTTCTTGTACATCCATAATCTTCTTAATTGTCATTCTTAAAACCAAAGGAACAAAACTCCTTCAATTTTCAATGTCCCAAGCAAAGAGCAGTTTATTTCTTTATCCAGTTACAAAGGAGTTAATCTTTCAAACCAACTGATGTCACACTCTAGACAGCCCTTATCTCTTATATGCCCAGAAGTGCAAAAACAGCTTTAGTTCACAGCGTCCAAATAACTAGTAGCAGAAAGAATGAGCAGATTCGTCAAAAAAAAGTAAACCAGAAAAAATAGTCCCAGACATATATTACATAAAAGTCTTATAAATCAAAAAGATTTTTCTTTTCTCTTCCAATCAGAAACCCCTCATCCGTTGTAATCTTTATAATGCTAATTTCCATGTCAGCTTTTTGCAATAAAAAAAAATAGGCTATTTTTATTTTCTTCCCCCTTAGTTCCATGAGTAAAAGAGAAAGTTTTGGCTCACCCAGGTTTTCTTAATTGCTGGTTCTTTGACAAATCTCTTTAGCTGTATAGATATCAAAATAATGAGCGTAGACAGGAGGATGCTTGCCTGTTAGTCCGTTTTTCTTTAAAGAAAAAAAAAACGGGTCACTTATTCAGCTGAGCTAGCTAGAAATCCTCGCTGCGTCCGAGCTGCTGGAAGACCTTCTTTCACAGACAATTCTGACGAATTCCAGTCTCCAACAAACACAACAAAGCTGTGTGGGAGATCTCACGTTTCTTCCTTATCCGGAAGAAATTATCCCCAGTCAAAAAAAAACCTTCTGACTGGATTTAAAACTGAAAAAGTTTCATCCAAGACGGGAGCCCGTCTCAGAGGCTGCACAGGCGGAGGGATCCTCCTGGGAAGTCTCGCTTTTTAATGTGTTTTTAAAGCTGTTTTTAAAGACGTTTTGTTTTAATATGTTTTTAAGGATGTTGTAATATATTTTAAAGTCTGTTTTTACTATGTTTTAGAGTGTTTTTAGTGCATTTTGTTTGCTACCCCGTGCTCCTGCTGGGAGGAAGGGCAGGATATAATAATAATAATAATAATAATAATAATAATAATAATAATAATAATAATAATAATAAAACAACCCAGAACAGATTCCACTGCCCCCATGACATGGAGCCACGAGCCGCCACTGCCTTGGGGGATTATGGGTTTATATCTGACCAGCCTGTGGTTCAAATTGGAAAGAAGGAAAATCATTAAAGATGTGAAGGTTCTCATGTAGGCATGTCTGCTGTTGGGAAAACCCCCAGTGCTTTCTGGAAGCTTTGTGGATTGGGAAGCATGATCCTGCATTACCCTGCAGTCCATTTGAAAACAGATGAAAATTGATGTAGGCAGTCCCAGCAATGGGAGGGTGTATCCACACTTGCTCAGTGGCATTGTGGGTGGACATATGCTAAGACTGCAGTTGCCACTTCCTTCTTCATTCACCTGGGGCATGTGCAGGGAGAAAAAGATGTGGATAAGCTAATCAATCAGAGGGTTTTCAAATGTGTATCAAATAACCATATCCACGCTTGTGGATGGCAGGATCTAGAATCAATCAAGCCTGAAAGCAGCCTGTTGAGGATGAGCATGTATTATTCCAGATGCAGAAAAGCTACATTTTTCTGCTGTAACTGGGTCAGTGTGTGTGCAACCTTAGACTTAAGGCAGAATCTCAGAGGCAAAAGAATACACGCCAGGCAAATGGACGTCAGAAGATCTGCAAGTGTCGTAAGTTGGCAGGGACTGTATGTTTGAGGGAATGGCACATCTTGCACAGCTCCTTGAAAGTTTGGCTTAAAACCCAGAGCGGATTCTACTGCCCCACTGACTTGGAGCCACCGGCTGCCACTGACTGGTGGCATTTGCTGGATTTCTGTAACTTTGCCTTTGTAAAACCCTTTTCCTAAGAACTATCTCCTTGAATCTTTTTAATAAAACATTCGTGTTGTTTCATTAAAATTTTGTGGCCTCTGTTTATATGCCACCCACGTCTACAAGCCAAGTCACATGCTGCTTTGAGTTGTTCTTGGGAAGACTACAAGGAGGATTTTTAGGCTGATTGGTAAAAGCATCCTTGCAGGGGGGGAAACACCAAGTGTTTCCTGGTGGCAGTGCCAAAGATCTAAAGGGAAAGGCAGCAAGCAGAGGGGCACACTCTGCCTTGGCTGAAAACTCCCTTCTCTTTCCTCACATGGCACAGGGCCCAGGGAAACTGGGATGCCGTTGCACAAGTACTGGCAGAAAAGGAGTGAAGATGAGGCCACTGAGACCCAAGAGGAAGGTATTGGCGTGTTTAGGAGAAGCTGCAGAAGCACACACACACACAAGATTTAAGTGGGGGGGGGGAATGGAAGGAGGCAGTGAACTCCCCTCCACCAAATCAACCCACTGAAGAGGCTGAGGAAGGCTGCTATAAGCAACGGAGACTGGTCAGTGGGGCACTGAATCCACTCCAGGTTTTAATCTGAACTTTCAAGGAACTGTCCAAAGGGCCAAACCTGTTTTGGGAACAAGTTTCAGCACCCTGGACAGCTCCTTGAAAGTGTCAACTAAAACTGGAACTGATTCACTGTCCCACTGATATCGGAGCCACCCATCTCCACTGGCTACAAGGCGTTCGAAGCTCAGTACAAGACACCACATGTTTTCTCTTTTTATTTGCCAACTGGTACTGAGGGTAGTGTGGCTACTGAGCATTCACTGGGTTACTTTTGGGAAGGTGGGGGAGGGGCCAGGTTGCTCCCGTGCTGCCTTGGGTTGATGGGGGTTGTAGTGCAAAACATCTGGAGGCCACAAGATAGAGGGAGACTGCCTGATAGGATCCCGCAGAAGAGCACGGCTGACTGGCTGAAACGCTGAACAGGAGCACTCCTGCCAAGCGATGGGGATGCACGGCAACATTTTGTTGCAGGTCTCGCTTGTCATCCTCTATTGTTGGGTGTTGCTATGGCAACAATGCACCACCCCAGCAACAGCATTCCAGTAAAATATAAACTAGGCACCTGCATTCAAAAATGTGCCTCTTTGTCAATGCCTGGGATTCAGTCGCCTGATCATTTTGCTTCCTTTGATTCCCTGATCCACAATCTGCCCTCACTCAACCCCCAAGTTTCCTTTTCCACCCTCTCTCTCCTTCCCTCCCAACAGCATACAACTCCTCCTGTCCCCTAGGGCCTGTTTGAAGCTAAGGGACGGGGAAACCGTGGCTCTCTCGATGTTGCTCGACTACAACTCCTGTCCCATTTTTGCCCATGCTGGTTGAGATTGATGGAAGTTAGGTGTCAAACAAGATCTGGAGGGTCACATGTTCCTTTCCCCTGTCCTATGACATCACTGTGACTCAGCCAATGTTGGGCAGGTAGTGCACGCAAATGGCACACACTTTTTAGTCATATCTACATGTTATAATTTGGAAGCACCTACAATAATGAAGCACTGTACACACACACACACACTACAGTAATACTCTCTCTCAGATGAACAGCCAACTCTAAAGCTTTTACTAACCTCCTAACTGTGAAATGCAGGTAGAGAAGACAAGCTTTCCTACGAAGAGAATTCCATCATGATTATACAGCCACAAGAGTGGCTGTTGTATACTATAGTCAGCGTGGATTTTTTGCATTCTGCAATGGACACATAATGAGAAGAGATGATTCACCAGAAAAGACAATAATGCTGGGAAAATGCTCAGAGTCATATGTTACCAAATTCTTCCAAGCTACACAGTAAGTGGATTGGACTGCGAAAGACCAACCCAAATTGTGTTTGCCTTTTTACAAATTTGTAGGGCAGTACAATATCTCAGAATGGAGGTCAGGTCTCCTGCTCCCCTGGTGCATTCACTATAGTTGCCCAATTTCCCTGCTTTTTAAAGTTTCATAGAAATATCTGTGGGCTATAGGTACATTCTTAAACTGGAGGGTTTTTTGCCTATTAGTGAATAAAATCTAATACCAGCATCCCTTCCTCCTTATCTCACCTCATTAACAGTTGATATCTATGCATGTTTACTCAGAAGTAAGTCTCACCACGTTCAATGCCATGTCACCTGGAGCAGAACTTCATTTGAAGATCTGACCAAATGACGAAGTTTAGGGAAGAACAGGCACTCTGATGTTACCACAGACAAAAAAAAAAGTCAAAAGCAACACCATGACCTGTAGCTGGAAACTAGCTGGCAACCAGTTTACCAGGGAGAAGTATTCCCTACATTTGGCAGCGGCGGCAGAGCGGCCTGCTATTTCTGAACAGTCCTCAAGGGCAGCTTCCTATAGTTGACATTGCAGTAGTCTAATCTAGTTTATGACTGAAGCATTTAGGCCAGTAGCCCTGCAGGCGTTCCTTGCCATAGGTGCCACCTCCATATCCAAAAGGAGTGCCAAACCTGATCCTTATGGGGAACATAACTGTATCCAGAACAGGTATACCTGTTGCGCATGTTTTAAGTTGGATTCCTGCACTGAGCAGGGGGCTGAACTCTATGGCCTTATAGGCCCCTTCCAACTCTATGATCCTATGATCCTTCCCAGCCCCAATGACCACCTACCAGCAGTATCTCCATCTCATCTCGATTGAATCATGTGTGAAGGGCAGGTCCTTACACAAAACATGTGTAGAGCTACTTTCTTTTACCGCAGAAATACTGTCTAATATGTCCCTTTTACTGAAAGGAAATGTAAACCTCGAACATATAGGTCAAGCAGGAGAAACTGACCCCCCCCAACACACACACACACACACACACACACACACAAACCTACACACACTTTTAAAAAAGCAGGGAACTCTTCATCTCCTCCCACAGAGACCATCATTTCAAAGGGCCATTTCATTAAGAAAAACCTACCTGCAGAGCTCAGTGCTCAGTGGGTAAATTTGTTGCATTGGATCTATGATTAACATGAATGAACCTGATTCATTTCGTTGCCTTTCTCTCACTGCCTGTTGCTAAAAGAAAAGAAAAGAGGAAAAGGCACAGTATGTGAAGCAAGGGGGAGATACAACTTGCAGCAAACAGGCACGGTGACTAAGGTTAAATAAGAGATATGCCACATCTGTGCGTGACAACTTTCTCTGAACACTGGATGCTTTAGCCCTGGGGGTGGGGGTGGGGTGGGGTGGAGTGGGAGAAGTCTGGAAACAAATATAGCATAGGAGCCTTTGCCAACTTGTGCCCTCCAGATGTTTTGGACTACAGTTCCCATCATCCCTAGCCAGCATGTGCAACAGGTTGGCAAAGGCTGAGAAATACCCACTGTGCTATCTAATAGTGGTCCAGCTGTGCTGTTTATCCAGTAAGCTATTTTGCAGAGAGCGTAATTTCAGACTGGATTTCAACAAACTGCAGCCAAATTCAGAATGTGGATGTACAGATGCCCCGCCCTCAGCGACATTAACCCTTGAGTGCTTTATTCCTACTGACACACACTTATCTGGCATATTATAAGAACCTGAAAAGAGCCTTCTTGGATCAGGACAAAGGGCAATCAGATCATGCCTCTTGGTTCCCTGAATGAAGGACAGAAAAGTGTGTTTCTGTGTGTGTGTGTGTGTGTGTGTGTGTAGAAACTAGCCTACTGCACGAAGGTAAATTTTACATTTATTGCTCCACCCACTTTTGCCTCTGGCCCTCTTCACCACTGGCATGTGGCCACCGGAATGTAACCCAGAAATGAATGCGACCCTCGGACTGAAAAAGGCTCCCATCACCCATCCCACATGGTTTCACCTGATGCCAGGGCTGTGATGCCAGTGCCTCCATGTTGCAAGGGAGTATTTCTGACAAAAAATAAAAATAAATCCAGTCTTGCCTCCCTTGGGAAATCACAGCACTGCTCTCCCCAACCCCAGAACCCTCTTTGAAACTCTCCAGGTGACTCCAAGGGTCTGAGTGGCAAAGCTGCTTCAGATGTTCCCACCCTGGCGAGGGAGAAAGAATTCGCAAGGGGAGGAGGCTGTTTACAGCCCCCTCCAGACAGGGGGGGTGGATAATGCGTAGACCAGCCATAAGGGAACACTTGTCATATGCCTCTCTGTTTATTTCTGCCTTCTCGGTGTGTTTTCTCCCAGAAGTCACGGTGGTGCTGGGGATGTGGAGAAGCTGCAAGAGGAGTTTTGCCAGGATGCGCCCAGCTGGCCATGTGCCAGTTGCTATAGGAACTCGCAAGATGCACATTCTAGAAGTTTTCCTGAAAGGAAAGGGAAGTAGGAGTCAGTTGGGCAGTTGCAAGGAAGGAAGGGGAAACCAGGCCCTTGGATCAGAACCAACGTCTCAGCCTTTCCTGGTGAGTTGTTGACAGCAGGGCAGTTCTAAAAGGGGCGCTTGTTGCCAGACTTCCAGTCATGTGCGCTGGGGAGAATGAAGTGGACAGGATGGTGGGGTTTCACCTGTGGGCTTGCCAGTGGGTTTCCTTGACTAGAATGATGGAAATCAGCCATCTGCAGCCGAGAGACGTATGGGAGTCTGCACGTATTAGTTGTTGTATCATGGGCCATGGAATTTGGCCTCCAATACAAAGTAAGTAGCTGCCGTGGAATTCCAAGATTCTGAGTCTTCATTTTAAAATTGAGGTTTCTAGCCCCCATGGTTATGCGGGGGGGGGGAATCAGAAGAATGTATGCTGAGTTTATGCCAAATGGTAATAAATTGAGAGGGCATCTGAGGTGATGGTGGTCAGGTTTTCCACAATCAGAGATTTGGTTCTTCACACATGGACCATCCTCTATCAATCGAGCACCCATAATCAGATCTTCTGCATCAAGTCCTGGGACATCACATTAGGGACCATCTCCCCGGCCGTCTCAGGAAGCAAAGCCCTCTTGCAGAGGTGAACCCTGAAGGTCTGTGTTCTTCCTGCCCCCTACTTCCTCCAATGCCCCCTGGCATTGAACATCCTGCCTTTGCTACTGCACTGGTCTCACTGGCAATGGGGAGGGCTGCATGCCCCAGCAGAGTGTGCAGGAACTGAGCACCCAGGTCCTGTAAAGTGGAAACTGATCTCCCTAGGGCTAGTGGGGGCTGATGGGAACTGTAGTCCCAAACTTTGGGAGGGCACCAGAGTGTTAAAGGCTGCCTTAGGGAGTTGAGGTCTTGAATTCCTATGTCTCTCTCTCTCCAGCAGTATAAAAACCACCAGGAGGTATCTGATATGTTCTGCAAGTGCCTCAGGTTACTTGCAATTTTGCCTGGGGCCATAGTAGGGTTGCCAGGTTCAATCCCTGAGACTGATCCTGTATCTTTAGGAGAAGAGAAAGTCAGCCAAGTGCAGGTGTTCTTGCAACCCTGTAATGGGAAAAACCACAAGGTGGAATTCTCCCTCCCCCCAGCACAACTTTTAAAGAATCAGAAGACCTCTTGGAGGCTGGGCCTGGCAACCAAGAGGTCTTCTATATCTTTAAAAGTTGTGCAGGGGGAAGGGAGAATTCCACCTTGTGGTTTTTCCTATTACAGGGTTCCAAGAACACCTGCACTTGGCTGACTTTCTTTTCTCCTAAAGATACAGGATCAATCTCAGGGACTGAACCTGGCAACCCTAGTTCTCACTCCACTGTCCAAGTCAGTTTGCCTCTGACTGCCAGTTGCTGGCCAACTCATAATAATAATAATAATAATAATAAAATTTAATTTCTTCGTCGCCTATCTGGCCAATGGCCACTCTAGGCGACTTACAAAATTATTAAAATACAATTAATAAAATACAGTAATACAATATAAAAACAATAGATCTGCAACAACAATATTAAAACTGGGCAGGAGGCATTACAATTATATCAAATTAACCCTCCCCAGATACCCCGAAGGCCTGCTGAAAAAGCCAGGTCTTTAAGGCTTTCCGAAATACATTTAGGGAAGAGGCATGCCGGAGATCTTGTGGGAGGGAGTTCCAAAGAGTGGGGGCCGCCACTGAGAATGCCCTCTCTCTTGTACCCGCCAATCTGGCTGTTTTTGTTGGCGGGATTGAGAGAAGGCCCTTTGTGGCCGATCTTGTCATGTCATGTGGCTGTTACACACAGCATCTGGTTGGCCATGGTGATAACAGGTCGCTGGGCTAGATGGGTCACTGGCCTGATCCAGTGGAGCAGGGCTCATCTTACATGCCAGTGTGTGGTGTAGTGGTCAGAGTGTTGGACTAGCACCAGGGAGGCCAGGGTTCAAATCCCCACTAGGCCATGAATCTCACTGGGTGACCTTGGGCCAGTCACTGACTCTAAGCCTAACCTACCTCACAGGGTTGTTGCGGGGATTAAATGAGGACTGGTAAAACCACTTATACCACCTTGAGCTCCCGGGAGAAAAGGTGGGACATAAATGCAAGTGAATAAATAAATTCTATAATAAATATTCCCACCCTTGCTCTTGATCTCCTTTGCCTAGAAAACCGAGAAACACTAGCAGGCCAGTCCAATGACTCTGGCTACTATAGAGACTTACAGATCTGCTCCCTTTGTTGCTCTCCTGAGTTCCATTGGGAGGAAGGGCAGGCAGTAAATAGAATAAATGGTAAAATTAAATAAAATACCTTTGCTCAGTCAGGACATCCTGATAAAGGAGGCCACCAGACAGCTTTCCTTCAGCCAGTCTCTTTGTGGCCCAAGGCACTTACACATCATCATCATCATCATCATCATCATCATCATCATCATCATCATGATGATGATAATAATAATAATAATAATAATAATAATAATAATAATAATAATAATAATAAAATTAATTTCTTCGTCGCCTGTCTGGCCAATGGCCACTCTAGGCGACTTACAAAATTGTTAAAATACAATTGATAAAATACAGTAATACAATATAAAAACAATAGATCTGCAGCAACAATATTAAAACTGGGCAGGAGGCATTACAGTTATAACAATTAACCCTCCCCGGACACCCCGAAGGCCTGCTGAAAGAGCCAGGTCTTTAAGGCTTTCCGAAACACATTTAGGGAAGAGGCGTGCCGGAGATCTTGTGGGAGGGAGTTCCAAAGAGTGGGGGCCGCCACTGAGAATGCCCTCTCTCTTGTACCCGCCAATCTGGCTGTTTTTGTTGGCGGGATTGAGAGAAGGCCCTGTGTGGCCGATCTTGTCGGGCAGCATAATTGGTGGTGTTGAAGGCGCTCCGTGAGATAAACTGGGCCGAAACCGTGTAGGGATTTAAAGGTCAATACCAACACCTTGAATTGGGCTCGGAAAACAACTGGTAGCCAGTGTAGGTCGAACAACACTGGTGTGATGTGATCTCGGCGGCGACTATTCGTAAGTAGTCGAGCTGCCGCATTTTGTATAAGTTGTAATTTCCGGACCATTTTCAAGGGTAACCCCACGTAGAGTGCATTACAGTAGTCCAAATGAGAGGTGACCAGGGTGTGTACCACTAGTGGGAGCTGGTGAACAGGAAGGTAGGGTTGCAGCCTTCGTATGAGGTGTAGTTGGTACCAGGCTGCCCGGCTCACTGCCGAAATCTGAGCCTCCATGGACAGCCTGGAATCAAGCACAACCCCAAGGCTGCGGACCTGGTCCTTTAGGGGTAGACTCACCCCGTTGAACTTCAGGTCAATGTCGCCTAACCTTCTCTTGTCCCCCACAAGTAGTACCTCGGTCTTATCAGGGTTCAACTTCAGCTTGTTCCTTCCCATCCATCCACTCACGGATTCCAGGCACTTGGACAAGGTCTCCACAGCCAACTCTGGTGAAGATTTAAACGAGAGATAGAGCTGAGTGTCATCCGCATATTGATGACACTGCAGCCCAAATCTCCTGATGATTGCCCCCAGCGGCTTCATATAGATGTTAAATAGCATGGGAGAGAGGATAGAGCCCTGTGGCACACCACAATTGAGAGGCCAAGGGTCTGATACCTCCTCCCCCAACGCTACCTGTTGGTACCTGCCGGAGAGAAAGGAATGGAACCACTGTAATACAGTGCCTCCAATTCCCAATCCCTCCAGGCAATGTAAAAGGATACCGTGGTCGACAGTATCAAAAGCCACTGAGAGATCGAGGAGGACAAGAAAGGTGGATTCTCCCCTATCTAATGCCCTCCTCAAATCATCTACCAGAGCGACCAAGGCTGTTTCAGTTCCGTGACCAGTCCTGAAACCCGATTGGTATGGATCCAAATAATCCATTTCATCCAAGTGTGCTGACAACTGGTTGGCCACCACTCGCTCAATGACCTTGCCCAGAAATGGTAGATTCGAAATTGGGCGGAAGTTATCGAATACTTGGGGATCCAAGGAGGGCTTCTTTAAGATGGGCTTTACAATTGCCTCCTTGAAGGCTGATGGCATCACACCCTCTTTCAAGGATGCGTTTACCACCACTTTGATCCCCTCGCCCAATTTCTCTCTGCAGCTCACAAGGAGCCACGAAGGGCAAGGATCAGTAAAACAAGTGGTTGGCTTCACAGATGAAAGCACCTTGTCCACTTCCTCAGAAGGGAGAAGCCGAAACCGATCCCAATTTACCGGCATGCAACTGGCCAACTCTGGTTCATCCACTGTGTCCACGGCGCACGGGATCGAGCTCCGTAAGTATTCGATTTTATCGGTGAAGTGTTTTGCTAATAAGTCACAGGAGGCCTTTGACTGTTCCAAGGGTTCCTGAGCAACTGGACCGACCAGGCTTCGGACCACCTGGAACAGCCTCCTGGGACAGCACTCCGCAGACGCAATAGAGGCAGCAAAGAAAGCCTTCTTTCCTACCTTTATTGCCACTTGGTAGGCAGCTACTGCTGCTCTAACCTGTGTCTGGACATCTTCGGAGCGGGATTTCCGCCACCGGCGCTCTAGTCGTCTCACCTCCTGTCTCAGACTACGCAACCGCAGTGTATACCATGGTGCTAGCTGAGTTCTATTCAGGGGGAGAGGATGTTTCGGAGCCACCCGGTCTAATGCCCTGGTGATCCCCACGTTCCACTCCTTCACCAGGGTTTCGACCGGGTGACCTTCAGCAGGTTCCAATTCCCCAAGCACAGTCAGGAATCCATCCGGATCCATCAGGCGTCTGGGGCGGACCATTTTAATAGGTCCTTCACCCCTGCAGAGGGGGCATGGCAACGAGAAGTCCATATTTACCAGGTAGTGGTCTGACCATGACACAGGAGTGGCAAGAATCACTCCCAACTTCAGACCACTTCTCTCCTCTCCCAGGACAAATACTAGGTCGAGAGCATGACCGGCTACATGGGTGGGCCCAGTATTACTTAGGTACAGTTCCCAGGAAGCCATGGTTTCCAGGAAATCCCGAGGGGCTCCTATGAGAGCGGCCTCAGCATGCACGTTAAAGTCACCCAGAACTAACAGCTCTGGGGACAATGCCCGTACAGCCGAGACCACCTCCAGCACCTCGGCCAGGGAATCTGCCGTGCAGCGGGGTGGGCGGTACACCAGCAAGATCCCTAAACTGCCCTTCGGGCCCAACCTCCAGTACATACAATCAACAAATTGAGTCCTATGGAGGGGAGGTCTGGCAAAAACCAAGGACTCTCGATAGATGACTGCCACACCCCCTCCCCGCCTTCCCACCCTCGGCTGTTGTGCGTAACGGAAACCTGGCGGACACATGGCCTCAAGAATTGGAGCAGAGGCTTCGTCCAGCCAAGTTTCCGTAATACATGCCAGGTCTGCGCGCCCATCCAAGATCAGGCCCTGAGTTTCTGGTAGGAAGAAAAGCTGAACAGATCAGACAAATGGATTGACAAGATCAACAATGTTTCTTGCCAGTTTGTCCTGGATGTAGATGGGTCTGGGGACATAAGACAAGCATCCTCCATCCAAAGTATGAGCAAAATCCACCCACAAAAGTATCCCAAGATTCTGAGCTGACATTTTTTAACTTTATTTTTAAAAGTAAGTTGCAGGCCCCTATGATTGTTCAGAAATTTGAACAAGACAAGCATCCTCCATCCAAAGTATGAGCAAAATCCACCCACAAAAGTATCCCAAGATTCTGAGCTGACATTTTTTAACTTTATTTTTAAAAGTAAGTTGCAGGCCCCTATGATTGTTCAGAAATTTGAAAATCTAAAGATAATGTTATGGGGGGAGGCACAGCAAATCTATATTGTCCTGTATCAGCCTTCCTCAACCTGGTCCCTTCCAGATGCTTTGGGCTACAGTGACGATCAGCCCCAGCCAGCATGATCATGCTGGGAGCTGTAGTCCAAAACAGCTGGAGGGCACCAGGTTGGGGAAGGCTGGTGCAATGTAATTCCTTGATGCCTCAAAGAAGGAGAGAGAGGATTCCAAGCCATATAACCTTTTTCTTTCTAGGCAACGAAATGAATCAGGTTCATTCATGTTAATCATAGATCCAATGCAACAAATTTACCCACTGAGCACTGAGCTCTGCGGGTCGGTTTTTCTTAATGAAATGGCCCTTTGAAATGGTGGTCTCTGTGGGAGGAGATGAAGAGTTCCCTGCTTTTTTAAAAGTGTGTGTAGGTTTGTGTGTGTGTGTGTGTGTGTTGGGGGGGGTCAGTTTCTCCTGCTTGACCTATTTTTAAGCGTATATAGACCGTCCCTAACGAAGGTGTTTAACAAACACATCTAAGCAGAAATGAATGCCGTTACAACTTGTAGGATTCGTAATTTGGGATTCAGCATTGACTTTTCTCTGTTGTTTCTTAAACCCCTTGACTTGAAAGGGGAACTCCCTCCCCCCTTGCCAGCATCTTGGCCACAGAAAGCAGACAGGTGGGTAAGTCAGCAGGTATCCAAGAAAAATAAACATGGACCAAGTAGCTGAGGAAGAGAGGCAGTGTGGTGTAGTGGTTAAGGTGTTGGACTACGACCTGGAAGACCAGGGTCGAATCCCCACCCAGCCACGAAGCTCACTGGGTGACCTTGGGCCAGTCACTGCCTCTCAGCCTCAGAGGAAGGCAATGGTAAAACCACCTCTGAATACCACTTACCATGAACACCCTATTCATATGGTTGCCCATAAGTCGGGATCGACTTGAAGGCAGTCCATTTCATTTCATAGCAGCTGCAACCGTCAGGAAGAGATGGGAACTCTTTCTGAAACTCCTGGCGCAGCAAGATCTTGGACACATTTTGCACAGCGACTTCCAAGAGCAGGTGGGCCTGGGTGCCGTCATCTCAGCATCCTAATCAGCTGGAGGAAACACTCTTTTGCTTGCTTTCACATTGCTTAGAGTTTTGTGCAAAATTCCATAGAGCTTTCTGTTCTCTTTCCCTCCACCTTTTCTTTCCCTGAGTGATGGGAAGGGAGCTGGTTTGACAGAACACTTTCCCTTAGAGGAAACAACAATGAAGACTTTCCATATTTGCATACTGAGTATGCTATTTTTGGGTGGGGAACTGCTTGCAACTGAATGCGGCCCTCCAGACTTCTCTGTCTGGCCCTCAGGCTCTTCCCAGACAACATCCCTCTCTGGCCCTGCTTTCAGTGCTCTTTTTTTTTTTGCCTGGACTCTGACAATGCATCCTGCTTGCCCGGATGGAGAACAGAGAGCTGCGTGCATGTGTGTGTGTGTGTGTTCAGCAACTAACCTACTGCACAAAGGTAAATTGTATGTTCATTGCTCCGCCCACTTTGGCCTCTGCCCCCGCCCACCACTGGCATGCAGCCCCAGGAGGCCTGCCCAAAATGGAATGTGGTCCTCCGTGGGCTGAAACAAAAATCCCCCAGCACTGTATTTCCAGGTCAATACCCAGAGAATGCAGATGTTCCCTTTAACACCCCCCCAATGAAACAGGAGAGGGCTCTTCTTCCCTGTTGCTCCTCTTCCCTGTTGCTCCTCTTCCCCTTGCCTGTTGTTCTTCACTACCTGCAGTAGCCAGCAGGGGGCCTGTGTTTGCCCTATGATAAGCAAGGGGAAAGGGCATCCATTTCCTGGGCATTCAGTCCTAGAGGAGTGTCGGTTCCAAAGTAAAAGCAGCACTTTGGAAATCCCAGGATGGTTTCTGCCCTTCCAAGCCTTAACAATTTACAGCTGCTGCTCCCACACACACATTTCTCTGGCAAAATTCAGATTTCACAGGCAGTTATTTCATAGAATCATAGAATAGTAGAGTTGGAAGGGGCCTATAAGGCCATCGAGTCCAACCCCCTGCTCAATGATGTACTTCACTGATCCCATTAATTTCTGCCTGTCCAAACTTTTGCTTTAAGTTGCTAGGGCTACTGAATGCCTACTCCTAGAAGCTCTTTACAAATGCCAGGACTTCAGTCCTTGAACATGCCACATAGTAGTAAAGCACAGAGCTCCTTTAAGCATGTGCAGAATGCTTTCTCCACTTCTCATCGAGTCAACGAAGTCCATCTTTTTTCAAACTGGATCATGGATCACATGCCTGTGGGCACATTTGGTTTTTGAGAGACTGCCATGGGTACTACCCTCTGGCCGCTTCTCTGCCCCCATCAGCCCACACCACAAAGACACAGAAAGAAAAAGTACATGCACATGCGTACGCACACTTTTCCAATTGATCTGGGTAAAAGTTGGATCCAGTATAATAAATCTGGACCTTGAAAAGCACATACAGTTGGAAGAGGAAGTGGGAAAGATCACCACCCTCCCAACATCCTCCTTGAGGTCTATGTACTTTTCAAAAGGGGGGGGGAGTAACCATTCTCACCATCTCATGACGAAGGGGGCAGTAAGTTAGGAGACTCAGAGGCCTTGCCATCCTCACCAGGGGAAGACCGCAAGAGTGTCATTGTGCCCACAGGCACCACATTGGCATCCTGACCTAGATTCTAGAGGGCCACATTGATGGTCTGGGATTCAGACTGCATACACATCATAGATTTTAAAGCACATTTAAAGCAAGTGATTTCCCCCAAACAATCATAGGAACTGTAGTATATTAAGGGTGCTGAGAGCTCTGTGAGGGGTAAATTACAGTTAGCAGGATTGTTTGGTAGAAGACATGTGCCTTAAATATATGGTGGATACACAGCCTTAGAATTTGGGAGTGAGAGCAGCCCTTTCCACATTCCCTCATCTCCCTTGCTCTCCTTGTCTTGCAAGTCCTCATTCCACTACAGCTGATGGCTCTAAGAGCCAATCAGCATGAAAAGGGAAGCTGTGTGATAGCTATTGTGAAGAGTCTTCCCAGTGGCTGACTCACCTCCTTTCACTCTGATTGGCTCCAATCAGCACGAAAGGACAATGATGCTTCTCAGTGGCTAATACGCTCCCCTTTCATGATGACTGGCTCGTGCATAGGGTCCTACCTAGGACCCTACTCCCAAAAAAGTAAGGGGTCTATGACCCATCGCGACCCCAGAGGACTGCCCCCTCTCTCCTTTTCTTTTCATCCCCCATTCATTTGTTTCTGTGCTCCTTATCTCACCCAGAGCTATTTGTCTTGCTTGTTCAAACAGTAAGACTGGCAGAAATCCTTCAATGTGCAGGTGAATAAAGCCACATTAGGAAATGGCTCAGAAGGTGTTGCTTATTATCTGGCCATCGGTCTGGGTCATCCCAAGGGGAAGCGAGACCGGCCTTTCCCAAGAAGCCTGCACAGAAGGCAATGCAGAGCACAGAGGCAGAGCTTTGGTGCAGTGAAGCAACAGGGGAGAACCAAGCGGAAGGGAGGGAGAAGCAAGAAGCAAATAAAACCAACACCTTCTGCGCTTCTGGGAGACGCTAGAGCCACGAAAGCTGCACTCAGAGCAAAAATAGCATAAGGTGAACGAGAGCCTGGGGAGATGTAAACCTGCCTTGACAGCTTCACATCACAGGATTACTGCCTTTTACCAAAGTCATTCAGGGCTGCGCTGTTGTGTAACAACAGCAGAAAGAATGCCTTGCAATGGCTGGGTCCTGATTGGTACTGATGACCGGTGTCCCTCCAGAAACCAGCAGTACAAGAATGAGAGCAGGCGTGGCCCTGTCATTAGCAACTAATTGGGGCAACTGCCTCAGGACTCAGAGGCTAGGATAGCAGTGGCACCCCCTGAGCCCATAGGCCACCCCCTCTCTGTTGGAGATGGCAGAGCTGTGCATATCTCACAGCCTGTCTTGCACCCCTAGGCCAACCTGCTTCCCTCAGTTGTGGCGGATGCTGTCTCATTGACAGCGTTGAAGCATTGGATTTATTCCATTTCTATCCTGTCTTTCCCCCAAGGAGCTCCAGGTGGCCTACAGGCTTCTCCTCCCTCTCCATTTTATCCTCACAACAACCCTGTGAGGTAGGTTAGGCTGAGAGAAGATGACTGGCCCAAGGTCACCTAGCAACTTTGTGGCTGAGTGGAGATTTGAATTTTGGGTCCTCAGGTCCTAGTCCGACACTCTAGCCACTACACCACATGGGCTCA
Source organism: Rhineura floridana (assembly GCF_030035675.1). Lineage (NCBI taxonomy): Eukaryota > Metazoa > Chordata > Lepidosauria > Squamata > Rhineuridae > Rhineura > Rhineura floridana. The sequence continues at coordinate 122,387,925 of NC_084488.1, forward strand.
ACTGCCAGTCCATTGCCTTCTGTATGTGGAATTGAAGTATTGGGGGGGAGTCTCTTGTACTTTGCTTCGGGCATCAAAATGCCCTGAATGCATCAGCTAAGTTCATCCCATCAGCTAAGATGGTGGCAATCGAGGGGTCACCTGCTGAACATTGCTGCGTTGCTGTCCTGAGAAGCCCGTGTCTACTTCAAGAACTGAAAGTAGTTTCACACAAACAAGGGATTGCACAATTGCTGCAACAGTCTCACACTCACTTTTGTTTGGGTTAGGTTTGTAATGTGGGCAGCTGTTTATTTAAGTTGGAGGCCAGAAGGAAGGAGAGATTTGCTTAATAGGGCAATTTGTTCAAGGGACAAATAGCTGTAAATATACATTTTCACCAACACCAAAATCATGCCTATAGTGTGGCATATACAGTATATACAAGCATGGGAAGATGACTACCTAATTTGCCTTTGCAACCAATAGACACAAATGTGTCCATGCTATATGTTTGAACAAATGCAACCTGCATGTCTGTTAACTGTTGGCCCATAACTGGTTGGATTAACTTAGCAGAGCTAGCAGCTAGGAAGGTGAATGCTATTTTTGCAGCCTTATGTTTGATTCCAATCACACAGAGACATTTGTTGTAGAAAATAAGAAAGTGTACTTTATTATAGGTAATAACTTACTCTGTCTTTCTACCCTTCCCTATGCATCCCAACATTTCTGACATTAACTTGCATAGGTAATATACACAAATACCAGCAACAGAATTTAATATGCACACTCATGCCTTTGTGAAATGCAATTTATGAATAATATGCTATGAGCGCCTTGCATTTCCACCATGCATATATGCACATTTGTATGTATTTACATTTTATGCCAATATTCATATTTGTCACTGCAACACCATCTATGTGGATTTTGCAGCAGACATGAACCTGCTTATTAATAATACATGCTTATTGTATGGGAAAGAGGTATGTGTGTCACATCATGCGTATGCATGTTTGCATATAAAGTGCATGCACGCATGCTTGTGTGCACCTATTTTTACACATAACCAGCAAAAAGTAGCAAATTTATTAGAGAAAAAGCTTTGGGGACTGAGGTGTTGTCTAGTCCGTGAAAATGTATGTGTTAATCTTTAAGGTACCAAAAGACTCTTTGTTGTTTTTGCTGACAGACTAGCCCTCTGGAAACACGTTCACGTGCACTGTGTGCAATGTACATGCATAAATATTTTAGTGTGTGATGTATAAATGTTTACAGTGTTATGTCAGTTTGTGGAGCTCACAAATGTATAATATGCATGCTTGTAGGTCTGGGTGAAATATATGTATATTGCATATACACCCAGCTATCTGAGCATACCACACATAACATGCAGGTGCAAGGAGCATACATCATCATCATCTTTATTATTATTACTACTACTACTAAAAACACTCTAAAACCTCTTAAAAACAGACTTTGAAATATATCAAAACAAAACAGCTTTTTTAAAAAAAATGATTGTGTGTGTGTGCGGTGCAAACTGGTGGCTCAGTGGAATCCAGTCTGAGTTTTAGGCCAAACTTCAAGGAGCTGTCCAAGGTGTTGAAAGCTGAAAGTATTGTGGACAGCTCCTTGAAAGTTCAGATTAAAAACATCTTAAAAGTCAATTTCAACACAGACTCGGACTAGGATAAGGTATCTACTTAAAAGACTTGTTTAAAGAGGAAATTGTTCAGTAGGCACCAAAAAGATAACAGAGATGGCTCCTGTCTAATATTTAAGGGGAGGGAATTCCAAAGTGTTGGTGCCACTACAGTAAAGGTGCACTTCCTATGTTGTGTGGATACGATGGTAACCGCAGGAGACCCTCACCTGCAGAGCGCAGTGATTGACTGGATATATAATGAGGGAGATGATCTTTCGGGTATCCTGGTCCTAGGCTTTATAGGGCTTTGTACACCAAAACCAGAACCTGGTTATGAGAACATAACTAATACGTTTTGTGTGCATACACAGTCTGCATGCTTATGAGTTTCAAAATTGTTTATTTTACTGACAGTATGCATGCATGCTTACAATATGTGCACATAACATAATATTTTCATTTGTGTCAAACTATAAACATCTGAGTGTAATCAGATGCTTATAGCTACAGTAGAAATTGCCCTTGGTGTGAAGGCACACATTTCATTAACATGAAAATATCCATGCTTATGTTAAATGTTTCTGTCTGTAGACGTGGTATACATGCAGGAAATGTCCATATATGTTGCTTCCACGGGGAATTCATTCATTCATATCAGATAAAGTACATTCATGTTGTCAGCATAATCTACACACACACACACACACACACACACACACACACACACTTATTTGTGTGTAACACATGGACATGAAAAACATTTGGTATGTGTGTGCTTGGTGGTCATGTATGCAAATGAAGCTGAATGTTGGAAGATTCAGGACAGACTAAAGAAAGTATTTCTTCACACACAGCATAGTTAAACTATGGAACTCATTCCCACAAGAGGCCGTGATGGCCACCAATTTGGATGGCTTTAGAAGAAGATTTGACAAATTCATGGAGAATATTGGTGGGTTCTAGCCATGATGGCTACGCTCTGCCTCCCTAGTCAGAAGTGGTATGGCCCTGCATACCAATTGCTGGAAACCACAGAAGGGGAGAGTGCTCTTGCACCCAGGTCTTGCTTGTGGGCTTCCCATTGGGGCGTCTGGTTCACCACTGTGTGGCCAGAATGCTGGACTAGAAGGGCCGCTGGCCTGATCTAGCAGGGTCTTCTTATATTCTTATGGGTGGGCAGAAGGGCCATGGCTCAGTGTTACAGCGCGTGCTTTGCATGGAGAAGATCCTAGGTTCTCCAGGTAGGGTGGGGAATGCCCCCTATTTGAAGCCCTGGAGAGCTGCTGCCAGTCAGTGTAGACAGTTCTTAGCTAGCTGAACCAGTGGGTCTGACTCTGTGTAAGGGAATTTCCTCTATTCCTATGATTTCATCCTAGGTCAGTTTGGCCAGGGGTCCCTGGGGGTTCCTTCCCTTGCACATAGGGCTTGGCTCATTTTCTTGAGTCACCTGCCACTGTTTGATCAGCAGGCACCTTAATATTTTGCACCCGCTCTCTGCTTGAGGCACTCTCCAGTCTGGATTGGGTGGGTTGATTTGGGGGGGGAGATTGTAGAATGACTGTGTGTTTGTGTGTGCAGTGGAGACTGGTGGCTCCGATGTCAGTGTGGCAGTGGATTCCACTCTGGGTTTTAGCCTGACCTTTCAAGGAGTACAGGTATAGCACAGTGGGGAGGAGAGCCTGGCTTGGGAGTCCAGAGTCTGTGAGTTCAATTCCCCACTCGTGTCTCCTGGGTGTCAAGGGCCAGCTAAAGATCACCCCCACAGGGAGTGGCTCAGGGGTTACGTGCCCTGTCACCTGTGCAGCCGTGGGTAAGCGGCATAGTCCCAAGGAGCCCAATTGCCCCCCAGCTGGCAGTTGTGGACAAGGAAGGGGCTGGCTTGTGCAGCTGTGGCAAGCTGAGCAGGCCCTAGCCAGCTGGGGAGGACTAGCCTCAGAGGGAGACAATGGTAAAACCCCCTCTGAATACTGCTTACCATGAAAACCCTATTCATAGGGATGGACTTGAAAGCAGTCCTTCAAGGACTTCAAAAGAGGAAACTTCACAAAAATGAGGGGATTGGTAAAAAGAAAGCTGAAAAACAAAGTCCAGAGGGTCACATCACTCGAAAATGCTTGGAAGTTGTTTAAAAACACTATATTAGAAGCTCAACTGGAGTGCATACCGCAGATCAGAAAAGGTACTGCCAGGGCCAAGAAGATGCCAGCATGGTTAACGAGCAAAGTCAAGGAAGCTCTTAGAGGCAAAAAGTCTTCCTTCAAAAAATGGAAGTCTTGTCCGAATGAAGAAAATAAAAAAGAACACAAACTCTGGCAAAAGAAATGCAAAAAGACAATAAGGGATGCTAAAAAAGAATTTGAGGAGCACATTGCTAAGAACATAAAAACCAACAACAAAAAATTCTATAAATACATTCAAAGCAGGAGACCATCTAGGGAGACGATTGGACCCTTGGATGATAAGGGAGTCAAAGGTGTACTAAAGAACGATAAGGAGATTGCAGAGAAGCTAAATGAATTCTTTGCATCTGTCTTCACAGTGGAAGATATAGGGCAGATCCCTGAACCTGAACTAACATTTGCAGGAAGGGATTCTGAGGAACTGAGACAAATAGTGGTAACGAGAGAGGAAGTTCTAAGCTTAATGGACAATATAAAAACTGACAAATCACCGGGCCTGGATGGCATCCACCCGAGAGTTCTCAAAGAACTCAAAGGTGAAATTGCTGATCTGCTAACTAAAATATGTAACTTGTCCCTCGGGTCCTCCTCCGTGCCTGAGGACTGGAAAGTGGCAAATGTAACGCCAATCTTCAAAAAGGGATCCAGAGGGGATCCCGGAAATTACAGGCCAGTTAGCTTAACTTCTGTTCCTGGAAAACTGACAGAAAGTATGATTAAAGCTAGATTAACTAAGCACATAGAAGAACAAGCCTTGCTGAAGCAGAGCCAGCATGGCTTCTGCAAGGGAAAGTCCTGTCTCAGTAACCTATTAGAATTCTTTGAGAGTGTCAACAAGCATATAGATAGAGGTGATCCAGTGGACATAGTGTACTTAGACTTTCAAAAAGCGTTTGACAAGGTACCTCACCAAAGGCTTCTGAGGAAGCTTAGCAGTCATGGAATAAGAGGAGAGGTCCTCTTGTGGAGAAGGAATTGGTTAAGAAGCAGAAAGCAGAGAGTAGGAATAAATGGACAGTTCTCCCAATGGAGGGCTGTAGAAAGTGGAGTCCCTCAAGGATCGGTATTGGGACCTGTACTTTTCAACTTCTTCATTAATGACCTAGAATTAGGAGTGAGCAGTGAAGTGGCCAAGTTTGCTGACGACACTAAATTGTTCCGGGTTGTTAAAACAAAAAGGGATTGCGAAGAGCTCCAAAAAGACATCTCCAAACTGAGTGAATGGGCGGAAAAATGGCAAATGCAATTCAATATAAACAAGTGTAAAATTATGCATATTGGAGCAAAAAATCTGAATTTCACATATACGCTCATGGGGTCTGAACTGGCGGTGACCGACCAGGAGAGAGACCTCGGGGTTGTAGTGGACAGCATGATGAAAATGTCGACCCAGTGTGCGGCAGCTGTGAAAAAGGCAAATTCCATGCTAGCGATAATTAGGAAAGGTATTGAAAATAAAACAGCCGATATCATAATGCCGTTGTATAAATCTATGGTGCGGCCGCATTTGGAATACTGTGTACAGTTCTGGTCGCCTCATCTCAGAAAGGATATTATAGAGTTGGAAAAGGTTCAGAAGAGGGCAACCAGAATGATCAAGGGGATGGAGCGACTCCCTTACGAGGAAAGGTTGCAGCATTTGGGGCTTTTTAGTTTAGAGAAAAGGCGGGTCAGAGGAGACATGATAGAACTGTATAAAATTATGCATGGCATTGAGAAAGTGGATAGAGAAAAGTTCTTCTCCCTCTCTCATAATACTAGAACTCGTGGACATTCAAAGAAGCTGAATGTTGGAAGATTCAGGACAGACAACAGGAAGTACTTCTTTACTCAGCGCATAGTTAAACTATGGAATTTGCTCCCACAAGATGCAGTAATGGCCCCCAGGTTGGATGGCTTTAAAAGAAGATTAGACAAATTCATGGAGGACAGGGCTATCAATGGCTACTAGCCATGATGGCTGTGCTGTGCCACCCTAGTCAGAGGCAGCATGCTTCTGAAAACCAGTTGCCGGAAGCCTCAGGAGGGGAGAGTGTTTTTGCACTCGGGTCCTGCTTGCGGGCTTCCCCCAGGCACCTGGTAGGCCACTGTGAGAACAGGATGCTGGACTAGATGGGCCACTGGCCTGATCCAGCAGGCTCTTCTTATGTTCTTATGTTCTTATGTTCTTAAGGAGCTGTCCAAGGTGCGAGAGCTGAAAGTACCTCGGACAGCTCCTTGAATGTCCAGATTAAAACCCAGACCTGAAGGCCATTTCCATTTCCATTTTGTGCGTCTGAGCATTCCTCCTGATTTGCTTGCAGGGGGGTTGTACACCTTCCTGTTAATTGCCATCACAACCCTGATGGCAAAAAAAAAAGTGGTGGACAGGGAAGGGGCTGGCTTGTGCAGCTGTGGCAAGCTGAGCAGGCCCTAGCCAGCTGGGGAGGACTAGCCTCAGAGGGAGGCAATGGTAAAACCCCGTCTGAATACCGCTTACCCGGAAAACCCTATTCATAGGGTCGCCCTATTCATAGGGTCACCCTGATTCACTGCCCCACTGACATTGGCCCCACCAGTCTCCACTGGTGTGTGTGTGCGTGTGTGTGTCTGTGCGCGCTCCTGTCTTTCAGCAAAACACAGGAGTTAGGAGGGGAGTTTCTTCCGTGGAAATGCACTGTTTCTAGAATGTCCCCAGAGAGAACATTTTTTCTTTTCTTTTCTTGCCTGGCCCCAAAATGGGATGCCCTCCCAAAAAGTATAAATGTCAAGATGTGTATTTGTCAACTGCTGCTGATCTTCTGGTGTTTTCCAGGGCAGTGAATGATTAACAAATCAAAACTGACAAGTAAAGTGGGGGTAACATTTAGCCGCCCTCCACTCTCCTTCACTCCAAAGTGGAGCCCTTCAGCCACTGAAAGGCTGGATGACTCACCACCTGGTTCGTTCTTTGTATGCTCCCCGCTCCCTTGCTCTCCGCCTGACCTCCTTTTAACCATGAGCTTCCTGTCCCAATGACCTAGAAATCTCCCCTCCTGGGGCACCCCCAGGCCAGCAGCAGATGTCTCGATCAAGGGGAGGGAACCCCTTCCACCTGGTCCCACTGAGCAACAGCTCCCTCTGGCGTCCGTGCCCAAACACTGCCCTTCTCCTGCAGCGTTCCGCAAAGGGTATGGCTCGGCGGGGGTGTGTGTGAGGGGGTCGCGGCTTGCAGGCTGAGTTCAACAGCAGATTTGCAAGATTGTTTGGGAGGCTCCCTTTCATTTTGCAACTTCCTAATGCCCAGAATTTCCCAGGGCTTTTTTAAGAAACAAAAACAAAAACATGTAGACATAGTTATGAATTGTTGCAGTTGGAAAAGAACGGGGGGGTTGGAGGTGCTGAGCTGAGGTGGTGAGCGAAGTGCCAAAAAAGATGCTAAAACGTCACGAGGAGAGATTTCCTTATTGGGTCTCCCTCGCCTGCATCCTGAGTCCATATATGGGCATTTACGTCACAGCAGCCTCGTTTGGGGAACTCCAGAAATGGAAGTGCCGGGATGCAGCGGAAGATCAGAGGCAGATATAAAAACCGAGGCTGCGGCTCTTCAGCTCTCTGCTTACAAACACAAGGAGGGTAGAGAAGCACCTGCCCGGCCCAGCCCAGCCCAGGTGAGGCAGCGAGGCCTGGGCAACAGAGAGGACACCCCCGGGCAGGGCATCCTCCTCTCTTGGCCAGGTGGTCCTCGGTGACCAGCATCTCCACATCCTTCCAAAGCCGGAGCCAGCTCTGCGTTTGGGGAGCTCCCTCCGAGGCTGGGGGGCAGGGGCTCTTGCCCCCACCCCTCCTTCTTCTCTTCCTCCCCATCTTCCCTCCCTCCCTCATCTCTCCTTCTTCAATTCGGACATGTTGAACATCATGGATTTCTCCCATCAGGACTCGCTGTATGCCAAGGGCCAGCTGAGATCGAGCGATGCCCAGAGCCCTGGGCAGGATCAAGAGCCACAACTTTTGACAGAGCAGGCAAGGGAGGGAGCCTCCGATTTTCTTCCAGGTAAGGTGGAGAAGCTCAGCCAGTCTCACCTTCGAAGGGGGTTGGGGTTGGCTCTGCCTCTGGAGTTTTGCATGATATTTCAATTCAGACCAAATTGGATGGCAGTGATGATGCCCCTGTTTGTAAAGGACAGGTGCCTGGCGTTCAGTTTATAAGCATACCATGACATAAGCTAAATGTGGTTCCCAAAACTGTTATAGTATTTTAAAAAGAAAGAAAAATCTAATAGCCTGTTAATGGTTTTACGCAGGTTTTAAATAGGGACATGCGGTTTGAAATAAGCTAGCCCAGGCTCTGGTGGAGTAGAGGCGGGAGGTGGAAATGCAAGATAAACATACTCAAAATAGAACCAAAGGGGTTCCCAAGAGGTCATCCAATCCAACCCCTGCTCTGAGTCCACCAGCTCTTATACCTGCCCAAAGAATTCCTGACAAGTGCAAGCTGAACTATCCTTTTATCCAAAACTTACAAAGGAGGTGACTCTTCAGGTTTCCCGTTAGGCAGCTCATTCCATTGCAGAGCAGTAGGATTGGGAGGGGGGGCTAACTGATGCTTCATTGGCAGAAATGGAGAGAGCAGTGGGCTATAATCAGGATGGAGAAGGCCATTTCTGAACCTTATTCTTCCATTTCCCCTGAAGCAGGGTACTATTATTCCCATTTCTCAGAAAGGGAATGGTAGTCAAAAGATAGAATGACTTGCCTGTTGTTTGAGGGCATACATGAAGAGGCTGATATTTGAACCCCAGTGCACCAACCTTGGGTTCTTTCCATTAAGAATCTCCCCTTTTTGTCAAATGCTATTCACTGGATTGAAAGTTGCACTTAGGTGCAAGAGACCCAGGTTGAAAGGTCTTCAGAAAAGGCCCTTTTTGGCTGAGCAGCTGCTTTGCATGCAGAAGGTCCCAAATTCGGTCCCCAGCATCCCCAGGTAAGGCTGGGAATGACCCCTGTCTGAAACCTTGGGGAGCTGCTGCCAGTCTGTGTAGACAATGTGAAGCTAGGTGGACCAATGGACTGACTTTGTATAAGGCAGCATATTATGCCTCTTGCTATCGCTTGCTGTTTTGCAGCCTAATCAGTGGTTAATTGATAAAAGGAAGGAACTATATGGCTCAAATCTGCCTGAAAGCTATAGCAACTGATATGGATGCCTTTGTTAAAAGAATAGACTCTGCACATGCTCAGGAAGTCTGCCTTCTGTGTTTTTACTTCAGATGCTCTGGACCAACAAGACCTGGCCCATTAAGACCAGGTCTAGTTGGCTCAATAAAGCTTTGAATCTAACCCACCTTGTAGAATTGTTCTGATGATAAATGAGACAAGTGTGTATATGTATTGTATTATGACCCACCTCGATCTCTTGGATTAGGATGCAAATCAGCCCTGGATTAACGAGGGCGGTGCTGCATGGCCCTCTCGTAAGGGCTTGCTTAGCCCATATTCCAGCTGGGGCATTATACAGGAACACGGGAGGCTGCATTATACCAGATCAAAATATTTGCCCATCTCGCCCAGTGGAGTAAACTTTGTTTGGTGGCTGAACAGGCAGAGAAGGGACATTTGCATCATCTGCTACCTGATCCTTTAAAATTAAGGTGCCTGGCATTGAGCCTGGGACCGTTTGCATGCAAAGCCACGTGCACTGCCACAGAGCTAAATGGTCCCTCCCATTTTGCATGCTTCTCAGGGTCCTCTGCTGCCTTTCACTGTGGAGTGCTGGTGTTTTGTCCATGATTTGTGTTTTTTAAAAAGACAGTCCTGTATTTTTGTTTTCCAGGTGAGTTTATGGGAGCCACAATGAACCCTGAAACTGCAGATTACTACTTCATCTCTGGACAGTCCTCTCCATCTGTCAGTTATACAGGCAGCTTCTTCATCAAGACTGAGCAATGCCAGGATCAAGAATCCCTCTTCAACCTGATGTCAGGCATCCTTGGACTTTCTCCGTTCTCTGCTTCAGAAGCCCACCAGAGACAATCAGACACTGTCTACAGTGTCCCAGAGGCCATACAGAACCACCTGGACCTCTATTCCACCTGCCAACCTGAGCTTAACATCTCTGTCCAGCCATCCTTAGCTGAACAAAGCTATTCCACTTTCTCCAGCCCTGACAGCAACCTGCAAGTCCAAACTTCTACCGATGTGGGGGGCTCTTCCCAATGTCTATTTAACGAAAAACTGCTGGACAGTAAGCAGGGCATCAAGCTGTCCTCCATGTCCCCATCTCTGGAGAAGTTCAAAGCTCCTTGTTCCCACTGGGACTCTCTCAGCCAGTCTCAGACTTATCTACCAGCAGAGTACCCTACTCCAGAGACATTTCACCCCATAGAGACAAGCCAAACAATGTTCCCCCAGCTGCGATCCAAAGTCGAGAACGTGCTGTCAGTCAGTTGCCAGTCGGAACTCAACAGTCTCCCAGAACACACGGGGTCCTTCGGACACAATCTAGAATTCAGCTGTCAACCAGAACAGTTCCCTACCCACAGCCAAATCCCCAGTGACTTTGTAGAGACAAAGATCCCCAGCCTCCCACCTCTTCTCGTCCAAGAATTTGAATCTTCCTTACCCCAGCCTGAGGTCATGTCAAACTTGGTGAACCCCAATGGCCAGAGGTCGCACACCAGTCACTCCCCATCATCTGTCTCCATGACAGACTTTCTTCCTCATTCCTCAGTCAATGCTTTAATACCTAGCAGGACCTCCGGTGTCCTTGCAGAGCCAAAGAAGAAATCCCGCAGGGGGAAATGTTCCTCCAAATGTTTCTGCCCCAAACCCCATGAGAAAGCTTTTGCCTGCCCAGTGGAGAACTGCATCCGGAGTTTTGCTCGGTCTGATGAACTCAACAGGCACCTCCGGATCCACACTGGCCACAAGCCCTTCCAGTGCCGCATCTGCCTGAGGAACTTCAGCCGCAGCGACCACTTGACCACACACGTCAGGACTCACACGGGGGAGAAGCCCTTCTCCTGTGATGACTGTGGCCGCAGGTTTGCCAGGAGCGATGAGAAGAAGAGGCACAGCAAAGTCCATTTAAAGCAGAAAGCCAGAGCAGAGGAGAAGCTCAAAGGCCTTGGGTTCTACTCAATGGGACTTTCTTTTGGGATGCTGTAAAACCCAGTTTGGGAATCTGGCAGTGACTTTGCTTCCTGGAAATGGCTTTGGGCATTATGCTGGGATACTTAGGTGAGGGAAGCCATCTCTGAATCATTCCTTCATATGGCAGAGGGAAACAGAAACGAGAGGTGTGGGTGGGCATAATGGTTGTGCCTATCCCGTTGACTTTTACTGAGAGGAGTAAAGGCATTTTCATAGATGGATGGATGGGAAAACATGAATGAAATGGACAAAAAGTCTGGTGAGATATGGCAACAATCTGCAGTCTTTCCATGTTTATATACAGTGGAGTTCAGTTAAATATGGCAGCTTCTGAGCTGTTAACACTTAAAGTATGTGTTTCAGCACCACCATCTATGGTCAGTTCCTAGAGGTGCACTCCTATAGGAGCAGCGGACAGATCTCAACAGCAAAGCTGAACTGAGCGAGGGAATTTCCTTCCCCAAACCTGCTTTTTTTGTCGTTTAAAAGAATGTAATAAAACTGTCTCTCTTTTATACAAGAACAAGATAACTTTACAAGCACTACCGTTTTTAATGAACTGAACCCACTTTGCATAACATAAGCACTTTAATGGGCCTCCTGGGGAGTCGGGGTGTGTGTGTCATTTTTAAAAATGCTAAGAATAAAATTTCTCATGTTGAAGGAAAAAAGGAAACACTTTTCAAGTGTATACAATCAGCACTGTTCAATGTTTTGTTAATGATACAAATTGTTGCTGTGGAGTTGACAAACTTTGCTTAATGAACATTTTGTATATAATTGTGATTGCGGTGGGAGGATTCTTGTTTTTTATGTAAATCTCTCTCTTTGTAAAAAAAAAAACAGACTGTGTCCAGGTTATTGCAAAGCTGTGTTTATTTTTACAATAAACAGAACTTGTTTTAATCTAGAAAACCATTTTTTGAGTTTTTTCCCCATGCTGCTTTCAAATCCCCCCTTGCCAACCCCCACCAAAACTGAGATTCTCCCACTGAGAAACTTGGTGCAGATTATCCAACAGAGTGACCTCTCCCATAACCCAGAGATTAATCCAGCCCTTTATCATTTGCCACAGGGGTATTCATACATTATATTAAACAAGTGTACAATCCATGTACCTGTGTACATAAACAGCTTTCCTGTACAATCCAGTAATTCACATGTCACATTCAATGAGTGGAGAATCTGTCTATGTACACACAATGCTTGAGCTGTACAAATCAATAAGTGCACATCTTTTCACACAAGCACTTGCACAGGCGTAGAGGCAATTTGTATATGTGTTCAGTGTAACATGAGTCTTTGCCACACTGGGATGGCAAGAACAGGGATTGTTGGTGGCTACTTCACAACATGGGGCCCACCAGAATCTCATAACCACCCTGGGTGTGAGTCACCATGATTCTTTGCTTTTCACCGATGGAGGAAACTGAAGCCATGAGGTGACTTTTGCAAGGATGCACAACAAATCCTGGCAGAGATCAGCTTTCATCCGCAGTCTCCCATATCCAAGGGCTCTTCTCTAACTGACTGATCACTTCAGATCGGGATGTGTATATGTGACATATGCTGCAGGCCTATGGACACAATACATTGCATGGGTTCCTAGATAGATGTAGTGCTCGTCGGATGAACTGGCATCCTGGAAATAAGTATTCTGCCTGTGCTGGAAGAGGTTTCACTCCCATTTAAAGATGAGATTTGTACTTTAGGTGTGCTCTAGAATCTTGCCTTGTTCCTGAATAAACAGGTAGCAGCTGTGGCCAGGACTGCTTTTGCGCAGGCTCAGCTAGTGTGCCAATTGCACACCAACTGCTTTTCAAGGAGAGGGTTGGTACTGCCATACTTACACTTGGCTTGGTTACATCCAGGTTGGACTACTGTAATGCACTCTACTTGAAAAGTGTCTGGACACTTCAGTCAGTTGAAAATGCAGCTGCTAGACTGCCAACAAAAGTAATCACACAGGGATGGCAGATCTGTGGTCCTTCAGATGTTGCTGGATAATAGCAAAACGTGCAGATGTTACATTCAACAAGAGTACAATTTGTGTACTTGTGTGCATGAACAGTTGGGCTGTATAGTCATCCAGTTATTCAAATGAAACATTCAATGAGTGTACAGTCTGTGCACCTACGTGCATGATAGTTGAGCTTGGCAAGTCAACAAGTGTACACACACACGCGCACTTGTAGAGACAGTGTGCACCTGTGTTGAGTGTAATGTGAACAAGCCTTATATCTCCAATTATCCCTTCCTATTGGCTGTGCTGGCTGGGACTAAAGGGAGGCTGGGGTCCACTAGCATTGGGACAGCCACAGGTTCCCCATCCCTGATACTGCAGCTGTACCACAACTCCATTGGCTCCACATCTGCTTTGGGGTCCAGTTGTAAACGCTGGCTTTTTAACCTCTAAAGCCCAAAATGGTTCTGGGCCTTGGTATTTCAGGGACTGCCTCTGGCATTATGAACAGGCTTGTTCTCTATAGCTCCAGAGGGCAGGATTAGAACTAAAAGGCGGGAACTGCAAGGGCTAAACATTTTAGCTAAACATTAGAAGAAACTTCCTCAGAGCTGTTCAGCAGTACAATGGGCAGAACTCAAGAGGTGGTGGGCTCTTTTTCTCTTGCTGGGGGTATTTCAGCCATCCATCTGTCAGGGATGCTGTGGTTCCATCCTGCATGGAGCAGTGGGTTGGACTAGATAACCTCCAAGGTACTTTCCGTCTCTAAAACTCTTTGATCCTATGAACACTCCAATCTTTCAAGGGAGTCTTGTTCCATGTCCAATCCCCATCTAAGGCATGATTGGTAGGCACAAGGTACAGGGCCTTCTGGGTAGCAGTGTTCAAGTTATGCAACTCCTTATCACAAGAGAATTATACAGCTCCGTCCCGTATAGCACTACTGAGGTGATTCAGGCAGCTTCATTGTACAGCTTTTGGCATGCCTCTTTGCCCTGGCCTTTGACACCTGAGATGTATATGCATGGGACCCACCCTGTTTTCTATGATGCTGTTTAGGTTGTTTGTAGCTGTTTTGATTATGTGTTTGATTGTTTGATTATTTGATTATCTGTTTTGAAGTTGTTGTGACCTGCCTGGGACCATTGTGAAGGGTGGGTAATAAATTGTCATGTTAATAAATAATAATGATACATACCAGGGGCAAGGAACCTTTGGCATGCTGAGGGCTGCATCTCCTCCTGGGCAGCTTTCCGAGGCGCTCATGCCAGTGGTGAGAGGGGCCAGAACAAAATGTGGGTGGACCAACAAATGTGAATTTTAACTTTGTACAGTAGGATGATAAGGATGATTAAATGTATATCCCGCCTTTCCAGGGTGGCAAACATAACACAATTTACCAGCAGCAAAAGGAAAAGCATTCTAAAATCCATCAGGGTTGAAAAACATTCTTCCATACCCAAAAGGTATCCAGAGCAAGTTTGTGGGAAGTGCTGTTTGATGGAATAATAATAATAATAATAATAATAATAATAATAATAATAATAATAATAATAATAATAATAATAATAATAATAATAATAATAGGATTTCTATCCCATCCTTCCTCTCGAAGGAGGACAAAAGCATTCTAAAAACAGTTGCAGATAAAAACATTCTTCCATCCAGTGATCCAGGCATTTGATAGCTGAAAGGGTCTGTTCTTGGTAACCCGGAGATCATTCTTCCATCAGAAATCTCCAGGTTACCAGGAACAGTCCCTTTCAGCTATTGAATGCCCGGGTAAACAGGAGTATGTTCAGCTTCCTCATGAAAGTCAGAAGCGATGGAGACAGATGCACTTCATTGTGGAAGGCATTCCAAAAATGGGGGGCCACCACTGAAAAGGCACTGGCATGGGTCAGCATGGCATGGTGGTGCCACCAACAAGGCCTCATTTGCCAATTGTAGAGTCCAAGATGCTTGATACTGGGGGAGGTGCACTTTTAGATACTTGGGTCCCAAGCCATTGAGGGCTTTATATGCTAGTACAAAGACCTTGAGTTGGGCCCAGTAGCTCACTGGCAGCCAGTGCAGTACTTTCAGGATTGGTGACACTGCCCCCATCCCCCGTCCTCCAATCAGGCAAGCAAGTACCATTATTAGATCTCAAGGATACAAATTCCAGCCAGGCAGAAACACTCAGTGTACAAAGCAAAGCCAGTGAGTTATGTGGCCTGTGGAGGGTTCCAAGAGCCAGACAGAGAGGACAGGAGGATTGCATTGAGCTCCCCTCCCTGGGACTGAAGTTCCCCACCCCCGCTATGCACCTTCAGACATAGTTCAACACTTCTTCATGTCTAGATGGTGCCTCCCTTTACTGCATTCCTCTAATCATCTTGGCCTCTGCTCACTGTCGTCTCACTTTTATGTCTGTTGTTCTGCAGACTGGCTGCTACTTGATCGACTGCTGCTTCATTTCTTGTGAACCACCGTAGGAGAGAGAAATGTCTCACATAATATGATGAATAGATGAATAGCTTGCAATGCCTTTGCAGAGGATCAATAGCTGTTGATTAAAACTTTCACATACAAGCCTTTCTCTTTCTTTTTTTAAGCAGGGTTCCCCTGGGGAGATACAGAGAGACAGAGACCTTTTGGGGCTTTGCTGATTTGTTCCCTTGGTAGTTGTTTATTCTTGTTCGTTTCTTTCTGTTCTTTTTTGCCTTGAATTGTCAGATGCTACAAGGAAAGAGATTATACCTCGAGGGCAGCAAGGTGCCCATTTTGCATGCAGACGGTCTCAGGTCCAATGCCTGATGCCTCCATTGAAAAGGATCAGGCAGCAAATGATGGGGAGGATGTCTTTTTCTCTGCCCAGAGATCCTGGAGTACACGATGCTGGAGTAAGCAACGCAGGGCTAGATGGACCAAGAGTTCTGATGGTCTATGGCACCATCCTATGAAGCAGCTGAGGGAAACCTCCAACCCACAGGCCCTGACAGCACCTTGAACAGCTCCTTGAAAGTTCGGACTAAAACCCAGAGCAGATTCCACTGCCCCACTGACATGGAGCCACTAGCCGTCACTGCCACGGGCCAGATCAGGCCTGCAGTAGGCCTCCCCATTTGGCTGTTTCAGCCAAGCCACACCCACCTGCCCAATACCTGATGTCATGCATGATGTCAGATGTGGGGCAAGTGAAGACAAGGCTCTCTGCTGAAGCAGGGTTTGCAGGAACCCGTCAGTCAGCTGATCATCAGCACCTACATGGACCTGTGACTGCCCACATGGTTTGATTGCAAACCACGCAGGCAGGTGACATTAAAGATACCTGATGTCATTGTGACATCAGGTGATTGACAGCCTGGTGGCCACACCCACATGCTGATCTCCTGATGTCACTGTCATCATTTTTAATTTTAATTCCACCTTAGTCTGCTAATGAGACTGCACATTCTCCATTCACCTTTCCACAATATTGCAGAGGAGCCAGGGGGTCAGGCTGCAATCCACACCTTGCCTCCCACCCACAGCCAGGCTTTCACAGCACATAGCAGCTGGGGGAGCAGGTGGGGCACAGAGAGTCCAGTAGCCCACATTCAGCCGCACGTAGAAGTAGCAGATGATGACGCAGGTGGCTGGGACAGTGTAGAGGATGGAGAAGAGCCTGATCTTCACTGTCAGCTTCTCAGTGCTGGCGTCCCCCCAGCAACACACATTTCAGAGCTGGCCTGCGAGTCGGGGGGGGGCAGCTTGCCATCCAGATCGACTTCCCCACCCCTGCTATGAAATGTGGCTTTTAAGGATAACCAAAAGGATCAGCTCCCTTTCCTACAAGCACTTTCCCACATTCATTCAATCCGCAACTGTAATTAGTTCTTCTTCTGCAAATGCAATTGCTGCCCTAGGAGACTAATGAGTTACAATATATCATTTCTGGATCAATCGTTCTTGTTAATGGAGTATCTGCAGCCCTTCCTGTAATGCAACGTCCTGCATCTGTCTGCTTAACAGCCCTGTGTAAATCAGTCCCTTGCACACACCTTCTCTTGGCTCGTCCTTCCTCATGTCCCAGCATGACCAAAGGACTGAATTTGCAGTTTCTCTGGCACTGGGGAAGAGGCTCTTTTCTGTTTGTCTCTTGCAAAGAGGGCTCTGAATCTCAAGTGGGGAGAGTGCACTTGGGCTCAAGTCCTGCTTGGGGGCTTCCCATGATGGACATCTGGCTGGCTGCGTTGAGAACAGGATGCTGGACTAGATGGGCCCCCTTTGGCCTGATCCAGCTGTAGGGCTCTGCTTGCCTTCTTAGTCTTGCACCCTATTTTGTAACATTTTTGTTGGCCTTATAAAGGCATAAAACTAAAACTCAGGGCCATCCAAAGAAGCTGAATGTTGGAAGATTCAGGACAGACAAAAGAAAGCACAGCATATACAATAGTTAAATTGTGGAATTCACTCCCACCAACTTGGATGGCTTGAAAAGGGGATTAAATAAAACTATGGAGGACCCAGCAGTCATCGGCTACTGGACACCATGGCTATGTTTCCATTCCACTGTTGGAGGCAGTATGCTTCCGAGTACCAGTTGTTGGAAACCGCAGCGCTCAGGTCCTGCTAGCAGGTTTCCTATTGGGGCATCCAGTTGCCCACTGTGAGAACAGGATGCTAGAATAGATGGGCTTATTGTCTCATCCAGCAGGGCTCTTCCGGTGTTTTTTATGTAAAGCTTACCTTACAGTCGCTTCTCTCTTGGACCCAGTTTATATAATCAGCTGAATTGTGCTGAGTCTGAAGCCACGTGGAAGAAAGAGACACTGGCTCAGGGAGAAGGACCTCAGGTGCAGGGGCCAAATGCAGCCCTCTGGACCTCAGGCCTCTCCTCAGGCTGCACCCATCCACAGCTACACACCCTCTCCTCAGGCCACACCCCTTCCTCAGCCACACACCCTTTCCTCAGGCCACACCTCTTCCTCAGCCACACCTCCTCTCCTCAGGCCACACCCCTTCCTCATCCACACACCCTCTCCTCAGGGCACACCTATCCTCAGCTACACACCCTCTCCTCAGGCTACACCTCTTCCTCAGCCACACTCCCTTGCCTCAGGCCACACCCCTTCCTCAGTCACACCTCCTCTCCTCAGGCCACACACCCTCTCCCCAATCCACATCCCACACCAGCCCTGCTTCATATCCTTCTCGAGTGTTGAGTGGAAAGTGTCCCTGATCTCTGATTCTTGCTGTCTGGATGGGGGATAGAAAAGCATTGGTGGGTAGTGGGTGTAAGAACTAGCCTATAAAGGTAACATTCACATTCATTGCTCTGCCCACCTTTACCTCTGGCCCCGCCCACCACTGGGATGTGGGCTCCTGGAGGGTGGTCCAGAGGAAATGTGGCCATTGAGCTGAAAATTATCCCCCATTCCTGCACCGGATAATTACGCTCCCTTAGGCTTTTCACTATTTGGGACATTTGATTCTATGCAATAACTCATGTTATTTCCTGATTAAGGCACATATAGGTTCAAAACAGTGACTTTGTCATGTGAATCCCATTGCCGAAAAAGCCTGGCCAACAGCTGGAATCCAGGCAGCTGGGTTCCAGATTCTGGCAGATGGGCCGGGCTGATGGAATCCACAGTGTGAGGAATAAGGCAGGCTTCATAGCCACCCAGGCAAAAACAGAGGAGATTTCTAGGGAGGAATTACCACAGGATAACGTGGCAAGGAAGAAAGAGCAGGAGCTGAGATAAAATAGACTTCAAACCCCAGTAAAGTTTCAAAACCAGCCAAACAGAGCTTTCCCTTTCCTCGCAGAAACTGTCTGCTTTCCTCCTTCACCGCTCTGAATGTTGATGAACATTCTGTGCCATCACCAATTAGCGTAGTGACGGGTAATGGGAGGTATGGTGTTATGAGGAGAACATGCCAGGTAAGGGGAACTCGTCCCAGACAAGTAGTGTCTGTGACCTGTTCCGGTTCTCCTCACATCCCCAGGACTGCTGGTTGTCCTATCAGTCAGCCTTCGGATCTCCATATGCTGTTGTTAAACGCCAGGTCGGTACAACATAAGATCTCCCTTGTTTATGATTTAATTGTGGAGGAGGCGGCTGACCTGGCGTGTATAACCGAGACCTGGGTGGGTGATATGGGAGGAGTTGCTCTTTCCCAGCTTTGCCCACCTGGGTACATGGTTCAGCATTATGGTAGAGCCGAAGGTCGGGGAGGTGGGGTTGCCGTGGTCTATAGGAGTTCTTTCTCACTCTCCAAGCACCCTGTACAGGTGATGACTGGTCTGGAGTGTCTCCACCTTGCGCTGGGCCAGAGAGACAGGTTGGGAATTTTGTTGGTGTACCGCCCGCCCTGCTGCTCAACAAATTCCCTAACTGAGCTGACAGAGGTAGTCTCGGAGATATTGTTGCAGTCCCCTAGACTGTTGGTACTGGGGGACTTCAACGTTCATGCCGAGACTGCTTTATCTGGGGCGGCTCAGGACTTCATGGCGTCCATGACAACCATGGGGCTGTCTCAGTTTGTTACTGGCCCTACGCATGTGTCGGGACATACCCTTGATTTGATCTTCGCCACTGGGCAGGGAGATGGTGATCTGGAGGTTGGGGATTTTTCATCTACCCCATTGTCATGGACAGATCACCGCTTGCTGAGGTTTAGGCTTATGGCGACCCTTTCCCTCTGCAAGGGTGGGGGACCTATTAAATTGGTCCACCCCCGGAGACTAATGGATCCTGAGGGTTTCCAAAGGGCTCTAGGGGACTTTCCGACTGAGAAGACTGGCACTCCTGTCGAAGCCCTGGTCGGATTGTGGAATACGGAGATGACCCGGGCGGTTGACACAATCGCTCCCATGCGCCCCCTCCTATGTAGAGCTCATACAGCCCCATGGTATACCTTGGAGCTGAGAGTGATGAAGCAAGAGAGGAGGAGGCTTGAGTGCAGATGGAGGTGAACTCCTGACAAATGCAATTATGCCTTGGTGAGTGCCTGCTCTAAGCAATATACAGCAGCGGTGAGGGCAGCAAAAAAGAGTTATTTTGCTGTCAGTATTAAGGCATCACTCTCCCGCCCAGCGGAGCTTTTTAAAACTGTACAAGGGCTTTTACATCTTGGCCCTCGGGATACTATAGATTCATCTGTAGCCCGTTGTGATGAGTTCGCTGGACACTTCCAAACTAAGATCGCTTGCATTCGTCGGGACTTAGACTCCAATATTATAGCAGTTGGATTCAATGAAGCATCCAGACCACGGTCTTGTCCTCATTTATTGGATGAGTTTCAGTTGGTGCAGCTTGAGGATGTTGACAAGATCCTTGGACTGGTGCAGGCGACCACGTCTGTGCTGGATCCTTGCCCCTCTTGGCTGGTGAAAGCTGGCAGGACCGGAACCGCCGGCTGGGCCAAGGAGGTAATCAATGCCTCTTTGCGAGAGGGTGTGGTCCCTGACTGCCTAAAAGCGGCGGTAGTGAGACCGCTCCTGAAGAAACCCTCCTTGGACCCAGATAACTTGAACAACTATAGACCTGTGGCGAATGTTCCGTTCCTGGGCAAGGTTCTGGAACGGGTGGTGGCCGGCCAGCTCCAGGGACTCTTGGATGACACTGATTATCTCGATCCATTTCAATCCGCTTTTAGGCCTGGGTTTGGTACCGAAACAGCCTTGGTCGCCCTGTATGATGACCTCTGTCAGGAGAGGGACAGGGGGAGTGTGACCCTGTTGATTCTCCTTGATCTCTCAGGTGCTTTTGATACCATCGACCATGGTATCCTTCTGGGAAGGCTCACAGAGTTGGGAGTTGGGGTATTGCTTGGCAGTGGCTCCGCTCCTACTTGGTGGGTCGTCAACAGAAGGTAGTGCTTGGGGAACACTGCTCGACACCCTGGACTCTCCATTGTGGAGTCCCACAGGGATCGGTACTGTCCCCCATGCTTTTCAACATCTATATGAAGCCGCTGGGTGCAGTCATCAGGAGTTTTGGAGTGCGTTGTCACCAGTACGCTGATGACACGCAACTCTATTTCTCCTTTGCATCTTCCTCAGGTGAGGCTGTTAACGTACTAAACCGTTGCCTGGCCGCGATAATGGATTGGATGGGAGCTAACAGACTGAAGCTTAATCCAGACAAGACCGAGACACTGTTAGTGAGTGCCTTCTCTGCCCAGATGGTGGATGTTCACCCTGTTCTACACTCCCCTTGAAAGAACAGGTTCATAGCTTGGGAGTTCTTTTCGACCCTTCCCTGTCTCTTGAGGCTCAGGTAGCCTCAGTGGCACGGAATGCTTTCTACCATCTCCGATTGGTAGCCCAGCTACGTCCCTATCTGGACAGTGACGACCTCGCCTCAGTCGTTCATGCTCTGGTAACTTCTAGATTGGACTACTGCAATGCGCTCTACGTTGGGCTGCCCTTGAAGATAGTTCAGAAACTACAGTTAGTCCAGAATGCAGTGGCCAGATTGTTGACGCGGACCAGAAGGTCCGCTCATATAACACCTGTTCTGGCCCATCTGCACTGGCTTCCTATTTGTTTCCGGGCTAAATTCAAAGTGCTGGTTTTGACCTATAAAGCCTTAGAAGGGACCCATTCCTTGGGGGATGAGCAGCTATCCTCTCGTGCCGAGGATATATCTCCAGGGGGTGGAGGGATCCTTGTAGTGGGTGATTCAATCATTAGGAACATAGACAGTGGGGTGTGTGATGGGCGTGTAGACCGCAAGGTGTTTTGCCTGCCTGCTGCGAAGGTTGCAGATATTGCCCGTCGTTTAGATAGTTTGGTAGACAGTGCTGGGGAGGAGTCAGTGGTCGTGGTGCACGTTGGCACCAACGATATGGGGAAATGCAGCCGTGAGGTCCTGGAAGCAAAATTTAGGTTGCTAGGTAGGATGCTGAAAGCCAGGACCTCCAAGGTGGCTTTCTCTGAAATGCTACCGGTTCCACGCGCAGGACCAGCCAGACAGGCCCAGCTTTGCAGTCTCAATGCGTGGATGAGACGATGGTGTCGGGTGGAAGGGTTTAGATTTGTTAGGCACTGGGGAACATTTTGGGACAAGCCGGGCCTGTACAAAAGGGACGGGCTCCACTTGAACCAGAATGGAACCAGACTGCTGGCACTTAAAATTAAAAAGGTAGCAGAGCAGCTTTTAAACTGACTGAGGGGGGAAACCTGACAGGAGCTGAGAAAGGTCCGGTTCAGAATAAACCTCCCCCCTGGGATAAAAACCAAAGAAATGATGAAATTTTAAAAGGGGTAGGCCTAGAAGTAGGCATTGTGAGAGCAGGGGCACAGGATATAAATTCAGAAGAGCAAAATTACCACAGGCCAAACCACAAGTGCCAAAGACACTTGAAGAGAGACACTGCTTACAAGTGCCTGTACGCTAATGCTAGGAGCCTCCGAACCAAGATGGGAGAACTGGAGTGCTTGGTCTTGGAGGAGAGCATTGATATAGTGAGCATAACGGAGACCTGGTGGAATGGAGAAAACCAGTGGGATACGGTTATCCCTGGATATAAACTATATCGGAAGGACAGGGAAGGACGTATTGGTGGCGGAGTCGCTCTATACGTGAAAGAAGGCATTGAATCCAGCAAGCTGGAAACCCCAAAAGAGGCGGACTCCTCCACAGAATCATTGTGGGTGGTGATACCATGCCCCAGCAGGGACTTAATACTGGGAACGATCTATCGTCCCCCTGATCAAAATGCTCAGGGAGACCTTGAGATGAGATATGAAATTGCGGAAGCATCCAAACTAGGAAATGTGGTAGTAATGGGTGACTTCAACTACCCGGACATAGACTGGCCGCATATGTGTTCCAGTCATGACAAAGAAGCAAAGTTTCTAGATATTCTAAATGACTATTCCCTAGACCAGTTGGTCATGGAACTGACCAGAGGGACGGCAACCCTGGACTTAATCCTCAGTGGGGACCGGGACCTGGTGCGAGGTGTAAGTGTTGTTGAACCAATTGGGAGCAGTGACCACAGTGCTATTAAATTAAACATACATGTAAATGGCCAATTGCCAAGAAAATCCAACATGGTCACATTTGACTTCAAAAGAGGAAACTTCACAAAAATGAGGGGATTGGTAAAAAGAAAGCTGAAAAACAAAGTCCAGAGGGTCACATCACTCGAAAATGCTTGGAAGTTGTTTAAAAACACTATATTAGAAGCTCAACTGGAGTGCATACCGCAGATCAGAAAAGGTACTGCCAGGGCCAAGAAGATGCCAGCATGGTTAACGAGCAAAGTCAAGGAAGCTCTTAGAGGCAAAAAGTCTTCCTTCAGAAAATGGAAATCTTGTCCGAATGAAGAAAATAAAAAAGAACACAAACTCTGGCAAAAGAAATGCAAGAAGACAATAAGGGATGCTAAAACAGAATTTGAGGAGCACATTGCTAAGAACATAAAAACCAACAACAAAAAATTCTATAAATACATTCAAAGCAGGAGACCATCTAGGGAGGCGATTGGACCCTTGGATGATAAGGGAGTCAAAGGTGTACTAAAGAACGATAAGGAGATTGCAGAGAAGCTAAATGAATTCTTTGCATCTGTCTTCACAGTGGAAGATATAGGGCAGATCCCTGAACCTGAACTAACATTTGCAGGAAGGGATTCTGAGGAACTGAGACAAATAGTGGTAACGAGAGAGGAAGTTCTAGGCTTAATGGACAATATAAAAACTGACAAATCACCGGGCCCGGATGGCATCCACCCGAGAGTTCTCAAAGAACTCAAATGTGAAATTGCTGATCTGCTAACTAAAATATGTAACTTGTCCCTTGGGTCCTCCTCCATGCCTGAGGACTGGAAAGTGGCAAATGTAACGCCAATCTTCAAAAAGGGATCCAGAGGGGATCCCGGAAATTACAGGCCAGTTAGCTTAACTTCTGTCCCTGGAAAACTGACAGAAAGTATTATTAAAGCTAGATTAACTAAGCACACAGAAGAACAAGCCTTGCTGAAGCAGAGCCAGTATGGCTTCTGCAAGGGAAAGTCCTGTCTCAGTAACCTATTAGAATTCTTTGAGAGTGTCAACAAGCATATAGATAGAGGTGATCCAGTGGACATAGTGTACTTAGACTTTCAAAAAGCGTTTGACAAGGTACCTCACCAAAGACTTCTGAGGAAGCTTAGCAGTCATGGAATAAGAGGAGAGGTCCTCTTGTGGATAA
Organism: Rhineura floridana; assembly: GCF_030035675.1. Classification (NCBI taxonomy): domain Eukaryota; kingdom Metazoa; phylum Chordata; class Lepidosauria; order Squamata; family Rhineuridae; genus Rhineura; species Rhineura floridana. The sequence goes on from NC_084488.1 coordinate 122,411,982, forward strand.
GGAATTGGTTAAGAAGCAGAAAGCAGAGAGTAGGAATAAACGGACAGTTCTCCCAATGGAGGGCTGTAGAAAGTGGAGTCCCTCAAGGATCGGTATTGGGACCTGTACTTTTCAACTTCTTCATTAATGACCTAGAATTAGGAGTGAGCAGTGAAGTGGCCAAGTTTGCTGACGACACTAAATTGTTCAGGGTTGTTAAAACAAAAAGGGATTGTGAAGAGCTCCAAAAGGATCTCTCCAAACTGAGTGAATGGGCGGAAAAATGGCAAATGCAATTCAATATAAACAAGTGTAAAATTATGCATATTGGAGCAAAACATCTTCATTTCACATATACGCTCATGGGGTCTGAACTGGCGGTGACCGACCAGGAGAGAGACCTCGGGGTTGTAGTGGACAGCACGATGAAAATGTCGACCCAGTGTGCGGCAGCTGTGAAAAAGGTAAATTCCATGCTAGCGATAATTAGGAAAGGTATTGAAAATAAAACAGCCGATATCATAATGCCGTTGTATAAATCTATGGTGCGGCCGCATTTGGAATACTGTGTACAGTTCTGGTCGCCTCATCTCAAAAAGGATATTATAGAGTTGGAGAAGGTTCAGAAGAGGGCAACCAGAATGATCAACGGGATGGAGCGACTCCCTTATGAGGAAAGGTTGCAGCATTTGGGGCTTTTTAGTTTAGAGAAAAGGCGGGTCAGAGGAGACATGATAGAAGTGTATAAAATTATGCATGGCATTGAGAAAGTGGATAGAGAAAAGTTCTTCTCCCTCTCTCATAATACTAGAACTCGTGGACATTCAAAGAAGCTGAATGTTGGAAGATTCAGGACAGACAAAAGGAAGTACTTCTTTACTCAGCGCATAGTTAAACTATGGAATTTGCTCCCACAAGATGCAGTAATGGCCACCGGCTTGGACGGCTTTAAAAGAAGATTAGACAAATTCATGGAGGACAGGGCTATCAATGGCTACTAGCCATGATGGCTGTGCTCTGCCACCCTAGTCAGAGGCAGCATGCTTCTGAAAACCAGTTGCCGGAAGCCTCAGGAGGGGAGAGTGTTCTTGCACTCGGGTCCTGCTTGCGGGCTTCCCCCAGGCACCTGGTTGGCCACTGTGAGAACAGGATGCTGGACTAGATGGGCCACTGGCCTGATCCAGCAGGCTCTTCTTATGTTCTTATGTTCTTAAAGTGTATTTTTACAGTATTTTATTACTATGTTGTATTCTGGATGTTGTTTGGTTTTTGTATTGTTTGTGTGTTTTTGTTTCTTGAGTTATTGTATTTATATATTGTGCTTGCTTTTACCTTTTATGTACACAGCCCAGAGAGCCTTCGGGCTTAGGGCGGTATATAAATTAAATTAAACAAATAAATAAATAAATCACACCAGTTCATCTGTTGTGTGCCAAAAGCTTCATCACTGCAGACAGGGTACAATATAGTCCAAATGGAGCTGTGCTTTCAGTTAGCATCTTCTCAGAGATGCAACTTCCTTCTTTCCATTGATGGTCTGCTCACACCTAGTCGATCAGTTGCTGAGTGGAGCACCATTTCTTGTCCGTGAAAGGTGCAGGGGGGTGAAACAGATGGGGATTACTGAGTCACCCTCTTTGAAATGAGGTGGTCCCATTGAGCCAAAACTCTTTTGTCACTCTAGCTTCTATTGTCCTGCCAGCCTCCTCCTGCCTACCTTTCCTTGTTTCAATAGCTGTGAGGCTCTGCTATTGAAATGGACCATTCAAACAGCAGAGAGTTTGGAGCTCTCCAGCAGTTGCAGGAGGCAAGCACCTCGCCAGTGCTGGATCAACAAGGCCACAGCCTTTCTCTCTGCAGCATCTCAGCTATAGCCTCTCACTCCAAATCACTTGTGTTTTGAAGAGGAGGAAGAGAATCTGCAAACCAGGAAACAGAAATGCATTTGTTTGACTGAGCTCCTGAAACTTTTGATTTGAGAGGTGGAATTCAGGAGATAATCCAGCTTTAAGTTACAGAGAGAGAGAGGGGGGGGTCACCCTCAGAATCCACAAACAGATTGAACAGACACTCAAGATTATAGGTCTGGTACGGGGAATCTGTAACTACACCTCCCATCATCCCTGGCCATGCCGGCTGCAGCTGATGGGAGTTGGAGTCCCCACAACATCTGGAAGGCCACAGCAGGTTCCTTATCATGATTGTAGGTAGAACTGGGCTCCTACTGGGAGGAAGGGTGGGATATAAATAAATAAACAAACAAACTCACAATCCATGAAATGGAAGCAGTTTAAAACAGTGGAGGCATCAGGACAGCAAGTATCCCCTGCTCAATGTGCAACCCACCAAGCCAAATCTATTTTTTAAAACTCCCTTCCTTGCTCTCAGAAGCAAAGCGCCTCCCCCCCCCCTTTATCTTCACAGCAACTCTGTAGGATAGGCTGAGTGACAGTGGCTGGTTCAAGATCTCCCGGTGAGCTTCATGGCTGACAGGGGATTGGCATGCAGGTCTTCCCTGATCCTAGACCAGGAGAGGGGAACCTTTTTCATCCTGAGGGCCACATTCCCTTCTGGGCAAACTTCTAGGGGCCACATATCAGTGGTGAGCAGAGCCAGAGGCAAAAGGAAGCACAGCAACAACTATGAATTGGACATTTCTACAGCAGGCTAGTTTCCACACACACACACACACACACACACATACACACAAACACACACACAAACACACAGAGAGAGAGAGAGAGAGAGAGAGAGAGAGAGGTACTGTCAGAGTTCAGACACATCATCATCATCATAATTCCCTTTTTCACAAAAGCAATGCAAAGCAACTTACAGAAACAAACATTAAAACCAATAACAGTGAAGAAGGGTGCAAAGCAAGGCTGGGGAGCGGGGTACCCTAGGGAAACAGGGGGTGGCTGGGGAAGAAAAATGCCCTGGAGATAGTCCCAAGGGTGAGACAGTGAGGTTTGGAGGTTCAAATGTGGCCCAAGGCCCCCCAACCCTGCCCTAGACCAATGCTCTAACCACTACACCACACTGCCACCCCAACAGCCAAGGATCGGTGGCCCAATAGGGGCTGGCTTATCTTAGTGTTTCTGCAGTTCCAGACAAGCAGTGAAACACAGGATGCTGCGTTACACTGAGTCAGACCACTGGTCTCTCTTTAGCTCAGTATTGTCAACACTGACTGGCAGCATCTCCACAGGGTTTCAGGCAGGGCTGTGTACTGGCTCCAGCCAAATCCTGGATCCAAACTGGACTAATTTGGCCAGAGGGGGTTGAGGAAGCCCTGGATCGCCCCAAGTCAGATCAGGTCACTCTAGAGCAATCCGGGGCTGTCAAAAGTGGAGGCAGGGCAGCTGGGTGGTGAGAAAACAGGGAGAGAAGGCAAGGCACAGAGCAAGGCACCCTTTGTGGGTCTCCTTCTCCTTGCTTCCCTGCCTCCAGACTGCATGTTTAATTGGGGGTTTACACTTAATTAAACACTGTGCAAGGCCCCCAGTTCAATTCAGGGCCCAGATCTGGGTCAGGTCAGCCCCAAATCATCCTGAGTTGGATTGCGGCTGCTCCAAATCACCAGACAGGGTCCCAAATTGGATTGGGGGGGAGGATGTGCACAGCCCTAGTTTTAGGCAGGAAATGCCAGGGATTTGAACCTGAGACCTGCTGTGCGCAAAGCAGAAGCTCTTCCACCAAGTTATGTCCCTTTCCCTTTTTACTGAACCCTGGACGAGCCACCAAACTTGGCAGGTGAAAAACGGTACATCCCTCTCCTAGAGGAAGCAAAGCAAAATACCTTAGGGGAGGGATACCTCTTGGTGCATGCAGAACTGCAAGGAGCTGACCCTTTCCAGAGTCTTCCATGTGACACCACTTGCTGATAGAAGGAGGCATCAATTATAATTCATAATAATGCTTTGTACTACCATGCAATAAGTCTGTAGATTTTAAGTTGCTATGAGTGAACCACTTGTAAACACTGCTATAGGTAAGGTCCACAACGTTGGCTTGCTGTTGGCAAATGAGCTAAAACCTTGCTTGCAACACCTTTGCTCTGAGCTCACTCATAGCTCAAGTTTCACTACATTAGTCTGAAATTAACCTGCAAGGGAGCTGAGGTCTTGCAAGGAGTGCTTGCCTAGATCTGACAGCTCAGGTTGTGCATCCTTTGCTTGTTTTTAAACTTGCTAGACAGATCCTCCACAAAGCAATATACTATGCTGTGGTAGATACCTTCTTGGAAAACTGGCTTAAAGTTCCAGCAAGACTGTTCAGGGAAATTCATGGAAGGAACAGAACAAAGGCCAAACTGGAAATCAGACTTCACAACAGAATGGAGATATGCTGTAAGATCAGGTGCCTCCCAGACATACAGGAGAGAGGACTGCTGAGCATCCATTTGGCACAGTGATTGCAGGCTTAATTGTTAGGCTAGCCTAGACGTGAAAATATGACACAGAAAGGGACATCTGGTGACTCAGTATCATTATTATTATTTGAATGTACATCCTGCCCTTCCTCCTGAAGAAACAGGTGGCAAATACATCAACAAAACACTTTAAAAACAACAAAAGCATTCTAAAAACCATTTAAAACATTATAAAATGTTATAGGTAAAACATTATAGAAACAGTTACAGGTGAAAACATCCTTTCATCCAGCAATCTCCAGGTGCAGGAACAGTCTCGTTTAACTATCAAATGCCTGGGTAAACAGTAATGTTTTCAAATTCCTCCTAAAAGTCAGTGATGATAGAGACAGGTCTCACCTGCTGATCATAGAGCCTGAGATGGTTGATAATGGGGAAGGTGCTTTTTTAGATACTTGGTTCCCAAGCCATTTAAAGCTTTATATGCTAGCATTAACACCTTGAATTGGACCCAGTAGCTCACTGGTAGCCAGAGCAGCACTTTCAGAACTGGTGACGCATGGTCCCATTGAGCTGCCTCACTTGCCAGCCTAGCAACCACATTTTGCATTAGCTGCAGCCTCCGTACCATCTCCAAAGGCAGCCCCACATTCAGCACAATATAGTTGTCCAAACGGGAAGTCACCAGAGCATGGACAACTGAGCCCAGGCTATTCTGGTCCAGGAACAGCCATAGTTGACAAATCGGCCTAATCTGGGCAAAAGCACTCCTAGCCACAGATGCCACTTGGGCCTCTAGTGACAAGTTGGAATCCAGGAGTAGACTATGAACCTGTTCCTTCAGGGGAGTACAAATTCTCCCAGAACAGGCCATGCACCTAATTCCCAGACATAGGAACCACTCGCTCACAACACCTATCAGGATTTAGCCTCACATTGGCCCCCATCCAGCCCATCCCTGCCTGCAGACACCAGTCCAACATCTTCACAGCCTCCCCTGATTCAGATGAAATGGAGAGAGAGAGCTGTTTGTCGTGACTGATGACACTATGCTCCAGATCCCCGGATGACAACTCCTGATTGTTTCATATGGATGTTAAATAGCATAGAAGACAGAATGGATCCTTGTGGGACCCCAAAGCCCAAAAGCCATGGAGCTGAGCAAGAACCTTCTTGTACTACTTCCTAGTAGCAGTTCTGCAGGAAGGAGTGGGGCCACTGTAACACAGGATCTTCAACTTCCACCTCCTTCCATCTCTCCGGAAAGGACACCAGGGTCAATGGTGTCAAAAGCCACTGAAAGGTCAAGAAGAACCAAGAGGGTCACACTGGACCTGTCTCTGTCTCCCAATAAAGGTTATCAATCAGGGCCACCAAGGCTGTTGCAGTGCCAAAACCAGGCCGGAAACCAGGCTGGAAAGGATCTAGATAATCTGCATCCTCTAGACACACCCGCTGCTGGTCAGCCACCACCAACAGCAGAGGAATGATTTTAACCCATCTCCCGTTCTATTCAAAATGGGCTTGATGTTATTTAAAGCTGCAGCCTGCGAAGTAGGTAGGGGTGTGTGTGTTGTCAAGAGAGACGCTCTTTCCACATTTTTCAGGGTCGGCTTGTTTTCCCATCAGCGTTTTAGAACAGTTGTTCCCATAACAACCGAACACCGCTGGTATGATGAACACAGACTTGGCTACACATCGTTCCCTGCTTTTCTATCACAAGCCTGCATAGGCTTTCTGCTTGCCATTCTGATTGTCTCTCCAAGCAGATCCTCACACTCTGGGTTAATCTGAGAAGGCTCTTCTCCTCCCCTTATACCCCAAGCCCCTCTCCATGTACTGTAGAAATTAAGGACTGCTGTTGAAGTCGACGCTTCCATTGATTCCAAGCTGTCCATGGAGGCTCAGATTTCGGCAGTGAGCCGGGCAGCTTGGTATCAACTACACCTCATACGGAGGCTGCAACCCTACCTCCCTATTCATCAGCTCCCACTGGTGGTACATGCCCTGGTCACCTCTCGATTAGACTACTGCAATGCGCTCTACGTGGGGTTACCCTTGAAAACGGTCAGGAAATTACAACGGTGCAGAATGCGGCGGCTCGTTTGCTTACAAACAGCCCCCGCCGTGATCACATCATGCCAGTGTTATTTCACCTACATTGGCTTCCAGTTGTTTTCCGGGCCCAATTCAAGGTGTTGGTGTTAACCTTTAAATCCCTATATGGCCTCGGCCCAGTTTACCTGAAGGAGCACCTCCAGTACCACCAATTAAACCGCCCAACTAGATCAGCCACGCAGGGCCTTCTCTCCGTCCCACCAACGAAAACAGCTAGGTTGGTAGGGACTAGAGAGAGGGCATTCTCAGTGGCGGCCCCCACTCTCTGGAACTCCCTCCTGTCTGATCTTCGCCATGCCCCTTCCCTGGATACATTCCGCCGAGCCTTAAAAACTTGGCTCTTTGGACAGGCCTTCGGGATCCCTGGGGTGGGCTAATTTCTTTTTTCCATGATTGCTTTAAAATTATTATTGATTGCCCTATATTGTTTTATACTGCTGCTATTTAGAATGGTTATTGTTGACTGCATTGTATTTTATTCTGTATTATATTGTATTTTATTGAATTCCAATGTGTACGTCGCCTAGAGTGGCTTCGGCCAGATAGGCAACACAAAAATTAAATTTTATTATTATTATTATTATTTGACTATTCCAGAAAGGTTGAGGGTTGAACCGGTTTTGTAACTTGTTGCTGTTATTTCTAAAAACTGATCACCCTTCCTCGCTTCAAAGTAATCCCAGGGCAGTTCCCAACAGTGCATACAATACAACTGCATCAAACACACAACCAATGATTACAACAATGAGCCAATCAAACGAATCAATGAGGGCAACAGCATGAAAAACTAAAATCAATTAGTGGTCTTACTAATATACCCCAAAGAGCAGATGCTCTTCCGCCAAGTTAGGGAAGCTTTCGTAACCTGAGGGCCACATGTCAGTGGTGGGCAGAGCATCAAATGTTCATTTTACCTTTGTAGAGCAGGCTATTTTCTATTTTATTTATTCATTTATTAGATTTATATCCCGCCCTTCCTCCCAGTAGGGACCCACACTCACATATCCCTCTGAATCCTCAATCCAGTTAAGCATTATCAGAGCTGAAGCGTTCTAGCTAGGCATAAACACTCAAGGAGGGGGCACAGCAGGATAGGGAGCCACCTTATACAAGGCCACACACCATTGGTCAACCAACCCCAGGATTCCCCACTGTGATTGGCAGCAGCTCTCCAAGGTCAGAGACAGCTGCTTCCAGACCCTTTGGTGGGGGAACCTGTCACCTGTGGCCTTCCAGATGTTCCTGGACTATGGCTCTTATCATCCTTGACCCCCTGGCTGTGTTCAGCTTGGGAGCCATGTTCCAGCAAGGTTTGGAGGGTCACACTCCTACATGGTTCCTCACCCCTGCATCGTTTGGAGAAGCCAGGGGTTAAACCTTGGCTCTTCTGCTTGTAGAGCACTAGCACTCTACAACAGGGCTGCAGTCCCCTTCCAGCTCTAGAATGGAAATAACTTCATTTGGCTGCCTCATTCCCTCAGATTCCCTTTTCTTTGCCTTTCATTCAATGCAATGACTAATTGATTTGGGATTATATCACTTAGCAACCTCAACTGTCTCTTTATGGCTCTCTTTTTCCGTACAGGCAAATGCCAGATAATGAATGTTATCTTTTAAAACTTTCTACTCACTGAGGGGTTATATCCTTAAATGGCAGTTGACTCATGCACTGACTCTTCCACCACTTGTCAGGATGATGGAATCAAATCACACAACGTTTTCATGCCCTACCTCCCCCAACATGCCCAGTGTCACTTTTCGTCAGACAAAATTAAGATTATATATCTATCCAAAGAAGAGGCTTGACAAACTGCAGCCATTTGCTTTTTTTGACAGCTGAGAGGTGGTAGTAGGGCAGCTGACACGCAGTCGTATCTTTATTTGGCTCCGACATGCAATGGCAATTAGTATTTGGAATTTGACAAGTGACATGCAATGTAGTGTCTGCTGGGATCTGATGAGAAACTTCCCTCTTAACCAGTCATTCCTGAACTGTGTCACAGATTTTTTATTTTATTTATTTATTTATAGAATTTATTAGTCGTCCATCTGGCTGGCTGTCCAGCCACTCTGGGCGACGTACAACATAGGCATATAATACCTAGACATTGAAAAATCTAAAAACAATGAAGATAAAATCTAGCCCACCCCAAAAGCCTGCCTGAAGAGCCAGGTCTTCAAGGCCCGGCGGAAACTCATCATAGAAGGGGCATGGCGGAGATCATTTGGGAGGTAGTTCCATAGGGTGGGGGCCACAATTGAAAAAGCCCTCTCTCTAGTCCTCACCAGTTTGGCTGTTTTGACTGATGGGATGGAGAGAAGGTCTTTTGAGGCTGATCTTGCTGGGCGGCATAGCTGATGATGCTGGAGGTGCTCCTTTAGATAGACTGGGCTGAAACCGTATACAGCACTGCCCGGCTCACAGCCAAAACTTGAGCTTCCACGGACAGTTGGGAGTCAAGAATGACCCTGAGGCTACAGACCTGGTCTTTTAGGGACAATTGTACCCCATTGAGCACCAGGTCCAAATCCCCTAACCTTCCCTTGTTTTCCACGAACAGTACCTCGGTTTTGTCAGGGTTCAGCTTCAGCTTATTCCTTCCCATCCAGCCACTCACCGATTCCAGGCACTTGAACAGGGTTTCTACAGCCAACCTCGGTGAAGATTTAAATGAGAGACAGAGCTGCGTGTCATCCGCATATTGGTGACACTGCAGCCCAAATCTCCTGATGATAGTCCCCAGTGGCTTTATATAGATGTTAAATAGCATCGGGGAGAGGATGGAGCCCTGTGGCACCCCACAAGTGAGAGGCCAAGGGTCCGAAACCTCATCCCCCAATGCTACTCTTTGGTGCCTATCAGAGGGGAAGTAATGGAACCACTGCAATACAGTGCCCCCTATGCCTAACCCCTCCAGGCAATCCAGAAGGATACCGTGGTCAATGGTATCAAAAGCTGCTGAGAGGTCCAGAGGTCCAGATCACACCACTGTGCTGCAGAGGAACTGCTGGTGCAGGTCCTGAAGTTAATGAAATAATTAAAGGCTCCCAAGGAATGAAGGGCATCGTAAGGAGATTTTAGTGGGTTTCAATGACGTTTTCTCTCCAGTTTTAAAACTTGCCTCAAAAGTGTCCCTTGAGTATCAGAGGCATGGCAAATAATTCCCCCCACCTCTCAACGCTGAATGTAATTTTTTAAAAAATATATGATTATTTTCAGGAGGCAGCTGGACAGCCATCTGTCGGGAATGCTTTGATTTGGACTCCTGCACTGAGCAGGGGGTTGGACTTGATGGCCTTATAGGCCCCTTCCAACTCTACTATTCTATGATTCTATGGTTCTGTGATTTATCATTTCAAATGAATAATTCATTCTTAGGAAGATAAGAACCTGCCTTATACAGAGTCAGACCATTGTGGTTCATCCAGCTCAGTATTGTCTACACTGACTGGCAGTGGCTCTCCAGGATTTTCAGCCCTACCTGGAGATGCCAAGGAGCGAACCTGGGACCTTCTGCATGCACAACAGTTATTTATATTTATATTTTATATTTATATCTCCATTTATAGACTGCTTACTATCTGACAGATCTCAAAGTGGTGTACAAAAGAATACACAAGGTACAATAAAATAAATAAACATATTACATTAATTTACAAAGCAAAATACATGAATAATACCCATATACATAAACACAGTATAACAACAGAGCTGCAACCCTTCCCCAAAGGGAGTCTGGGTGGCTCACAATTTTAAAAAAAAACACAATTTCAACAGCACTATAGCATATTGCAGATAGCAGATACAACCAGACTTCATAACACTCTTTTTTTTACAGCTAGCAAGTGGTGTAATGGTTAGAGTATCAGACTAGTACCTGGGAGACCAGAGTTTAACCCCCCCCACCCATGAAGCAACCTGGATGTCCTTGGGCCAGTCACTGCCTCTCAGCCTAACCTGCTGTCAGCTCTACACTGCATCAGCAGTGCCAGGGGGGGCTGGAAATTCCTGGGTCTTTGGCAGGGAAGGAAAGTCCTTAGCCAGCAGTCAGGTTGTAAATCTGCCAGGCCTATCCGAAGCGTACTTGCCAAGTCAGAAGTCCAGAAGCGAGGTCAGTGGAGGTCCGGGATCAATTGCCAAGGAGGTCAGTCAAAGAGATGCTGCAGGGAAACTAGGTCTACACAAGCCACACCTGACGTTGCAGTCAGCAACAAGCTGCAGCCAAGGTGTGCCTTATAAAGAGCAGGCTGGACAGCAGGTGTGAGCCCTCAGCGTTTGGGCCTTAAGGAGACAGGCCTGCCTCTCTTCTGCCTGACCTTCTGCTGCCTACGTTCTGCAGGTGAGGGGGGAGTATCCTGTTCACTGTCTGTGTCTGGCTGCAGGGCCTCTGCTGTCCCTGGGGTGCTCTGCAGCTGAGGGGCAGAAGGAGCTGGATTCTCAGGAGGCTCCTCCGTGTCTCCTTCTGAGTCTGCTGCCCCTGGGTCTGCTGCTGTTACTCCTGAGTCATCCTCATCTGAGGAGTCCTCTGATGGGGCCATGACACTATCCCCTGCCCCATGACCAACCCTCCGCCTCCCGCCGGGGCCCGGCTTATCCGGGTAGCGCTGGTGGAAGCGCCGGACCAGAGGAGGGGCATGCACCTGCGTCGCCTCTTCCCACGAATGTTCCTCAGGGCCATACCCCTGCCAGTCTATGAGGTACTGGAGGCGGCCCCGATGCCTCCGGGAGTCCAGGATCTGCGCCACTTCGAATTCCTCCTCCCCGTTGACTTGTATCGGTGGTGGGGGCCGTGGTTGACTACCCAAGGGGTGAGGCGGGAGAGCGGGAGTCAGCAGTGATCTATGGAAGACAGGGTGAATGCGGAAGGAGGCAGGGAGTTGGAGCCAGAACGCCACCGGGTTAATTTGCTGGGTGATCCGGAAGGGACCTGCATTCCGAGCCTCCAGCTTGTGAGACGGCCGTTGCGAACGCAGGAATTTGGTTGAGAGCCATACCCGGTCGCCTACCTTCAGCGGCGGGCCTGGTTGGCGGTGGCGGTCAGCAAAGCGCTTATACGCGTCCTTGGCCTGCTCCAGCTGCTCCTTCAGGACTGCCTGCAGGGCCTGCAACTCCTGCAGCATGACATCCGCAGCGGGGACCGGCGACGGGGGTCGCATTGAGGGTAAGAATCGGGGGTGGTAGCCGTAAGAGGCAAAGAACGGGGTCTGGCGCGTGGAGGCATGCACGGAGTTATTATACGCGAACTCCGCCAGCGGTAACAGATCCACCCAATTGTCCTGTTGGAAGCAGGTGTAACACCGCAGGTATTGTTCGACGGTGGCGTTGGTATGTTCTGTTTGTCCATCTGATTGAGGGTGGTGGGTGGAGGACAAGTGGATCTGGACGTTCAGGGCCCGAAACAGGGCCTGCCAGAACCAGGCGGTGAACTGGGCTCCTCGGTCAGAGATCAGGTGGTCGGGGAGGCCGTGCAACCGGTAAACCTGGGTCAAGAACAGTTGCGCAGTTTCTGGGGCAGAGGGTAGGCCGGCACAGGGGAGGAAATGGGCCATCTTGGTGAACAGGTCTACGACTACGAGGATGGTGGTCATTTCCCGGGAGGCCGGTAAGTCCGTGATAAAATCCAGGAAGACCGAGCGCCAGGGCCCGGGGGGGGTAGGCAGTGGGAGCAGGAGCCCCGGGGGCTTGCTGGGGTGGCTCTTGGCTTGCTGGCAGGTATCATAGGCCGCTACATAGTCCTTGACGTCCGCTTGGACCCAGGGCCACCAGAAATCCTGTAGGACCAGGTGGAGGGTTTTATACGTTCCAAAATGCCCTGCCGGCTGGCTGTCATGGCAGAGGTGGAGCACCTCTCCCTGCAGAGCTCCCGGGGGAACGTACAACCGGTTCCGGTGATACAAGAGGCCCTGCAGCAAGGAAAAGGGGCTGTCCTGGGCGGGCATCCCTGACTGGAGCTCTCGCTGCTGGGCCAGGGCGTAGGGATCCTTTTGCTGCTGTTCCTGCACCCGGTCCAGGAGGGGTTGTGGCTGGTGGGTAGCAGCGAAGTTCTCTGGGCGAAGAATTGGGTGAAGGGGGCGATCGACCTGCTCGGCTCGGTATTCTGGCTTGCGAGAGAGCGCGTCTGCTAGGGTGTTTCGGCGGCCAGGGAGGTAGGTGACCGTGAACTGGAACCGGGAGAAAAACAGGGACCACCAGATCTGGCGTTGGTTCAGCCGTCGGGCGCTTTGCAGGTGCTCCAGGTTTCGGTGGTCTGTTCGTACCTGGACCGGATGGCGTGCCCCTTCCAGGAGATGATGCCAAGTCTCGAAGGCTACTTTGATGGCCAGTAACTCCTTCTCCCAAATGGTGTAGTTCTGTTCTGAAGCGTTGAGTTTCCGGGAGTGGAACGCACAGGGGAGCAGGGACTGCTTGCTCCCCACCGGCTGAAGTAGGACCGCGGCCACTGCCTTATCCGATGCATCGGCCTCCACTATGTAAGGTCGGGTAGGGTCGGGTTGCTGGAGGATGGGTTCAGATGTAAAGGCATGTTGGAGGTGCCGGAAGGCCTGTTGAGCGGCCTCGGTCCAAACAAACTTCTCTTTGCCTCGAAGCAGGTCTGATATGGGCGTGGTGAGTTCGGAGAAGTGGGAGATGAACCGGCAGTAATAGTTGGCGAAGCCCAAGAAGCGCTGCACATCTTTGGGGCTTCGCGGAGCTGCCCAGTGGAGGATGGTCTCAATTTTGGCGGGGTCCATCTGGATACCCGAGGGCGAGATCCGATGGCCTAGGAAATCCACGGTCGTGAGGTCAAAGGCGCATTTTTCGAGCTTGGCGAAGAGCCGGTGCTCCCGCAGGCACTGCAGCACCGCTCGAACGTGCTCCTTATGTTCCGAGGGGTTCCGCGAGTAGATCAGGATGTCATCCAAGTAGATCACCAGGAAGCGGTCTAGAAGGTCCCGGAAGATGTCGTTCATGAAGTGCTGGAAGACGGCAGGTGCGGCTGCAGGGGACGTGGAAGGGCGAATGAACCCTCGGCACAGGTTCTTGTCTAGGAACTCTGAGGGCTGCCAGTTCGGGTTCTGACAGGGAATAAAGCCGGCCCACGGGAATCTTGGCTCCGGGGAGCAGGTCAATGGGATAGTCGTAAGGACGATGGGGTGGCAGCTGGTCTGCCTCTTGCTTCCCAAACACATCCGCGAACTCCTGGTACTGTTCCGGTAAGGCCTCGGGCACGGAGCTTGCCTCCTGGGTCATCAGGATGCGCTCCTTCGGCCTCCAGCAGTTGGCTTGGCAATAGGGGGATCCGAGGGTCAGTCGGCCCGTGGACCACTGGATGATGGGGTCATGCCGCTGGAGCCATGCCAGACCCAGCACGACCGGGAAGTGGGGTGCGGCAGCCAGGTAGAACTGGAGGCTTTCCTCGTGCTCCCCCAGGGCCATGTCAAGCGGCACTGTCTCCTGTACTACAGGGCCCGAGGCGAGAAGCCGGGCATCAATAGTCTCCACCAGGAGGGGGCAGTGAATGGGTTGACTAGGAACCCGGTGGAGCTTGGCAAAGGACACGTCCATAAAATTGCTGGTGGATCCTGAGTCCAGCATGGCGGGTACTGGTAGGGTCCCCCTTCCAGGGACTGTCAGTGCGATCAACACGGTCAGATGCTTGGGCGGTGAGGAACTGAGGTGGCAGGCCCCTTGAACCATGAGGGTGCCCCGGCTCAGGGGCCTGTGAAGGCCGGGGCATGGGCGTTTCCCGAGGCAGGGGTTGTGGGTCGTTTCGCGGAACACTGGGCTGCAAAATGTCCCGGGGCCCCGCAATACAGGCAGAGGCCCTGTTGCCGGCGTCGCAGCTTTTCGGCCGCAGAGAGACGTGGCCGAGCCCCTCCCAGCTGCATCCGTTCTGCCGGGGGTGTAGGGTCCTTGCCGACAGGCTCCAAGGGCCCAGCCACTGGGGCTGATGCTCTGTAGACTGGCCGGGGTTGGTTGGCAGCACGCCTGCTTTCCAGCCTCCCGTCAATCTGGAGACACAGGCGTATGAGGGCTTGCAGGGTTCCAGGGCGCTCCACCCTAGCTAGCTCATCCAGGAGCTCATCCGACAGCCCCTCCTGAAACTGGTCCATGAGAGCGGCTTCGTTCCAGCCCAGGGTTTGTTGCAATAGACGAAAGTCTGTTACATATTCCCCCAAGGGGCGTCGGCCTTGCCGCAGCCTGCGTATCCGGCGGTTGGCTGTGGCAGATTGGACTGGGTCCTCGAACATAGCCTTCAGTTCTCTGGTGAAGGTGGCTAGGTTGTTGAGCACGGGGCTCCGCTCGAGGAGCAGGGGCGTGGCCCATCTAGCTGCCGCCCCGGTGCAGAAGTTAATCAAGAATCCCACCCGGGTCTTATCATCTGGGAAGGCCTCTGGGCGTAACTCCATGAAGAGCTGGGCCTGGGCCAAGAAGGCTGAGAGCTGGTCGGAAGCCCCAGTAAATTTCTCTGGGAGAGTCACAGGGCACTTGGCTCTCCCTGTAGGGAGAGGGGGTGGGGCTGCTGCTACCTGGGTTTGCAAGCCTTGGACGGCCAACAGCAGCTGGTCTACTTGTGAGTGCAGGAGCAAGTTTTCCTGCTGGAGTTGCTCCATGGTTAGCACTCCCCCCACTCCTTTGTTGCCTGCTTTGTTTGGGCTGACTGCAAACTGTCAGCTCTACACTGCATCAGCAGTGCCAGGGGGGGCTGGAAATTCCTGGGTCTTTGGCAGGGAAGGAAAGTCCTTAGCCAGCAGTCGGGTTGTAAATCTGCCAGGCCTATCCGAAGCGTACTTGCCGAGTCAGAAGTCCAGAAGCGAGGTCAGTGGAGGTCCGGGATCAATTGCCAAGGGGTCAGTCAAAGAGATGCTGCAGGGAAACTAGGTCTACACAAAGCCACACCTGACATTGCAGTCAGCAACAAGCTGCAGCCAAGGTGTGCCTTATAAAGAGCAGGCTGGACAGCAGGTGTGAGCCCTCAGCGTTTGGGCCTTAAGGAGATAGGCCTGCCTCTCTTCTGCCTGACCTTCTGCTGTCTACGTTCTGCAGGTGAGGGGGGAGTATCCTGTTCACTGTCTGTGTCTGGCTGCAGGGCCTCTGCTGTCCCTGGGGTGCTCTGCAGCTGAGGGGCAGAAGGAGCTGGATTCTCAGGAGGCTCCTCCGTGTCTCCTGCTGCTCCTGGGTCTGCTGCTGTTACTCCCGAGTCATCCTCATCTGAGGAGTCCTCTGACGGGGCCATGACACCTGCATTGAGCAGGGGGTTGGACTCGATGGCCTTGTAGGCCCCTTCCAACTCTACTATTCTATGATTCTACTTCACAGGGTTGTTGTGAGGATAAAATGAGGAGGAGACAACCATGTACACCACCTTGAGCTCCTCAGAGGAAAAATATAATGATAATAGTAGAGCAGATAACATGCAGTTGCATCTGTTATGCTTAATATTTGTTCTTTAAACCAGATCTCAGCAGTCTCCCTTCTCAGGGGTCCACTGTGCCTTAATGCTAGCAAAACCATGGTGGCTGGTGGCTCCATGTCAGTGGGGCAATGGAATCCATTCCAAGTATTTATCAAGATGCTGTCCAAGGTGCTTCTAAAAACAGAGGTTTTTATTGTATTAACAAAATGTTCCAGGTTCCGCCTTCATCAGCTGCTAACATACAAATGCTGTTGCCAAGGTGGCAGTTATAGAGCTTTGAGGATGGCATGCTCAGAGGGGCTTCCTTTGCAGAAGCTAAGTAGTGGCGGTACTGTCCTCCAGGTTCAGGCCATGTGGTGCCAATGTTTAAAGTAAATCCATGTTTAGAGTAAATCCAAAAGTTCTCCCTTTTGGTCAATGTTGCTGGATCTGCTGGCGTCTCTATCGCTGTAATGGAAAAGTCCAACAGGCTGTGACCCTCGATGTTGAAATGCTTTGCAACTGGTTGCTCCACTTTTTTGTCAAGATTGCCGACTTGTGGTTCCTGAAGCGCGTGCGTAGGTCAGTTGTGGTCTTTCCTACGTATTGGATATGACATCCTGGTCTTTTGCACTCGATGATGTAAACTATATTGCAGGACCTGCAGGTGATGTTCTGTTTGATGTAATATGTCCCACCTGTCCTAGTGCTTGTAAAAGTGGCTGTCTCCCTGAGGTACACACAGGTGATACAGCATTTGGAGTGACAAGGATGAGAGCCTGGATTGGTGATAGGTGGCTTAAGCACAGCTCTCACCAACAGTCTGCGCAAATTAGGAGGTTGGCGAAATGCTTTAACAGGAGGCCTGCTGATGGCTCTAGTAAGATGTTCAGAGTTTGCCAGCAATGGGTAGCTCTCCCTGATTGCTCGGTGATAGTTAGGAGATGCTGGATGGAAATCTACCACAAATGGAATCCGTTGCTCTCTGCTCTTTGACACCTCAGTATGACGGAGGAGGTTTTCTCTGGACAGAATGGAGGCTTGGTGGATGTTGCAATGCATAATATGTGGAGAAATATATCCTCTTTGAAGAAGGTGTTCTTTAAGTTCACTGATCCTTCTCTGGTATTTATCTTCAGTGTTGCAAATAAGTTTGATTCTCAGAGCTAAGCTATACACAATGTTCTTCTCTATATGCCTAGGATGGCAGGATTTCCAGTTTAAATAGGTGTGGGCATCAGTGGGTTTGCTGTAGAGATCAGTGGCTATTTTGTTGTTTTCAATGGTGAGAAGGACATCCAGAAAAGGGATGTGCGGATTGTCATTTGTACTACTAAATGTAAACTTAATAGAGGGATGGATAGAGTTGATGTAATTTTTAAATTGTTCCAATTTACCATTTTTACCATTCGTCCAGACCATAAAGATGTTGTCAATGTATTGCCACCATATATATATATATATATATATATTGCTTGATTGTAAAAAAACCCAAACCCTTCCAAGCAGTTTGCATAACATCTGGGATGCCATCTTCATCCCAGCTCTAAAACTGGGTCAATTCACCTGCATAGGGGGCAGGGAGAGTTTCAGAGGCCCTTGCATTAAAGCAAGCTTCACCAAACTGGGTGCCCTCCAGATGGTCTGGATGACACCTCCCATGCTGGCTGGGACTGATGGGAGTTGTCATCTAAAACATCTGGGGGGCAGCAGGTTGCCAAAGGCTGAGCTAGACTTTTAGCCATGGAACAGATGAGCGATTATACTGAAGAAGGCATGTCTGGGCATGTGGAGAGTGCTTTCCGCTAAGCAGTGAGTATTCACAGTCTACTGTGGGCCCTGCCCCAAGTAGGGACTGTTCCACAATCTGGCACACATTTAGACAATGCTGGCTGGGGGCTGATGGGACATGTAGTCCAAAACATCTCGAGAGCATCAGGTTGGCGAAGGCTGTATTAAGGCATCTTGGGGCCTGACATTACTTGATCCATCTGGATCTCTCTCCCAATCCAGCGGCTTTTGGTGTGGTGTCGCTAAAGAGGCATTGCAGTGAGGATAGCATGGCTAATGACTGACAGCCCCTCCCAGTTACTGCAAGATGTGAGTCTCTTCTGCTCCCGGAGTAAACACAACTGGGCTCTTCCCCTGCGCTGACTATTATGAATGATGCATGAGGCTTTATTAATACCCCCTCAGCAAACACATCTATTATGGATGCAGCTGCTGAAGAAAACCACGAGCGAGTCCCACAGTGTGAGGTGCGCAGTTCCTGAGGCATTATTGCCTACCGTTTTTCTAAATATTTGCCATGCTCACTGGGCTCCACGGCCATTACCTTCAAGAGAGGCTGGTCAGCAATAGCCTCAGCTGGGCCTGTTCTTATGAGCCCAACAACACAAGTGAAGTAAAATTTGGTGGGGAGCTCTGGAGCTGTCCTTCCTGCCCCCCAGCCCTGCCCTGCTTGGCTGTAACCTATGGCGCCTGGAAAAGACAGCATGGCAGCCACAGGTGGCTTTGGGGTGGCTGTCTGGGAAGCATCAGGATGGAATAGAACATAGAAGCCCTCTGCCCCCTCCCAAGGAAGACGGGTGAGCGGATGGCAAAGCAGCAAGGAGCCTGCCTAACGGGGGGGGAGGGCAAGGATCACCCGCAAGATGTTGGAAATGGATCTCTGACTTTCCAGAAGGTCGCAGCTCAGTGGTAGAGCATCTGCCTTGCACGCAAAAGGTCCCAGCTTCACTCCCCAGCACCTCCACGGAGGGCTGGGAGAGACACCTGCCTATAATCCTGGAGAGCTGCTGCCAGTTCGTGTAGACAATACTGAGCTAAATGAACCAATGGTCTGATCGGGGATAAAGCAGCATCCTGTGTTCCGCAAGACCAGGTTGCCTGACAAACAAACAAACAAACAGAGCCCTATGAGGAGAGACTGAAAGAACTGGGTGTGTTAGCCTGGAGAAGAGAAGACTGAGGGGAGATATGGCAGCACTCTTCAAGTACATGAAAGGTTGTCACACAGAGGAGGGCCGGGATCTCTTCTCGATCGTCCCAGAGTGCAGGACACGGAATAATGGGCTCAAGTTGCAGGAAGCCAGATTTCGACTGGACATCAGGAAAAACCTCCTAACTGTTAGAGCCATACGACAGTGGAACCAATTACCTAGAGAGGTAGTGGGCTCTACGACACTGGAGGCATTCAAGAGGCAGGTGGACAACCATCTGTTGGGAATGCTTTGATTTGGATTCCTGCATTGTGCAGGGGGTTGGACTTGATGGCCTTATAGGCCCCTTCCAACTTTTCTATTCTATGATTCTATGAACCCTGCCAGAAGGGTTATTTGGTCAGGAAGCATTTACAAAGGCAGCGGGCAATGGGTTTCCCTCCTGTAAAAATAAGGCTGGGAGACCATGAGGAGACTCTTAATGGGAGCTAGAGACTAACTGGAACTGTTCAGGAGAGACTGAAGCTGGTTAGTTACCTGTGAGTCTGGCTTGCTGTGCTTCTATGCAAAGTACTTAAATATCCCCACGTCTTTGGCCGGACCGTAAAGGTCCCAGTGGGTTCTTCTAATTGGGGAAACCAGCAGGCTAGGCCAGGGGCCTCCCCCTCTGCAATGCTAGCCTTGCGGCTTGTCTGATATTTGCTGTTCCACAACGCCACCCTGGCATGAGCCAGAGATTCCAATGACCTGGGGAGGTCAATAGGTGCCTTATGGGCCTTATACAAGATCAGCCACACAGGGCCTTCTCTCAGTTCCATCAGCTAAATCAGCTCGGCTGGTGAGGACTAGAGAGAGGGCATTTTCGGTGGCAGCCCCCACTTTCTGGAACTCCCTCCCGTTCGATCTCCACCAAGCCCCTTCCCTGAATGTTTTCCGCCGGGCCTTAAAGACCTGGCTCTTCAGGCAGGCCTATGGGATTTCTGTGGCGAGTTAGTCTTGCTGCTGCTGTTAATTATAGTTCTTGGTTTTAACCTATTAATTATTGTGTTTAATTATTGTTATATTGTATTTTATTAATGGATTGTACGTCGCCTAGAGTGGCCATTTTTTGGCCAGATAGGCGACTCAGAAATAAAATTTTATTATTTATTATTATTATTATTATAGATAACGTTGCCTCTACTTGGCTTCCCAGATGGAGCAATTTGTCACAGACAATAATAAAGAGACTTCTGAGCCTCGATTCCTCAGAGGACCTCCAGGGCCTGACCATCTTGGGCCACAACGCCAACCTCTGGCCCGTCAGACTCATGGGAATTGCTTCTGCACTTGACTCCCCCTTGCCTTGGACTAGGGATGGAAAGGTCTGTCACTCTCAGTTCTCTCTGTTTCTCATTTTTACAGTCTTCAGTTCTCCACATTTCTGCAACAATCTGCAAATTTTTATCTTAAAACTCCTCATGAAAATTCTTCAGCATGTTAGTGCAAATTTCTCCTAACAAACACCTTGTTGTATACAGGAAATTCTCTTAATATAATGCATTTTTGTATAATATTTTCACTATATTTTCATTGTTATGCACTTTCCCCTAATATATCCAATTTTGTAAAAACTTGTGTTGGAGAATTTCATCAAAAATTCAGATGTGTGGATTTTGAAGGACAGATGTATTTTCGTTCTCAGGTTGTTTTGGAAATTTCAGATTTGATAGATCCAGCTTTACATGTGAAGCAAACCAAATTTCTCCCCTGTCCCTACCCTAGACCACATCATTTCCTTCTGAGCCCAGCCCAGACATGGGTAGGCTGGACCCAATCCAAGGACAGACCTCAGTGGCAGCCGCAGAATTCATTCCCCTGAGAATCTCAGCTTCCTCTTTAAAAAAAAAATCAAGTCTCTAGCCCTTAAGCCTGAAAAAATGGGCTTAGGAGTATGTAGGCATTGCTAAGTAAATCTCAGTATCAAGAAGGGGACTGAGTAGATTTTCCTTTTGGCAAGAGGTTTCCTGTGAAAATAAGTAAAGTTGATTTATATCAACCAAAGGTCATTGCAAGTTCATTGAATGAGAGACAACAATTACAAAACACTTAATATTCATTGGGAAATTGATGCCATTGCAGCAATTGATCTCCATCATGGGGAACAGCAAATGCCTTTCACCGATTTTTCGCTGAGATATGTAACAGCTTGGCTGAAACAATGTCTTTCAAGTTGTAACCACATCTAAATTCACAAGGAGGTAGCAGATTTTTTGGGCTTCCCTAGAATCCATTAGTTTACAAATGAGATCTTGTAAAAAAATAAAAATAAATCCTTAAGTTCTTCATATAATGGCAATGGAAAAGATGGTGCCCCAGATGGTGGAATCCAACCCCCCAAGTCCAAAAGACTGGTTCTTCAAGATCTGGAGTGTAGCACTGATGGCCATATTGGAAGACTTGGGAATCATATATTTTGGTTTAAATCAGCCGAGATCTATGCACAAGCTTTTCACTCCTCCCATTGCGAAAAGCCACAATTAAACCAAGAAGTGTATACAGTAATTACCCACAGTTTCCCATTTCGTGTGAGCCAGGAAAGTATGGTTAGCAGGTTTAGAAGAAGCCAATATGTTCTAACCACAGTTTGTATTTGGTTTAATATCCTGGTGTGTTCTGAATCTGGTAACCATTGTTTCCCAGTTTCCACGAAATGGGACATTATGGTTAATTAGTTACCTGATTTAATCACAGGTCGCACAAAGGGACTTTGTGTGTGAACAAAAGGCTTGTGAATACCTCAGCTTTAATAAAATGGGATGCGATTGTTCGAGCCAGACCTGTGTTTGGCTGTGTGATGGTAAGCAATGTTTTGAGAATTTTTGAAAAGACTAGAGCAATATTTTAATTTTTATTTATTTATTTATTTATTAAATGTGTATCCCCCCTTCCTCCCAGAAAGAACCCAAGGTGGCAAACAAAAAGACAAAAAAACAGTTTAAAACATCTTTAAAATATATTAAAACAAAACATCTTAAAAAAAAAAGGTTTAAAAACATCTTTAAAAGCAGTTCCAACACAGACACAGACTGGGATAAGGTCTCAACTTAAAAGGCTTGTTGAAAGAGGAAGGTTTTCAGTAGGTGCCAAAAAGATAACAAAAATGGCACCTGTCTAATATTTAAGGGGAGGGAATTCCAAAGGGAGCAAGAAGTGCCAGATGTCCAAGCTGGATTTAGAAAGGGAAGAGCCACCAGAGATCATATCGCAAACATATGTTGGATAATGGAACGGACCAAGGAATTTCAGAAGGAAATCACCCTGTGCTTTATAGATTACAGCAAAGCCTTTGATTTTGTAGATCATGAAAAACTATGGAATGCTTTAAAAGAAATGCGGGTGCCACAGCATCTGATTGTTCTGATGCGCAACCTATACTCTGGATAAGAGGCTACTGTAAGGACAGAATATGGAGAAACCGATTGGTTCCCCATCGGAAAGGGTGTGAGACAGGGGTGTATTTTATCACCCTATTTGTTTAATCTATATGGAGAACATATCATACGAAAAGCAGGATTGGACCAAGATGAAGGAGGTGTGAGAATTGTAGGGAGAAATATCAATAATTTACGGTATGCAGATGATACCATATTACCAGCAGAAACCAGTAATGATTTGAAACAAATGCTGATGAAAGTTAAAGAGGAAAGCACAAAAGCAGGACTACAGCTGAATGTCAAGAAGACTAAAGTAATGACAACAGAAGACTTTACAGTTGACAATGAGGACATTGAACTTGTCAAGGATTATCAATACCTCGGCACAGTCATTAACCAAAATGGAGACAATAGTCAAGAAATCAGAAGAAGGCTAGGACTGCAGAGGGCAGCTGTGAGAGAACTAGCAAAGGTCCTCAAATGTAAAGATGTATCACTGAACACTAAAGTCAGGATCATTCAGACCATGGTATTTCCGATCTCTATGTATGGATGTGAAAGTTGGACAGTGAAAAAAGCGGATAAGAGAAAAATCAACTCATTTGAAATGTGGTGTTGGAGGAGAGCTTTGCGCATACCATGGACCGGGAAAAAGACAAATAATTGGGTGTCAGAACAAATTAAACCAGAACTGTCACTAGAAGCCAAAGTGATGAAACTGAGGTTATCATACTTTGGACACCTAATGAGAAGACAGGATTCACTAGAAAAGACAATAATGCTGGGAAAAACAGAAGGGAGTAGAAAAAGAGGAAGGCTAAACAAGAGATGGATTGATTCCATAACGGAAGCCACAGACCTGAACTTACAAGATCTGAAGAAGGTGGTTCATGACAGATGCTTTTGGATATCCTGCCCCAGTGAGTAGTCACGCCATTGCATTTTGCACCAGCTGCAGCTTCCAGGCCAACCTCAAGGGCAGCCCCACATAGAGTGCATTATAGTAATCCAGCCTGGAGGTTACCAGTGCGTGGACAACAGTGGTCAGGCTATCCCAGTGTAGAAATGGCCACAGCTGTCATACCAGTCAAAGCTGGTAAAAGGCACACCTAGCCACTGAGGTCACCTGGGCCTCTAGCGACAAAGATGGATCCAGAAGCACCCCGAGACTACGGACCTGCTCTTTCAGAGGGAGTGCAATCCCATCCCAAAGAAGCAATCGACCGATTAGGCGAACTCGGGAATCATCAACCCACAGCGCATCTGTCTTGCTAGGATTCAGACTCAGTTTATTGGCCCTTATCCAGCCCACCACCGAGTCCAAGCACTGGTCCATGACTTACATGGCCTCTTCCAATTCAGATGTTACAGAGAAACAGAGCTGGGTATCATCAGCGTACTGCTGACACCTCACCCTAAATCTCCTGATGACTGCTCCAAGGGCTTCATATAGATGATAAACAGCATTGGGGACAAGATGGTACCCTGCGGCACCCCACAGCACAACTGCCAGAGGGCTGAAAGACAATCACCCAGTACTATTATCTGAAAATGACCCTGGAGATAGGATTGGGACCACTGTAAAACAGTGCCTCCAATACCCATCTCACCAAGTCAGCTCAGAAGGACACCACTGTGAATGGTATCAAAAAAACCCCAAGAGATCAAGTAAGAATAAGGGGTGCACTCCCCCTGTTTTTCTCCCAATAAAGGTCATCTATAAGGGCATATAAGGCTGATTCAGTCCCATAACGAGGCCTAGACACAGATTGGAATGGGACAAGATAATCTGTTTCATCCAAGAGTACTTGCCATTTTGTGCCACAACCCTCTCAATCACCTTCCCTAAAAAGGGGGTATTTGTGACTAAGGGGGTATTTGCAACTGGGCAGTAGTTGTCACAAACCAATGGGTCCAGGGTGGGCCTTTTCAGGAGCAGTCGAATCACCACCTCTTTCAGCATGGCTGGAACCACTCCCTCCTGCAACAATGTGTTGACCACACACTGGATCCACTCGGTCAAACCCCCTCGGCAAGCTTTAATAAGCCAAGAAGGACAAAGATAGAGAGGATGCTGGTAGCATCATCACAAGCACTTTGTCCACATCAGGCCACATTAACTGTAACAGTTCTCAAGAAGTTGCAGCAGACGTTGCACTGGACACCTCACTGGGGACTACAATGGATGTGGATGGGGCATCAAGATTGCTACAGAGGTGAGCGACTTTACCCTCAAAGTGCCTTGCAAACAATTCACAATGGGCCTCCAAAGGGTCTAAAACTCCATTTCCTGGAGCTGATGTCAACAGACCCCTGACAATAAGGAAAAGCTCCACTGGATGCCTACTTGAGGATGCGATGGTAGCAGAGAAGTGGACCTTCTTTGCCGCCCTCACTGCCGCACAGTAGTCAGTTATGATGTTTTACTTGTGCCCGATCAGCCTCACAGCACGTCTTTCATCACTTGCACTCTAGCCATCATCCAGCCTGCTTCATTGCCCTTAGTTTACTGGTGTACCAGGGTGCAAACCAGGCTCCACAATGCCGGAGACGGCACTCAGGGGCAACTGTGTCAAGTGCCTGATGCACCTGGCTGTTCCACAGCGTGACAAGGGCTTCAACAGGGTCACATGGTCTATCTACTTGGAACTCCCCCAGGGCATTCAGGAATCCAGTGGATTCCATTAGTCTCTGGGGGCGGACCATCTTAATCTGTCCACCACCCCTGCAGGGAAGGACTGGAGTCATAAATCTAAACTGCACCAGGAACCTTTATCCTCACAACAAACCTGTAAAGTACATCATAATGCAAACTGAGCAAAAAAAAAACACAACTAGTACTAGCACATTAAAGACTAACAAATTTATTTATGGCATAAGTGCTTGGAGGCTAAAGTTCACATCAGATGCATAATTCTTGGTCATCCATGAAAGTTTATGGAATAATATATTTGCTAGCCTGTAAAGTGGTACTTGAGTATTATTTCATTTCTGCTGTAAGCCATGACTAGTTGGCTATCCCTTTGCTTGAAAGGATACCGGAGAAATGTACCCGACACTACATAATCAGCAAGTGAGAGAGAGAAGAATTTTTAAGTCAAGTCTCCAGATCCTCTGGTGTGCTTGTTTCTAAAGGTATAAGAAGATTCTTTGCCAACTGGCTTAGTGAGAAGGAAAATGTGCAGGCAATATTCTGTCCAGTCAAAGTGTGATGCAGCCTAAGGAGTGTTTTAATATATCTTGAAGTCTGTTTTCATGATGTGTTTTTAGTGCTTTTGCTTGCCGCCTTGGGCTCCTACTGGGAGAAAGGGCGGGATAGAAATCAAATATATAAATAAATTTAAGGACTATAAAACACTTTGGCAGACTTAAAGTGTTACTACAAAAAGTAGGATGGTGCAGAAGAGAATTCAGGGTGCAGAGCCTTTATGTCATATGAGATTTTGAATTGCACCTTGCCAGCACATCCCACCGAGTCAAGCTTCTCCAAGAAGACAGCTACATGCTGGATTCACCAAGGACCTACATGTAAAGGCCAATGTTTGCAGGCCTGAATATCCTAGTCGTGTTCCAGATTCTTTTTTCTTTGAGTCTTATCTTAAGCTTTTTTCGTGTTTCCAATCTTGGGTCCCCTCCCCCAGTTCAAAATCGGGAGCAGGCGGGCTGGAGAAAAACTTTATTTTGTTTATTCCTTATCCTTACTTATCAGTATTATCTTTTTATCCATTCCACCTTTCCTCCAAGGAGCTCTTTCATGGGTCTCTCCCCCCCCCATATTATCCTCACAGCAACACTGTGAGTAGGGTTGCCAGGTTCATGGCCTGAGACTGATTCTGTATTTTTAGGAGAAGAGAAAGTCAGCCAAGTGCAGGTGTTCTTGCAACACTGTAATGGGAAAAACCACAAGGTGGAATTCTCCCTTCTCCCTGCACAACTTTTAAAGATACAGAAGACCTCTTGGAGGCTGAGCCTGGCAACCAAGAAGTCTTCTGTATCTTTAAAAGTTGTGCAAGAGGAAGGGAGAATTCCACCTTGTGGTTTTTCCCATTACAGCGTTGCAAGAACACCTGCACTTGGCTGACTTTCTCTTGTCCTAAAGATACAGGATCAGTCGCAGGCCATGTTCCTGGCAACTCTAACTGTGAGGTATGTTAGGCTGAGAAACAGCGACTGGCCAAAGGACACACAATGAATTTCATGCTGGATTTTAACCCTGGTCTACCAGGTCCTAGTCCATTTGTTTCACGTTCTATAAAAAAGGTGTAGAAGTTAATAAGCTGTGGGAGGGGAATAATCTTTTCCCATTGGTCTAGAAATGTATGAGGTCCTTTGCTAACAGCCCTGTGGGGCACCTTTAAGATTGACCCATTAAGGCTACAATTCTGCACGTACTTATCAGGGAGCAATCCCCATGGAATTCAGTACAGCTTACTTCTGAGAAATGGACAGTTTCTTTGACATGAACCCACACTAGAAATGATGACAGCAGGGGTCCCTTCTGAACCAAGGTAAGATACTTAAGTGCTAAGTATTAATAAAAGTGCAATGTTCAAGTGCCCACTGTTTCTTTAAGAAGGAGAAGGGTAGGACAAGAACTAGAACAGGTGGGGGGCACATATCTTTTCTCCCAGCAGAGAAGCAACTGTGACAGCAAGGACCCTTTCTGAACCAAAGTAAGACACTTTTCAGTTTAGGTAGGTGCTAACCATTCATAAAATTGTAATGTTAACTGTCCACAGTAGCTTTGCAAGGGAGAGGACGGGGAGAAAATCAGAGCAACTTGACCACACCCCTGTGACTGCCATTGGCCACGCCCACATGACCTCCTAGCAGGCCTACCAGGTCTAGTGGGCAACAGCCACCACTGCCTATACGTGACAACTGTCAACACTGGCAAACAACCATCTAATTTTGAAATAATCTGATTGACCTGGTAGAAAATTCTGAAATGAATTTTTCCCTACGTGAATTGTGTAGAGGCCAATATAGTGCATAATGTCTTCCATGTGGCCTGGTCCACATACACAAAGATTTGTTGGCCTGTTAAAGAATTTATCAGTCAGAACTTCTGTGGGCATGTTTGTGATGCGTTGCTAATGTCTGCACACATAAAACAAGCATTGTAGGGAGGAGGTTTCCAGGGATGGGTGAGAAATTTGATTCACTTTGCATTTAAAGGCAAATCTATCAAGTTTGAACTTTCTGAAACAATATGTGAATTGAAACACAGCCATCCTTCAAAATTTGCACTTACCCAAATTTTGTAATGCAGGTCTCCAACCAACCAATGTTTACAAATATGCATATATTAGGGGAAAGTGTGAATAAAATATTAGTTGAAATAATACACAAAAATGCATAATATTAGGAAAATTGCTTGCAACAATGTGTACATTAGTCAGATCTGCATACAAAACTTCACACTAAAATGCTGGTGAATTTTCATGACGATTTAGGGGAAAAAAACACAAATTACTGCAGAAATGCGGAGATCTGAATTTAAGATTGGAAAAATGAGAAACTGTGAGAACCGAAATAGACAGATCTTTCCATCCCTAACATTTCCTATGTGCGAGCAACAAAAATTGGGGCCTGGATGACCATTCTGTGCATGAGCCCCCCCCCCCCCGTCACCTGAAATGTTGCAGCCACAGGGATTGAACACCTCAAGGAGAACACTTCCTTCCATTTCCCTCCAAGAATGTGTGTCCAACCCAGTCTGGAAGCTCAGAGTAGGGTGTGATGTTCCTATATATTAGTATATATATGGTAAGTGCTGGTTGTTTAGAGTATACATGGTAAGTAGTGAAAGAGGAGGGGGAGTGAATGGGCAATAGAATGCTTGATGATTGGCTGAATGTTTAAAATGGCTGACAGTATAAATGAAAGGATGACAGGTAAATCTGGGGGAATGTGAGGTGGTGAATTGTGGAATCTGGGGGGAGAAGAGAAAGAGTGGATTGCTTGGTGGGGATTGAGAGAGTTGTTTGCCAGGAGAGCGTGAAGAAGGAGGGAGGTGGAGTTCAGATTAGTATTGAGTAAAACCATATGCTTATGTGCCTTAAGAAGAAATCTTGTTGATCTTGTTAGCTTTGTTATCTTTAATAAATACTTAATTTGGTTTACCAAAGGCCTGATCCTTGACTGGGGTTTCACAGACCAGAAGGGAGGGTAAGGTAATGACCAAGGCTGAAGGGGAACTGTAACAAATGGTGGCAGCGGTGAAGAGAATAACAATACCAGTATTCAGAGTCTCTGGGAATACTAGTATTGGGACGTTACTGGTGGTTGCCTAGCAGGGGGATCTGTTGAGATCTGTGCTAGAGCGGGGAGAGAAATCATAAGAGAGAGCGGTCCGGACTGGTGGAGTCCCTGGTGGTGCCTAGAGACAGGCAGTAACCACGAGCAGGTAGGAACCTGACAGGGAGAGCCAGGGAAGGACGCCTCACATAGGGCAAGAGGAGTAAGCACAAGTTTCTTAGCAGATCCAATCAATGCACCACCTGGGATTGTATCCTACTGAGTCATAGTCGGTCAGGTCCATTGATCTCAATGGGTCTACTCTGAGTATGACTCAGTTGGAATCAACTCCTGACCTGGACGTTTATTGAGGGATGAGGAGTCAGTGCTGTGGCCTGTTGGTGCAAGATTCCGTATTGCAAGTTGATGCAAATTCAAGGTTGGGGAATCATTATCAAAGCAACTGAAAAACAAAACTGCTAATACCTGTAATGCCTTGATACAAATCTATGGGGCAACTGCACTTAGGATTTGTAGCCCAAAACATCTAGAGGGCGGGCACCAAGTTGGGGAAGGCTGCTTTACATTGTGCATGTGAGGAATACAGGCAGTGCCCAAAAATCTAATTGTGAGACATTTTCAAGAATTTCACTTGCACCGTTGGGAAACCCAGTATGCTGCCTTTCAACACTGCCAGCAAATGCAGCTCAAAGGCCGTGGAAGTCACAGATCAGTGGGGTTCTCGATCATATTGTGCAAATGTCCCTTCCCTGGATAAACGCTGATCATCATGATGGGCGCTCATTTAGCTAGAACGCATACATCAAAATTAATTAAATGGTGGTACCTCCTGCAGCCATTTCAGAACAGACCCAACATGTGCTGCCACCAAGTGGAGCCCAGAAGAAATGCAAAAATTATCTTCAACTGTGGGCATGTTGATACAGAGACAGAATCAAGCAACTGGCTATTCAGGGCTCTGGATGCATCCAGAATTTGTGAAGCTCATAATGAGGAAGGTCCATAACTCATAGGCTTCACCTGCAGAAGATCCAAGGTTCAATCCTTGGCACCTCCAGGTAGGGTTGGGAAAGATCCCCTGTCTGAAAACTTGGAGTGCCTCTGCCAGCCAGTGTCAACATCACTGAGCTACATGGACCAGTGGTCTGACTCTGCATAAGGCAGATCCCTATGTCCCAGCCTTGCCCTGCAAAGCTAGGTAAAATACATTTTTGTAAAGGTGGAGGAAAAGGGCTTTCTCCTCTGTTGTCTAGCACCGGCACCCAGAAAGAAAGAAACCCAGCCAGCTTGTCCTTCCACTTTCCACAATCTGGAAGTAGTCAGTGCAATCTGCTGTGAAGTTACTTGCTCTCCATGCTTCCTGCTCAGACAGCATACATTTAAAGTACTATCATATCACTTTAAACACTCCTGGCTTTCCCTCCCGCCCCAAGAATCCTGGGAATCGTAGTTTGTGAAAGGTGCTGAGAGTTGTTACAAGAACCCTGTTTCCCCCCACAGAGCTACAATTTCCAGAGTTCTCTGGGAAAAAGGATTGGTTGTTTAACCACTCTGGGAATTATAGCTCTGTGGGGGGAACAGGGGTCTAAAGTGGTATGATACTGCTTTAAATATATAGTGCAGATGAGGTCAGGAATATATTTCTCCCACCACAACAACTGTAACAAGCAGCCCTGTGTCTGCTCCCTGATATGTGATGCACGTTCTGAAATTTGCCTGGAGAAAACCAAAGTCTTCTCTGGCCCATAGCTACAAAGTGCCTTTGCATCCTTGCACCACCTTGGGTTTTACGTGACTGTCCAATTTTGATGCTGATCCATTTTCCTTTGTAGTCTGTACAAGGACACCAAAAAACAGAATGTCCAGTTAATCAGTTGGTGAACAGGGGTAGCGAATAGGACTGTGGGACCCATCCAGGCATGGTCAAGAACAGCCAGGATTTGAACTGGGAGCCTCCTCACCTGCACACTGATGCCCCTTTGTAGGGAGCCATGAAAGGTTGTGGGGAAGAGGAAGAAGACAGAAGGTCATGAAGCAACTACCAAGAGGGCCCTGCCATATGCCATCACCCCCTGAGTTACATTGAAAGGCAGCACTACAAACAATGCCTCCACCATGGATCTCAACATTCGGGCAGCTCCACAGAAGGTGAGGCGCTCCATCAGATATTTGGGGCCATGTCACTTAGGACTTTCTACATCAGCAAAAGCACCTAGAATTGGGCCCAGAAGCAAATTGGCAACCAGTATAAAGCTGACATAATACGCAGCCAGCCAGAGGCACTAATCAACACCTTGGAAGCTGCATTCTGCATCAGTTGCAACTTCTGAACCATCTGAGCAGAAAGACCAGAGTGTACATTGCATAGGAGTGCCCATTTGGCTGCCAGATAGCTTGATCACTGGGGACCTCCTTGGGACCAAAGGCCTCCTGGGGAGGAGGGAGAAGATCCAGGTTCAAGCAGTGGCACAGCAGATGAGGAGGAGTCGGTAGCAACTCTCTCAGGGTGCCTCCAGAATATCACTCTTTT
This sequence comes from Rhineura floridana, assembly GCF_030035675.1. Taxonomy (NCBI): domain Eukaryota; kingdom Metazoa; phylum Chordata; class Lepidosauria; order Squamata; family Rhineuridae; genus Rhineura; species Rhineura floridana. The sequence goes on from NC_084488.1 coordinate 122,442,977, forward strand.
ATGGGAGTGATTCAAGCACATACCGTACATTTAAGACTGCCCAGTTAAAGTGGATGTTGCTCTAGTCAGTGCAAAAAATCCACTTTTAAACACAAACCACAACAGGTTGGGGTGGGTTTTTTTTTGCCATTAGGGTTGTGATGGCAATTAACAGGAAGGTGTACAACCCCCCTGCAAGCAAATCAGGAGGAATACTCAGTTGCATAAAATGGAAATGGAAATGGATGGCCTTCAGGTCTGGGTTTTAATCTAGACCTTCAAGGAGCTGTCCAAGGTACTTTCAGCTCTTGCACCTTGGACAGCTCCTTGAAGGACTGCCTTCAAGTCCATCCTGACTCATGGTGACCCTATGAATAGGGGTTTCATGGTAAGCAGTATTCAGAGGGGGTTTCCCATTGCCTCCCTCTGAGGTTAGTCCTCCCCAGCTGGCTAGGGCCTGCTCAGCTTGCCACAGCTGCACAAGCCAGCCCCTTCTTTGTCCACAACTGCCAGCTGGGGGGCAACTGGGCTCCTTGGGACTATGCAGCTTGCCCACGGCTGCACAGGTGGCAGGGCACATAAGCGGGGATTTGAACTCACAGACTCTAGACTCCCAGCTAGGCTCTCCTCCCCACTGGGCTATGCACAAATGCTCAGTAAGAACCTGACATGCTCTAACCTCCACCTCAGCTTTGTGCATGCTACTCAGGATAAATGCTCAACCCAGAGGCCATCTGGAGGAGATACTGAGCTCACTTACTCAGCCTCAGATCCCACACTAGGTGCTGGTTATGGACAGAGACTTTTTTGCAACACCACCACCCCAGTCCTAGCTTGAAGTGGACCTGCCTGCTTCTCTTCTCCCCACATCTGTCTGACTCCCCTGGCTGCTTCCTTACCTCCTCACTCCAGTTCCCTTTAACTGGGCTTCTCAGGGCAGACCCTTGGCCTGCAGTGGCCTCTCCCTCTGGATTGTCTCTCCTGTGGATCAGCCCCAGAGGCCCAGCTCAGTTCCTGACTGAATCCTGCTGGGAGCCCTTCCTTCAGTTCTTGGCATGCTTGGCTGGCTTCAGCAGAGCCCTGTCAGGCACCAATGCAGTTTGGAAGTCCCATCTGGTCAAATCCTTCTAGAGCAAGCAAAAACACAAATTGTATTTTTTTTAATAAAAAAAATTAGACAGAGCACAGATTGTTCAAACTATAACAGAGGCTGAAAATAGAAATGGAAAAGTGTGATAATACAATTGTGGGAAATCAAGTGATCATCACAGTACAGGCAAAACCACAAATAAATGAAAGCAAATCTTTGACCCGACCCGACCACAGCTGAACAGAAGAAAATGACAATTTTGATAACATGGCCACAGAATAGCACACCACAACCATTTCAATGTGAAAAAATAATGATTTCATTTTAAATTATTTTAAATAATTTTTGAAAATAATTAAAAATAATTATGCCGATTTTCTTCCAAAGCAGGAATAGGGAACCTTGATCTGCTCAAGGGCCACATTTCCTTCTGGGCAACCTTCCAGGGGCCAGTGATGGGCATGGCTAAAGAAACAAGTAGGCGGAACCATGAATGTACATTTTAGCTTTGTACAGGAGGGTAGTTTCTACACACACTCACACACCCCTCTCTATCCTCCAATCAGGTAAGTAAGAGTCATTATCAGAGTTCCAAGGACACATTAAACATAAAGTTGGGGCAAGATGTACTTCAGTTGGGAGGTCATTCCGCAGATGCAAAGCCACCACCAAAAAGGCTCCTACTTCTCTTAGTAACTAGGGAATTGCCACACATAGAGTCTGCTTAAAACACTCTGGGTGCCTATGCCTCCTGAACTGGAAAAGCCTCAATGGGAGGAATTACCTTGCAATGTCTTCCCCTGGGCTTTAATTGAAGGATGGGCACAATGGAAGACTGCAGAGTGTAGACCACCAGAGGAAAATAAATGTAGAATGAAAGCTCACTCATTAAGACCCCTCAGCAGCGGAGGCTGGTTGATTTGGACAGATGGGTGACTGACCTATCAACCTCTGGCTCTGCCTACTGTTGGTCTCCCTGCTTTTCATCTTACCAGTCTGAATGGGCCTTACCAGCCACCACGTGGCCATCTCAAATGGAAAGTAGCATGACAAAAAAATAAACCCTACACTCTACCCCTGAGAATTTCACCAAACTTTCTCTCCCCTTTGATAATTTTTGAGTATAATTTCTTTTCTCATTAATTGATTAAGAATGGTTGGGGTAAAATGTGGGAGAAATGTTCAACACAGAGCTAATTAACAGGCAAACTACGTGGATTCAGGGCTCAATACCTAGCGGTTCAACTCTTCCCACTTGTGTCATGATTCTGGGGTCAGATTCCTTCAGAGAATTGCCCTCGGAGCCAGCCCCAGATATACATAACCAACCAGAAGCAATTGTGCAAGAAGAGCCCATTGTACGAGTACCTCTCTGCCCTGAGGACATCATGTTGTCCTCTTCTGAATCAGAGAACTCCAGCTCAGAAGTCCTAGTGGAACCACAATCTCCCTTGCTCTGTTAGAGTCAATGACTGCTAATGCAGACTGGACACCTTTAAATGAACAGACTCATACAGAAAATGGAGGTAGCTACAGAGTAGAGCTGCAGCACCTATTTAAGGCTCAGCTATGATTGCTCAGTTTTGACCACAAACTGTGCAGTCAGGTTTCCCACATTTGGGGAAAATGCAGGGGTCAGCACATCCAGAGTGCAATGGATGAGCCTCCCCATGGGAACACCACCTTCATGATCATGGTATCTCTCCCTGTTGAGGGTGGCTGATGCTTAAACAACAACTGAGCTCTGCTCTTTGGATGTCTCCATATTGAGTCTTGCAGGGAGCTGTCCAGGGTGCTACCAAAGCTTTGCCTCTGTACTGCTGAGGCCAATGCTCCAAACAGAATATGCACCTACCAGAGCCCTGAGATCATCTGCAGAGGTGCTGCTCCGAGTTCCCTCTCATTCCAGAGGGTGGCCAGAAGGGATAGGGCCATCTGAATGGTGCCCCGTCGGGAAATCTCTCCTTAGAGAGACTCGCTGGGCACCAGCATTAATATCTTTTTGGTACCAGGCCAAGACCTTTTGATTCTTTCAGATTTTTTAATGTCATTCTATCATCACTTTAACATCATTTTATTCATTTGGTATTCATCATTTGATATTCTGCTTTTATGATGAGTGGTGTCTTTTGGCCTATCACGTATCTTAATTCTGTGTTGCGACTTGCTGGATTTTGATGAATTTTTAGGGCTGTGCTATAATTGTTATCTATTATTTATTTATTTATAGAATTAGCAAGCCTTTGCCCCTGCATGCTTCACATGCCAACTAATAGGCACCCCCACTCTCCTTGCCAACCCCCTCACAATACCCCCCAGTGCCTCTAGGCCTTGATGCACATTGGTCACCCTGGGCCTGACTGTGATCCTCGGCCACTTGCCTTGCCTGTTCTTCCACCGCTGCTGCCCCATGCAGTTGCCTGGCATCACTGCCCCCCTGGAAAAATTCCACTGCCATGCAGTAGACCTATGCCACTTGCTGGCTTCCCACCCACCCACTTGCTTGCTCACTTGCCCAGGCTGCTGCCGCTGCCACCTTGCCTGCTTGCTGAGGCAGACAGTAGTGGGTGGAGTGAGCGGCATGCACATAAGGGGGACTGAAGCATTCATGCTGCAGTTCATAGCACCACCTATCTGTGGCACTGCAAACTACAGCGTGACACTTACATTTCTTACATTTTTATTATATGTATAGATAAAGAGCTGAGAGCCAGTGTGGTGTAGAGGTTAAGGTGTTGGACTACAACCTGGGAGACCAGGGTTCGAATCCCCACACAGCCATGAAGCTCCCTGGGTGACCTTGGGCCAGTCAGTGCCTCTCAGCCTCAGAGGGAGGCAATGGTAAACCCCCTCTGAATACTGCTTACCATGAAAACCCTATTCATAGGGTCACCCATAAGTTAGAATCGACTTGAAGGTAGTCCATAGAGCAGTGATTCTCAAATGGTGCGCCCATGCACGCTGGTGCGCCCTAAGAGGTGGCTAGGTGTGCCTCAAATATTATGAAAGTATATTTTAAAAATGAGAAAAAACCCATTTGTATAGGGTAAGTAATAGTTTTCTATAGTTTATTTTTATTCATAGTTTAAAATACATTAATATATTTTTAATTGTGTACACAAAGTGCGTCAGAAAATTTTTATATGTTTTACAGTGCGCCATGAACCAAAAAGGTTTGAGAACCGCTGCCATAGAGGTAAAGAGCCTATCATTTAAAACTATAGTGGCAGCATATTTTTTTGAAAAAAACTTTGGTTTTATATTTTATATAACTTTTTATATGTTTAAACTGTAGATTGCCCAGGAAAGCTGAGTGATTGGGTGGCTCAGAAACACAATAAATAAAGAAATGAGATTTTCCCTTTTCACAGCTGTGCAAACTTCATGCCTTATAATTGTTGGGATAAGAAACAGCCTTTAATTAAGACCCATTGTACTGAGAAAGAGCCACCAAAGGTTTAAATGGCCTTCCTGATTGTGAGTTTAATTTCTCTTTCCTCCTTTCCTCCTTGTGTCTGCTGTAACAACCAATGGCTAATGTAATTCAGCAAAAGATCCAGCTTAAACCTTCAGACTGTTTCTGTCTTCCTTGAGAAAAGAACCTCTACTCTGTAACAAAAATGACCCTCAGCCACAGTGCAACTGGCTCAGTGATGGACAGAAAATCACAGATAAATCCAGTGCTTAATATAATCACTGTTGGCTGCACTTCCTAAATTAATGGGTTTTGCCTGTGCATAGATACACAATTCCCAAATACTCAAGTTTCTTCCATGTGGGGATGAGCGTGGAATAACACAAGGGTTTATGAGTATGTTCCCATGTTGCAGAAGCTGATCTTGTATCCACCACCCGGCTTTGCAAAGAAAGACAAGAAAGAAAGAAAGCTGTTTCTGCATACAAGCTGCCTTTTCTGGGCAAGAAGACAGAAGATAGGAAGGTGCCTTATAGTGAGTTTAACTATTAGTCCATCTAGCGCAGTACTGTCGACACTGACTGACAGGGGCTGTCCTGGGTTTCAAGCAGGAGTCTCTCTCAGCCCTACCTGAAGATGCTGGGGATTGAACTTGGGACCTTCTACATGCAAAGCAAAGGCTCTCCCACTGTGCTACAGACTCTAGGAACGTAGGAAGCTGTCTTATATGGGGGTCAGACTATCGGCTCATCTACCTCAGTGTTGCCTACACTGCCTGGCAGCAGCTCTCGGGGGTCTCACACAGGGGTCTCCCCCAGACCTACATGGGAATGAACCTAGACCTTCCACATGACAAGTAGGCACCCTTCCACTGAGCTGCTGCCCTTTGTCACTTTATGCACGCTTAGGTGCTGCTGGTTCCAATGAGTCACTCAAACATGGGCACCTGGGTTCAGGATTGCACCCCAAAAGCCTTGAGGCACTTCCCCAACCTTAGCTGTAAAAGACAACCTGCAGAGGGACCAGCCAAGACTGGTGTTCACCTCTGCACTGCTGCTTTTAGTGTGCAGCCCCACACATGCCCCCCCCAGTGTGTTTCATGACCTTGTGGAGGGGAGTGTGGGCTGGCAGCACACGCCCCTTTTGCTCCGGGGATGGGGAAGGGAAAAGGAGGGGGAGGCGGTTGCAAAGCATCAAGAGGCAGAGGACCCTCTTGGGGAGGCGGGCGCCTGCTCCCCCCAAGTGGCACGGGGCTGGGAGACAGGCAGCCACTCCTGTCATCGCATGCACAGACCCAGCACCACACGGCGGATCCCAGGCAGGAGGGGCTGCAGCGAGGGAGAACTGCTGGGATACAATGCCCAGGCAGCTGGGGAGGGGGTGGACGGTAGAGAGGGGGGGTCTCGGGAGCCCGGCCAAACCCCTCGCCCTGCCCGCCCTCCATCTCTTGAGCAGCTGGAGACTCGTTCCTCCAGCCCTGAGAGGCTCCTCTAATTTGCCTCCTGTATCTCTCCTCCTCCTCCTCCTCCTCCTCCTCCTCCTCCTTCCCCCATCTCCACTCCTCTCTCCCTCTCTGGCTGTCGCTCCCTTGGAAATGGAGGCGCACAGATTGCAGGCTGCTGACGGCTGCTAAGGAAGCAGCCCACCCTTCCTCTCCCTCTCCCTGGCTCCATTCGCCTCTCGGCCTCCCCAGCCCGACAAAGGGGTTGTGCCGGGACAGATCAAGCGAGCCCTCCTTCAGCCGGAGAGAGGCGCCGGGGTGGAGGGTCCCTGCCTTTTCTCTCGCCCGCTCCGCCTCTGTCCAAAGGCGCAGCTGCTCAGCTGGCGAGCTCTGCTGCCCTCTCTGGCGAGGGAAGGGATCCCCCCCTTCTCTTGTTTTGCAGGAGCCAGAAAACAGGTATGGACTAAACAGGGTACTGTACACTCCCGGGCTCCATCTCCCCAGCCCCAGCGCGCGCGAGAAGGGCAGCGAGGAAGTCCGGGCAGGGGTGCCGCCCCCTCCAGCAGCACCTGGGCCCTCCAAGAGTGGTGGGCAGCAGCAGCAGCAACAGAAGAAGAAGAAAAACCGAGCAGGCCAGCCTCGGAAGGTAAGGCTTTCCAGCGGACGCCACGCTGATGTGAACATTCACTGGGTTGGGAAAGTCAGCATCAAGCAAGGACTCGCGTGCCTCCCGCCAGCCTCAGGGCTGGACCAAGCCGTGGGCATCTGCTCTGCGGAGTCACTGGGTGGGCTGTTGGTCCGCTCCCTCCCTCCCTCAAGGAATCGATAAACCAACCGACAATTTCCCATTTTCGCCTCTCCATGCCACCTGGGGGTGGGTGGGCGTGCAATGGGTTAAAAATCCACCCTGGGAGAGGGGTGCAAATGTGCTGCTGTGGCCTTTTTGGAGGGGAGGCAGTCAGGGGAAGAGGAATGGAGGGTTTGAGAAGGTAACAGTCTCGTGAAGGCAGGGACCTGGGCTTCCCTCCCACCCCACCCCCTGAAATCTTCCATACCTTTCCAAGCACGATAAAATTCAAATTCTAGATGCATGGATTGCAGGGTGCTTTCCTCCCCCTCCATTTCTTTCCTCCCTCCCTCAGATTAGCTGACAGTGACTCATAAAGAGAATTGCAGGCAGAATCCTTCAATCCCGGTTCTCTTATGACCATTTTCTTTTTATCCTATCTGATGTAGCCGGGGAAGTGAATTTGCTATCGCAGTATCTCATAGTAACCGTTGCATGAAATCCAGGCTGCCAGGAGTGTTATAACGAAGGCAACGATCCTGTGCAAAAGGTGAAGTCTCGGTTTCTGGAGAATTTGCTGCCTCAGTTCCCCTCCGTGGGCCTGCAAGGGTTAACTGGGACGATGGCTGTGTATTAATATTGCAGCTAGAGGGTTTGAGAATTCCTCGGCAATATGCAAGGAACCAGGCGAGAGAGTTAAAAGAGCCCTGGATTAATTATGCATGGGGAAAAGGACAACATGTTTTTAAATTATTGTGGAATGTCCATAGGTTTACATACATTCCCGACTATCACCACCATCCTGTTTCTTAGAGTGATATTTCATTCAAAACTACAGATCTCTCACATGTTTGTACTCATGCGTGTGTGTGTGTGAGAGAGAAAGAGATAAAGACAGAGAACCAATCTTCCAAAAGAAATGTGCTTTATAAAAGAAAGCAAAACCTGATTTCTAGCCAAAGCTCACTGTGAGACACGGTGTCATATAGGGCTAGGTGCAATGCAGTCTGGTGGCCCTGATGTTAGTGGGGCAGTGGAATCTGCTCCAGGTTTTAGTCCCCACTTTCAAGGAGCTGTCCAAAGTTGGGACTAAAACTCGGAGTGGATTCCACTGCCATGGAGCCATCAGTCTCCACTGGGAAGCTGCTATACAAAAGGGTCATGGTTCAGGTCCTGCACATGCAAAACTCACTGGAGAGTCCCATTTGGCAGCCCCACTTCTGGACCCCAAGCCGTGGTTTTCTGTGGAAAGCCAAGCTCAAATTTCAGTGGGTTCCATTCACTTATTAATTCAATGCTATTTCTTCCTTTCTTTGAGTAAATTCCCCCAGTGTTTTTAAGCATGCTTGATTCCATCAAAGTTGCACTGCATCATGGGTTTCCTTGTTAAGATGCTGCATAAACCATCATTTTTGCACAAGTGAATTTTCAGTTGTGGGAAGTAATGTAATTTGGCTCTTGGAGTTGTATCCAGCTAAGTCCTACTCATAGTAGATCCAGTGAAATTAATGAACCTAAGTTAGTCATGTCTGTTAACTTCAATGGGTCTACTCTGAGGAAGGCTAGGATGAGATACAACCCTAAAACATTAAGGAATGGGAAAATCCAGGTGGAAAATCTGGCCCTTCTGCATGTGCATTTCATTTACTTTAAAGAAAGCAGTTTGTTTCAAAAAGAATGAAGGTTCATAGAATTGTAGAATAATAGAGTTGGAAGGGGCCTCTAAGGCCATCTGCTCCAACCCCCTGCTCAATGTGGGAATCCAAATCAAACCATTCCCAACAGATGGCTGTCCAGCTGCCTCTTGAATGCCTCCAGTGTCGGAGAGGCTGCCACCTCTCTAGGTCATTGGTTCCATTGGATGTGCAAGTTTGGAGATTGTGGGAATGCAAGATTGAAGTTGCCAAGGAATGTTCTTTTGTGCAAGCATTACTGTTAAGCAGATTCAATTGATACATGATAGATATCAGACTAGCCACTAAATTTTCAAGCTATAGTCTGGAAGTGATGGAACCAGGGTCTGATTTTTTAAGAATTCTTATTTTAAAAGTATTAATGCACAAGTTTGGTTGCTACCATGCCCATTTTGCAGATGGGAACTGAGGCTGAGAGATAACGGCTTGCTCAAGGCAGCCTATTAAGTCATCTTCTGATCCAGGATCTTCATAAGTCCCACTGAATTCCATCTAAGCATGTGTTTAAAAGTCAATGTATCTTTAATGTGGTGTGTGATAAGGAAAATAATCGTTTTTAGAAGAGAAAATTCAGATAATGAAACTCAAAAAGATTGAGATGGCTGGAGGCAAAATGGAAATCTGGAACATTTTGAAATGTGTTGACAGTTCTAGTTTTGACACTTGGATATTAACTTCAAGATGTGGTACAGTTGCATCAAATGTTGATGCTGAGTGCAGCTTATCAGGCAGTCTCTTGGCTAAGTGGCTTTTATCAGCATCCTAGGAAGGTGCTCCCTGATTGGTTAGAATTTGTTTCATGACTTCACCCCTTCCATCTAGTTTTGCCTATCTAAAAGGTAACAGCTTTGGGGAGGGACTTATCTGTTGTCTGTTCTGATCAAGCGGCAGGAGCTAGGTAGCATATGCAGACCTTATCCTGGTCTCCATCTGTATCGGAATTGTTTTTAAGATGCTTTTAAAGATGTTCTGTTGTAAAGATATTTTTAAGATGTTTTAAATATGTTTTTAGTGTTTTATAATTTGTTTGTCACCCTGGGCTCCTTCTGGAAGGAAGGACGGGATATAAATTTAAGAAAGAAAGAAATATCACCTCCTTTTTCTTTTTCTTTGTCATCACATATATGGGAACCCAAATATCTGTGTGTGTGTGTGTGTGTGTGTGTGTGTGTGTGTGTGTGTGTGTGTGTGTGTTATATAGTCTCTGACAAGTGAATAAGTAACTTTCTCACACTTTTCTGTGTTTCGCACATTGAATCAGAAGGTGTCTTGTCAAAAGCTCCCCCTCATCACATTAGCTGCAAGTCCACTCTTTTTAGTTTTGTGGGTGGGTGGATGTTGTTCAGGGTGGGAGGTTGGTGGTGAAATTGTGCCTTCTAATATTAACTTTTTTTAGCTTGTGGTCACAGTTGGTATTTGGTGAGAGTCTGTCCTAGTTTTGTGCATTTGACTATTATCAGGAAAACTGCTAATGAAATAGACTTGTGGCTCACTCTAATTCAGTGCAGTTATTCCTCCCCTGTAAACTACACATTTTGAGCAAAAAGGGATTGGGAACGATATCTGCCTGGAGCAGCCTGAGAGCAGAGGAACTGTGCCAAGGCAGGCACTTCCCTGTTTTTCTAACCACCATGGCTTCTTTTACAAATCCACGTCGTAGTGCTCGCTAAAACTATCCCATGTACAGCCAGAAGGGATCAGGGGTTTCCCCCCCCCTCTGACCAAGGACCGCTGAGCCCATTGTTCAGTTAAAGCAAATGCAAAATGAATGTCAATCAAGGCATTCATAGAAGAGAAATTGCTCCACATATTTGCAAAGAACTAGCGGGAATCTTTTGACATATCAAGCCAGTGATTCGCACCAAACACGGCAATTGTGAAGATCGGCTGTCAGATATGGAATATGTAAGAAAACAGATGAAGGGCACATTCTAGCCAATGTTAGGTGCAGATAAACATTTATGAAGCTGGCGTATACTAATTCAGGCTAATTGCTCCATTCAAGATGGTTTTGTCTACTCCAGTTTTCCCCAAACTGGTGCCCACCAGATGTTTTGGACATGGAGGCTGGGGCTGGTGGGAATTGTAGCCCCAAATGACTGGAGGGCATCAGCTTAAGGAAGGCTGCTCTGGTGTGCGGTCCTCAAGCAGGTACAGGCCGTTCCACCACCCTGCTGCCTGAGATCCCCTCAGCCTGAGACCCGGGGTACTGAACCCAGAACCTCCTGAATGCAAAGCATGCCCTCTACCTGCAGCCCCTGCCTGACTTTAACTGAAGTTCCATCTATTGCAATGGGAAAGAGCACAAGGGATGCTTAACTCCCACTGAAATCAATGGGACTGTTGGCCCAACTTGACATTATGCGCAAATGTGTGTGCAACACTGGACCAATATCCCCTTTGTAAACTGGAAAAGCCATTTCTGGAGCCATTGTTGGGATTGCATGCAGAAAGCCCCCAAGCAAATTCATTCCTTAGCTTCACCAATTAAAAGGATCAAGTAGCAGGAAAGACATCCCCCCCCGCTCCATTCTGCTAGAAACTCCTTGAGAATTACTACCCATCAAAGTAAATAATACTGGGCTCATTGGACCAATCTGAGACAGTATGGCAGGTTCATATGTTCTTATCTGAATCAGCCAGAATTATGAGGACTGGAATCTTGATTTATTTGTAAGGAAAGGACCACAGCTTAGTGGTAGAGCACATCACTGACATGCAGAAGCTCCCAGGTTCAATCCCTGGGATCTTCAGGTAGGATTTGGAAAGACCCCTGCGTGAAACACTAGAGAACCACTGAACTGAGAATTAGACAAATTCATGGAGAAGCATTAGGCTCTCAGTGGCTACTAGCCATGATGGCTATGCTCTGCCTCCAAGGTCGGAGGCAGGATGCTTCAGAATACCAGTTGCTGGAAACTGCAGGAAGGGAGAGTGTTCTTGCGCACAGGTCCTGCTTGCATGCTTCCCATGTGGCTGGCTACTGTGAGAACAGGATGCTGGACTAGATGGGCCACCAGCCTGATCCAGCAAACTCTTCTCATGTTCTTAACACGTTGCACCAATGGTCAGACAATGCTGATCCAGATGGTTGTTGTTGTTGTTGTTATGTGCCTTCAAGTCGACTACGACTTATGGCGACCCTATGAATCAGCGACCTCCAATAGCATCTGTCGTGAACCACCCTGTTCAGATCTTGTAAGTTCAGGTCTGTGGCTTCCTTTATGGAGTCAATCCATCTCTTGTTTGGCCTTCCTCTTTTTCTACTCCCTTCTGTTTTCCCCAGCATTATTGTCTTTTCTAGTGAATCGTGTCTTCTCATTATGTGTCCAAAGTATGATAACCTCAGTTTCATCATTTTAGCTTCTAAAGATAGTTCAGGTTTACAGGCGGGCCCCGCTTATACGGCAGGTTTCATTCTGGACTGCCACCGTAAAGCGGAAATCGCTGTAAAGCAGAACCCATTGAGTATAATGGGGCGTGTCACGCGAAAATGATGCAAAAATGCCGCAAAATGCCGCAAAAGCGTAAAAACGGCTTTAAAACAGGGAATTTCCCCTAATTGAAAGCCGCCGCATTAGTGGAACACCGGAATATGAAGTGCCGGTAAGCGGGGCCCTACTGTAATTTGTTCTGACACCCAATTATTTGTCTTTTTCGCAGTCCATGGTATCCACAAAGCTCTCCTCCAATGCCACATTTCAAATGAGTTGATTTTTCTCTTATCCACTTTTTTCCCTGTCCAACTTTCACATCCATACATAGAGATCGGGAATACCATGGTCTGAATGATCCTGACTTTGGTGTTAAGTGATACATCTTTGCATTTGAGGACCTTTTCTAGTTCTCTCATAGCTGCCCTCTCCAGTCCTAGCCTTCTTCTGATGGACCAGTGGTTTAAGGCAGGTTCATGTACCCATGTGCATATCTGTTCATTGGAGAAGTGAGGGAAGGGATGGCTTAACCCTTTCCCTGCCCGCCATTTCTGTTCATCAAATTGCTCCCTCCAGTGGCTTCCCCCCACTGCCAAAGGTCCCCAAATGTGTGTCTACTGATGGGGACCTCATGGTGGGGGCAGAATGTGTCCCTCTGCACAGAGCGTTTCAAGGAGCTTAGCACAGGCATATACCTGGCCATCTGCATGGGAAGGCATCACCTGCCGTAGGACACCTCACCTGCCATCAAAATGGGTGGTTGTTTAGTGGTGCCCTTCAGATGTTTGGACTACAACTCTCATCACCCCAGCCAGCAGGGGAGTTGCAGTCTGAAACATCTGCAGGGCACCAGGCTAGCAAAAGCTGTGCTAGTGAATTATAAAGGTAGATGCTTGTTTTCCTTTGAGAGCCCAGGGAGTGAAATCTCTGAATGTTTTCACCTTCAACTTTCTGTCTCTATCTGCTGTTCACAACCATTTCCATGACAACCCTTTTTACCTGATATCTCCCAGGCAGAACAATTTAGCACTTCCTTTGTACCCACGAGCAACTGGGTTCTTGTAGCTCAGTACTAAGGCACATTATTTGCATGAAGAAGGCCTCTGGTACAATCCACTAGAACCTGGGGTACTCCAAGTGGCATCTTCAAATGCTGTTGAACTACAATTCCCATCAGCCCCTACCAGCATGGCTAATTGTAGTCCAACATCTGGAGGGCAACATGTTGGCTATCCCTGCATTAGAAACTCCAGGAACAACTCCTGCCAGTCACTGCAGATTGGCCTTACCCAGCACGAGGTCTTCCATCACGCTGATGGATGGATGGTGCATGGAATGTATATAGGGCAGAGGTGGGAACCTCAGGCACAGGGGCCAAATTGTGGCCATTCAGGCCCTTGCCACACTTCCCAGGCAGCACTGGATGTAGTCCGGTAAGATATGAGGGCCCAGGTTGGGACAATCTGGTGCAGGCAATATGGAGCTAGATGGATCAATGGTGGGACCTGGTGGAAGACATGTAGGATCCCATTCCATGCCCTCATGTAGGATCCCATTCCATGCCATACATTTAAAACACTCTTATACCACTTTAACTGTCATGGCTTCCCCCAAAGAATACTGGAAATGGAAAACCTCACAGACCTGCAATCATCTTCATCTTCTTCATCATCATCATCATCTATTCTATTATTTTATCCCACCTTTCTTCCAGAAAGGAGCCCAGCCCCCTTAACAAACTGCAGTTCTCAGGATTCTCCAAGACTGCTTTTCAGTATATGGTGTGGATGTGACCTGTGTCAGACAAACCAACCCGTGTCTTCATCCACTGTGATCATGGCTTCCAGAGATGAACCTCTTTCTCATATTGCCTCTGGCTTTTCTTCTGAGCATGGAACATGTAGGACAAGAGTCAGTCTACAGGCTGGTGCATCCAAGTGAGGCTGAACTTCCCCTCTGGAGGAAACATGCATCCAGTGAGCATCAGGAGGAAACTGAATCTATAAACTCATACATAAATTCTGGTGCATGCATGAGGTTTCTTTTAAAAAACAACTGCGTGCTGAAGATGGTTTTGGAAAACATGTTCCAACACCTCTCTTCTCTGGCTGAGTCTCCCAAGAGACTTGCCTTCTTCGAGAAGGCTGTTTTTACTGATCATTTCTTATTTGTTTTTTGTTAATTATATATTCTGCCAGTTTTGTTCATTTTTATGGGGTGCTTGCTTTCAGTATTATACAGATTCATTGTTGTTTCAGAATTTGGTTTTGAATTCTGTATATTTTTTCTGTAAGTCACCTGGGTCATTTTTGAGGAAGGCAACTAAGGAACTGAATGAATGAATGAATATATCTGTAGTGATGTCCTTGATATGTTCTGGGGCTTAGCCCTGGCATTGAAAAGAGGTTCTGGGGGTGCCCTCTGGTTCATTAAGCCTTTTTCCATTTCCTGGAAGGATATAGAGCTCCAGAATGCTCTAAAGAATCGATTGTTGCAGCAGAGTCATGATGACCCAATTATATGCAATTGGCCTCTCTTCTGTTGTTGTCCTTATACCATGGGGATTAATCTGCACATCAGTCAAGAAGTAGGACGTTTGCAGCACCTGAAGGGTGATGCAGGGATTCTTTCCCTACAGGACTGGATGAACACAAAGTGAGCCACTGATATACCCAGAGGTTCCACTGTTGGTATATTTGTGGCAGAGAATGTGTTTGTCCTACTTCAACACTCCCCAAATACAAATTTCAAACTATTGCCTACACATAGGGACATAGGATCGTAGAAAACTGCCTTAAGCTGAGTTGGGCCAGTGGCCTATCTAGCTCAGTATTGTCTACACTGACAGGCAGTGGCTCTCCAGGCTGAACCTGGGATCTTCTGCAGGCAAGGCAGATGCTCTACCACTGAGCTGCAGCCCTTCAAAAATGATGGAAACCACCAGCCTGTTGCCATAATGATAATGATATAAAACAGAAGTGGGACGCCTTTTTCAGCCCAAGGGCCACATTCCCTCATAGGGGAACTTCTGGGGGCCACATGCCAGTGATTGGCTGGTCCAGAGGTCAAAGTGGAAGGAGCATTGGAAGTGACATTTTCAACACTTCCAACCATGCAGAAATCAGAGGTTTTACACCCGCAGCACACACATCAACTGGCAGCTGGTGATTCCATGTCAGTGGGGCAGTGGAATCTGCTACGGGCTTTAGTCCAAACTTGAGGAGCTTGGAGAGCTCCTTGAATGTTTGGACTAAAGCCTGGAGTGGATTCCACTGCCCCACTGACATGAAGCCACCAGCTGCCACTGCGCACATCTTTCCATCAAAAGCACTCACTGAGGGTGCAAAGCAGGGCAGTGGGGGCTATGGCCTAGGGAGAGTCCCACAGGCCACACAGAGAGACCTGAAGGGCTGCATTCAGTCCCTGAGCTGAATGCCACCCTCCCTACCCAATATAAAAGAACATGGCCAAGTGAATCCATACTTCAGATGTTAACAGGCAATTATTATTCCTTGTGGGATTTCCTTGCTAGAGAAGCCCATCTCCTTTTAGCTTGGAGGTCAGTTAAAACTTTTCCATTGCAGAAGGTCTTTTGGGGAAGCAGCCCTCAGACTCAGATTTTGAATACAAGGCACACATTAGGGATACTAATGGTTGTTATGGATAGGAACAAAATCAGGATTTCAAGTGCTTTGTTTGTTTGGCTTACTGTACACAGTGATTAGTTAGATAATGGAGGAGGATCTGCCGCAATATTATGCACATTTTGTTCTCCAATGAAGCAAGTGTCAAGAATATTTCTCCATGACGCTAAAAGGGACAGAATTCAGACACATCACTGCCCTAGCGAATGGGCAATAGCACATGGCAGAAATGTGTAAAATTATACATGGTGTAGAGAAGGTGGGATGCTGTGTACAGTTTTGGTTTGTTGCTAGGTTCTTAACAGACTCACAGCAGAGGCCCATGACACAAAAATGCATAAATGGAAATGGACTGCCTTCAAGTCGATCCTGACTTATGGTGACCCTATGAATAGGGTTTTCATGGTAAGCGGTATTCAGAAGGGATTTCCCATTGCCTTCTTCTGAGCCTGAGAGGCAGTGACTGGCCCAAGGTCACCCAGTGAGGTTCATGGCTGTGTGGGGATTCGAACCCTGATCTCCCAGGTCATAGCCCAGCACTCTAACCACTACACCACAGTAGCTAATTCTTCAGCTTGAGGATATAAAAAAATGAAAGGATGTCTAAGAGATTATAACACAAAGAGTCTTCTCTCTTTCTGACTCCCAGAAGAAGGAGACAAGCAACAGGGGAATGCTGATTCCCATAAGTCTCACATGGAACTTCATTGCACATTTCATCCTGCCCAGCAGAGGGGGCTTTCTCTGTGGCAGCCCCTAAATGGTAGAACTCCCCCCCCCACAGAGATGTGTCTAGCACCGCATACCTTCACACCTCTTTATCCTGGCCTTTGACAGTTGAAGGTCTTTTTGTGTGGGACCTCTCTCTTCTGCTGAATCCATGCTCTTCTGTTTTGGTTGGAAAAGTTTTGCTTGTTTTTATCATTATTGTAACCCACCCTGGGACCTTGTGGTGAAGGGCAGGTAAGAAACCTTTATCAATCAATAAAAGACTCGGAGCCCCTTAGGCCACCCTTGAAAAAAAAAATCCTAGGCTCTGGTTTTCCCATCTTAAAAAGGGTGTCACAGATCTAGAAAAGATGCAGAAATGGCCACCCAAAGGATTGTGGGGTTCGAGCACCTCCTCTGTTTTATTTTAGGAGAGGGAAGTGTGATTAAAGGGGAGGGTAAAACAATAAAGGCTCTTACAATATTGCACACTGTACGGATAGTGGATAGAGATCATTGCCTTCCCCCGATGCTAAACTTCTAAACATCCAATGAAATTGTTGGGCTAGAAGTTCAGGATGGTCAAAAGAAAATGCTTCACACTCAACACATAAATTATTTGTAGAATTTGGTGCCCCGAGGTATTCTGATGGCCACTGATTAGATAAGTTCATGATGATGTAGGGAGAGGAGGATTGTTAGCAAAGACAGCAAAATGAAAACTCCATCTTCAGAGGCAGGCTCCCTCTAAATATTGTCCAGTTTTGTGGATGTGTGAGGCTCACAAAGGGAAACAGGCAGCATCCAGTCCCAAGAAGAGAGCATTCAGGACCTTGGACAGCTCTGAAACCTGCAGCTACAGGAGCCGTTGCCTCTGCAGGAGCTAGACGCAACTGAAGCCTTAGGCAAGCTTACCAGGTCTGGAGTGTGGTAGGCTCCACCTCCCTGAATGAGTGGGCTGGATGGCCAATGGGAAGAGCATGAACAAAATACTGGAGGTTCTCCTCTGCCCCAGAAAGAAGGCTGAGATTCATCCTCACCCTCCCAAGGCTATTGACTCACTTGGGGGAGACTATTCAGAAAACACAGAAGGTGCAACCCAAAACCATTTAATGGTGTCTCTGCACACCATGACAGCTGGTATAGCACAGTGGGGAGGAGAGCCTGGCGTCTGTGAGTTCAAATCCCCGCTCGTGTCTCCTGGGTGTCAAGGGCCAGCTAAAGATCACCCCCACAGGGAGTGGCTCAGGGGTTACGTGCCCTGCCACCTGTGCAGCCATGGGCAAGCGGCATAGTCCCAAGGAGCCCAGTTGCCCCCCAGCTGGCAGTTGCAGACAAGGAAGGGGCTGGCTTGTGCAGCTGTGGCAAGCTGAGCAGGCCCTAGCCAGCTGGGGAGGACTAGCCTCAGAGGGAGGCAATGGTAAACCCCCTCTGAATACCGCTTACCATGAAAACGCTATTCATAGGGTTGCCACACGTCGGGATCGACTTGAAGGCAGTCCATTTCTATTTTTCTGCACACCATGTCACATCCCTTCCCTGTTGAACATAAAGCAGGCAAGGCAGGGGAATGTCTGATTTTAGCATCAAAAGATGTAGGGGGTAAGGAGTTGAACTCTTTCATCTACCCTAACTTATGTCTGGATGCTCCCCTCCACCCCAGCTGAAAGAAAGGTGCTTGGGGAGGTGGAGAGAAAAGAGGAATGGTAGGAAGGGCTCAATTCATCTCATGTGCATGCTCTCACACATACACATTTATACATGAATGTGTCAGGTTCATTATTAAACAAACATGGCTTCTTTAATCCAGGGTAGAGGCCATATCTCAGTGGCAGAGCATGCAGAAGGCCCTGAGTTCAATCCCCAGCAGTGTCTCCAGTTTAAAAGGGACCAGAGGCCCACAGGATGTGAAAGTCCCCTGCTGGGGACCCCAGAGAGGTGCTGCCTAACAGAGGAGACAAGGCTGAGCTAGATGGGCAAATATTCTGAGCTGGTACAAGGCAGAGTATTGACATTTGGCTGGAGCAGCCTTGTCCAACCTGGTGTTCTCCAGGTGTTCAGGATGGCATGCTGGCTGGGAAGGGCAGTAGCTCCGTGGTAGAGCATCTGCCTTGGATGCAGAAGGTCTCAGGTGCAATCCTCAGCATCTCCAGGTAGGGCTGGAAGAGAATCCTATCTGAAATCCTGAAGGGCCACTGCCAGTTAGTGCAGACCAGTGGTTCCCAAACCTTTTTCTCATGGACCACCTGAAAATTGCTGAGGGTCTCAGTGGACCACTTGATGATTTCCCCCCCTGCCTGTTATAGCAATTGCAATGTGCTGTGCTAGAGGCTGTATGGTTTTTAATTGCATTTTATTGCTTCTTTTATTGCTTGTACATTCTTTTTATTGAATTCCACAGAATTCAAATTGCAATACAAACATACAGTCTAATAAATAAAAGAAGCAATAAAGAACACAACTGAAAACCAATACCGACATTTAAGGAGATGGACGTGCTATCTCCAACCAAACATCCACAGACGTGCCTTGGATCATCTGAATGAAGCTCATGGATCACTGGTGGTCCGTGGATCACAGTTTGGGAACCCCTAGTGTAGACAATACTGAGCTAGATCGACCAATGATCTGACTCAACAATGTAAAGCACCTTCCTATGTTCCTAGAGTCTAGACTCAAGGAGACTTTGGACTTCATTGGATCAACTCCTGCCCCTCTGGGAGTTCTCCCAGGTCCTGAATCTTGCCAGCTGCTTTTAGCCAGCTTTGCTCCTCCGCGACCAGCTCCTTACCGCCCTTGGCTGCTGCAGCTGCCAGTCTCTGCTCCATATTCTTTCCCCCTCAGACCTTGCCAGCATTCTCATCTATCCATGCAGCCAAATGAGATGGTAGAGTTCTAAGGTGGTAAAAAAAAAGGATTGCACTGCTTCGTTCTGCAAGTGGTGGGTCGCATTTTTCCTATTAGTTTATTATTATGTATTAACTAAAAGGTGATATTGGTGATGATAAAGACCAGTCAATTTTCCTGGGACAAACAGCCAATATTGCACCAGGACATAATTTTTGCTGACACACTAGTTTAGCACTAGTATTTTCCAAATCTTTTGGAAATTTTCCAGGGCCCTCCCAGTTTAAAAACAGTTTTAACTATTGCAGGGGATAAAGCCCTTGACTATTTATATAGGCAAACCACATTTGTAAAACTTAACAGCTGCTGTTACATATTTTCTGTATGTACAAAACACTGGGGTATTCACTTTTGGTGTTCCTACGATGTTAGAATTTTGATTTCCCGTCACTCTCTTTCCAACTCAAGGAAACTATAGTTTCCTCTGTCGTATATCAATATTGATCCTTAATATAGTTAAAATGACATAGAATTTATACTTGCCATGGCTTAGTTTGTAAGTACCCCCAAATTTAGAATAATTTAGTATAACTTAACACTGTGTGTAATACTACAAGTATTACTACTACAAGTACTAATACAAGACGAATAAATTATTTCAATATAGCGCACAATACTACAAGGATCCTGTTCAATTTTAAATCCCCTAGAGTCTATAAAATCAATTTTCCCACAAGGCCACTCACCAGTATAATTATCTAGGCAGCTTATAAAGCAAAACCAAACATGATTTAACATTTCAGTGTTCCTCTGAGTTAAAACCTGGTGCAAATAGAAACCCAGCACCGCAGGGAAAATACTAGGGATTTTCTCCCTGATGTTCTAGCTTTTTATTTTCAGGGAGGTGCTTATGCAAAGGAGCATTTGAAACCAATACCCTCACCTGCAATCTGAAGAGATGCAGCCTACTATATGACTCCAAGCCTCTATTGTTGTATTATTAATAATACTAATACTAATAATAAATTTATTAGTTGCTTGATACCCAAAGGTCCCCAAGTGACTTATATAATGTTAAAACAAAACACACTATAAAAGCATAACAATAAACAGGAACAAAACAATAGCAATAGCACCATGCAGCTACAAGAAGATTTGGCAGCATATTAAAACAAAACATCATCTCAAGCTATCAAATACCTGGGAGAAAAGGTACATCTTTACCTGGCATCAAAAAGATGTCAATGAAGATGACAGGTGGACCTCACTGGGGAGCGCATTCCACTGATGGGAAGGCATAACTGAAAAGGCCCTCTCCCTTGTCACCACCCTCCAAGCCTTCCTAAGAGGAGGGGCATTGAGAAGGG
Source organism: Rhineura floridana (assembly GCF_030035675.1). Lineage (NCBI taxonomy): Eukaryota > Metazoa > Chordata > Lepidosauria > Squamata > Rhineuridae > Rhineura > Rhineura floridana. The sequence goes on from NC_084488.1 coordinate 122,463,383, forward strand.
CCTGAGAGGAAGATCTAAGGCTCCAGGTAGGTTTATATCTAGGTTCTAGAATATGACAGCAGAATACAGCATCCTTCTCTAACCTACTGCCCTTCAGATGTTGTTGGACTACAACTGTAGTCATCCCTGACCATTGGTCATGCTGGGTGGGTGGGGCTGAGCTGGAGTCCAGCAACATCTGGAGGGCACCAAGTTAGGGAAGCTTGGGATACTATCTCTGTTCCTGCACAATTCTCATTTATTTCCATAGTGCTTGTGAAGGAGGACATCTTATTGGAGTGCACCCATAGTCCCAGGCTATGGTCTGAAGGCACATGAGGCCAGCTCCCTGCTGAAGCTAAGCAGGGTCAGGTGTGGTCAGTGCCTGGATGGGAGGCCACCTGGGAACCATATGTAAGCCACCTTGGGTTTCAATCATGAAAAGAAAGGTGGAGTATAAATGTAATAAATAAAATAAATAAATAATAGTCTGAGATGGATGCGACATCACCCCCAAGGGCATGGCATTGCTAATTGTCCAGGGGTTGAAGCCAGTATGAGTCAATCAGAGTAAATATTTGCTTTTTAATAATATATATATTGCCCTTCTTTGGGTTTTATGTCAAACGCTGGTCTCAGTCATAACACGGAGCTGGGCGCTTTTTTTTAGTAAAAAGGATATAGATTGCTTAATTTGTCATTGACCTTTTGTGGTTCAACAGGTCTTGAATTATCTGTGGTTCAAAGCTTACAACCTCCTTAAGTGGGTGGGAAGACATTTTAGCATATTTCATGACTAAAACTGTTGTTAAATATTGAAAGAACAGATGAAAAAGTTGCCTTTTTAATAATAAAAAAAAACCCAAACCCATGAACGGTTTATTAGGAAGTCAGTTTGAAAACCTGCTTGGTTTGTGGAGAAAGTGAAACACAGACGGACTTTTCACAAAGCCGAGATTGTGCTTCAATCCACACTGCAAAATCGTGAGAGGAATGAAATGCAAACAATTTTCACTGAGTGGGCCCTGTTGACAAGGAAGCAATCTGCAGAGCAGAGCAGGGCTTACTAGCTTGTTGCTCTGATTGTAATAAATTGCACCCCTACACACACCATCCCTCAGGGCCAGGCTGGGCCTGTGAAGAGGGGGGTGGGCAGAGACAGGAGGACTCCATTGCGCTGTTGTGTGCAAGCTCAGAGAGTATACAACAACAACAATTCGATTGCCAGGTCTCAAGATTTGTCCTGAAGCTTCCAAATTATATATCCTCCTTTGCTAGGTCTCAGGAAAAAGAAGCAAGATCTTGGAAGGATGGACTAATTTCTCCTTGACTGCAGAAGATCTGCTGTCTGCTACAATCGCAGCCAGGTGCAACCAAGGGCCCAGCTCTCTGCCAGCCACCATAAAAGCTCTGCCCTTCTCTCCCTAGACTCAACCCCTTGATCCGCCAAGCACCGCCCTTTTATCCTGCACCCTGCATCTCAGCCTGAGAAGAATTGGCAACTCTACTTGATCCATTTCCTTTTTTAGTCATCACTGCTGGACCAGTGGCCCAAAGAGAGCTTCTCCCATGGATCATTGCAGCAAGAAGTCGCCAAAGACCAACAGACTCTCCGTTAGTCCACCTACCCCAGGACTGAATGTCTAAACAGGCTGGTGGTAGCAACAGGTCTCCAAGATCTCAGGCAGAGATGGCTCTTTCACAGCTCCTGGGTCCCTTTCTTCATGAGAGAGGACGGGAACAAAAGCTGGGGCCTTCAGCATGTGAAACAGAAGCTTTGCCATCAGGCTACAGCCCTCCCCTAGGTGGAATGAGGGTGCTATACAATTTATTTATTTATTACATGTATACCCCACCTTTCTTTCCTTGATAGAAACCCAAGGTGGCATACATATGGTTCCCTGGCGGTCTCCCATCCAGGCACTGACCAGAGCTGATCCTGCTTACCTTCAGCAGGGTGCTGGCCTTATGTGCCCTCAGACCATAGCCTGGGACAATCAATCAGACAATTGCAATCAAGCAAAGGGGCAGGCGGAGAGGGAGACAGATAGAGGAGCTAGCCAGCAGCACCCCAAAGGGCAAAGGCTAGGACCAGAGTCAAAGGTCTTGGCCTCTCCGGAAACATTCTTGCCTGGGGCCATTTCTCTGTGGCAGAGCATCTGTCCTGCGTGCAGAAGGTCCCAGGTTCAATCCCTGGCATGTCCAGACAGGGCTGGGAGAGGTTGCCACCTGAAATGCTGGAGAGCCACTGCCTGTCAGTGCAGATGATACTGAACTAGATGGAGCAATAGTCTGACAGTACGGCAGATTCCTATGTTCTGTTTATATGCAGGTCAGGTCAGGAAGATCCAACAGGCTGCCTGCAGGATGAAGCCATGCTGGGGCCTGGGAGGACAATGCCAGCACTTTCCCCTGCATTCTGCAACCTTGAATGGCTCACCACAAGGGGGCACCGGTGTGCAGGCCAGGAGGCTCCGGGGTCATGTTCCGGCTGTCACAGACATAAAGTATCATTGCATCAATGCCATCAATGGAGGAAGGAGCCATATAGCCCCCATGTGGGTGGCAGGAGCTCACCAGAGTCTCAACCAGAGAAAGAGATGCCCCATCACTTGCACCCTGGCCCTTGGAGGTGCTGCCAAAGATTAGGCCTGGGACCTGCACACACAGAGCATGTGTGTCGCCTCTGAGCTATGACTCCCCAAGGCAAGGCAAGGCAATTCAAGTGATGAAACATTTCTCTGAGTATCCACGTGAGGCAATAGGGCAGGGAACTGAACATTAAGAACATAACAGCATAAGAAGAGGAGCTTAGGAACCTGCCTCATACTGAGTCCATCTAGCTCACTCCTGCCTGCTCTGACTGGCAGTGGCTCTCCATGGTTTCAGGCACGGTACCCTCCCAGCCCCACCTGGAGATGCTGCTGGGGATTGCACCCGGGACCTTCTGCAGGCAAAGCAAGATGCCCTACCACTGAGCTACAGAATCCTTGTGAGCTTGCTGGATCAGGCCAGTGGTTCATAGAATCATAGAATCATAGAATAGTAGAGTTGGAAGGGGCCTATAAAGCCATCAAGTCCAACCCCCTGCTCAATGCAGGAGTCCAAATCAAAGCTTTCCCAACAGATGGCTGTCCAGCTGCCTCTTGAATGCCTCCAGTGTCGGAGAGCCCACTACCTCTCTAGGTAATTGGTTCCATTGTCATATGGCTCTAACAGTCAGGAAGTTAGGTTCATCTGGTCCAGCATCCATATGGCCAAATATGATATTCTGAGCATTCTTTGTGTTTGGGGAGATAGGTGTGTGCCAATAAAAGCCTATAGATTGGTGCTATCTCACAGTGAGAATGTGCTTCCTGAATTGTTTATTTATTTTATGTATCAATCACGCATTTTTATTCTACCTTGCCTCCAAGGAGCTCAGGGTGGCATACAGACATTGTTCTCTCCCTCCCAATTTTATCCTCACAACAACCCTGTGAGGTAGGTTAGGCTGAGAGATAGTGACTGGCCCAAGGTCACCCCAGTGAGCATCATGGCCAGGGGGGATTCGAACCCTGGTCACCCGGGTCTTAGTTCAACACTCTTAACTTCTACACCATGCTGGCTCTCGAATTGTTGCAGAACGTGACAGCCTAGGTTGAGAAGATCAGCGCTCTTGGGCAAAGCACCACACCAGAGTGTACATAACACTTGCTAGGTCACAATGAACCCGTTGTGCACTTAATGTAAAAGAAATTGCCACATTATTTCCCATAAAGTAGTCAGGAGGCACTTCACACAGCGCATAGTTGAACTATGGAACTCCCTCCCCCAAGAGGTAGAGATGGCCACCAACATGGACGGCTTTAAAAGAAATTTAGGCAAATTCACAGAGGATAAGACTAGCGATGGCTATTATTATTATACAATGAAAAACAGCTAAAAACAGTTAAAAGTTAAAAACTGTTAGTTAAAAACACAGAAAGCAGGTTTTTTTTAAAAAAAAGGCAAAATACAACCAAAATACAAAATACACCCCCATGGTAGAAACCCTATTCATGCAGCTGGAAAGGCTATTGATTGATTGATTGCATTTATATACTGCCCCATAGCAGAAGTTCTCTGGGCAGGTTACAACAATTAAAAACATTAAAAATAAATATACAAATTTAAAAACACATTTTAAAAAGCAATTTAAAAACACATGCTAAAATGCCAGGGAGAACAGGGAAGTCTTGACTTGGCGCCGAAAAGATAACAGTGTTGGCACCAGGCGCACTTCATCAAAAAAATCATTCTATAATTCCATGTTGCCATCCTTTGAGCTTCATAGAATCATAGAATCATAGAGTTGGAAGGGGCCTTGTAGGCCATCGAGTCCAACCCCCTGCTCACAGCAGGAAATCCACAGCTAGAGCATCTCCTGCAGATAGCTGTCCAGCCTCTGCTTGAAGACATCCAGCGAAGGGGATCCCACCACCTCCCTAGGCAGTCGGTTCCATTGCCGAACTGCCCTTACTGTCAAGAAGTTCCTTCTAATGTCCAATCTGAATCTACGCTCCTGCAACTTAAAACCATTAGACCTAGTCCTGCCCTCTGGGGCAGCAGAGAACAAATCTGTACCCTCCTCTATGTGACAGCCCTTCAGGTACTTAAAGAGTGCAATCATGTCACCCCTCAGCCTTCTCTTCACCAGACTGAACATGCCAAGTTCCTTCAACCTTTCCTCATAAGACTTGTTCTCCATACCGGCTATCATCCTCGTCGCCCTCTTCTGAACCCGCTCTAACTTGTCTATATCTTTCTTAAAATGAGGTGCCCAGAACTGAACTCAGTATTCCAGATGAGGCCTGACCAATGCAGAATATAGTGGGACTATTACTTCCCTCGACCTGGAAACTATAGCTCTGTTTATGCAGCCCAAAACCGCGTTTGCCTTTTTTGCCGCAGCATCACACTGCTGGGTCATGTTCAACTTGCGATCCACTACAATTCCAAGGTCCTTCTCACACGCACTACTGCTAAGCCGGGTATTTCCCATCCTGTACCCGTGCATTTTGTTTTTGTGGCCTAAATGCAGAATCTGGCATTTGTCTTTATTGAATGTCATTTTATTAATTTCAGCCCAATTTCCTAGTCTATCCAGGTCCCTTTGGATTTTATTCCTGTCTTCCATTGTGTTAGCTATCCCTCCCAGTTTCGTATCATCCGCAAACTTCATAAGGCTTCCCTCCACCCCGTCATCTAAGTCATTGATAAAAATGTTGAAGAGTATCGGCCCCAGGACAGAACCCTGTGGCACTCCACTCGAAACCTCCTTCCAGTCCGAAGCAGAGCCACCAACGACCACTCTTTGAGTACGGTTTTCTAACCGGTTGTGAATCCACCTCGGTGTAGGCACCCGGAGGAGGGCCTTTGATGTTGAGCATACTGTATGGGGGGGGGTTCGTGTTGGGAGAGGTGTTCCATCAACTTCTTGGGAACGGTTTCAGTTGATGCGGCCTGATGACGTAGACAAGGTGCTTGTAATGATGTGGCCAGCAACGTGTCCTCTCGACCCTTGCCCTTCTTGGCTTATTAAAGCTTGTTGAGGGGGCTTGACCAAGTGGATCCAGAGTGTGGTCAACGCATCATTGTGGGAGGGAGTGGTTCCAGGCGCCTTGAAAGAGGTGGTGATCCGATCACTCCTGAAAAAGCTCAACCTGGACCCATTGGTCTGCAACAACTACTGACCGGTTGCAAATACCCCATTTTTAGGGAAGGTGATTGAGAGGGTTGTGGTGCATCAATTGCAAGTACTCTTGGAGGAAATAGATGATCTCGGCCCATTCCTGTCTGGGTTCAGGCCTGGTTATGGGACTGAATCAGCCTTGGTTGCCCTGATGGATGACCTTTATCAGGAGAAGGACAGGGGGAGTGCGACCCTGTTATTCTTACTTGATCTCTCAGCGGCTTTTGATACCATTGACCATGGTATCCTTCTGGGCCGACTTGGTGAGATGGGTATTGGAGGCACTGTTTTACAGTGGTTCCGATCCTATCTCCAAGGTCGCTCTCAGAGAACAGCATTGGGTGACTGTCTTTTGGCCCCCTGACAGTTGTGCTGTGGGGTGCCGCAGGGTACCATCTTGTCCTCTGTGCTGTTTAACATCTATATGAAGCCCTTGGGGGCAGTCATCAGGAGATTTGGGGCAAGGTGTCAGCAGTACGCTGACGATACCCAGCTCTATTTCTCTGTAACATCTGAATCGGGAGAGGCCGTGCAAGCCCTGGACCATCCCCTGGACTTGGTGGTGGGCTGGATGAGGGCCAATAAACTGAGTCTGAATCCTAGCAAGAGGGAGGCGCTGTGGGTTGGTGGTTCCCGATTTCGGATAATTGGTCAGTTGCCTGCTTTGGATGGGGTCATACTCCCTTTGAAAAAGCAGGTCCATAGTCTAGGGGTGCTCCTGGCTCCAACTTTGTTGCTAGAGGCCCAGGTGACCTCAGTGGCTAGGAGTGCCTTTTACCAGCTTCGGCTGGTAAGACAGCTGCGGCCATTTCTGGACTGGGATAGCCTGACCACTGTTGTCCAAGCACTGGTAACCTCCAGGCTAGATTACTGTAATGCACTCTATGTGGGGCTGCCCTTGAGGTTGGTCCGGAAGCTGCAGCTGGTGCAAAATGCAGTGGCGAGACTGCTCACTGGGGCAGGGTATCGCCCATATGTCACCCCACTGCTGAAAGAATTGCACTGGCTGCCCATTTGCTACTAGGCCAAGTTCAAAGTTCTAGTTTTGGTGTACAAAGCCCTATACAGCTCAGGACCAGGATACCTGAAAGACCGTCTTACCCCTTATATACCCAGTCGAACCCTGCACTCTGCTGGTGAGGGCCTCCTGCAGATACCATCTTATCAGGAGGTTCGTTCTGCACAATACAGGAAACGGACCTTCAGTTTGGCGGCACCTACCCTGTGGAATTCCCTCCCCTTAAATATTAGACAGGTGCCATCTCTGCTATCTTTTCAGCACCTTTTGAAGACTTTCCTCTTTCAACAAGCCTTTTAAGTTGAGACCTATCCCAGTCTGCATCTGTTAGGATTGTTTTTAATATGTCTTTTTAAACAATATGTTTTTAACCATTTTTAGAATATGTTTTTAAAGCTTTTTTAATGTTTTTAACACTGTTTTGTTTTAATGTATTTTAAGGTCTGTTTTTATGGTGTTTTAAAGTGTTTTTAGTGCTTTTGTTTGCTGCCCTGGGCTCCTGCTGGGAGGAAGGGCGGGATATAAATCAAATAATCAATCAATCAATCAATCAATCAAGTATTGTGGTCCCAAACCGTGTAAAGCTTCATAGGTTAAAACCAGCACCTTGAATCGGGCTCGGAAACATACAGGCAGCCAATGCAAGCGGTCCAGAATCGGTTTTATATGTTCGAACCATCTGGTCCCTGTTACCAATCTGGGCGCTGCATTTTGCAGAAGCTGCAGCTTCCGAACCATCCTCAAAGGCAGCCCCACATAGAGCGCATTGCAGTAATCTAACTTGGAGGTTACCAGAGCATGGACAACTGAAGCCAGGTTATCCCTGTCCAGATAGGGGCGTAGGTGGGCCACCAACCGGAGTTGGTAGAAGGCACTCTGTGCCACCGAGGCTACCTGAGCAGCTATCTATTTTTTTGGAACAGAAATGGCTTCAGTTGTTTTGGGAATGTGCAGACAGAGGGTGCCTGTCATATCACAGCTGGAATGCTGCTCCACAGAACCGGAACAGTGACACAAAGCTCTGCTCTGAGTGACTGTGAAGCAGGCTTCTAATATCGGATACTAGCCACAATGAGTGTGTTCTTCCTCCAGCGTGGAAGGATGTATCCCTCTGAACAGTAGTCGCTGGGAATCGCAAGTGGGTAGATGCTGTTGCACTCAGGTCCTGCTTCTGAGCTTTCTGTTGGCGCATCTGGTTGGCCACTGTGAGAACAGGATGCTGGAGTAGATCTGGGCCCCTTTGCCCTGATCCAACAGGATCACAATGGTCCTGGAGACCAGAGAGCGGTCCAGGTGGCTTACTCACTCCTGCTATTTCCTGGGATTTTTAAAAAACAAACAAGCAGGATGGGTTATTGATGTAGCTGTAATACAAGCTCTGTGCTTGACATGTTTACCTTGTGATGAATGCCAGCTCAGCTCCATGAGGTCTCGAAAGAAACAGCCTGCAGCTTTCCATCAGCTTCCTTCCCTTATCCCTACGGGTACTTTTTTGCCATTCTCATCAGGTTCCTCTGCTCACAGGTCAGCACTGATATTCCTGCGTAGCTTGACATGAACAGGGCGAAGATTCTGGCTGGCCTCTGTCCTACTATGTACTGTGTGTGTGTTTCCTGCTTTGGCTTGTGGTCATTGCATTGTAATTTGAAGCAGTGGGTTGTTCTGATTTGCTTTTCCCAATCAGGGATGCAGGAGAAATTCAATTTGGTTCAGATTTTAATGAGGTTTTACCTAATTCCCACTACTCGAAATAATACACAAACCGAAAGACAGCTATCCTTTGAGAAATCGTGCTTTCCCTAATTTTGTGGTGCAGTTCTCCAGCCAAATATTGTGTACAAAAATGCATGTATCAGCGAAAGTGTCATACAAAATGCATGGCATCAGGGGAAATAGCTGGCAAAAAAAGAAAGGAAGTGTAGATTAGGCAAAATTACATACAAAAATGTGCCTTTTAGGATAATTTTGTATGAAAATGCTGATGAATTTTCGTGAGGATTGAACAAACAAACCACAACCCGATGGAGAAATGTGGAAGACTGGACTTAATATTGGGAAGATGAGAAACTGAGAGAAACCAAAACGGACAAGTGGATCTATTCTGGTCTCAATCCGATTAGCCAATTCCCAGGATCCCCCATAGATGTATGGTTGGCACAGATGGGTGGGGAAAGGGTAGGCTCAGGGGACATGGGGAGGAGGGGGGAGGACACTGATCCCAAGGAAATGCTGACTCACTTATCTCTTGCAGTGCCACCAGCTGTGCCCGATGCTGACCAGACCCCTCGCAGTCTCTCTCGGTTGGCAGCAGCTGGGATTTGCCACCTCCACGCCTCCACCTGCCAGCCCTTAACCAGCAATGACCTTGTGGGACTGGCCTCCTGTCCTGCCGTGCCCCCTTCCACCTTGCTCCACCAGTCTTGCTCCTTGTGCCCCCCACGTGCCTGCACCATGAGAGGGGCCCGGCAGCTGGATTCCTGCGGAGGAGGGCTGCGTGGCCAGGAGTGTGGCTCTGGCTGAGGGATGGCCTCTCTGGACCTGCCTTACCGCTGTCCGCGTTGCGGGGAACACAAGCGTTTCCGGAGCCTGTCGTCACTGCGGGCCCACCTGGAGTACAACCACACTTATGAGACTCTCTACGTCCTCTCCAAGACTAACAGCATCTGCGATGCCACTGTCTTCCCCCTGGCATCGGACACCACCCTCTTGACGCCAGCCACCCGCAGGGACATCTTTGAGAGCACGTCCTTCCAAGGCAAGGAGCAGCGCTTCACCTGTGACCTCATTGCCACCGATGAGCTGGACCCTTCTTCCTCCCCTGTGTCATCCCGCTACGTGCACGAGATCGAGATCCCGCTGACTGAGATCTTCACCCGCAAGGCCATGACTTCAACCACCACGCCTCCAGCCACTGCGGCTGCCGCCGTAGCCGCCGTGGACGCGGCTTATGAGGAAGGCCTGACCCGCCTCAAGATCCGGGCTTTTGAGAAGCTGGAAGTGGACAAGCGCCTAGAGAAGCTGACCGAAGAAGTGGAGCAGAAAATCGCCTCGCAAGTCGGCCGGCTCCAAGTGGAATTGGACAGGAAGAGCTCGGAGCTGGAGAAGGCCAAGCAAGAGAGCATCAGGCTCAGCCGGGAGAAGCAGGAGCTGGAGGAGCGAGCCGTGGAACTCTCCCGCCAGGTGGATGTCAGCGTGGAGATGTTGGCTTCCCTCAAGCAAGATCTTGTGCAGAAGGAGCAGGAGCTGACACGGAAGCAACAGTAAGCAGGGAAGGGGGGAGAGAGATCTGATTCCGTTCGCGTCGCAAGCCGAATCTGTTGGATTTGCACTTTCCGAAAGAATACGAGAACACAACCGTCCTTCGAAATTCACACATTTTGCAATGTAGTTCTCCAACCAAACATGTTTACCAAAATGCATAGATTCAGGGAATGCTATTATTTGTGGAAACAGCATACAAAAAATGCATTGCATTATAGAAGTTGCTTGCAAAAATATGTACATTGGTCAAAACTGCATGCAAAAATGTGTTTATTAGGAGATGTTAGGCTAGTGGCAGTGTGTGCCTCCTGCCAGCTCTGCAGTCCTGGATAAGTGGCAGCTGGAGCAGGAACGGTGGCCTTTCAGACAGGGACAGGGGAAGCCAGCAGCCTTGGAGTAGCTACTGCTTCTCAGCTGACGGATGAAGCCAGGCTGATCTTCCTGAGAGGCGGGGCAGTGGCTTCCCAAGGGCCTTCGGTGGCCCAGCTGGTGGTGGAGTAGGGTTGCCAGGTTCAGGGCCTGAGACTGATCCTGTATCTTTAGGAGAAGAGAAGGTCAGCCAAGTGCAGGTGGTCTTGTGACACTGTAATGGGAAAAACCACAAGGTGGAATTCTCCCTTCCCCCTGCACAACTTTGAAAGATACAGAAGATTTCTTGGAGCAGCCTTTCCCAACCAGTGTGCCTCCAGATGTTGTTGGACCACAACTCCCATCAGCCTCAGCTAGCATTGCCAATGGTCAGGAAAGATGGGAATTGTGGTCAAACAACATCTGGAGGCACACTCAATGCCGTAAGTAGGTAGGTGCAACAGGTGCACAGGCACAGGGCCCCAGGACGAAGGGGCCCCTGAAATGGATTTGCTGAAATGAAAGCAACTGTTATATCATATTTGCTTTATTATTATTTCCCCCCCAAAAAAATTAAGGGGCCCAAAAATAAAACCTTGCACAGGGCACATGAAAAGCTAGTTACGCTTCTGGGCACACTGGTTGGGAAAGGCTGTCTTGGAGGCTGGGCCTGGCAACCAAGAGGTCTTCAGTATCTTTAAAAGTTATGCATGGGGAAGGGAGAATTCCACCTTGTGGTTTTTCCCATTACAGTGTTGCAAGAACACCTGCACTTGGCTGACTTTCTCTTCTTCTAAAAATAAGGATCAGTCTTAGGCCCTGAACCTGGCAACCCTATGGTGGAGGTGGTGGAGATTTTGCTGCCCTTCAGCTCTGGAGTTGGAAATGCTGCAAATACTCTTTCTCACTGCAAAGGCCACCACATCACCACTCAGAAGTCTTTCCTGTGACATCATAATAGGACATACCCAGATTCATGTCTTTTGGACTGGCAAATGTCTTGGTGTTGCAAACCCTGTACAAAAACACTTCCTCCTCCCTTCCCAATGAGAGTCTGTCTTTTCGTTTGGGCTGGAGCCTGCAATATTTTTGCATCGAAGTGTTGAAGGAGGTGAGTTTTTTCAATCAGAAAATCCTTTCAAGTGGCCTCCTTCTTGGAAATGGGGTAGTTCACATAGAAAAAGGAAAATGTGGAAAAGCACACAGGGACAGAATTAATATTTGAATAATCTCAAGCAGAAAAATGCAGAATGAGACGCAATCATCCGGTCCAAGAAAATGGGGAATAATGATTCCAATGCGTTCTGAGTATCAGTCTTCTTTAGGGGATCAACCAAAACAAATAGTCATTCCACAGCCTCTTTGACGGGATTATTGTACCTCATTCGGCATTTTCTAAGGCATTTCCTTCTTGAGATTATTCAAATATTAATTGTGCACCTGTGTCCCTGTTCCACATTTTCTACTCTCTTTATATGTATTTGTGTGATTGGCGGTGCAGAACTCATTTTTCTTGCCTCAGATTTGCAAAAAAGTGAACATTATGGGTTTCTGCAGTAAAGTCACTCTCAGATACACTATGTGGACAACTCCCCACATTGAACCCCCCAAGTCCTTCTGTGTTCTTTTCCTTTCACAGTATCCTCACTTCAGTATCATCCATGGATTTAAACATCCTGATATTTGTGCCCTTTTCTGCATTGCTTGAAAATGTATATTAAAGACTAGAAATGTTTTACCCCCTCAATTTTTTTAAAAAAATTGCCATTCCACCACCATCCCCCATTTAAGGCCTCTTTGTTTGTGGACTATCAGCTAATGTCTTGGCCCAGCAACAGCATGTGTCCCCCCAGAGGCGTAAATTAATTTTTCAAGTTAGATTTCATGTGCCATTTTGCAGAAATCAGAACAGATTACATCTACTCTCTCTCCCCCTGCCTCCCAGTGAATTTCCTTCTTTTTGCAGTCATGTTATCCCAGATAGCAAGCCAAGTTTGGATAGCAAGTCATTTTCAGGACCTCCCATCGCTATCACTTAAGTACATGCATTAGATAATTCCGTTGACCCATAAGCAATGGCAAAATCCATCTTGCCATTTGCAAACAAAACAGGAAAAAAAGTCAAAGTTATCAAGTCAAAAAGTCAAAGTTATCAAGAAAAAATCAAAGTTATTCCATTCATAATGAGTGGCAAATGGTTGACCATTGAAAAAGCTTGAGAATTCTGACCAGTGGTGGTGGTGGTGGGGTTATTATATTTCATGACAGTGTTTTGTGTCAGTAGGCATCATCTCTGAGCGCAGGAAAAACGAACTAGCACAGCTGTGTAGAAAAATGTGGCATTCTTTATTTCCAATGTGTTTTGTGCTATAACCTTTTTTTTGACAAGTGCAAATTAAGTTTTCCATCAAAATTAGAAGCTTGTTAGTTCAAATAAATATGCGAGATTCAACCCCACTGTGCCCCCACTGTCTAATTAGCCCTCTCTCATTTCCACTTTCTAGATTCTTTACCCTTTTCCTCAAGCCTCTTACTCCATCACCATCGTTTCCCGTGGCTTCCTGTTTTCTGCCCATCTGTGGCTCCACATCCTTCCTCCAACCACCTTGCCTATGGGATCCCTACCCCCTAACTTCCATGCAAAATCTCCTGGTAGATCTCTCCCCAGTGGGACTCTCCCTGTGGTCTGTGTGAGCATTCCATCTCAGCCAGACTGACAACTTCTTCCCTCACAAAAACTGGACTGTAAACATTCCACTCATATTGGAGGCTGGGCCTGGCAACCAAGAGGTCTTCTGTATCTTTAAAAGTTGTGCAGGGGGAAGGGAGAATTCCACCTTGTGGTTTTTCCCATTACAGTGTTGCAAGAACACCTGTACTTGGCTGACATTCTCTTCTCCTAAAGATACAGGATCAGTCTCACTCAGCCAACCTTAACCATACCACATTTAAAGCACATTCTCACCACCATCACCAGAGAGTCCTGGGACTTGTAGTTTGTTAAGGGTCCTGGGAATTGTAGCACTGTGAGGGGTAAACTACAGATCCCGGGATTTTTTGGGTGTATGTATATGTGTGTGTGATTTAAATGTACTTTAAAGGTATGGACAGCCTCTGTCTTCCTAAACAAAGTGTTGCATGCTTGAGACATGTTTTTGGCAAACAACAAACAACTTATATGCCATTTTTCCCCAAGGGCATTTTTGCCATTTCTTAAACATGTTTATGTATTGTGTATGCAGTTGTCTTATTTGTGCATCATATTTCTCCCCCCCCTTTGAAAATGATAGACTTACAAACAATGCAGTGTGGATCTGGATCCTTGTTGTGTAGTTGCCTTAACTGTGCATCTTTTTCTCTGCTGGAATACAAAAATTTCTAAGAAGCATCTTGCAATTTTGAATTATTATTGTTTTTCACATGCTCAGTTGACAACTGTGCATCATATTTTCCACTGAAAAGCA